>NC_091470.1:159797733-160397733 GCF_036971445.1 Narcine bancroftii
TCCAACCAACATGTTTATATCACACCACCAAAATGTGCTCCTTGAGGGGTACACTATTGTCCCATTTATCTACAAGGACTGCACTTTTCAAATCTGACGACACAACTTGAAAGCAAGGTACATCGAGAAGGGCAATACGATGATCTAAATGCAAGTTTCTTCAATGGCAATGATTTGCCTAAACACATGTATAGTTCAGTCAACTCAAGTTTTAGTGTATTGATTGATGATAAGGCAAAATCTATCGTTTGTAGAATGACATCGGTTATTTCATTCCACCAGCTAAGGTTGGGCCAGACTCCCATTTGACATGCAGATGCATCTCCCCATGATGGAAACACAAATTTTTTATGGAGATGGTCATATTCATTGATGCAATTAATGACTCAATCACTGCGGTAGCACTTGAAATACATCATTTAATATGTTCAGGATCATGAAGCGCAAAAACTTAATAATGCTACTTGCAATTGTATCGTATCTGCTGCATGGTAACCATCTTCACTGGCAAGTTTTGACACTGAGGACCACCTGAACAAATTTAGATGGCCAAACTCTAAAAAGATCATAGCAATGGAAATTATCTGTAGAGAGACAGCAGACCGATGTAAGAAACAGAAATTTGTGGTAGTTAAAATAACTTCCCCCGTATTGACTGGGACTCCCACACTGTCAAAGGGCTGGATGGCTGGGAGCTTGTCAAATGTGTTCAGGAAAGTTCTCTAAATTATTATATAGTGGTACCAATGAGAGAGAATGGAATGCTTGATCTGCTATAAGAGACCCAGACAGGTCAGGTGACAGAAGTATGTGTAGGCAGACACTTTGGGTCCAGTGACCGTAACATCATTAGTTTCAAGTTAATTATGGATAAGGTTAGGTCTGGTCCTCGAGTTGAGATTCTAAATTAGAGAAAGGCCAATTTTGTGGAAATGAGAAAGGATCTAGGAAGAGCGGATCGGGATAAGTTGTTTTCTGGCAAGGATGCGGTCAACAAAAAGCAAAATTTGAAGAGCGCAGAGTTTACATGTTCCTGCCAGGATTAAAGGCAAAGTTAACAGGCAGAGGGAAACCTGCTTTTCAAGGGAAATTGGGGATCTGGTTAAGATGTATAGCAGGTAGAGGCCACAAGGAGCAAGTCAGGTATTTGAAGAGTACAGAAAATGTAAGAAAATACAAGAAGGAAATCAGGAAGGCTAAAAGACGACATGAGGTTGCTTTGGCAGATAATGTGAAGGTAAACTCAAAGGGGTTCTACAAGTGTATTAAGAGTAAAAGGATAGTAAGGGACAAAATTGATCTCCAAGAAGATCAGAGTGCTCATCTATGCGTGGAGCCTAATGAAATGGGGGAGATCTTAAATAGTTTTTTTGCATCAGTATTTACTCAGGAAACTGGTGTAGTGACATGGAGCATATAGAGATTAAAGAGGAGGAGGTGACTGCTGCCTTACAGTGAATAAAGGTAGATAATCCTCCAGGCCTGACATGATATTCCCTCGGACCTTGAGGGAGACTGGTGTAGAAACCTCAGGGGCCCTGGAAGAAATATTTAAAATGTCCTTAGCCATGGATGAGGTGTTGGAGGATGGGCGGGTAGTTGTTTCGTTGTTTTAAAAAGACTTGAAAAGTAAACCATGAAATTACAGGCCGGTGAGCCTGATGCCAGTAGTAGGTAAATTATTGGTAGGTGTTCTGAGAGATCAGATATACAAATATTTGGACAGCCAAGTGTGTGGTAGGTCATGTTTAATGAATCTTAGAGGAGTTTTTCGAGGAGGTTACCAAGAAAGATGATGAAGGAAAAGCTGTGGATGCTGTCTACATGGACTTTAGTAAGGCCTTTGACAAGGGTCCCACATAAGAGGTTAGTTCAGAAAATTCAGACTCTAGATGTCCATGGAGAGGGTGTAAATTGGATTTGAAATTGGCTGGATGGGAGAAGTCAGAGAGTGGTAGTGGATGATTACTTCTCAGACTGGAGACCTGTGACTGGTGATGTGCCTCAGGGATCGGTGTTAGGACCTTTGTTGTTTGTTGTCTATATCAATGATCTGAATAATAATGTGGGAAATTGTATCAGCAAGTTTGTTGATGACACAAAGATTGGAGGCATTGTGGACAGCGGGGAAGGCTTTCAAAGCTTGCAGAGGGATCTGGACCAACTAGAAAAATGGACCAGAAAATGGCAGATGGGATCAAATGCAGTGTGAGGTTGCATTTTGGAAGGGACAAACCAAGGTAGGACCTACATAGTAAATGGTAGGGCACTGAGGAGTGTGGAAGAACAAAGATATGTGGGAATACAGATACATAATTCCCTGAAAGTGGCGTCACATGTAGACAGGGTTATGAAGAAACCTTTTACAGGGAAAGATTAAACAGGTTAGGACTTTATTCCTTAGAGCGATGAAGAATGAGGGAGGATTTGATAAAGGTTTAGAAAATTATGTGGGGCACAGACAGAGTAAATGCAAGTAGGCTATTTCCACTTAGATTAGGAGAGATAAATATGACATGGATTTAAAGTGAAAGGGGAAAAGTTTAAGGGGAAGTTCTTCACTCAGAGAGTGGTGGGAGTGTGGAACGAGCTGCCATTTGGCGTGGTATTCTTAAATTTTAAGAATAAATTGGATAGATAAGTGGATGAGAGCAGTCTGGAGGGCCAAATGGTCCATTTTCTGTGCTGTAGTGTTCTATTGTTCCATGATATAATTCCTTACGAGCCTGTTTTACACTGAGAAGTGACCAGCAAGATTTCTGGAGTGTCAAGTTATAGGTAGGAAACTTTATCGCCCAGAGTTTCAATGATCAATTACAATCTACATAAAATGGAAATGTTGTTGTTGAATGGTTAGAGAAAGATGCAGAGACAGAGTGGAACAATGCCATGGACGGATATGAACACAGATTTTAAAACCAAACAATTGTTGGACAAAGCTGGGAATGATCACTGAGAACAGGATATGAGTATATTAAGAGGAGTAGGGATCTGAGCGAGTTTTGGCTGATAGGTGGAAAGTCAGCCAGGAGCATTGCATTAAAAAAGGCAGCCAACATGTGAGGCAACCTGGACAATGAACTCAGCGTGGAACACGGTACTTTTTCTGAACAGAACTACCATAGTGAAACATAAAAGTCTGGAGATACTGTGATTGTAATCAAAACACAGAAATGTTGGAGGAACTCAGCCGGTCTGCTGTGAGACTGGCTGAGTTCCTCTGGGATTTCTGTGCTTTGACTGCCTCGCAGCTCCGATCAGCTCTTGGTGCGAAGGTCTCGAGGACACTCCTACCACGGCCTTCTCCAGCTACCGGGAGACAATCTGTGCGGGCCTCTTGAGCTGGAATGTCCTGATGGGCGCACGGCAGATTGCTCTCCTACCCTGGCCTGCGCCTGCTCCAGTTCCACCCTCACCAGATGCTCTCTGCGGCTTATCTCTTGCAGCTGGAGCTTGGTCCCCTCCAGTTCGTCCTGGAGCCGCTCCCGAGCCTGCAACCAAACAAGCTAATTTCAGTAATTAAAGTAATGGAGCATGGTTAGCACAATGCTATTGCAGGTCCAGTGCATCCTTTCAGCAGATTGCGTTTAGCCTGAAATTCAAACCTCTAGTCTCCTGCGTGTGTTCGACATTGTACACCTCTGGGTGAGTGGTTTTGTTCTACCTACCCTAGTACAGGAGGAGTAAGCCATTGAGCCCCTTGTGCCTGCTCCACAATTCTATAATTAGAACCCGGCTGTAAGGAGTTTGTACGTTATCCCCGTGTCTGTGTGAGTTTTCCCCCTGGGGTTTCGGTTTCCTCCCACCCTTCAAAACAAACGGGGGTTGTAGATGGGCAGCATGGGCTCATAAGTTGAAAGGGCCTGTTACCACACATTATGTCTAAATTTTAAAAAAAATTAAAGAATAGAGGATGGAAAGAAAGTGTGGCATTTACACACAGTGCCTCTCAAAAGGCCCCTTTTACACAGAAAACCCACTTAATTGGCGTGTGAACGACCGATCTTTAAAAAGGCAGCTCGGGTAGTTCAAACTTAACCAATAAGTGCTGGGTCAGTGTGACCTTTTACAGAAACAAGCCAGCATTCCGGAGCAAAAGGACTTGGGACCGTCAGCAATACGTCACGGCCTTCAATCGTTCTGGACTTTTTAGGCTGAGGCCATTGCGAAGCACATTGGCTCCGATACCCTAGTAGTATCAGACATGGGTTGAAATTGACCACCCCCCTCCCCCCATCATTGCGTTTTTACAGATAGGTGAAGCGGTTAAAAAGTAATGAATTCCTGTCTTTTAACGGCTGGCTAAAGAAACACCTCTCAATGCCCTTCACACATGGCTTTCTCGTAAGTCAATAGAAGAAACATTTCAAAGAAATCGTGATTGCCTGGTGTTGGTTAATCCAATCTTGACAATGTCATTAGGTGAGGAACACTGGTCTGGATCTTTGGAGAATTGCAAGTACTGTATGATTAATATCCATCTGAATGCTAGAATAGGTAGCTGAGTGCTGCTTTCATTGTTGCTGCATGTAGCAATGGAGGCGACGTAAGTAAATATACTTAAGAGAAGGTTGGATAGATTTAAGGAGAATTAAGGGATATGGGGAAAAGGCAGAAGGTGGAGATGAGCCCATCATCTGATCAGCCATGATCTCTGAATGGCAGATCAGGCTCAATGGGCCAAATGGCCTACTCCTGCTCCTATTTCTTACTTTCATCCAAAAGATCCCATAATCTGGAAATCCAGTACTTGTTTATTGCTAAGCAAGTATAATCAAAGTGGATCAGGTCTTCAAATCCTGAAATTCCAACTCCTGTTGAAATGACAGGCCTTTCCCTGGAGAAGCAGATAGTGCTGGCATCTCATAGGCCCAGGTTCGATCCTGACATTGGGTGCTATCTGTGTGAAGCCTGCACGTTCTTTGCATGACCGTGTTGGCTTCCACCAGCTATTCCAGCTTCCTCCCACATACCAACAATACCCTTGGCCACTGTAAGCTTCACTGTGTGTAGAGGAGTGTCAACATAACCAAAGTGGGGTTGTTGGGAGAGAGGGAATGTTGTGTGGTTGCAGGAAGAAAAGTGGAACTGATGGCCCATTCTTTGGGGAGGTTGCATGGACCTGAGGGACTGAATGGCCTGTGATTCTTTTTCTTTTTTTGGTAACCTAGCACGAGGCATTGAGAAAGATGCCTACCTGCATTTCCTCAGAGGCCCTCATCTTCATGTCTTCCTGTTGGCTCCGAAGGAGTTTGTTCTCTGACTCCAGCTCCTTGGTCCGGCTCTCCAACTCCTTCACATGCTGACGAAAACACAAAAACAGCTTTAACCATCTCCCAGCCGGCTATTCACTGTGTAGCACAGAATGTCAAAAAGCAAAGACAAGAGTCTGCAGATGTTGGAATCTAGAGCTCAAAGAGAAAGCTGCAGAAACTATTGGGCGGCACAGATATCACAGCGGTTAGCGCCACGCTGTTAGAACACCTGTAACCCGGATTTGATTCCGGCGCTGTCAGTATGGAGTCTGTACGTTCTCTCCATGTTTGTGTGGGCTTCCTTCAGGTACGCCGCTTTCAAAATGTACCAGCGGGGGCGTAGCCAGGTTCTAACATTAGAGGGAGCGAGCGCATAAAAAAGGCTCCACATCCCAGATGGTGAGTCAGGGTGCCCTGATTTTTCGGTGGTGTTGAGCGAAGGTGGTGGGGGGGGGGGGGGGGCGGGAGCACTTTTGAAAAATGTGCTCTCCCTGCACCCGTCCCTTAGCTACTACACCAGGGCTGTAGATCAATTGGGTGCAATTGGGCCAAAAGGGCCTGTTACTGTGCTGTATGCCTAAATTTAGAAAAAAATTAAATTTAAACTCAGCAGGTGTGTTCCCAGCCAAAAAACGCCGACTGTCCGCTCCCCTTAACCAAACATCCTCCAGTAGAGTTTGAGACAAGGCTATTCAACTGTTCACAGTTAGACGGCACCTACTGGAGGAAATCAGCAGGTCAGGCAGCATCAGTGAAAGGTCGATGTTTCGGGCTGGGGCCCTTCGTCATGACTCAAGTCTCCCACGGGTGTTGCTCAGTCTTTCAGCAGATTGTGTTTAGCCTCAAATTCCAACCTCTGCAGTCTCCCGCGTGTGTTCGACTGATTGTACACCTCTGGGTGAGTGTTTTTGTTCTACCTACCCCGGTACAACACAAGGGACAGGAGGAGTAGGCCATTGAGCCCCTTGAGCCTGCTCCACCATACCCTCTTTAACCTCAGCACAGCCCTTTCTGCCCAAAAACCAGTTCATATGTTCCCGATTTACTCTCCCTGATGTCGGGTTTGTACAAAAATCACTGCTGATTTATTCTGAGGGCACATTTCGCATCTTTGTGTGTATCTACTGATCCCACCCACTCGTAACCAGCAATTTTACTTGCTGTTTAAAAGATTAGTCATTAGTTGTGGGAGTTATATCCATCCCCAGTCTCACACACAACTCATTCTCCTCAGTGTCTGGCAACTGTAGATTTCCCTGGAAACTTCGCACGGAGTGTCCAACTGTTGGGACGCATTCAAGATTCAGGAGTCTTTTATTGTCATGTAATAAAAACAGATGTAATATCAGATGAAATTGCATTTGGTCTGCACAGACAAAGATTTGCCATTGGGAGAAATTGCCTGGCAACCCTTACAGAGAAAGAGAAGCAAAAGAGAGTCCCTTCAAGAGTGATCAGGCCCTTTCATAACAAGCCTCCTCCTGGAGGCCGGGTATAAGCACAGAGGGAAAAATATAAACATTCATGGAGCATCCCTAAAAGGCTGCTCCTGCGTCACATTCGTGTTGTTGAGTGGCGCCTCGTAGCTCCCTCTGGAGCCGGGGCGACTGATGCCATAGCACTGCCTTCCAAGTCGACATCATTCATATGCACTGGTGTTTTAAAAATCCTGCTCCTGCATCTCAGGCTGACCGCGGCATCGTCAGCCAGCCGCTTGCAGCGGCATTATGTTCGTGCTAGGCGGCGGAGTGCTGACCCTTCCCGAGAGGGACTGCAGTTGGAGCTGGCTACAGTGCATTCGTGGAGGAAAGCCTCCCGACGCAAGGGCGCAGAATCATGAGCTTTTTGACTGTATGAAAGGGCCTACCAAGTATCCGTGGATTCACCTCCAGCGCCCCTGCAGCCACACAGACTTCAGTCCAAACCATCGGCAACCCGACCTCCAGATTCAAAGCTCTGACGTGATCAGAAAGCCTTCAGTGCCCGAGGCACCACCTGTCCTCAGCACGCTCTTGCATCCCAGTTCCCCTTCAGCTGGTCTCGAGCCAGTCTCCAGCAGATCGCAGCCTGGTGCGAGTCTTTTGATCACAAGTCGCTGGCAGCCTATGTGGGTTCCTCATCGTGAATTGCCTGTGTGTTCTTCAGCCTCAGAGCGCCTTGTTGATCCGCCGCAGTGGTCAGCATCCCTCAAGGTCAACTCCTCTGCTTTTCCTTCGCAAATGGGAGGTGCTCCCTGTCAGATCGAATGTTGCTGTGGAATGAGGTTGTATCTCAGCAAGATACTTTCTTCACAATAAAGAACATTTACAGCTTAAAAAGGAGGTCACTCATTGTAAATATTTTTCACAGGAGAGAGCCAAAATAGATCCTCTTTTTGGTCATCTCTTTGATCCATCTCTTACAATATTGAGGACGGAGTATTCACCATGCACTATACAAGTTTACCTTGAGGGATGCTGACCACCTCGTAGAGTGAGAAGGATTCTTCTGCGAGCAAATCAACAGGATTTAGCATTACACACAGTCTTGTAAGGAGCACTGTTTACAGAGTGTACAATTGCAATGCAAAGGAAGAAGGGCAGAGTACAGGAAGAGTACAGTGCATGCTGTATCCTGTCAGAGCTCATAAGATTTGCCAAGCCTCGTGAGTTTGCATGACCTAAGAAGGGCAGGACAAAGTAAAAACCTTTTGTTCGTTCACAAGTCTCAAGCATCACTCACATGTTCGTGTGTCACCACCTCTCTCTCTTTGGCCACCAGTTCCTCTTGGTGATCTCTCATTCTTGAAAACTGCATCAAAAAGGGAACATAATTTAAGAGCTTAAAAGAACTTTAGGAAAACAGATGTCCCCCAGAGATTTAAGCATGCACACCAACAAGTGGGTTGACTCCCAACGTCAGGCCCTGACTGCATTCAAATTCTACTCTACGTCAAAGTAGCTGATCACAGCTGAACTACAACTGGCCTCGGAATGCCTGTAGGCCAGGGGACCCTTTACGACTCTTATGCCGACCATGGTCCTTTTTTTTTTTTAAAACCTTGATTTGATATGGGTCAGAATGTTGGTGTTCTTCCCCTTTACCTTGGCCGACATGGCTGCCACCTGACTGTTCTTCTCTTGGATCACCTTCCTCAGTTTCTCTCCCTCTGCGTTTACCCTCAGCAGTTGCTGCTCCTTAGCCGAGATCTCACGTTGCAAGCTGGTTACCAGCCCTGTTCAGATTAAGACCAAACTTATTAGGCAAGGTTTTCCCATCTGCGGATCTCAATCAAAGGCAGCAGGGTTGGCGTAGCGGTTAGCTCAATGCCTTTACAGCACCAGCAATTGGAACCTGGGTTCAAATCCCTCGCTGTCTGTAAGGAGTTTGTACATTCTCCCCATGTCTATGCAGATTTTCCCAGGGTGCTCTGGTTAATTGGGTGTAAATTTGGCAGCATGGACTCATGGGCCAAAATGGCCTATCACCATGCTATACATCAAAATTTAAAAAATTTTAATTGCTGACTTGGTCTATTACTACTACCATTTTTGAGAAGAGGAATGTTAATGGAAATAAGCAGTTAAAGTGACCCACCCAGCACCATTGGGTGAATGATAAGATCTTGAGCCCATCTTTTTATCTTAGTAGACAAAGGAGACAGCAGATGCAGTTAAACAAGAAAGTCAGCAAATGTAGGGACCAAATGCAATATATAAATGTGCTGGAGAAACAGCAGGTCACGCAGCATCCACGGGAGTAAAGGCTGACCAATATTCTAGGCCTGGGTCCTTCATCAGGTGTCACATCTACTGAGTTTCTCCAGTACCTTTGTGTATTGCAGACATCAATAGCAATTGGTTGAGGGGGTAAACGGCAAAGAGGTTTCTACCAGGATTGAAAGGTATCCGCCGAGAACAGAGATGCGGAAGAATTTCTTCAGCCAGAGGGTGGTAGATCTGTGGAATATTTTGCCACAAGTCATTAAATACACCCAAGGAAGAGATTGATAGGTTCTTGATTAGGTTGGGGGGCAGTGGGGTTGTAGGAAAATGGATCAGCTAATGATTAAATGGTGGGGCTGACTTAATGGCCTCAAAAGCCTATTTCTGCTTCTATATCATATGGACAGTCTGGTGGTGAAATCTATCAGCCGCTGTCAATGAAGTCCCAGTAGAAGTTGTGGTTCAGAGATTGGCCTTCTTGCCTCCTAGCCTGAAAGATGCATTTTAACATTTCATGGAATACTGTGTTCATGATGCACTTTCAGAGATGCCTTTGCCCAGATTAAATTTAAATCAAGGCCTTGCCTGTTTTAACAAGCAGAAGTAAAAAGAAGAATCCCTGGCAGTAATGAAGCAGTTCCACCCAGTGCTCGAGTCAATTTCTCTATACCAAAAAAGGTTTACCTGCTCATTATCTATTGCTGTTTATGTGGCCATGGTATCTTGCCATCCAGCCATGCTAAGTTACCTGTCAATGAGCCCTGTCCTTTTATGACCAGCCATATTGCCTGCCTGTCATTAATCTGGCATGCTCACTGCTTGCTGGATATTCGGTTATCTCTCCCTGGACGAGGGCATTTACCAACAGATGGGCAATGTGTTCTCCTACCTGTGATAATGTTGTTGTCTTTCTTCAGCAGCTCAGCTTCACTCCTGAGCTTGGCAATCTCTCGATCTCTTTCAGTCAGAGAATATCGCACAACTTCACTGGAGCCCTTCTGAAGTTTGGTCATCTTTTACAAACATGACAGGGAGGGACAGTGATTAGCAGTCCTGCACGGCCAACATGCACTTCCCCTTGGCACAGTTTGAAACCAGTGCACAAATGTCTACGTAACTTCAAAAGCAGCAGATGTAATTGCTAGTCTCAGGATGTACGTTGACTCACAATTAGCCTCAGAATCAATGGACTAGGGATAAATAAACCTGTCAACAAAGCTACATGTTATTTGAATCTCATTATATCTATTTGATGTGGATTTATTTGCATGGGGGTGTGCACGTGTGTGTGTGTGTGTGTGTGTGTGTGTGTGTGTGTGTGTGTGTGTGTGTGTGTGCATGCGTGTCTGTGTGCATGTGTGTGTGAGCACGTGCCAATAAAATTCTCCAGCACCGTATCTAAGAAGCTGCAGATGTGAATTATTAACATCCTAACTTTCAAGGGAAAGACCATGAAAAATGGGGAAATTCTACAAACTGATAAATGAGAATTTATTTTTTTTTATTATTATTTTTTTTTTTTTTTTTTTAATCGCTCCAAATCTTTTCCAGGAGCTGGTTCCAGCCACTAAAAAAAAAGAGAAAACTAGGATTACTGGTGAATGCAAAATTCTCTAGGATTTGGACAACTTGCCCCGTGAAACACTGACCCCTGCTGCCCAGAATCACAAGAATCACCCATTTTATTTGGGTTGCAGCAACCTCAAATTTCACAGTTCGCATTAATTTTACCTGATCTTTCAGCATCTCGATCTCTTCCTTCTTGGCTTTAATTTCACGCCCTAAGGTTACTAATTGCTGCGTAATCTCTTCCTCCTCCCGAGGATGATTTGTCTGGGTCAACTGGTGCTTCAACCCAGCAACTTCATCACGTAACCTCACAATGATGCTATCTTTGTGCTTGGATTTGTTTTCAGAAACAGCCAGACGGCTGACCTCGTCTTGCATTCTCAGGATTTGTTGCTCCTGCATTAAGTGCACAAGGACAAACTATTAAGTAGTAAACTGCTCGGTCACTTTCAACATTGAATTTACATGGTTAACCTAAAGAGATCCAGATCACATGCAAGCAGATGGGAATTAAAGCCAGTACAGGTATGGAGAGGTAATGGGCCTGTTCCTGTGCTGTATTCTTCCACGTTTTAACTTGTGATTGAAAATTTAAAAAAAAATAGGGGGCTTGGTTAGCATAGAGAGTGGCACAGTTAGCACAACACCTTCTCTGTGGATTGTCACCTTGTGGAGAAGCTTGTGTGGTCCTGAGATCCCGAGAGTGATGCTGCCTGGAGCGATGCTCCTGGTAGGGTCACCCAAGGCAGTAAGGTTTGAGGGTGAGGTCCCAGACAAAGAATAATACAACCAAGTCCTCAATGGTGGAACAGGAGGACGAAGTTACTCAAACCTCAACAGCTGTGAAGGCCGACGAAGACTGCAACAAGTCCATCAGCTCCAATCGTCGTGACTTCCATGCCATTGGAACAAGTTGGTTGATTTCTGAAGTATTGTGTGCTTCTTGGAGCAGAAACTTAAGTACACATTAAACAAATACACACACAGATGCTTTCACTCTGTGGAACGGAACGAAGGCCGTCATCCTCGACCTCGAGGGGTAACTACGACGATTACAGCTCCAGAGACCTGGATTTGTCTGCAAGGAGTGTGCACACTCTCTGAGTGTCTGCGCGGGTATCTTTCAGGAGTTTTCTAAGTTTTCTAACACCTGCCAAAGAGTTTGTAGGTTAACTGGCCACATGTGTGTATTTTGGTGGACAGGCTCATGGGCCTATTACTGTGCTGTATCTCCAAACCAGGGGGGAAAAAAACAAAATGCGAGCAATACTCAGTAGATTTGGCCAGATCTGCAAGAAGAGAAAGAGTTCAGGAATGGTGGCCAACCTCACCTTCTCCTGCAGGAGCAGCTCCAGACTCTGAGGGGTAGATACAGGAAGTCCATTCCCCACGGAGCGACCTGGGGTATTAGTCCAGGCACCTAGTGCATGAAGAGTGAAAACATCATCATCACCTCATTTAGAATGCTCCACACTCGCACCTCATAGAAAGTAGCAGAAGAAGGAAGGTTTGAAAAGGATTCATGAAAGTTGCCAGTTGGAAGGGGAAATTTTCCAATGATAGATTAGGAAGGAGATCAAAAACAGGAGAACATGACTGACCACGTTCACAACGGGTAGAGAGAAAGGGACACGAGGAATTCCAAACAAAAGCATGTTCACTGAGGAGGATACAGTACACTTAACACGTGTCAAAGTTTAAAAGCTCAATCTAATATTCGTCTATTTCCAAAGAGAAATGTTGAGAAGTGCCACCTAATGATGGAACGCCACCTAATAATGGAACACCACAGCAAAGAATCAGACCTTTGGCCCTTCTCGTTGTACAGAACTATTTTTCTGCCAAGTTTCACTGGCCCGCATCCAGACCATAACCTACTATACCCCTCCCATCCAGGTACCTGTCCAATGTTTTCTGAAATTTCAAAATTGAGCCTGCATTTACCAATTCAGCTGGCAGCTTTTCCACACTCTCAACATTCTCTGCATAAAGATGTTGTAATGGAAGATTTAAATCGTGTTTCTTACTTTTCCAGCCTTTGCATCTGCAAGGCTGAGAACCCGCTTGATGCATATGAATTAGTAGACATTATCTAAATTTACACTATAGGGGCCAGGGATGCATGAATCTCAGTAGACATTATCCAACTTCCACCATGAGGCCCAGAGATGCAGTTGTCTTTTGTTGGTCGCAGACTGTCAGGAGACTTTGAAGATAATTAAATCATTTGTTCAAAGAGATAAGATCTGACAATTACCCAAGACAATTGGCGCAACGAGCAGGCCCAGTTGGGATCATTCTCTGCTTGGGTTCCAGGTGCTAGTGGTGTTCCACAGGGGTTGGTGCTGGGGCTGCTTCTTTTTATGTTGTATATGTCTTGGGTAAACTTATACCTCTCATTTTCTTCATTTTAGATTGGTCACAGTGTTTGAGCTACTGAAAGAAAATAGACACACACACACCGAGAGCAGTTCAGTTTATACAAGGCTTTATTACTAAATCTAAAGCTGAATTCACACTACAATATGCAAGCCCTTCCCAATTATACTTATCAACGCCTGGAATGGTCCCAACTGCCAAAGCAAGGCAACGACTGCACACTTGTAGTAGGTTGTCGGGGCGCCGGTAGCAGCTTCTCCACCTCCCTTGACCGGGATGTTAGCTGGACTCTTGAAGTTCTTCTTGCTGAGAGATGTTGCCACCTCTTGGAGAGTCTCAAACTTCAGCAGTGGGACCATGGCTTATTATTACGCAGAAGTTGTTTACTTTAGATCTTATCTCTTTGAACAAATGATTTAATTATCTTCAAGGTCTCCTGACAGTCTGCGACCAACAAAAGACAACTGCATCTCTGGGCTTCATGGTGGAAGTTGGATAATGTCTACTGATTCATATGCATCCCTGGGCCCCATGGTGTAAATTTAGATAATGTCTACTAATTCATATGCAACAAGCGGGTTCTCAGCCTTGCAGATGCAAAGGCTGCAAAAGTAAGAAACACGGTTTAAATCTTCCACTACAGGTGTTCTTCCTAATTTTTCCTTTAAGTTTTCCCCATTTTATCATCAACCCATGTCCTCTAGTTTTTCACTCACTTATAGGGGTGAGCGCAACGCTATTACAACTCCAGCGACCAGGGTTCGAATCCGGAACTGTCTGTAAGGTTTATACATTCTTCCAGTTTTTGTGTGGGTTTCCTCCAAGTGGTCTGGTTTTGTCCCACCTTGGGTTGTAGGTCAGTTGGGTGTATTGGGGGCACATACTCGAGGGACAAACGGCCTGTTACCATGCTGTATGTCCAAATGTTTTTTTAAAAATTAACTTCAGTGGAAAAAGCATGCTTGCATTTCCTCTATTTATGCCCATCATCTACACTGCAGGAAATAAAGTCCAAACCAATTTAACCTTTTCCTGTAACCCTCTTCTTCAAATCCTGGCAACATCCTTGTAATTCTCCTTTGCATTCTTTCAATCTTATTGATATCCCTCCTGTAGTTAGTTAGATGACCAAACCTGCAAACAACACTGAAATCCGGCCTCACCAATGTCTGTAACAACTTCACCATAGCACCTCAAATACTCTATTCAATGCTTTGAATCATGCCCAATGTACCAAAAGCTCACTTGGTGACCCTGTGACACCACTTTCAGGAAATTCTGTATCTTCATTCCCAGATCGCCCTGTTCCTCTGCACTCTTTATTGCCTTACTGTTCACAGTGTATGTCCTACCTTGGTTTGACCTTCCAACACCTCACATTTTTCTGCATAAAATTCCATCTGCCTATTTTGCAGCTGTTGTTTCTAGCTGGTCCAGATCCCTCTGCAAACTTTGAAAGCCTTTTTTGCTGTCTACCATGCCTCCAATCTTTGTGTCATCTGCAAACTTGCTGATCAATTTACATATTATTTTTCAGACCACTGATAATAGATGATAAACAACAGTGGATCCAGCACACCACCAGTCATAGATGTCCAGTTAGAAAGGAAATATCATTCTCTGGCTTCTCCCATAAAGCCAATGTTTAATCAAATTTACTACCTCATCATGAACACTGAGCATCTGAACCTTCCTGACCAACCTCCCATGTGGGTCTTTGTCAAAGACCTTAATGAAGTCTACGTAGACAACATCTACAGCTTTTATTTAAACTTCTCTAGTAACTTCCTGGAAAAAACCCACAAAGCCATGACATTCCCTGTCTATCCAAATACTTGTAAATTCAATCACTTAGAACACCTTCCAATAACTGACTACTGATGTCAGGCTCACTGGCCTATAATTTCCTGGATTATTTTAGAGCACGAGTTACTCTCCAATCCTCTGGCACCCCACCATGGCTAAGGACATGTTAAACATATCTGCCAGGGTCCCTACACTCTAGCCTCCCTCAAGGTCCAACAGAATCCCTTGTCAGACCATGGGGATTTATCAACCATATGGTAAAAGGACTGGATGGATTCGAGCAGTGGTTCTCAACCTTTTTTGTTCCACTGTTTTAATCGTACCTAATTGACTCGTTATGTGCACAGTTTCATGACTCCAAAAGAATTGGACCGATGATCATTTTTCTCAAGCAAAATATTTCAGTAACAATTGGGCTTAGAGCAGTGGTTCTCAACCTTCCTCTCCCACCCACATCCCACCTTAAGCAATCCCTTACTAATCACAGAGCCTCGATGACATAGGGATTCCTTAAAGTGGTATGTGAGTGCTCTAATCCATCCAGCCCTTTTACCGTATGGGAGTCCCGGTGAAAGTTAAAATCACCTACTATCACAACTTTACGTTTCCTGCAGCTGTCTGCCATCACTCTGCAGATTTGCTCCACCAATTCTCGCTGACTGTTAGGTGTTCTATAATACAACTTCATAAAATGTGGTCATACCTCTCAGTTCCACCCATACAGCCTGAGTAGACAGACCTTCTAGTCTGTTTGATTAAAGCCCAGCGTTTTTTAAAGCATTAAAAGAACAAAGTATTCTTTTCCATAATTATCCCTCATTCCTTGATCAACATAAGCAAACAAACCATAAAAGGCTCTGAAACTGTTCAAAGTACTGTACCTAAATGAATGCAAAGCCTTGGGTAATTTTAGCCGAACAGCAAGGACTAATAGAATGACTTGGTGTATGCTCTGTTATCAATATATCTAAGGGAGAAGATGAGGATACTTGTATAATTATAATTAGAGTGACTTTCTTTTAATTATACATACATTTTATATTAAAAATATTTTTATTAATTTTAATAAAAAGCTTGTAATACTAATGCAATAAATTGTTATGGATAGTTACAGGTAATTAATAAAATAATCAGTATATCAAAAGCAAACATAAATTGTAAAACATATCCTAATTCATCATCCAAATAATATTTTAAAAAAAGAAAAAACGAATAACAGAAAAGGAAATAAAAGAGAGAAAAGGAAAATAATAAAAAAGGAGAGACAAAACAAAAAGAAAAAAGCTCAATCTCTTCCCCAACAGCATTGCCAAATGCTATATCTGATTTTCATTACATTGAAGTGAAATTATAAAATAACAAAGTGAGTCATAACTGACCCTCCACAGCGTCTGAACATCTTACATCTGAATTATTAACTGAATAACAAATTTTTTCAAAAATCCTAAAATTGTTCAGCACATTTCTTTTAATGAAGCAATTGAGGCAGCATGAATCCACCAGTCATTCTGCCAACAGCGGCACACCACATGTGGGAAGGGAGGGAGCAACTGAGCTGCCTGCGGAGGGTTAGGCTGACTGACTCGTGGAGGAAGGGGTTTACAGACTGAAGCCTCTTTCCTTCAATGACCAACGTATTTTTACACACTTTTTTTAGCTGGAGAGAAACATAATTTCAACAGGCTGGCTCCGGCTGACGATGCCAGCTGGTAAACCTGCCGACTAGGTTCTGGGGAGCAGATGATGTTGAATCTGCCCCATGTATCCACACACATGAAAACCCACTCTCATTACAACTGCTCGAAAGGCAAGACTCACAACTTGGGACATTTGGAATCATCTCAAGAATGTTGCACTCAGGCTAATTTAAATGAACAGATGGCCCATTTACACAGTCTCTACTTAAATGGAGGCTTATCAGTCCTTTTGGATAATTTGAATGATTACAGTGATGTTTCTACAATAGCCCAGACTTGCTGGATAGCTCACCCTGGTGGCAAATGCCACACCTGTTGCTTGCCAAGCAGTGGTGACCCAGTTTTAGAATGTAACTTTGAGCATTTTTGGAAACAGGTTCAAAAAATGAGCCCAAAATTGAGCCGTGGGCTTCACTGCAGCCTTGGAACACTTGGCACTGATATGCTTGCATTAACCTGCTATTTTGCATTAGCATTACCTCGTGTCATGGTGGGAGGGCTGCTGATGTCAGTGGAATAGCTGACGGCCACTCGCCTGCTGCCTGCGCTCACTGCCCGCTTTCTCACGGGTGGGCGGGGAAGAGTTGCGCAGCCTCCTCGGACCAATCTGTCAGGCGCACTGGCGAAGCTCAGCGTGGAGAGTGCTGGAAGCTGGGAAGCAGGGCAGGAGGAGGATTTGGGGTTGTCGATGAGCTGGAGGGGCCCAGGCCAGGCTGAACGATGACTCACTGGAGGACAAAACACCTGGGCGGGTGGGGGGGGAGGAAAATATAAACGATGATCACACTTGCAAACATGGGGTTGGAACCCCTTGTCACACTGTCACCTGCCTCAACATCATAAACCAGTGGTTCTCAACATTTCCCTCCAACTCACATACCACCTTACGTAATCCCTTATTAACCACAGAGCACCTATGCCATATGTATGTGGTTAGTAAGGAATTACTTAAGGTGGTCATACCCACACTCCTGTTCGGCTCCTCTACTGGCATCACCTACGGCTCCTAGAACGCTTCCACCAGCGTTGTCTCCGCTCCATCCTCAACATTCATTGGAGCGACTTCATCTCCAACATCGAAGTACTCGAGATGGCTGAGGCCGACAGCATCGAATCCACGCTGCTGAAGATCCAGCTGCGCTGGGTAGGTCACGTCTCCAGAATGGAGGACCATCGCCTTCCCAAGATCGTGTTATATGGCGAGCTCTCCACTGGCCACCGTGACAGAGGTGCACCAAAGAAAAGGTACAAGGACTGCCGAAAGAAATCTCTTGGTGCCTGCCTCATTGACCACCGCCAGTGGGCTGATCTTGCCTCAAACCGTGCATCTTGGCGCCTCACAGTTCGGAGGCAGCAACCTCCTTTGAAGAAGACTGCAGAGCCCACCTCACTGACAAAAGACAAAGAAGGAAAAACCCAACACCCAACCCCAACCCACCAATTTTCCCTTGCAACCGCTATAACCGTGTCTGCCTGTCCCGCATTGGACTTGTCAGCCACAAACGAGCCTGCAGCTGACGTAGACATTTACTCCTCCATAAATCTTCGTCCGTGAAGCCAAGCCAAAGAAGAAGACTTAAGGTGGTATATAGTGGGGAAACAAACCACTACCATCTGTGCTGTATATGGTTATATGTATGGACCAGGTGCTGGTCAGTGGGACTAGGAGGGTGGGGATTTGTTCTGGCATGGACTAGTAGGGCCAAACTGGCCTGTTCTGTGCTGTATATGGTTATAAACCAATATCAAACTGCCTTCAATAAAGCTTTAAGATATCCCACCATGAAAACAAAAATGTTGGATGCAAATCAAACAGAATAAATGAGATAACAGACACACACAGATGCATGCGCGAACACACGCACGCACGCACAGATGCGCGCGCGTGCGCACACACACACACACACACACACACAGCATAATAGTATAGTGCAGGAAAGGTAGAAAATAGTCACAGGACTCTAACCTTTGCACAGGACTTAGCTCAATTTCAGAAGCTGTTATTGGATCATCGAGGAATCAAGTAACAAAGGTATTCAGGGTTCCAGTATCTTTTCTTTTACAATCCTTTTATTAGTCTTTTTGAAAAAAAATCAGGTTGCCTCAATGCACACGATATAATGTTCGGGTAAAGATAGAATTACAATAACATGACATAACAATTACAGCATGGAAACAGGCCATTAGGCCCTTCTAGTCCGCACCGAACCAAACACCCCTTTCTAGTCCCACCTCCCTGCACAATGCCCATAACCCTCCATCTTCTTCTCATCCATATACCTGTCCAACCTTTTCTTAAATAATACAATTGACTCCACCGCCAATAGTAAACAAGATTACAATAGAATCCGTGTCACTGATGAAAGAAAACAAATTAGGGATGAGAACCCAGGGCATCTTTCATCTCCTCATTCAAAAGAGGAGGGGAGGCCCATGTTGTAAACTGCTTTGGATGAATTCTGAATGAACTATATTATTCAGGTGAAAAAAAAGCTGTCTGGTAGGCTGAAGAAACACTGGAATGGACATCTGGTTGGTTTGTTTTCACCTTTTTGCTCACCCCTGACTTTTCTCCTGTTGATTTCAGGCAAGTGCCTCTGGGGCCTCAGTATAAAATTAAGCGTAACAAACAAATTTATTATCATCTATAGTATATACAACCAGACAAAACAGTGCTTCTCTGGTCCACTGAGGCTACAACATGGCAAGCTGGCAGGGGCTTGTTGAAAACCCCATTTTGAAGACGGGTTGTAAGTTCTGAGTTCAGCCTGTTGAAAACTGTTGTGGTCCTTATAAGAGGAAATGACTGGCTAGAGTGTTCTCCTGAAATAAGGGAAACAGGAGGAACTCTGTGGTGACCTGGAAGGAGAGGTTATCATGTGAAAACACATGATGGGGCAAGTTTCTTCGGCAAGACACTGAGGTGGCTGATAAGAGTGTGAGAGTGTATGAATGTGTGTGTCTCTCTGAAACCAACAAGAACCTTCCTGAGCTGTAACCATCTACCTTTAAGCACCAGAGCCTGGTGAAAATTCATAAAGGTTAAATTCTGTGCACAGTACAAGAATTGCCAGATATTGGTGAACTTGGAGAAGTGAAACAGAACTTTCCTGAACATATACACATTACATGCACATGCGCTTAGAATTAGAAGGGGGGGTTAAGTTAGGTTAATTTTATGGTAATAAGTTAAAGTTTGATCCTATTTTTAACATTTTAAAAATTAAAAGCAACTTTTGTTTAAATAACCATTTGTCTTGGTGAATTTCTATTGCTGCTGGGTTTTGGGTTTCGAAATATATAAATAAATTATATATATGTGTGTGTGTGTGTTTATATATATATAAATAAATAATATGCTTGTATATAATGTGTTTAATAAATAACGTGTATATAAATAAATAATGTGCACGCGAATATACACATAAATAAATAAATAATGTGTGCGTATAAATAAATAATATGTGCGCACACATATAAAATAAATAATTTGTTTGTGTATATATCTATATATAGATATTTATATATATAAATAATGTGTGTGTGTGTATATATAGATATATATGTGTGATAATAAAATAAAACATAAAATAAATATTTTGAAATAATTTACTCAGTTACAGGATACCATCATCCATGTATATCATTTCTACACTAGCCAAATAGGGTAAACCTGTGATCATGTTGGGAAACTTTCTTCAATTTATTTATATTAATATTTTTGACAAAAGTAATGTTCTATTCAATTCATATTAGATTAACAATAACACTTCTTGTGTTGAAGTCTGCGAGTTCAGGTATGTTTGAACTCACAGACCCTCTGATCAAGAGGCAAAAAAGCTGTTGGCTGAACTATGGCTGACATGCCCACATTACTCAGCCCCATGAACAGAATGCTCACACTACCATTTGACGGACACATTCTGGATAGTTCACTCACCGAAGATGCAGTATCTACCACCAGCTCGTAAATGTCCCCTCCAAACCCAAAATGCAGCACATCCCCTGGTGCTAGACGAACTGCTGCATTCTGGATGCGGCAGTCATTAACAAAAGTTCCATTTACAGAGTTCAGGTCCCGAAGGACAAAACAGTTCTCAGAATCGCTCAGCTCAATCACAGCGTGACGTTCTTCGATTCCCCCATTCTGAAACAGAAAGATTAAAAGAAAAAATTTCAGGGAATTTTGTTTCTTTCTAGCGAAAATATTGCAAAGTGATTCTCAGGCAATGAATTACTTTGTTCAGTTGAGCAGAGAGGAAGGTATAACATTGTTGGAAAATAGGACAAATACTGGTATTAATGCTTTTTAAAAAATAAATGGGCACTGATTCTGTACGCAGCAACACCCAGAACTAACAGAGAAAGGAACAGTCAGTTAATTTGCTTTTGATGGTGAGTTCAGGAGTGTCACCTAACACTAAAATTGCAAGATATTTCACATTGCTTGTTCGCCCGACCACAGCTCAGTATTTTGTGAGAAACACTGAACCTGTGGACACCGCAATTGAAGTAAAAACACAATGCTGTAGAAACTCAGCAGATCAGTGTCCTATATATAGCAAGGATAAAGATACATATCCAATGTATTGGGCTTGATGCCTTTATTAAGATGTGAACAAAATATAAGCAAGTGCCCAAAAAAACTGGTTGGGGGATGGAGGGGAGGGTGTGGAAGAGGGGGGAGCACAGGAGATAATAGGTTGATAAGGAGGAAGGGCACACCAGCAACAACTCAACATGTGTGGCCTCCCAATATTATGGCCTTCTCTGCATCGGAGAGATTTTATACCAACTGGGATCATCATGTCTGCATCATTGACAGGGATCTCCCAGTGGCCAGCTATTTCAATTCTGCACCGCATTCCTGATCTGACAGGTCTGTCCACGGCCTCATGCACTGTCAAACCCAAACCACCTGTAAATTGGAGGAGCAAACTTTGATTTTTCGACTGAGCACTCTCCAACCCGATGGCACTAATGTCGACTTCTATGGTTTCTGCTAGCCCTCCCCATTCTCCCTCTCTTTTCCATCTCTCTTGTCTTCTTTCCTCCAGGTCTCCACCCCCCCTCCACCTGGTGCACCCTCCTATCCTTATCCACCTATTACCTCCTGCCTGTGGGACTGTGCTCCTCCCCCTGCCCCTCCCAATCTCACCATTTTGTTTGGGCCCCTGCCCACATTTTGTCACACCTTGATGGAGGGCTCAAGCCCGAAGCTCCATAAAGGACACTGTTAGGCCTGCTGAGTTTCTCCAGCGTTGTGTTTTTACTTCATTCACGGGTGCCTGAAGACTTTCGTATTTTACTCAGTATTTGGGGATACCAGGCTGTGGTCAGTTTAACTGAAGCGTCTTTGCGCTGTGTAGACTTTGAAGGCAGTGCCAAGCCATTTTACCCATCTGGCCAACCCTCTAAACACACTTCCCCTTCCCCCCCCCATCCCGCCACACAACATATTAATGCCAAAAACACCTCACCTTCAAACACAGATCCGAGTCCGCACGTTGACCGATGCATGTTGTCTTAGTTTTCAGTGCATAGATCCCACTGGACCCTTTTAAAAATCCTTTCATGCTATTTCCTGACATCTGTGAACATATCACATGGAAATCTGATAATAGTAGGAACAGCTACCCCAAAGCGGGCAGCTGGATACAGTTCTACTTTAGGTGCTGCAGGCGCACAACTTATTTGATAGTTGCCTGGAAATGTGACTCAAATGACTCCAAAGGAAACGGGCTAATCAAATGGCTCCAAAGGAACCAGGCCAATCAAATGGCTCCAAAGGAACCGGGCCAATTAAGAAGTCCCCCAGGACACTAATGTAGTCATCTAAATGACATGATCGACATGGCATATACAATGACTGATCCTGCAAAGCAATTAATGTGACAAACAATGTGTTTCAATGTGCCCAAAGCAGAATGGGACTGAAATGGGGTTAGAAATAGGCACTTCAATCCATTCTTTACTGATGAACGTGGTGTGCATGGGAAATCTTCCATGGGAATTGTCACAGTTGAGGCCAATCCTGCCCTTCCAGAAATCACAAGAGAACCAAGCGGGTTGTTGAGGCAGGCTGAAACACATCCACTCTCAACCTTCCTCATAGTTCCCCAGGAGCCACTGCTGCCACAGTGAAGACCAGGGTCCATAGCTATCGGCAGAGTCTGCGGCTATATGGGATTCCCAGGAGGGAGAAGATTTGTTTTCCACCACACCCCCTTCACTTGTCCTCCATGTACTCCCAACCACAACTCAATCAGCACCCACCCCCAAGCTCATCAACCCCCCACAATCTAAGCATACCCTTTTCATCACAGAATGATCAACTCTCTCTAACCCCATTCCCTCACACAACCTGCCACCCTAAACACACTCAGTCATTCACCAGTACAATGACCACCCTTCCTTGGCCTTGGCTCCTGCATGCTGATGAAGACGATTGGAAGTAAATGTACTGCACCCCTCCCACTCTAACCCAATCTCAACTTAATCCCTCCCATGAGTGCCCCAACTTCTCTCCCCAATACAAATATCTGTATGCCAACCATGCCCCAATCCCTCCATACTTCCCCACACTCCTTAACCCAACCCTGCCCTGACCACCTAACCCCTCCAAACTTCCCAACACCTCTAACCCGGTCATAGTGGAAATAAATAGGTAGATTTCTATTTTAATGGGGAGAAAATCCAATCCTCGGAGGTACAACGTTATGCGGAGTCATCTAAAAGTTAATGCCCAGGTGGGAATGGTAGTGAAGAAGGCGAATGCTATGCTAGATTCACTTCAAGAGGAATAATGTATAACAGTAGAGAGGTGTTAATGAGACTCTATGGGGCACAGGTGAGACCCCATTTAAAGTACTGTGTACAGTACCTTAAAAAAGTTGTGATGTTGTTGAAGAGGGTGCAGAGGAGATTCCTTGTATGCAGGGGATGGCATGCGCATTTGACAGCTCTTGGGTTGTATTCGTTGGAGTATAGGAGAATGAGGGGGGAACTCAATAGAGACATATCGAATATTGAAAGGTTTTGATAGAGTGAATGTGGATAAGAAGTTTCCCTTGATGGGTGAATCGAGAACATGGGGTCATAGTCTTAAAATTAGAAGTTGTCCAATTAAAACAGAGAGAAGGAAGGAGTTCTTTTGTCAGAGGGTCGTGAATCTGTGGAACTCACTGCCGCACAAAGCAGTGGAGCCAGATCACTGGGAGTATTTAAACAGGAAATGGATAAGTATCTCATGAGTAAGGGTATCAAGGGATATAGGGAAGAGGCTGGAAATTGGAACTTGGTGTAGTGTCACAGAATAGACTCGATGGGCCTAATGGCCTGCCTCTCCTCCTTTAACTAGTGAACCCTGCCCCAGCCCCTCCATATTCCCAACATCCCTAACCCAACCATACCACAACTCCTCCAAACGTCCCGACACCCCTAACCCAACCATACCTCAACACCTCCAAACTTCACCATTCCTCAACCCACCAAACTTCCCAACACCCTTAAACCAACCATACCCCAACCCCCCTAAACTTCCCAACCCTTCCTAACTTCCCAAACTTCCCAACCCCTCCAAACTTCCCAAATTCCAAGACCTCCAAAATTCCCAACAACCCTGTCCCAACCATACACCAACCCCCAAACTTCCCAACACGCCTAACCAACCCTGCCCCGAGACCTCCAAACTTCCCAACACCCCTAACCCAACCCTGCCCCGAGACCTCCAAACTTCCCAAAGCACCTAATCCAATCCTCCCCCGACCCCTCCAAACTTCACAACACCCCAAACCTGCCCCAACCCCTCAAAACTTCCCAATCCCCCTAACCCAACCCTGCACCAAATGCTCCAAACTTGCCAACACCCCAAACCGAAACCTGCGCTGACCCCTCCAAACTTCCCAACCCCCCGACTCCAACCCTGCCTCGACCCCTCCAAAATTCCCAATGCCCCTAACCCAAACCTGATCCGACCCCTCCAAACTTCCCAACATCCCTAACCCAACCCTCTTCCGGCCCTCTAAACTTCCCAACACCCCTAACTCAACCCTGCCCCAACACTCCTAACTCAACCCTGCCCCAACACTCCTAACTCAACCCTGCCCCAACACTCCTAACTCAACCCTGCCCCAACACTCCTAACTCAACCCTGCCCCAACACTCCTAACTCAACCCTGCCCCAACACTCCTAACTCAACCCTGCCCCAACACTCCTAACTCAACCCTGCCCCAACACTCCTAACTCAACCCTGCCCCAACACTCCTAACTCAACCCTGCCCCAACACTCCTAACTCAACCCTGCCCCAACACTCCAAACTTCCCAATGCCCCTAACCCAACCTTGCCCCAAACATTCCAACACCCTAACCTTGCCCTGACCCCTCCAAACTTCCCATTGCCCCTAACCCAACCCTGCCCCAACCCTCCACATCCCAATGCCCCTAATTCAACCCTGCCCCAACCCTCCAAATTTCCCAATCCCCCTAACCCAACCCTGCCCCGACCCCTCCAAACTGCCCAACGCCCCTAACCCAACCTTGCCCCGACCCTCCACTTCCCTATGCCCGTAACTCAACCCTGCCCAAACACTCCAAACTTCCCAATGCCCCTAACCAAACCTTGCCCCAACCCCTCCAAACATTCCAACACCCTAACCTAACCCTGCCCTGACCCCTCCAAAGTTCCAAATGCCCCTAACCCAACCCTGCCCCAACCCTCCAAATCCCAATGCCCCTAACTCAACCCTGCCCCAACCCTCTAAACTTCACAATGACCCTAACCCAACCTTCCCCCAACCCCTCCAAACTTCCCAATGCCCCTAACCTGCACCAACCCCTCCAAACTTCCCAATCCCCCTAACCCAACACTGACCCAACCCCTCCAAACTTCCCAATCACCCTAACCCAACCCTGCCCCGAACCCTCCAAACTTCACAACGTCCCTAACACAACCCTGATCTGATACCTCCAAACTTCCCAACGCCCCTAACCCAAACCTGCCCCAACCCCTCCAAACTTCCCAATCCCCTAACCCAAACCTGCCCCGAACCCTCCAAACTTCACAACGCCCCTAACCCAACCCTGATCTGATCCCAACCCTGCTCTGACCCTCCAAACTTCCCAATGCCCCTAACCCAACCCTGCCCCTCCACTTCCCAACGCCCCTAACCCAACCCTGCTCCGACACTCCACTTTCCAATGCCCCTAACCCAACCCTGCTCCGACCCACCACTTTCCAATGCCCCTAACCCAACCCTGCTCCAACCCACCACTTTCCAATGCCCCTAACCCAACCCTGCTCCGACCCACCACTCTCCAATGCCCCTAACCCAACCCTGCTCCGACCCACCACTTTCCAACGCCCCTAACCCAACCCTGCTCTGACCCTCCACTTTCCAATGCCCCTAACCCAACCCTGCTCCGACCCACCACTTTCCAATGCCCCTAAAACAACCCTGCCCTGACCCTTCACTTCCCAACGCCCCTAACCCAACCCTGCCCCTTTCCCTCCAAACTTCCCAACTCCCCTTACTCAACCTTGCTCCGACCCTCCAAACTTCCCAATACCCCAACCCAACCCTCTCCGACCGGACCATACCCCTCCCAAACACCCCCATAACAACCGCAGCTCCGCCCACAGCGGAAACCCCGCTCCCGAAACTGAGCACGGACCGAACCACCGGCCCCCCAATGCGTTGCCTGGCCTGGCCCAGAAAGTCGCCGCACGTCCCAGGGCTCAGCCCGGCTGCAGCAGCCCGCCGGGCGGTGTGTTGAGGCCGAGGACGGCCGGCTCCATGGCGACCGATACTCCGCCCAGTGGCTGGAGTGACAGGTGAAGGGGTGGGGTGGGGGGGGGTTGCGGTGTCAGGTGTAGAGGGTGCACCTGAAACGACCTTTTGCATCGACAGTGAAACATCAAAATCTGCAGACTCTTTGATTGTAGGATTGTTGGAGGAACTCAGTTTCCAAAGGTGGACACACCTTGAGGAAGGGCTCAAGCCCGGGACCTGAGTTATGTACCTTTATCTTTGCTATATAAGGTACACAAAGCTTCCCCATCTTTGTGTTTTTACTTGTGTCTGCAGACTTTCATGCTTTTCTAAAGATATACTGGGATTAGGGTCGGAATCACGACTGCTCCATTTCCTTCCCAACGAGTTTGGGAATAGGCTTTCTGAAAGTACAAAACTGCTCATTTTATATCACGCTATCATTTTCTGAAAGCAAAGATCAAACTTTGCTATTTGCCAATGTCATAATTTGCAGTCGGTGGGGATGTCCCGCCAAAGGTCAGCCCGCTGGGTGGGTCACGTCTCCAGAATGGAGGACCATCGCCTTCCCAAGATCGTGTTATATGGCGAGCTCTCCACTGGCCACCGTGACAGAGGTGCACCAAAGAAAAGGTACAAGGACTGCCTAAAGAAATCTCTTGGTGCCTGCCACATTGACCACCGCCAGTGGGCTTATATCGCCTCAAACCGTGCATCTTGGCGCCTCACAGTTTGGCGGGCAGCAACCTCCTTTGAAGAAGACCGCAGAGCCCACCTCACTGACAAAAGAGGAAAAACCCAACACCCAACCCCAACCAACCAATTTTCCCCTGCAACCGCTGCAACCGTGTCTGCCTGTCCCGCATCGGACTTGTCAGTCACAAACGAGCCTGCAGCTGACGTGGACATTTACCCCCTCCATAAATCTTCGTCCGCGAAGCCAAGCCAAAGAAGAAAGAAGAATTTGCAGTCGGTGGGGATGTCCCGCCAAAGGTCAGCCAGGAAGAGTGGAGATGGTGGGCTTGTCCCTCCAAAGGTCGGCCAGGAAGAGTGGAGTTGGTGGGCTTGTCCCTCCAAAGGTCGGCCAGGAAGAGTGGAGTTGGTGGGCTTGTCCCCCCAAAGGTCAGCCAGGAAGAGTGGAGTTGGTGGGCTTGTCCCTCCAAAGGTCGGCCAGGAAGAGTGGAATTGGTGGGCTTGTCCCTCCAAAGGTCGGCCAGGAAGAGTGGAGTTGGTGGGCTTGTCCCTCCAAAGGTCGGCCAGGAAGAGTGGAGTTGGTGGGCTTGTCCCCCAAAGGTCGGCCAGGAAGAGAGGAGTTGGTGGGCTTGTCCCTCCAAAGGTCAGCCAGGAAGAGTGGAATTGGTGGGCTTGTCCCTCCAAAGGTCAGCCAAGAAGAGTGGAGTTGGTGGGCTTGTCCCTTCAAAGGTCAGCCAGGAAGAGTTGATGGAACTCATGTTCTCTGCACAGTCTCAAGAGGCATTGACTGAGGGCATTCTGGAACGATGCTGGAGGGAATCCTCCTCCGGTAGCCCAGGGCAACCAATTTTCCTTCTGCTGACAGACCACCTCCACTTCCTGAGATACTGATTCCTACCATCCCTTTGTAGCACAATCTTAACCTGGATATTGTTCCCCTGCCTGCTTTCTGTGCTGGTTCGAATGGGATCACAGACTTCTTGGCGGCGTGGGAACCCACACCTCTCATGAAGCAGAAGTTAGGGAGGTCAAACCTCACTGAGGCCAATGATCAAACAGCACTTATATCATAAACAGTGGGACTACCTTATACCCATTGTAGCCAGTAAATAGTGACCGGATTTAAGAGGATTTGCTTCTTTGCTGGGCCAGTTATTAACCATTAATAGATTTCCCATTGGTGGTGTAATCTCTCTGCAGTTAGGTGCAAATGTTCCTGGTGGTTTTCAAGGGGTCGGGGATTGAAATGCCATCCAGTATTAAGCTGCTGTTAAATTCACCAGATGCAGACTTCAGATTCGGGTAGCGTTGGGTGATTCAACTAAGAAGCCCATATCTACTAGTCGGTCAAGGTCTTACTGTTTATGTAATCAGTGAACACTGCACATCAATTGGAAACTATTCTCTACTGGGACTTTTAGGAGTATAGATAAATCTGATATGAAACAATCACTTGTTATCGCTCCTGTTAACTATATTTTAAACACGTTTAGTATTACTGAATGCAGAGAAAGGACTGGGTTAGGGCAGGAGGGTAAAATCACTTTCCGCATTTGGCCATCCTATGCCATAGGTGCTTTGTGGTTAGTAAGGGATTGCTCGAAGTGGTATGTGGGGGGGTGGGGGGGGGGGGGAGGGTTGAGAACCACTGCTCTAGATAAACATGGATATGAAGGAGAGCGAGAGAGATGGATCATGTGCAAGCAGCAGGGTTTAGTTAAATTTGGGCATCATGATCAGCACAGAGATGTGGGCCGAAGGACCTGTCCCTGTGCTGTACTGATGTGCTATAAGTTCCGGTAATTTGGGCAAGATGTCGATTGCAGCCACTCTCCACGATTTAGAAGGAAATTGATTCTAAAAATCATTTAGTAGACAGGCACAAACTTTTGTTTTATAGTTTAACGAAATTCAAAACTGTTGACCACTCCTGCTCCTCTCTCCCATTCCCCGCTAACCCTGAATTTACATTTATCACAGGGCAGGAAGGAGCTGTAACAGGCAGTTTCACACTGCAATTATAATGTTACATGGCAATGATCCACCATTGGATTCAGGAACTGCAAGAGCAAAAGATCTGACAAGCGTAAAAATACAGTCTGGGAATGAGGCACTTGAAATATTTACTTGCCTTTCTTCAATGACAACCCACCTTTGACTGTTACTGTATTAAAGGAGGGGAAGGGGAGAGGAAACCCTTTGCATTAGTTAAACAGAAAAGTCTGCAGATGCAATAGGGAGCTTTTGCCATCAGAGGTCAGTGTATTGCCATCAAAGATGGACTTTAAACCCAGTCTCATCTTCTGAGATTACATAGTGCAATGAAATAAAGGAAATGACTTATGTGATTTCCCTTCTATTTCTAGAAAATTCAATTTCAGAATGATTAGGGTCGGGGTGGGGAGGAACTACGTGAACGATTTGATGTCATGAAATAACACAGAGCAGTTCTTTGATGGCAGCTTGCAAAAAAATTGGTCTCACCTGAGTGACCCATGTTCATTCCTCTCTGAAGATTCAGAATCAGACATCTACTGCCCACCCCCCACCCCCCCATTTGAATAACAGCCATTCTCTTGGAACAGCAACACCACAGTGAAGTTAAGTAAGACCATCTCCAGAGTGCTGGAGAAACTCAGCAGGTCATGCAGCATCCAAAGGAAGGTACCCATCGTTCGGGGTGGGGGGGGGGGGGGGGTGGTGAGCACATTGCTTATAGGTTAGGGTTACAGTACAAGGGAAGGCTAACAGTAAACCACATTGAACAAGGCACTATTGAACCACAAGGTTCAGAATATTCAACATAATTTTTATTAATGAATAAATAAACTAAAACACAACACTCGTCCCTTCTGCGATCATTTTAAAACATTAATTCTATTCACCAATGCTCATTTAAGAGTTTGGAACAAAACAGCGTTGCAAATTAACCCAAATTCAATGAACCTCCAGAGGCAGACTCTACCAGTTGGCAATTGGGTAGATTGAATGGCATGTCGATCATTCTCAGGGATTATTGGTGGGCAACAAGTGTTCGAATTGAGGCAAGATGTGTAACACCATTCCAATATTTCAGAAAACAGCCAAGGCCAATTTGGCTGTTTAATACACAAGTAAAACCATCTCATTTTAGGATCTCAGGTTAAGTGCTCCAGTCACCAAAGCAAGCACAGTGATTGTTTTCCCCCCTCAACTGGGTAGAACACTAAATAGGAATAGTTGGTATATTTGGAGACAAAGAGCATATTCTTCTGGGAAGGAGAACGTCGAGAGACTCAAGTCACAACTCCGTTTTCTTCCACACCAAGGGGAAACATTAATTTCTTCCCTTTTCCCTTCCAGAAGATGCACAAGTGACATTTACCCATCAATGACTTCCAGTGCAGCCAGATGGCCATTTAAAATCTAGGATCCAAGCAAAGTCAGTGAGCCTCCAAAGTGCAGCCACACCTCCTGCCAGAACAATGACTAAAACCAGCTGCCCAATACCAATTCTCATCCTTCAAAGAGACCAACATCCCTGGAAGAATTAGACTGGATATTAAAAAAAAATTTGAAAACTATTCAGAATCAGAGATGTTAATGTTAATCATGAGTTGTGAATTAAAATTATATTTTAGAAAGGAGATTCGGTGGTTACCATCCAAATCAGCATCAAAATCAAGGATCACACTCTAAAGGATCAGTGTACTTTAATTAAGAAAGAAATCTAGGTCTTTGGAACAGAGAAGATGAGTTAAATGCAATCATAGTGCATTGGACTTCTGTTAGTGAATGGTTTGAAAAAAAGATACTGTTCAGAATTCTGACCTTGTTTGGAAACCATTTTCAGTAGTGAAACAGGAGAGATCAAGTGAGCGAGATCGTGAAATATCAGAGGTTAACTTTTCTTCAAGAGCATCAATATTAATGTTAAACTGGGTGAAAGCTCCAAGTTGAACAATCATTTGCAACTTGAGCTTCCTGCGTTTGAAAGGTGACTAATTGGATGGTGCATACTATTGCGATGTGGGTCTGGTTAGGCGTTTCTAGAGTGAATGGGAAAAGATGATGACTTGTCCAAGCATGCAAGTTATTTTACAAAATGGTTACTTCTATATTTCATATCCCTCTTCAAATTGGGGGAGTGGAAACCAAAGAAAAAAAGTGAGATAAAGGACAGTGAAATAAAAATTGCCTGATGACCAAACCCTTTTGTGGGACAGTCCCTTGAAGTGTTAAATTTGCAATTATTCCCGGAGCAGAATTTATCCCTTTCAAGTCCAGCGTAAGAGGTCAGAGGTCACAGTCCATTCTGTTGTCCAACGCTGCCAATTCCCATTCCCAACCCAACTCCGGAGTTTCCCAACCTTAACTTAACTTAACTGGCAGACTGAATAGGCCCAGAACTCCTGTGAAAATGAACAGCACAGTCAACATGCAATGTCCCGCTAACAAAGCACATCGTGAAAAGATTTTAACTTTCTCTCGAGTACTGAAAAGTCCATGCGATCACCAGATACCATTGCTGACTTTATCATCGTGCATTGGAAAAAAGTGACTCAATATTCAACCAACGCCACACACTGGGAGAATAGGAAGAGGTGGACGATGGCTGGTCAACCTGCTATCGCCGTGGCCTACCAGGACTTGATGTTAATTATTCTGTCGACCCTTTTGCTCATTTTAAAACAAACTTTTGTAATTCAATACTGGAAGCATGAATTTGTGAAAGAGAGGAGATAGGTTCTCTTAAGAAATTGTACATTTACGTATTAGTGACTAGCTCATCATCAGAGACCATGCTTCGTCGTCTGACTTTGTTAGTGAATTACTGATGACAGAAAGGAGGCAGCAATATATTTCTTTCTAAAACAAGTATCACACCTGCCCTCAGAGCAGTGTCATTGATCTCATTCTGGGTAGAATTGGGGCCAGTTTTCTCTGAAGCACTCAGTCTCATAGAAAATGTCCCATCAAGGTTTTATACTGAGCAACTGTGATGCTTTTGTTTTATGATGATGGATGGTTATTTAAAATGAACAAAAGCAATCCACTGGATTAGCAGCGCTCAGTACTGGAAGGCATTGGCAATACAGCACCCACTGCTTTGGCATTTGGCTGCCAGAACTCGGAAGCAATGATGCTGTTCAGCGAGTGAGTCCATTTGGATGGTGGTTCTTGCTCTCCCAGTGCCCAAACCATCAATGTTCCTCCGGAGAATATAAACAGGTTCCTTTTCAAATTCTGGAGCCTGGAATTTTCCATTAAATCGAGGCTTTGGGGTCAGATTGTAGCTGGTAAGATTTTATTCATTACTTCTGGTCCCATTGTTAAATTATTACACAGAAAGAACACAAAAAAAAACAGAGGGGAACAATTTTTAAATAGCTCCATTCCCTACAGGATTCAGAATTTGTTACCGTTAACAGAGATGAATCATCCAAATTAATTTCAAGCCAAGTAATGCAAGTGTTTGAGATGACAGCATAGATCATTCCCACCCCCCTATTAGATGGGACATGAAACCTCTGCTGCTCTATGTGCCCACAACGTGCTCCAGGAGTGGACTGGTGATCAATAGGGGATGGACTGACCATGCAGAATAATTAACCAGCTGTTTCACTCATTTATAAATGATCATCATCTGCTCCTGTTGAATGTACAAATGAAGTGGAAAAAAATGAGTGGTAGACTTGGAGAAATGGTAAGCATCAGTGAATCTAGGAGCGAAGACACCCAGCACATAAAGTATTTGCATTTGTAAAACATGCATACAGATGGGATCCATCAGATTCTCAAGGCATGGCTGATATTCAGTTATTCCATGATCAGTCTCAACAACGGTGCCAGATCAAGAATGTTTTGCGGTCTCAAAATTTTTCTCCACCCCTTCCTCATATTGTGGGGGAGGGGTGAGAGGCTCCAGATTAACGACAGCATTGTTCACATTGCTCAGGTTGAGTCTAAAGTTCTTGAGGTGGGATTTGTCAGAAAAGATCCGACGAATCTTTTTGGAGTTGAATCTTCGCCCCAAGCGAGATGAGGGCCTTTCGTTCTTAGGTTCCGCACTAGTCCCAGTGCTCGAGACCTCATTTGAAGATGATGGCAGGCCAACCTCAACAAGCGACTCATAAGAGGGAAGCGAGACTATATTTTGTCCCCCCTGATTGGCTTCAGCGTCCTCCTGTGGGACGATGCCATCTCTCTGCATCACTTCATCATAGCTGGGCACAGCCAATTGGTGGTTGTTATCTTCTTCTCTGTTAAAAGAGAAATACAAAGGTTATCAACCAATCTACAGGCACAGGGGCATCAGCCTATAGTTTTTAATTTGCTGCTTTATCCAGGAAGATTTGGAAATTGTTGTGAATGGTTGCTCGATAGGATCTCAAGTTCCACAACTGGTCAGCATGGTTAGCTCTTGCAATCGGGACCAGGGCTGTCGATAAGGAGGTCAAATCCCAGGCTGTCTGTAAGTTCTCCCTGTGTCTGCGTGGATTTTCCCTGGGGGGCTCCGGTTTCCTCCCACCCTTCAAAACGTACCGTGGGTGGAGGTCAATTGGGTGGCACAGGCTCGTGGGTTGATAGGGCCTGTTACTGTGCTGTAAGTCTAAATATTTAAAAAAAAATCTGTAATGTGGGATACACAAATTAAAGAGTTCTTTTGGATGTGAATGTGGTACGTAATCCCAAAGAGTTTTTTTTCTAGTGGGTCACATAGATAAAGGTTGTACATAACTGGAGTGGACACAACTTGGTGTACACTGGCACTACTTAGGAGCTCACATTTCAACACCATACTGGGAGCACAGTTTGATTTATGCTCTGAGTATGAGTATACATCTGCAGAGGGAAATCGCAGCAGGTGTGTTGGCCAAGATCAGCTTGGGATAAAAAAGAATTTTAACACAAAAAGGACAGAAATCCAAGGCTATTGGTTGGAGTATCAACTCCCAGGGTTTGGTCGGGAAATGCCACCAAATGAAAACCAGCATGTGATGGTGGAGAATGCTTCATATCGGGGTATATGAACAAAAGGATTCCACAAGTAGCAATGGGATGAATTACCTGTGGGGAAATAACGAGAAGCAGGAGAGCTTCCTGCCAGTTTAATGATGGCATGAAAATATTTTACAGCTATTGTGCATGCCACCTCACTTTACTGCTGGAGGTCCCATCTGAGGAGTATTACAGCATCAGTACAGATTAGAGTGTGGAAGCAAGACTAACTCAGAGGCGAGAGCTCGCACTAAACAGCAGCATTCAGTACAACAACAGTATTTGTGAAATCACAGTAGGCAGAACATCAAAGTTCTGAAACAGCTCCTACTGCAAGTCAAATCAAATGGAGTTTAAAAAGATGTTGACGTCCTGACACAGGAACAGAAAACGTCAGAGCTACTCAGGACAGGTGATGCACGGTTAACATTTCCGTCAATAACTCTTCCAAAATAATTTCATCAGGGGAATAACGAATAGGACATTTTTGGAAATATTTGTGACGCTTCATGACACACATTCACTGGGAAGTGGATATGAAAATTAGCACTGCTTAGACTTTAAAAAAAAAAATCAGTAAAATATCAGGGGCTGCAATTAATAATGGAAAGTTTGATGGCAAATTTGCAGAATTAGAAGCCAGAACAATTAATAATGGCCCCAGACCATAGAGAATATGTTCGAGAGAGAGAGAGAGAGAGAGAGAGAGAGAGAGAGAGGATAGCTTCAAAAGGTTGGTTAGATTTACAAAGTGATGAAGTACAAAATATGATGAAGTAAAAGTCAATTAATATCTGAGACAAACTCAGTGGTTGATTATATCATTCAACTATGGTACAGAATTGTATAGACCAGTAAATTCCAGATTCCACTCTTACTTTATCAACTCAGACATCTGGACTTGTGAACCAAGAATCTCGGTCCCTCATCCTTTGCCCTCTGCGCCTGCAGCCTCACAGTAAAATGGAGATGAAATAATCATCCACAAAGCACTCCACAAGGTGGCAGGCTTACATACTCTGGCCAGCAGGGTTACAGAATGTTCCAGCTTGCAGAGTATAGATGTCGGCCCTTTTGCCAATTACTACTCGACGTGCAGTAGCAAATGGGATTTATAGGCTCTGGGATAGCTGAAAGGATCACGTCTTATTTGTGGTTTAAATCGTCCATCAATGATTCAACAAATTCATTCTGAAATGGTGTCAGGCAGTTAAACAGGGTGGTGGAATGGTTGTGTGAGGTTTCATTACAAGCATGGATACCCTTATCCTGAAAGGTTCCCCTGTCCTGCTTCTGAAATCTCATCCAATTTGTATTTTACAAGTGCACAATCACTACAGATTACAGTAGCCCAAAGCTTTGTCGGTTGTTTGAGGGCTCTGACAACCTTCTTCTGGGACTTATGACATTGTGTGGGGGGGGAAGCAAGATCAAACTAGATCAGGCAGAAACAGTAGGAGACAAATTATAAGTATGTTCTCTTCCAATGCAGACTCTGACTACAGGTACTCTCCGACTTGTGAACCATGTGACTTGCGTCTATCCACACATAGGAATGAATTTTTTAAAAATATGTAAAATTTACACAGTTTATGTTGTATTTGACAAACTATAACAGGGCATGTAGGAGCCAAAATGTGCATACTTACTTTGTTAGTCAGTGTCCCAGAGTCCATAGGCTGGGGGTGGTCATCTTGATTCCTGTGCACACGCACAATTCTTTGGTTGGCGCATGCAAGGTGGGTTCGCATATTGGAGTTCGGTTGGCGCAACTGCGAGATTTAAGTGACTTGACAATATTGAATTCGTAGCCTTAACTTTCACGCATGTGCCAACCGAAGACCCGCGCGCAAAGGAATCAAGATGGCCGTGCCCAGCCTATGGACCCCTGGACAAGGCAAGTATGCGTATTTTGGCTCTTACATGCTCTGTATCCCTGTTACAGTTTGTCCAATACAACATTTGATTAAAAAGTTTGCTTTAAGACTTCAGTACTCCACACGTGTGGATAAAATTCTGACCGAGGTCCATTTTGAGATATGACTAATCCTTCTGTCCCAATTATGGTTGTAAGTTGAGGAGTCCCTGCCTTACTAACCTTTGGTTACCTTTTACACTGACTACACATTAAGGCATCTCCTCCAAAAATTCTCAAAGACAAATATACAAGTGTGCAAGGAAACACAATTACTCCTACCTGCAGAGAAATCACAGGGCGTTCTCTTGTGTGGGATGAGCATTGGAAGAGGAGGACAAAAGATGGAATTGATCCCAATGATACCCATCCAGATTCCATACAAGTACTTTTCACTGGAGAGTGCAAGGCCCGAGAGCATTACCTCCTTAAAAAGGTGCAGCAAGTCATTTGCACAAGAAGGAAACCCTTGTCTGGTGGGTAAAACTATAGAACTGTAGGGAGCATTACAAGTGGGATTAATGTAGAATTAGGCAAATAGCGCCTTTGGAAGACTACACAAAAGAGTCTGGAAAAACAACCAACTGAAAAACCTCACAAAGATTAGCGTATACAGAGCCGTTGTCATACCCACACTCTTGTTCGGCTCCGAATCGTGGGTCCTCTTCCGCCATCACCTACGGCTCCTAGAACGCTTCCACCAGCGTTGTCTCCGCTCCACCCTCAACATTCATTGGAGCGACTTCATCCCTAACATCGAAGTACTCGAGATGGCAGAGGTCGACAGCATCGAGTCCACGCTGCTGAAGATCCAGCTGCGCTGGATGGGTCACGTCTCCAGAATGGAGGACCATCGCCTTCCCAAGATCGTGTTATATGGCGAGCTCTCCACTGGCCACCGTGACAGAGGTGCACCAAAGAAGAGGTACAAGGACTGCCTAAAGAAATCTCTTGGTGCCTGCCACATTGACCACCGCCAGTGGGCTGATATCGCCTCAAACTGTGCATCTTGGCGCCTCACAGTTCGGCGGGCAGCAACCTCCTTTGAAGAAGACCGCAGAGCCCACCTCACTGACAAAAGACAAAGGAGGAAAAACCCAACACCCAACCCCAACCAACCAATTTTCCCTTGCAACCACTGCAACCGTGTCTGCCTGTCCCACATCGGACTTGTCAGCCACAAACGAGCCTGCAGCTGACGTGGACATTACCCCTCCATAAATCTTCGTCCGCGAAGCCAAGCCAAAGAAAGAAAAGAAAAGTATGAATTGGTGGTTGATGGTTGACACAGACTCAATTGGCTGAAGGATCTGTTTTTTCAGGTGCCACAGGTTGTCAAGAAGGCAAATGGAATGTTGGCCTGGAGCACACATGTCAAATTCTGGCCCGATATAATTATATTTGGCCAGCAAGATCATTTCAAAAATGTATTAGAGGTGGCCAGCCCTGCAGCGAGAGCCGATGCTGTTTTTTGGTAATGTCACCCCCACCATCCTCCCCCTTCATTGCACATCCTTCCCCATTGTAACACGAGAAATTGTAACACGAGAAGTCTGTCGCTGTCATCAGCCGGCAAGCCAGTTGGAAGGCTCCCCGCACAACCAGTCACTTCTCCCACCTGTCGAGCGGTGCGGCGGATGGGCGAGTGCCTGTGATTGCCTGTCGGCGCGACGGACATGGCAGGCTGCGCACGGCCCCCGGGCAGCGCGAGCCCCGCACGACTGGCACCGGATGGCCCTTCCACAACGCGAGCGCACTTCTCCCAGTCGCCACGGCCTTCAGCGCTTGCACCCACGCGGACCCCAGGGACGGCTGATTCTGAGAGAGAGATGGTGGCTGTCCACAAAGGCTGATCGGCAGCGTGCTGGGCCTGAGTGGGTGGGTAAGCAGGGGTGGGCGGAGGGTGTAGGTGAGGAGTAATGGGCAGGGGAAGTTATGGTGGTGCGAGGGGCACCGTAGAAGGAGGGGTGGATAGGGAAGAGGTAAAAGGGGAGGGGCAGGGCGAGTAGGGGAGGGGTGATTAGAGGGTGAGAGATGGGTAGAGGGAGGAACAGGTTGAGGGAGAGGCAGTAGAGGGGCGTGTATAGGATGGGGTGGGTAGAGGCAGAGTGAGTGGAGTGAGGGGTGAGTAGAGGTTGGGTAAAGGACTGGTCAGGAAGAGGGATGGTGGGTCGAGGGTGAATAGAGGCCTAGAGCCTGAGGAGTGAGCAGGAAATGCTGAGTCCTGATGCAGGCCAAAATGGACACAGCCTGTGAATGCTGACTACATCTCCACAGGGACCAAATATGTTTCCCTCAGGTCAAGCAAAGGGTGAACTTGAGCTACCTACTCCTGACCTGTAACATTATCCTCCTAAAGTTATATCCTAAAGTTTAACATTACATATGTTGAAAGAAGAGAAAACATGCAGATGTTGTTGAAAATTTTCAATAAATATTTAGTTCGGCCCTCGACTTAGTCCAAGCTTTTAATTTTGGCCCTCCGTGAATTTGAGTTTGACTCCCCTGGCCTAGAGGGATTGAACTTAAGGAGTAGGGAGGTTCTACTGCAACTGTACAAGGTACTGGTGAGGCCTCATCTGGAGCAATTCTGGTCTTCTTCCTTGAGGAAGGATGCACTGGCTTTGGAGGTGGTCCAGAAGAGGTTCACCAGGTTGATCCCAGGGATGAGGGGTTTAGCCTATGAAATGAGCTCAAGTCATCTGGGACTGTACTCACTAGAATTTAGAAGAGTGAGAGGGGATCCTGTAGAAACATATAAAATTATGAAAGGTATAAATGTTCGCGCTAGGTATGTTGTTTCCATTGTTGGGGGAGACGAGAACCAGGGGACATAGCCTCAAGATTTAGGATGGAAATGAGGAGGAACTGCTTTTCCCAGAGGGTGGTGAATCTCTGGAATCTGCTGCCCATTGAAGCAGTGGAGGCGACCTCAGTAAATATATTTAAGACAAAGTAGCATAGATTTTTACATAGTTGGGGAATTAAAGGATTATGGGGAAAAGGGAGGTAGGTGGAGATGAGCTATCATCAGATCAGCCATGATCACATTGAATGGCGAAGCAGGCTCGACGGGACGGATGGCCGTCTCCTGCTCCTATTTCTTATGTTCCGATGCAATACATGCATTTCACAGAGGCACGAGGACTTTGGAAACCATTGACTGGCATCACTTATTCTCTTCCAGCCCTGCAATCTTTTTAACTCATCTCACTTGCTCTCTTCTCTTTGCCCATCTAGAACCCCCTTTGCTCTCCAAATGGCCTCAGAATTATTATTTTAAAAATTTCTGAACACATTGCACAGATACCAGGTTTCTAGCAACAACATGCTGAGTTTGTGGGTTCTGTTTGGAGAACCACAGCTGCCCACTCACCCATGTGGCGGCTTGTGGGGGGTGGGGGGGGGAAATGGGGTTGAAATTGAGAATGGATATTTTCTCCTTTTCACTACTGACCAGTCACTGGAACAGATGAGGAGAGGGCATGGCCCCAGTGGGAGAATAACTATTGGTATCCTTTTGTTTCAGATGGTAGGGGACAGTATAGGGATTGTAGGTGGTGCATGACTACTTCAAGATGCAGGACCTTCAGGTCTGCAGAGAGCAGGTGGCGAGCAGGGTGCTGTTTAAGTATGTTAAGCAAAAACAAACTGTTCTACTGACCGCTCAGGTGACATGGTCGCTTCCGACTGCACGTTTACCACCTCCTCGTGCGTCCTCCTCCTCTTCTTATCACGCACGCTCAGGCAGATTGCGACCAGAAGCAGGAATACCCCTCCGGCACACAATATGTATGACACCTGGGACACTTTGTGCTTGGATCCTTCAGCGGTCGGTGAGCTGCTGTTTCCATCTTGCATTCCATTTTCCTTGCCAAATCCTGGCACAACACTCCAGACCATCATGAGGATTCCCAGTGCAAGCATGCCAACACCCAGGGCAGTGAGAGCATATTGTATGCCACTCGAACTTTCAGAGGCCATGGGCCCTTGAGTACTTGATCTCACCCCGTCCTGTGCCAACCTTGCCTCATTCCAAAGATAGCCACTTCACCAGTGATAAATGCATCCAGAGATTTACTTCAATTCCACAACTCATAATTGAACCTGTAAAAAAAAAAGGAAAGACAGGTTAGTAAATAAAGTTGCAATTATCCAGCATCCTTTACAATATCAGTCTTAATTACTTTTAGCAATGCCAACTCCATATGTAGGCGAATAATTTTCATTTGCATTTATAGACAAATTTAACTGAGCAAAAAACATCTGAGGTGCGTCACAGAAGGCAAAATTGTCATTGCCAGAGATGACTCAGGGCAGGCAATCGGGCGTGCTTAATCCAAGGAGATTTTAAGTGAGTGGAAAGTGACGAGAGGTTTGGAAGGGAATTCGAGGCTTCTTTCCCCAAGGAGAAAATACTCCGGTTCAAACAGCAAACAATATGAACCACGCAGAGAATTTGCTTTTTGGGGGCTGTTGGGTGAGACCATGAGGCAAAGCTTCAAGGGATCACTTGAAGGATCAGAATTTTTTTTTGTTTTAAGGTTTGCGTCTCATGCAAGATCAGGAAGCAACACCCAAACAAAAGTAGTTTTTAATTATATTTGAACAAGAGAACAGAATTAAACTTTAACTTATTGCTACCAACTTAACATACTTAATTCCCCCCCCCCCCCCCCAATACTAAGTGCAGGTGCAGGCTTAGAAAAGTTCTTTGGATCACAGTCCAATCTCACTGGTTGCAGGCAATTCTTGGACTGTGCACAGAAGTTTGCATTAATAAAGTAAACCAGGCTTTGGTGCTTAACAGGCAAATGGTTACCACTCAGGAGGGTTCTTGCTGATTCTCAGAGAGAGAGAGTGATTCCTTTTCCAGGACATCCGCAACTGATTCCTTTCCAATCAGTCTTGCTGACGAAACTTGCCCCCTTCAAAGTCACCTTTCAGACTGCCAGTCTTCTCCTTTGACCAGGCCATCTTCCAAAGTTTGCCAGCTTGTCTCTCTGGAACTGATTTCTCTATCTTTCTCTCAGCTCCCTCCCTCTCTGAGAGCAAAGCTGTTCTCATCTGCCTGCAAAGATCAAATGCTCTCCCAGGCAAACTACTGTATGTTGCTACTTTGTGCATATTTTGCAAAAAGCATTCTGGAAAAGTCCTGGAAAAATTTTGTGTTTTAAAATGTTTGTGTGCAACCTGCTCTAACAATCTTTCTAAGCCACCTCTAAATACTCTGTCACGCAAGTAAATCCTTCATTGGATAAGCAAGCCAGGTTCTGTGCAGAATATTCTAGATGTGATCTTACGAAGACTCAATGTGACCAGTAGCATGCAAGACAAGAAATAATATGCTACATAATTGGGGTAAGATAATCCTGGAAGTAATGGTTAATTTGTTAAAAATGAATCACATTGTACACTTAAAGCCAAGACGATCTCAACCAGTTTTGAGGCAAATCGTACGTATTTCGCAATAAATTTCTCTTAATTAACAAAAGCTTTTTTTAAACCTCCTTTTTAAATGCCCATATTCTATATTTTTGCATCACCAATCAAATGATTACAGTCACTGGAAACTCTCATTCTGCAGGTAAATAACTTGGCGGCTGTTTGTCAGATCATCTTTATTACATGGGCGACGAGATGGTTCCCGTCACACCACCAGATGTGGGTCATGGATATGAAGTGTTCTTGTATAGATTTGTGATGCGATTCCTGCTCTATCTCACTTTTCTTGTCTTGGCATCATGTTCTTTCCAGACGATTCGATCACCGGCCCACATCTGACCCATTCTGCCAGGCCCTGATAGGCTCTTCTGATGGGCAGATTCCTCCAATGAAAGACCAGGATATAATGGAAGTTTATCGGCTTCAGACTCCTGTCTGGCAGTTCATTTATGGAGATCTTGGACTTTTTGTGAGTGTTTATGTTTCTTATTTTTAATATTTTTTTATTTTTCACACTATGAACCATATTGACCAAAATACACACAAACATTTCCCTCTTGAATATACATTTTCTCCCCTTTATCCCCCCTCCCTTCCCTCCCTCCTTCCCACCCCCACCACTAACATATACGATACATTAAACCCATTAAACAATGTCATCACACAATGAAAATAAACAAGAAAATTGTGTCTTCTGCTTTTACACAGTTCATTTCGTCATCTTCTCCTTCTGTCATTTTAGGGGGTGGAGGTCCGCGGTTGGACTTCTCTGTTGTGTTCCATGTACGGTTCTCAAATTTGTTTGAATACTGTGATGTTATTTCTTAAATTATGTTATTTTTTCCAATGGAATACATTTATTCATTTCTATGTACCATTGCTGTATTCTCAGGCTCTCTTCTGATTTCCAAGTTGACATTATACATTTTTTTGCTACAGCTAAGGCTATCATAATAAATCTTTTTTGCGCTTCATCCAGTTTGAGACCTAATTCTTTACTTCTTATATTACTTAGAAGAAAGATCTCTGGATATTTTGGTATGTTGCTTTTTGTGATTTTATTTAATACCTGGTTTAGATCTTCCCAAAACTTTTCCACTTTCTCACATGCCCAAATTGCATGTACTGTTGTTCCCATTTCCTTCTTACAGCGAAAACATCTGTCTGATAATGTTGGGTCCCATTTATTTAGCAACACTCATTCTTCACGTCACGTGCAAGTGCAAGAAAACACAAGAATAAATAAGCCTAACTGACAATATTTCTGCTCCAAATCCAGAATGAGAAAACACTGTGATCACCAGATCACCAAACCCAAGAGATGCTTTTACAACCAATTACCTTTTCTCCCTTTAGTCGGAAGGTGCAGCCACAAGGCACTGAAACTAAAATTTAGTTCTGCAGAGGATTTTTAACCAGTGCAGTTTAGCTTTAGATACAACTGTACCTGATAGATTCAAGATTATTTTATTGTCATATAATAAAACAGGTGTAATATTACATGAAGTTGCTATTAGGCAGGCAAAGATTCGCCAACAGTAGGAATTTCCTGCCACCCCTTACAGTCAGAGAAAGAGAAGCAAAAGGTCATCACTTAGTGTCTGTGGATTCGCCTCCAGTGTGCCTGCAGCCACACAAACTCCAGACCAAACTGTTGGTGATCCAAGCTCCAGATACAAGCCTCCAACATGATCGGGTATGAGTCATTCGATCGCAGTTGCCAGCGCCCCGCAATCTAAATGGGATCCTCGCCTCAAGTCACCAACGGCCTGCTGCCTGTGCGTCCTTCAGCCACAGAGCCCCTCACTGGTCCTCCGCTTCTCCTTCCTAAACTTTTACTTCAGATTTCCAACGTCTGCAGTTTTTATTTGAGTTTCAAACTTAAAACTCTCCTATGCCTGACCCTTAGCACCACCACCCTCCCGTATCTCCACCACCACCAACACATCCAGTCTGCAATCCCCAGCCTCTGTTTAGCTCAGTCTAACCAAGATATATTTACCAAAATTTGAAGTAGGCTCTTCCAGTGATTGGACTCCTATACTATTGCTAGTAGAATGTCTTAGATGGAACTGAATGTTTATGTTCTAGAATCCTTTAACATGTGTATATGGAGGTGAGGGGGTTGGAGGGTTATGGGCGGAGGAGGGTTGAGCTAGTGGAGTTGTTCAAGTGAACCGATGCGGATTCAAAGGGCCGACATGCCCTGATTCCGTGCCGTAAATGGTTATATGGTTATATTGCAAGCAGATTTAGTAGATCTACAGCAATATTAATCTGCTCAACACCAGCATCAAGTTGCAACACACCCCAGGGAAAATACAGCACAAAAATACATACAGTAGATGCAAATATCAACAGGCAGCTGTATTGACTGCTGACCTAACTCAACGTCTTTCACATTTGGTTTAATAGCTTTTTCTAACACAAAGGCCATTCATCAGGAGAGAAGTGCAGAATTGGCACAGACATACAGAATGGAAACAGGCTCTTCCGGCTCATGAGCCCATGCCCCCTAATTGACCTATGACGTCCCCTCCACCTCCAATCTTATGAAGAATGGGAGGAAACTGTAGCACTCGGAGACATGGGGAGAGCATACAAACTCCTTACAGACGGCAATGGACTCGAACCAAGGTCGCCCGCTCTGTAACAGTGTTGCGCTAACTGCACCACTGGTTTCAACTAGTGGCTGTCCTTCGTCATTTCATACGTTTGGCCAACATTCTCTTTGCAGCCATTTCATTATTTCCACACGAAAGGCTTCCTTTTAAATGCACAGATTTGTCCACGTTACAGCTCCAAGAGTCTTTCTGGACTGGACTTCCTGGGGTGAGCAAGGCTAACTGCCTTGATAGTCAGCACTTTATTATGTTGGGCAGGAGATCTGACTGAGTCCTAAGGTGGCTTGCACAGATCTCCTCTAGCACTCTTACCCGCTCTTCAATGGCCATTGTTGAGTATAGGCTGTTTTCCCTTCTCGGCGTGTATATTTGATGTCATGGTGGCTGGCGGCACTACATCACTCACCCTGCCTCCCTCAGCTCTGGAAGCCAGCTCCCGACCCAGCTAAGGATAAAAGGACTGTGGGATCTGCCATAACAGCATAAAAGGTAAAATCGTCTTTTTAAAAAAAACTAGATGGCTATAATGTGGGGGTTTCACCATTAAAATGCCGACTTTTAATCTTACAGCACTAAAGCCTATGACTGAAGATGAAACTTTTATCAATTTAACCATCTTACAAACATATTCGAGGCCTCTTGTCTCAGTTCTGACACTGTTTTCTCTCAAGAAACATTACAATATAGTTAGCGTACAAACACAGAATTCACTTTCCATCCACGGGATATGCATGTGACCTGGGCTCTGTGATGGGGCAGTGCTAAGGAGATTTGTATCGTGTCAGATCCATGCGCAGATTTCAGATAGGGACTTGATTCCAAATTTCCTCATCCTGTTATACTGACTGTCACATACATGAACAGATGTCAGGTGCTGCAAATTTTCTTGGAAAAAAAATTCTATATAATTGCCTCCATCTTTGAGAGAATGCAACCTTACAATCCTGTTCAATCACACAGAAATTTTAAATTTAGACATACAGGCCCTGTCAACCCACAAGCCCGTGTCACCCAATCACATCCAAATGACCTACAACCCCGGTTCTTTTTTCTTTTTGAAGGGCGGGAGCAAACCGGAGCACCCGGGGAAAGCCCACGCAGGGACGTACAAACTCCTTACAGACAGCGCCAGATTTGAACCCCAGATGCTGGCACTATGACAAAAGATCCCAGAGTGTAAAAGAAATTACATCAAGTACTTTTGCTACAGTTTTCCTCAACTCAAGGTGGTGATCTGCAAGAACTCTTGTTGCAAGGCCTTGTTTGCACCTTTCCCTGGTTAGAGCAGGTCACAAATTTACCACAATGTTCATACTTTATCTCTCATCCGAAATCAGCGTGTATTTTATCCCCTGAATTGATTTTGATGGGTAGTGTACGATTTAGCTTTAGTTGTACATTTATACCCTGCTTTCCAGCAGAATCTTTCAAAACTTTCACTCCTCCGAGTTCACTTGCACGTTCTGTTTACAGGTAACCCCACCCACCCCCGGATTTCGGTTGTTGGGGTTACAGAAATGCACCCTTAGAGCTGCCATTCTCAAACTTCCTTTTCACCTGTGCCCCCCCCACTCAGAACTCTGCTCAAAGTGAAGCAGTCGAGTTGAATTGGTTTCTTCGGTACTTCTCTCCTACCGACTACATAAAAAACGTAAACATCAGTTGCACAAGGTGAAACGTAAACAAGGCTTTTACTACAATGTGCTGTGGCCCCCGGTGGGGTGGAGGGGCCAGGTGAGAATGGCTGCTTTCGAGAATTTGTCAATCACTACCCGGAAACTTGAGGTATGGAATAACATTTCTCACAGAATTTGTGCATGAAAGAACTTTTTCCCCCAATTTTTGCTTCTTGACAGATGTGGAGAATATGTGGCTCTGCGTGGTGGGAAACGGTGATATGGCTTGTATTCAAGGCATGTATCAGGGAAGGAGGAAATATTGCACTGCAGCTATTTATGTGAGGTTTGATTCAAAAAGGGCCAGTTTGTTGACACTGATAGCTTTCTTAAAAAATATATCAGTTGTTTCCTTCTGCTTTTTTTACCCAGATGGTGAGCCAATCCAGCCAAAGACGTTTAAAAGGAATACTTCTGCCAGTTAGAAGCAATTCGACTGAGGGTAGAATGATGTACATGCTCCCTGTCCAGATGGTTACTAACTCACCAGAAATCCAAAATAATGCTTTGCCTTACTCAGAATAAGGGAGAGATGAAGCAGCAAATACATAATTTTTAAAAAAGACCAGTCTTTTGGGCTAATTTGACTTGTACGTGTTTACAGAGAAACAATGCGGTTAAGTTATCAATCAGGTAGAGAGTGTGCAGAGAAGATTTACTAAATTGTTGCCTGGATTGCAGGATTTAGAATATGGAGAAAGATTGAGTAGATTGAGTCTTTATTCATTGGTAGAAGGTTGAGGGGATTTGATAGAGGTGTATAAAATTATGAGGGGGATAAATAGAGTAAATGTGAATAGGCTGTTCCCCTTGAGGGTAGATGAGATTGGAGCGAGGGGGTCATAAGTTAAGGGTTAGGGGGCAAAAGTTTAGAATTAACATGAGAGGGAGCTTCTTCACTCAGAGAGTGGTGGCTGAGTGGAAGAGGTGGTTGCAGCAGGGTCAATTTTGTGATTTAAGAGAAGGTTGGATGAGTGCATGGATGTGAGGGGATTGGAGGGTTATGGACAAGGAGCAGGTAGGTGGGACTAGAGGAGTTTCACTTAAATCGATGTGGACTAGAAGGGCCGATTTGGCCTGTTTCTGTACTGTAATTGTTATATGGTTATAAGAAATACAGCATCTTAAAGAACAGAGCAGGCAAATACACTTCATGTACAATCTTTCAGGAAGTTAGATTTGGAGGGAGAACCTTGAGTGATTCACATGCCTGGGCATATAACGCACAACTCATGACTGGGAACATTTCTCATCATTCATTAAAAGAATGTGTTTGATCGAAAGAAACACCCAGTTGTTTGCAGAAAGTGGGTTTGGGAGCATTTAAAATACAATTAAAAAAACCATACTCATCAGATTTCAAACGTGCTCCCTTCTCCATCTCTTCACACCCTGGACCACCCTTCTTTTTTTGACGCCAGGGAGAAAGTGCAAACGGGCATCAGCCAATTCCAGTGGGCATTAAGTCACGGTGAAGTAGGTTTGTTGAGAAAAGATTGAATTATTATTGTTATACCAGATGCTGATCCTTTTATCTGGGATTCCGAAAACCAGCAACCTCCAAAAACGGGCACTTTTTGGGTAGAAGACATCTGCTCATCAAAGATGCAGTTTGGCGCCAAGCATGACCTGATGCAACCCTTGTTCATTTCCCATGTTTCCCGTCATGTTCCACATCGCTAATTAGTGGTATAATTATTTTACAAGTATCCTACCCGTTGAGCATGACCTTCGCCCAACTCATGTTGGAATATGCCATGTCGTTCCGCTACTTTATAAGTGCCTCAGAATCGCTGTATACTGATGCCCGTCTAGCGTCATGGTGCTTTCAGTCAGCCTGGCGGCAGCTCAGCATGGAATAGATGGTTGTCGTTGTTACCCATAATCCCCCACGCAGCTGAAACCACTGTACCAGTGCAGCAGGGGAATCGAGAAGGGGGCTGTTCCCCTGGCGCAGGTCCAGCAATGGGAGGTGAAGGGGGGGTGTAGAGACAGCAGCACAACTTAGGCGGGTGAAAGGGGGGGTAGGAAAGAGTGACAGCAGCGCAACTTGGGCACATGAAGGGAGGAGACTCAGGCAGATGAAGGGGAGAGATGGCAGCGTGACTCAGGCAGGTGAAGGGGAGAGACGGCAGCATGACTCAGGCAGGTGAAGGGGAGAGACGGCAACGTGATTCTGGAAGGTGAAGGGGAGAGATGCAGCGTGACTCAAACTGGTGAAGGGGAGAGTTGGCAGCGTGACTCGGGTGTGTGGGCTTAAAGGGACCGCCATTTTAAAATGATTCTGAAAACCAGATTCCAAACAACTGCAGGTGTCTGGTCCCAACGATCCCAGATGAAAGATTAGGCACTTGTATTAGCAGGGCATTAAATTATGGTGAGAAAAGAATGTATCATTTATCTTGTTATATTAGTCAATGTAGGGCACTGTGGCAGTTGGGTTCAAGTTGATTAACAGGTCCAGCTTCTTTAACATTTTTAACTTAAGACTCCTGTGATTACTGATTTTGGTTTCCTCGCCTCCAGTTATATTCTTCCTTCGATTAAATGAGCAGGACTGGAGCAGCTCCTGGTGTGGCTCAGGAGTCAGTTGTGGAGTCTGAAACTTCTGAATTACAGCTCCACCCTGAAACAAGCACAAATGTTGCTGATATTCCAGTGAAATACTAAAGAATTGCTATTGTGTTGGGTGAAACATTAAAACAAGGGCCTATCGGTTCTCTCAGGGGCACGCAAGAGCTTCTAAACCGCCGGACCGTGGTATCGCCAGTCCTGATCAATAGTTATCCTTCATTTTATCATTAAAGCAATCCCAAGAGAACTTTGTGATCATCAATGAGATATCATCCAAGCGGCATATTATTTTTCTTGTGGATTGCTCTGTGGATAGGATTTAAATTCAGAATATTTTACCAATACATTCCATAATATCTTTATCCTCCGAAATCCACATTTAAGCTTTTCACTGGGCGCTTTTCCCAAGTTACTGATTTTGTAACATTAAATTCCCAGACTTGTTATATTTGAGCATACATGGACTCGATGGAGCCCAGAACAAATAAACTAAACATCATGATCACTGATCTTCTGCACTGACAAGCCTCTCCAGGTACTTGAGTGACAGGTTGAAACCTGATAGTCAGTTGAGGGAAGTTTTACCTTGGAAATTTCACTTCTGAAGGAGGTCAATGAGATGCTCCCTTAGTCACACCTACCTTTCCCTCATGATTATAGAAACAGGAAATTGCCCAACTACCTGATGGAAGCCTGCAGTTATTCCAGGCAACCCAGGAAATATTCAGGAGGAATCCAAGCACAGATGTCTTTACAGAATTCCATGGTCAAGATCTGACAAACAATACCAAATCAGGTTCCTACCTATCCCTTCATTCCTACGTAACCTACCTCGAGAGCAAATGAAACATCTTGGTGTTAGATTCAGTGTTCAAATAATCTTGGACTCTGAACACGTCTGATATTTACATAACATTGTGCAATACCTGTGTCTGGTCACAGCCAAAAACTTTTATCTCCACCCTTTTTTTTGTGGCATGTGCACACATGCATCTTGTAAAAAGTTTTGCTTTTGAAGAGAATCCCAAAGTCAGCAATTTGGCACAATAGAAGATTTTCATGCGAAAGATGTTGGGCTGAAAATGTATTAAAACCATCTATTAATTACTTTAATTTTAAAAATTTTTTAACAGGCCCTTCTGGCCCGTGAGCTGTGCTGCACAAATACCCCATATGTTTTGAAAGGTGGGAAGAAACTGGAGCACTCAGAGGAAACCCACCCCACACAGACATGGAGAGAACGTACAGACCGCATTGGGTTCGAACTCCGAGTCGCTGGCACTGTAAAGGTGTACGCTAACCGGGCCGCCCATCGAGTCTTCCTGGACAAACTAACAGACCGGGCATTCAATTATGAAGTGCAGACTGATCCCAAGGAATAATTGTCCAATTTTCACCATCAACTTGTTCTTTCCAATCTCCAAAGCTCTTGCAATCTCCCCAAAACTCCAATCCTAGCAAGTGCGTAGCTACTCTTTTCAGATCTCTCCTATTCTTTCAAGTCTATTACCCAAAATATAAAGCCAGCACTGCCTATTTACTTGGGGGAGTGGAGGGGAAACTGCAGCGGGTCAACGATACATGAAAGGCAAACAACTATGGCAAGCTATCCCGTTCTTCCACATCTTAATCGCACTGCCCCTATTCAGATTCTCTGATGGATGGCCACGTGGCAGAGGTGAAGTAACATGATTCACCACAGCTTACAACAAAGAGTACACTCACTTATTTCTCTCAGCACGCCATGAAGTCGACTTTCTTTTTATTATCCGCTAGACACAACGTTGCAACCTTCAACTCCCCAAATGCCACCCAGCCCAACCCCTCTGACCTTCTCATTGGCTCACCGCCACATGGGTGATCGGGACACTCTTGCTCTCCTCCTCCTGCGCCCGAGATTCATCGCCCGCATGCTGATGCGACCGCGACACGTACTTTTCGCACCTCCCCCAAATCAAAAAGAAAAAGGGCCAACGCCTCAGTCTTGTGGAGATACAAGAGGCGAAGAGCCCCATGGGTCCACCAAGGCTGCATTTGGCCATTATATAAAAGCACAAGGCTGGAGTAACTCAGTGGGTCAAGCAGTGCCCTTTATACAGCGAAGAGACATAACCAATGTTTTGGGCTTGACCCCTTCAGCAAGGTCCGAACAAAATGGAGGAGGTGGGAGGGGCAGGGGCAGTGTGCCACGGGCAGGAGGTGATGGGTGGGTAAGGGAGTGAGGGTCACCAGAAAACATGGTCCAAGCCAGAAATATTGGTTTTGGATCTTTACTTTATGAAGGACACTGTTTGGCCTGCTGAGTTTCCCTAGCTTTGTTTTTTTTACTTCAGTCACAGTGACTACAGACTTTCGTGTTTTACTCTCAATTATACAAATCCCGTTTCATAAATTCTCCCCACATTCTCTTCAACTACCACCACACCCCTCAAGTTGCACACTGCACCCGCCATCTGGCTTGGTAAACATGGTAAATTTCAAGAATAAAGTGGATCAATACATGGATGGGAGAGGTCTGGAGGGTTATGGAATGGGTGCAGGCCGTTGGGACTAGCGGAATGATGTTTTGGCAGACTAGAAGGGCCGAACGGCCTGTTTTCTCTGCTGTAGCTTTCTATAGTTCTGCAGGCAATTTACAACGGCCAATTAACCTCCCAACTTCCATGCCTTTGTCACGTGGAAGGAAACTCAAGAGCACACGGACAGTTATGGGGAGGAGTTAAAATCTCCTGGGTTTGGAATCGAACCGGCCACCTCACCGCAGCTCCCGTGAGAGGTGGGAGAAAGCAAAGTGTACTGGCTCTGTGATTCCTCATGACCTTCAATTTTAAAAGGTTTAGGACTATCAAGGAAACGGGCGCCATGGGAATTTTACAACAGAGAGCTCCAGGGGAGGTATTTAACCCATTTCTAAAACATCTTCTCACATTTCAAAAAGCTTCACATTGAGCAGAGTCTTTTAAGACAAATTGAACATCCATTTTGTATACTGAAAACTGTAAACCTTGCACTAAAATGGTTAGCCTGGTGGTATTAATCAGGAAGGAAATGCCAGTCAGGAAATCAAAAGAGCAAATTAAAATGGAGCTACAAATCTTAAATTGGGGGATTAAACTCTTTAAAGCAAATTAGATTAGATTCAAAACAATAATTCTGGCATGACATTTGTATTCTCACTCTGCCATTCACTGACTCATGCCTGTCACAATACAAAGTAAAATGACACTGTACATGCAAGGCCAATGACTCACACAAGTGACTGACCCAGCTGAACCCTGTGCCCCTAAACAATTTCCAGAAGCTGGCAGAGAGGAGGGCCCCCCGATCACTGCACAACCTCCACACGTCTACCACTGCAAATAGTGCAAGAGTGTGCAGGCTGCTCGGAATTTCTGTGTCTGTTCCGAAGAGGCAGCCATGGGCATTTTTGACTGAACGTTGCTTGCTCTTTAATATAAAACAAAACCCTCACAGCAATATTGAAAGAGTGCAGCACAAAGCAATGAAGCAGACCTTCTGGAGAAAGTGCAGATATTTAAAGCCTTGAAGTATGGATCCTCAGCAGTGCCAGTGAGGAACCAAAATCCACCTATCCATCCAGCATCAGAAGCCCCTTTCCCACTTGCATCCCAGTAAATCAGCCGTTCAGTGTCTCGGGATAGGAATGGGGGGGGGGGGGTGTTGGGCTTTCACACTAGAGCACTCCTAACCAGGACACTAACTAAACGCTTTCACACTTGCCACACTTGCAAGGGTCTATCCTGGCATTTGGACCGTTCTACCTTTAATCGAAAGTGCCTGCAATGCAATTGCCCGTTTTACAACGCTGGCGCCTGCAGATGCCGGGGATTGTACTAGGGGTCGAGGCTGGCAATCCCTGGTGTGAGATGATGCCACCATTGAGCAGAATTTGCTTTCACACTTGCCACTTTTAAAGGCCGTTTGGCATTCGATTCCTGGGATCATTGGCGAGTGTGAAAAGGGCTTAAGATTCTCTGCTAATGTTTACACAAATTGAATGCAGTGCCTTTTTAAATCCACATGATTAACACTTCCTACTTGGTTCGGGATTACAAAATAAAGCCACATCATATTTCCTAATTGTCTGCTTTAACATTGATTTAATCCAACAATGCTATTTTAGTTCACCAAATGTCTGTAGGGTCTGTGGAAGGACCTGTTGATTGGCTTCAGAGTGTTCCTCCACTCCCAGAGCATCTTCAGGATAGGTGTGCCTGCTCTTACTGGTCGGGGCAAAGAGTACTTCAGTAAGGAAGTCATGTTGCAGCTTTATAAAACTATGGCTAGGTTCCACATGGAGTATCGTGTGCAATTCTGGTCGCCCTCCAAGAAAGATGTGGAAGCTTTGGAAAGGGTCTGGAGGAGATTTACCAAGACGCTGCCTGGATTAGAGAGTATGAACTACAGAGAGAAATTGAAGAAACTTGGATCGTTTTCTCTAGAGCATTAGAGTTTTATAAAATCGTAAGTGGCATCGATAGGGTTGACAGTTCTAGTCTTTTGCCCAGTGTTAATGTCTTGGAGGATATCCATTTAAGGTGAGAAGGGGAAAGTTTAAAGAGGATTTGTAGGAGCATTTTTTTGGTAAGTGTTGGGTATTTGGAATGGGCTGCCAGGCCTGTGCTGGAAGCAAACACAATTATAGCATTCATGAAAATGAAGGGATATGGGTCGAGTGCAGGCAGAAGAGATTTGAATCAATTTGACATCATGTTCGGTGAAGTCATTGTGGGCAGTGGAGCCTGCTCTATGTTTTAATTGGGTTCTAATTTGCTTTTGGTTGACATGATGGAAAACACCGACATGGTCAGCAGTTAGCGCAACCCTGTAACAGGACCGGTGACCGGGGTTCGAATCCAGTGCTATAAGGAGTTTGTACATTCTCTCAGTGTCTGCGTGGGTTTCCTCTGGGTGTTCTGATTTCCTCCCACCATTCATACATATTGGGACTGTGGGGCAATTGGGTGGTACAGACTCATGGGCCGGAAAGGCCTGTTAACGTGTGCTGCATTAAATTAAAACGCAGTGCTGGAGAAACTCAGCAGGTCAAACAGTGTACTTTATGTAGCAAAGATAAAGATACAGAACCAACATTTCAGGCTTGAGCCCACAAAATAGATTGTTTGGTTATTTGTTTGTGTATGATTAAAAAGTTGGGTTATTTGTGTATGATAAAAAGTTTCTCCAGACTTTTGTGCTGCATGTCTACATTTAAATTCAATATCAGTAAAACTCAACTTCAGCTTCAGACTGGAAACAGGAGGCCTGGAACAGTTCACTGCCTCCTTGTGGCTCAGTCGGGGGAGTGTGTCTTACAGCTCCAGGGACGCCGGTTCGATTCCAAATCTGAGTCAGGAAGCCTTTGCGTGCTCCTTCTGATCATACGGGTTTCCTCCGGTCTCTGGGAGGTTACTTGGCCATTGTACGTGAGCACCAGCATCCGCTTAACGGTGTTGTGCCCAGAGACTTTGGGATCGTGCCCATCTTCGTGGCACAGCGATAGGATCTGCAGCAAGCCCAAGACTGCTCTGAGTTACCAAGACAGCGCCATCCTGTGCATGTATAAATATCCTTTTCCCATTTTTTTCTGTTTACATTATGCAAAAGCATATTTCTCTCAGAAAAGTCAAAGTTGTTTCTTCCAATGAAACCCATTTGTTGGAATGCAAGAATGTAGCCACAATGCAGGCTAGCATAACAACAGGCAACCCAGAGGGCCGCTGTGAGAGTGACTGTGGATTGGGTGATGTTTACACATTCTATCTGTGACCACGTGGGTTTCTTCTGGATGCTCCTCCAGTTCCCTCCCACACCGCAAGGGTACGCTGGTTGTTAGCCTAACAGCTACCAAGAGACACGTTGACTGACTCTTAAATAGGGGATGGAAAGAAAGCCATGATTTAACTAAATGCAATCAAATCAGATGAGTGAAGATGGGACGTGGTGGGTTGAATAACCCATTTCCATGGTGGATGACTTGGTAATTGGCGACTGAAAATTGTCCCGAGTGAGCAGCTGAGAGGTGGCACTTGGAGGAATGGATCGGAATGTGGGGAGAATAAAGTGCAACGAAGGTAAATAGACAATGGTAGGTGCGTATGCAGGCCAACAGCCCAGAGTTTGTGCTGCATTGGCGATACTACAAAAGGGGAGAGAAATGGTGTGATCATCTGTGAAATGGAGCTTTCAGGGAAATCAAGCTCGGTTAACATCCTCAGTCCAAGAGCACGAGACCGTGCCGATATGAGATTCTGTTACAAGAGTCAATGCTAGAATTTCATCTGGCTGCCCCAACTCACCTCCAAGCCATGGTACAAAAGTGAGGGAGGGTGGGATGCAGATGCAAAAAAAAAAAAAAAATTGGGCGAAATCCACTCAGGTGACCTTGCAGATAAACACAGGGTCCATCAAGAGGGAATCCATTAGGGGCTGGCAAGGATCTCTCTGGCTAACCTGCTTCCTGTTGACATAGAACACAGACTTGGGGTCGAACTGAAGGCAGTACAATTGTACAATGGTGAACAGCCAGAAAGTTCCAAGCATTTACACTTGTTATAATTTGCTTGGTTGCTTTCCCCCCCATGCCATCCCACAAATGTCCGCACAGAACCACTCAATTGCCAGTTCAACTGAAAACAGGAAATTCCATTTTGACAGATATGCTTTCATTGTGGAAATCCAAGTGGGATTATCCACCCACTCCCTGCGAGGTTAATTTTGGTTCGCTACAGAGCACAAGGAGAGTTGCACACTTGAGGAAATCCTCCTTCCCAGAGGATGAGCCTCTTCAACTCCCACAGCTGGAAGTACAGTACACAGTGGTCGTTGAGGGAGGTCAGTGACACAAGATTTACTTAACTGAGTATCATGGGTGTATGTACACGGGTGACCTGAGACCATTTTGAACAATGAAAGGGGATATTGATTACAAAGAGAAACATTCATCTTCTGTTATTGGGAATTCTCACCATGTGAAATGGGGGGGGGGGGGGGGGGGGGGTGGCATGGTTACCGTAGCGGTTAGCGCAACGCTATTACAGCGTCAGTGGCTGGCGTTTGAACCTGCCGCTGCCTGGAAGAAGTTTGAACGTTCTCCCTGTGTCTGCGTGGGTTTCCTCTGGATGCTCCAGAGGGTGTAGGTTAATTGGGCAGCACGGGTTTGTGGGCTGTTATTGTGGTGTACATCTAAAAAAAAATTCATGTGTGCGTTCTGAGGTTGTTCACCATGAGTCATAAGGTGGTAAACCTCGATTCTCACTTATCATACCATCTGCACCTGAAAGTGTTTCAGGACCGCGATTGCTTTGCTCGTCAGCAAAGCCAACCTCGTGAAAGGAACCATTCACACGTTAAACGCACTTGGGTTTAGAGATTGAGCACATAATGTAAATGCAGCAAAGAAAATTGATGCACGAAACTTGTGAGAGAGGGAGCATTGCATCTCCCTGAGATTTAAGCAAGATCCAGGTTTGAAATCAAGCACAAAACAAACTGCAGGTGGCAATCGGGGGCCAGGGTGCATCAGTGGAGCCGAAGGGCTGTTTGACACTTTGGATGGCAGCCCTGCATTACTACTAAAGGAAGCGCGGTTTCTAAAGTATCAAGGACTTAACTATTTTCAGGAGCGGCATTTCAAAGAACTTGAGAAAAAAAAATGATGAAAATGCTTAAAGAAGTTGATCAACTATGTCCAGAATGTGAGGAAAATGGGACAAAAGCTCATGATGTTGGAAATCAGCCAAGCCACAGAGAGCATCTTTGGCTTGGCTTCGCGGACGAAGATTTATGAAGGGGGTAAATGTCCACGTCAGCTGCAGGCTCGATTGTGGCTGACAAGTCCGATGCGGGACAGGCAGACATGGTGGCAGCAGTTGCAGGGGAAAATTGGTTGGTTGGAATTGGGTGTTGGGTTTTTCCTCCTTTGTCTTTTGTCAGTGAGGTGGACTCTGCGGTCTTCTTCAAAGGAGGTTGCTGCCCGCCGAACTGTGAGGTGCCAAGATGCACGGTTTGAGGCGATATCAGCCCACTGGCGGTGGTCAATGTGGCAGGCACCAAGAGATTTCTTTAGGCAGTCCTTGTACCTCTTCTTTGGTGCACCTCTGTCACGGTGGCCAGTGGAGAGCTCGCCATATAACACGATCTTGGGAAGGCGATGGTCCTCCATTCTGGAGACGTGACCCACCCAGCGCAGCTGGATCTTCAGCAGCGTGACTCGATGCTGTCGGCCTCTGCCATCTCGAGTACTTCGATGTTAGGGATGAAGTCGCTCCAATGAATGTTGAGGATGGAGCGGAGACAACGCTGGTGGAAGCGTTCTAGGAGCCGTAGGTGATGCCGGTAGAGGACCCATGATTCGGAGCCGAACAGGAGTGCGGGTATGACAACGGCTCTGTATACGCTTATCTTTGTGAGGTTTTTCAGTTGGTTGTTTTTCCAGACTCTTTTGTGTAGTTTTCCAAAGGCGCTATTTGCCTTGGCGAGTCTGTTGTCTATCTCGTTGTCGATCCTTGCATCTGATGAAATGGTGCAGCCGAGATAGGTAAACTGGTTGACCGTTTTGAGTTTTGTGTGCCCGATGGAGATGTGGGGGGGCTGGTAGTCATGGTGGGGAGCTGGCTGATGGAGGACCTCCGTTTTCTTCAGGCTGACTTCCAGGCCAAACATTTTGGCAGTTTCCGCAAAACAGGACGTCAAGCGCTGAAGAGCTGGCTCTGAATGGGCAACTAAAGCGGCATCGTCTGCAAAGAGTAGTTCACGGACAAGTTTCTCTTGTGTCTTGGTGTGAGCTTGCAGGCTCCTCAGATTGAAGAGACTGCCATCCGTGCGGTACCGGATGTAAACAGCGTCTTCATTGTTGAGGTCTTTCATGGCTTGGCTCAGCATCATGTTGAAGAAGATTGAAAAGAGGGTTGGTGCGAGAACACAGCCTTGCTTCACGCCATTGTTAATGGAGAAGGGTTCAGAGAGCTCATTGCTGTATCTGACCCGACCTTGTTGGTTTTCGTGCAGTTGGATAACCATGTTGAGGAACTTTGGGGGGCATCCGATGGGCTCTAGTATTTGCCAAAGCCCTTTCCTGCTCACGGTGTCGAAGGCTTTGGTGAGGTCAACAAAGGTGATGTAGAGTCCTTTGTTTTGTTCTCTGCACTTTTCTTGGAGCTGTCTGAGGGCAAAGACCATGTCAGTAGTTCCTCTGTTTGCGCGAAAGCCGCACTGTGATTCTGGGAGAATATTCTCGGCGACACTAGGTATTATTCTATTTAGGAGAATCCTAGCGAAGATTTTGCCTGCAATGGAGAGCAGCGTGATTCCCCTGTAGTTTGAGCAGTCTGATTTCTCGCCTTTGTTTTTGTACAGGGTGATGATGATGGCATCACGAAGGTCCTGAGGCAGTTTTCCTTGGTCCCAACAAAGCTTGAAAAACTCATGCAGAGTTTTGCCGCCAGCCTTCCAGACCTCTGGGGGGATTCCATCCATACCTGCTGCTTTGCCACTTTTCAGTTGTTCAATTGCCTTATATGTCTCATCCTGGGTGAGGACCTCATCCAGCTCTAGCCTTAGGGGCTGTTGAGGGTGCTGGAGCAGGGCGGAATCTTGGACTGAGCGGTTGGCACTGAAAAGAGATTGGAAGTGTTCTGACCATCGGTTGAGGATGGAGATCTTGTCGCTGAGGAGGACTTTGCCGTCTGAGCTGCGCAGCGGGCTTTGGACTTAGGGTGAGGGGCCGTACACAGCCTTTAGAGCCTCGTAGAAAACAACACTGCCTAAAAATGACATTGGTTCAGAAACTTTAATGCTATTGCAATACTCAAGTGCCTGAGTTGAAACTTCAGAGAAAGAGCCGAACTGCAATATTAATGGGTGGGTAGGGGATTAACAATAGTGGAAATTAAAAGCCCCTTTCACACATCCCATTAAATTGGCCGTTCGTTGTTCTGGGTTAGGAATGGGGGCTTGGCTTTTCACACTTAATCACTCCTAACTGGGACACTGAACGCTTTCACACTTGGGGTTAGGACTGTTCCACCAGTGATGTCATAATGCATTGAGCAATGATGGACCTGCCCTAAATTCTGATCACTGTATTATGGTCTTGTATTTGAACAAAATTAATCATGCCTTATTATAACATAAAGCTTTATGTACAGCACAGTACGAGCCCTTCAGCCCCTCTTGTTGTGCCAACCTATATAAACATTTAATAGGGACCGTGGGAAAATGTTCGCAATAAATAGCAATAGCGGACAATTTTTAAACAGCGTGGGAAAGTTGGTAGTACTATCAAGTACAATTTATAAATACCATGGGGAGGGGAGGGGTGATGGAGGACCTGCCCTCTCAGAATGCCATGTGGCAGAGAAAGGGCTGTATGCATATACAGAGCATTCATAGAGGGGTTTCTCTGCCGCATGGCATTCTGGCAAGTCAGGTCCGCCATTGCTTCTCCACCCCCCACCCCTACAGTCTTTATAAATGATGCGCTATAGTGCTACCAATTTTCCAATGCTGTTTAAAAATTGTCCTCTATTGCCTATTTATTACCTTTATCCCGTCAAAGTTTTATACCTTCATTTTAATCTTTTCTTCCTTCACGGTCCTGCACTAACGCAAAAACTTGGGTCAATTCAATCCCACAATGCAATTGCCCATTTCATACTTGCCTGATTGCAATGCCGGTGTCTGCAGATGCCGGGGATTGTACTAGGGGTTGAGGCCTTCAATCCCTGGTGCGAGATGACATCGTCTGACACCGGCATTGAGCTGATTTTGCTTTCACACTAGATGCTTTAAAGGCCAATTGCCCGTTAATTCCTGGGTTCACTTGCAAGGGTGAAAGGGGCTACAGACTAGTTGGAATCAAAGGTTTAGTCAAGTGCCCTGCAGACTGGTTTAGACAACAAGTGATGCAATTACGTTCAGGTTTGCAATAAATTATTTCTTTTTTGTTACAACTGCATAGTTCCTTGCACACGCACAGTCCTGAGCCTAGTAGCTATTCTCCAAGTTGGGAGTGTGGAAAGCCAATGAACCACGAAAAGCAACAGAGCCCACTTTCATCCAGTCCTCATGGGCACAGCAGCAAGCGTGTTTACAAGAGCGAACCAATCCACTCCGAACTTCGTTGAAACCAACCATTGTAAGAGAGTCAACCGAGAAAGTTTGCAGACGCTGGGGTCAAGTGCTGGAGAAACTCGGCAGCTCATGTAGCAACCCTTGGAAGTAAAGCTGCTTTCAGGTGGCCAGAATACCCGACTGTAAAGCCACCTATTCTACCCCAATGCGGCTGTCAGATGGCCACCTGAAAGTGGAGAAGCACTTACCTAACCCTCCTCCTGTAGGTATATTCTCCGGCTCAGAGAATCCCCCTCTGCACCTGAAAGCAGTAGTGGGACTACAGCCACAGTCCACAGGAGCCGGCGTTCGCTCGGACGCAGCTCTCCTTCAGCCGGCACGTTCAGATGACAAAGGTGTCTTCTCCACGGCCACCTGAACGTCCCAGCTGCACTCCCCCAGCCGTGTCTGCCGGCGCATTATCTGCGTCCGAGCACCTGAAAGCGGCTTAAAATGCAACTAACGTTTCAGCCCAGGCTGAAATGTTGGATACCCCTTATAGCGTGAAATAAAAGCTCTCACGTCTGGAGAGAGAACAAACACTTTCATTAGCTAATAACTTAGTTTATCATGGTAGTCTTCAGAACGGTTCTGGGTTTAGGCGGGAAACCAGGGTTATAGATGGGAGCAGAGCCAGGAGGCAGGGCCAGCCACCAGCCCAACACCCTACCAGTGAATCCCAATTCACTACACCTCTTCCTACCTATTGATGCTGCGTGACCTGCTGAGTTTCTCCAAACTGATCTTTGGACTCGCCCAGTTTGTCAGAATGAATCGAATATTCACATGTACTTAGCTAATCATTGGAAAAGATCCTTTGAAATGTGCCTTATAGACCCAGAAGTCTTCATTGGGTTTCTCATTTACAAACCAGGGGTCTTGCCATTTGATTACCTGATCATTACGAAGCCTCCATGAAAAGGCAGCACGATGTCAAGACCACCAGGCCACCCGCTCTCATGGCCCATTTCCTGCAACATGCATGAGCTAAACAGGCCATGAGGATGCGTGAAAAGGTGGAGACAAAATCCTACATTAAAAAAAATCAGGGCCAGGAGTAGACGAGGTACAGAATGTGGATGGCCGCCAGGGGCCAAAACATCAGCCAAAACAGAAAGATGGCTGCTAATCTTCCAATGAGCCTGTGGACCATCGTGTAATGCTGCTCCAGTGTAGTTCTTTACATATTGACTATTTCTCCACGAGAGATTGGGTGAATGATGAAATAGAATAGTTTGAGTAACAAAATCAGAGGAAGTGCAAACATGAATTATAGAACACTAAACACCGAGCATCAATTCCAACATTCACTGACTTTAAAACACAGGTTATCAGGAAGTGTCTCACTCTCAGGCAAACTGAACTGGCTAAACAAATCACGGGTAAATTTGATATTGCAGGCTTGGAACTTGCTTCATTATCCCTGTGACCTTTCGCACCAGAAATGAGGGAAACTTGGCAGGGGAAAGTGCTGCTTGGCTGTGCACGTGCGAGGCTGCAGACGCAGGAATGTGAGGCAAAGCAGAAACTGCTGGAGAGACCCCAAGGGCCCCTGCAGCAGATTGTTTATCGATGCACGTCCTTCACGACTCCACCAATGAGTGACCTGCAAAGGCTGTCCTCAACCCAGAAGAGCGCGCAGCCGAAACACCAGAAGCTGCTATTAGAGCAGAACTCCATAGTAGCCAAGGGACCAGAAGCAATTCAGAATCAGAATTTATTGACATGAACTTTGGTGTTTTGCAGCAGTGGTCATAGTGTAAACATACATATTGTAACCATCTTAGAACATTACCAACAAATATTAGTGCACGAAAAGTAAGGCCGTGTCTTTGGTTCAACGATCATTAAGGAATCCGATAGCGGAGGGGAAGAAGCTGTCCTTGTGCCGCTGAGTGCTCGTCTTTAGGCTCCTGTACCTCTTTCCCCAATGGCAGCAGAGTGAAAAGGGCATGGCCTGGGTAGTGGGGGTCTTTGAGGATAGAGGTTGCTTTTTTAAAGACATCGCCTCATGTAGATGTCATCAATGGAGTGAAGTCTGCTGTCTGATGTCGTAGGCCGAGTGAACAACCCTCTGAATTTTATTCTTGTCCTGAGAGTTGGCGCCTTCATACCAGGCAGGGATGCAACCAGCCAGAATGTTCTCCATGGAACACCTGAAGAAGTTTATGATAGTTTTTGGTGACATACTGAATCTCCTCAGACACCTCACGAAGTATAGCCATTGGCGAGCCTTTTTTGTGATTCCATCAACGTGGAGGCTGCAGGACAGATTCTCGGAGATGTTGATACTCAGTAATCTTAAGTTCTTGACCCTCTCCACTATTGAGCCCTCGATGAAGATAGGGTCTTGTTCCCCTAACTTCCTCCTGAAACCTACATTCATCTCCCTTGGTTTCTCTGACATTGAGCACAAGGTTGCTGGCGTTACACCATTGAACGAGCTGATCGATCTCCCTCATTGTTGCTTGAGATTCTGCCGACAAGTGTGGTGTAGACGGCATTGGAATTGGGCCTGGCCACAGTCATGGGTATAATGAGTAGAGCAGTGGGCTAAGCACGCATCCTTGGGGTGCGCCTGAGTGGATAATCAGAGAGACATTGTATTGACTGTGGTCTTCCAAAGAGAAAGGATCCAGTTGCAGAGGGGGTACAGAGTCCTAGAGTTGGCAACATGAAAATGCTGGCAAATGCAAGCAAGTTTAGCTTCAGGCCATCTTAAACTGTGGAGATTCACAAATGGGCTTCAATCTTTGGCAACTGTTCAGTCTTCAATAAAGAAAGTAAAAGGGCCAGTGGGTCCCCAGTTACAGCCATCTCGGGTTTTTCTTGCAACCAAGATTCAATTGAGAAAATATTTGCATTTAAATAGTGTTTTTAATCATGCCAGTCACCCCAGTGTTTTCCTGACAATAAATAACTTTAAAAGACGACTAATCAGTAGGCAGGTGAACACCTCAGCCATTTTATTAAGAGCTGAATCTCAAACTCTAACTACAGCCCTCCTTCCAAGCTCAGCGTGGATAGACTGATGATGGGGAAATGTTTTGAAGAGTTGCACCTCCTACATCGAAAAGCAAAAATAAAATGCATCTGCTGGAAAACTCAAGTAAAAATTCAAGATTACTTTATTGTCATGTAATAAAACAGAGAATGTGATATTACACAAACTCTCTTTCATCTACCATAAGGCAGACAAAAGGTCCTTTAATACCAGGCCTCCACCTGGAGGCCGGCTACAAGCGTGGAGGGAAAACGTACCTTCCATGGAGCTGCCCTAATAGGCTGTTCCTCCGTGGCATTTATATAGAGTGGCACCTCGTAGCGCCTTCTGGATTCGATGGAGATGGGGCGGCTGGTGCCATAGCGCCAGAGCAATGACCATCTTCCCTACCCATAATGTCCCACACCAGCTGGAACCGCTTTGTATATTCAAGCCAGGCTGTGCTCCGCCGATTATCCTTCCCCATGAAAGGTTGGATTCGGTGCTTTGGAGCCAGCCACAGCATATTCAGAAAGGGAAGTGTCTAGGTGTAGGGGCAGAGAACCTCCACCTTTACAGTCGGGCATTTTCCTTGCTTGAAAGGGCCTAAAGATGGCCTCTTGGCAAAAATTGTCGGTGTCAGTTTCAGCCACAGAAAGAGAAACAAAACAGACCCCTTCCTGAGGGTCCATGGATTCTCCCACAGCCTATGCAGCCACACAGCCTTCAGTCTAAACAATCAGCAACCCAAGCCCCAGATGCACCTCCTCTGACAGTCAGGAAGCCTCCAGGCACCCTTCTTGCATCCATGTTCTGATGCCTGGTACCCCTTCAGCCAATCTCAAGCCAGTCTCCTGTAGTCCGCAGCCTGATGAGAGTCCCTTGACTGCAGCAGCCCTCAGCTTGCACAAGTACTTCGACTCGAGTCAACAACATGAAATGAGACGTTGCAGGCTAATGAAAAAAAATCAGTGATCTGAAACGTTAACTGTTTCCCTCTCCACGTATGCTGCCAGATCTGCAGAGTATCCCAGCACTTTCAGGTTGCTTCTCGTGTCCAAGCTCATTTTCCCTTCAGCTCCACGTTAGAGTCTCTCTGTCTGGCTTCCCAGCAAGTCCTATTATAGTCATGTGGGGCCACACAGCAGAAAAATGGCCCATCAGCCAAGATTGTCCATGCCAATCAAGCAGAAGGTAGAGGCCCTGCTGGGCTTTCTTGGCTGTGAAGCCAGTGTCAAGGGAGCAAGTAAGGTTCTCCTTCAGGGGCACTCCGAGGAACTTGATACTTGACGATCTCAACGGTTGAGTCGAAAATGGTCAGCGGAGCATGGCCTCCCCCACCCGGAGTCGACAACCATCTCTTTTGTGTTATTAGCATTCAGATACAGGTTGACGGCTCGTCTCTGTGTGCCGAATCGTCATTCTCACTAATCAGGCCCACTACAGTCATGCCATCAGCAAACCTGATGATGTGGTTCAATCTGTGTTCAGCTGCAGAGTCATGGGTCAGCAGAGTGAACAGCAATGGGCTGAGCACACTGCCCTGGGGGGGTGGGGCTGTGCTCAGTGTGACGGTCTTGGAGGTGCTGCATCTGATCTGGACTGCCTGAAGTCGAAAATCCATTTGCAGAGCCCAGCAGACTCAACATCATTATCAGGTAGTGAGGTATGTGGGATTGTGTTGAATTTCCCATTTCCAAGTTGAAGTTTATTATCATCTGGCTATACACATACCACAAGACAAAAACATTTCTCTGGTCCACAGTGCATTCACAAAGACAATACAAAGCACATAATTATCATAGATATATATCACACTAGATAATGAAGATTTTGCTTCCTGAACATTTTTGGGTCTACTTTATGGACTTTGGGTTTTTGATCATGCAAATCGTCTTCAACATTCCTATCACATCCCATTTTTTAGATACAACCTATTTCGTGATTTCTTGTCATATTTTTAAGTCTACTCGTACATTGCCCACAAGACAAGCAGTTTTGATCAGTCCAAGTGGGCCTGGGCATGCACTCAGTACAGGCGCTATGCAAATATTGTTTTGTGCCTGGGCGTGCTGAGGATAGATGCAGACAGGCTATAAAGCAGCTGCCTTGGGAATACAGATGCTGGGTATTGCATTGTGATAGATTGAATGCATGTTGATGCGCATACTCTTCAGGCAATGGCATGCAGCAAACAGTCTTGTCCATGTCGCAGCTGTTGTGGCCCATTCTGTTACATACGTGGCGAGTATACATTTAATGCTAAATTCAATAAAAGTTCATTTAACTTTGTACACAGTACAGTAAACCTGCTATCTTTGTGTTGAGCTTGAAGTGATCTATCATTATGCCCAATTTTTTTTCCCAGGAAACAAACCTAAAGAAATTTGTGGTCCAGTGTTATTTAAAATAGAAGTATGTTTATTTCAAATTACATCTTTTTGTCTCTACGAATTGACTTCCACCTCTTGCAATGTCAGTAGAAAAACAACCCAGCATGTTCCACATTTTCACCAACGTAATTGATTCAAAGAGATAAAGACCCCATGACCAAGCCCAGACTGACCATTAACAACCTAAAGACAAAGGAGGAAAAACCCAACACCCAACCCCAACCAACCAATTTTCCCCTGCAACCGCGTCTGCCTGTCCCGCATCGGACTTGTCAGCCACAAATGAGCCTGCAGCTCACGTGGACATTTACCCCTCCGTAAATCTTCGTCCGCGAAGCCAAGCCAAAAGAAAGAAAAAGACATTAACTCCAATTTTTTTTCTCTCCATTAACTACAATCCAGATTCCACTTTTGCTGTCACACCTCAGGCGATTTACAGCAGCCAATACACCTCCCCACCCACGCATCTCTGGGATGTGGTTGGTGACCAGCACATCGGAGGGAAATCACTTTTTTTTCTTTTAAAAACACAGCCACTGCATTTCCAGGAAATGATTCCCAATTTCCCGGAACAGAGTCTGTGTAAAAAGATTGGAACAGGAATAAGGAATCACTCCCATTCCGGTATTTTACCTCCTCAACCCCTTGTCATTTTCGTGGATCGCCTGTGGGCTAAAGTGAACTGCAGGCGATCCATGAACAATGTGGGGGGGGGGGGGGGTGGAGATAATCCCCACTATCACCTCTGGTCCATAAATCCAAAGCACTCTTGACCAGCAAACCCCATTTCCTCTCTCTCCAGTTTCAAAACCTTACCTCGAAGAACTACCATTTTTGGTGATGGTAATAATCGACTTAAATACAGAACACATGTGTACTGCATTCTCATTTCATTTGCCCATTTCTTTTTATAATCCTGATGCTGCCAGGAGACCGATTTACCCGCTCCTGCCGGGAGGCTCGCGGCAGAAGTGGGGACATTAAATCGGCCTCCCGGCAGGAGTGGGGACATCAGGTTGGTCTCCTGGCAAGAGCGGCGCATAAGACTACTTGTATCCCGGCAAGAGTGGCGCAGAAGACTACTTGTACAGGTAGACCCCGACTTACGATAATTTCAACTCACGATGTGAGTCATGGAACCGAACCCCATTGTAAGTCGGGGTCTACCTGTACCTGTAAATTAATAGGGGTGGCATGGTTAGTGTGGCAGTTAGTAACCTGGGTTCGAACCCATCGCTATCCATAACAAGTTTGTACGTTGACCATACGAGTTTCCTCTGGGTGCTCCGGTTTCCTCCTATGTCCTAAAGGTTTTGGGTGAATTTGGGTGGTGCAGGCTCGTGGGCCAGAAGGTCCTTCTTCTCTGCTGCGTCTCTGAATTAAAATTAATTTGTGTTGCCAGCCAAATTCTGCACACATTGTGCATTTCTCTTCCACATACATTTTATAGTAAATGAACAAAACTAATTTTAAGTGCCACATTGAACGGTAATCTCCATTCACTCTGGATAGAATATCTTTGGCTCTCCTCTGTGTGTCGGTCTGGTAAAACCTTGCCTTTAAGAATCCCCAACCTGGTTTTTAAATCCCACCACGGTTCCCACTACCCAATTCAGTGACTACCCAAACTCTAGGTAATCTCTGTTCTATCCCCTATTCTATCTTGTTGAGCTGCTCAAATCTTCAAACACCCACCACTATCCGCAGACTGGAATTCATCAACTTGACTGATGCCAGTGAACAAAGAGAACCTGGAGGGGTTTTGGTTGGGGCTCTGGTTGGGGCAGCGTCCGTGATCAGACTCAGTAACAGGACCCACCCCGAAATGTCCCACCATGTTCTACACAGATGCTGCCTGACCTGCTGAGATTCATTCAAGATTTCAGGACCAAAACTTCTGCCTTTATAGGGCTCATTGAAGCATTTCTTTCTGGATCAATAACCCTTTTGTAGTTGCGTCTTCAGGCAATGCAAGCTTTTACTTCTTCATTCTGGCTGGGTTCTTGTTTACGGGTCAGCACTGTTGCCTTGCAACATTAACCGTCTTTGATTAAAACAAAAGCTTTCCAAAGCTCCCATGCTAAAACATCAATGGACGTCACTGTGGAGATCGCCATCAATTTCAAGGGGAAAATATAATTCTGATCTCGTTTATGTTCAGAGAGGAATGCCAGTTGGGACACTGGGAACCGTGGGGGTTTTTCAATTTGAACAAGCAAGCACCAGTCTGGGGCAGTAGACAAAAGTGCCGGGGAAAACTCACATCCAGAGGAAGCAAAAGCCCTTTGTCATTCCTGCCCAAAAAGTCGACCCCCTTTTGTGCATATTTGTGTACTGCACAAAACCCCACCATCTGCAGATTTCCTCGTTTTCCTCCATTTAGCAGCACTTTTGTTTCAACGTCTAATCACAAGGGCACAATTCTTAACTCCAGAATTTTAATATGTTAAAATTTCCTGTAAAAACACAATGCTGGAGGTCTGTGCACTTGAGTCCTTGTAATAAAATGTGAAAGTGCAGACACAGCGATTGAAGTAAAAGTGCAATGCTGGAGAAACTCAGTAGGTCAAGCAGCGTACTGGGTAAAGAAGAACAATCTAGCACTTGCATTGTATTAGGTATTATAAGTAATCTTGAGATGATTTAAGCACTGGTATGTGCTGACAGCCCTGCCAGCTGCTCTGCGATAGCTCCACCGGCCGCCTTGTGGAATATAACTGATATTAAAACTACCAGACTTTGACACACGCACACATGCAGGGATTGACGTCACTAATGGTACGTGGTGGAGCCAGTTGTCCATTCAAAATGCAGTCTACCAGGTACTAAATCAAATCCGAGTTAACTTGGCCGGGCTCTGACACAACCCTCTCCCCCCCACCAAGAGTCGGGGCCCAGTTGATTTTTTACAAACCCTGCCCATTTGGGACCTTTCGCACTGCCACATAACCCGCTACAGACCTGCTAAATTGCCCGGTTCAACCCACTTTATTTGACAGTGTGGAAGGGGCTAAATTTCATATCTACAAACACCAGTCAGGAGGGCAAAGCAATGCTCTTCACTTGCTTGGGTCAGTGCAGCTCCAAATTCACCCTAGCGTAATACCACCCATGGAATAGCAACAGCCTGGACTGCCTCCCCATTCACCACCAGGTGAAATGGCTGCAATGGGTCCCATCTGCAAAATGTTCTGTAACAACAATAACTTTTGAATCTGCAACTTTTATCTCAGGAGAACATTCAAACCTGTGCTGATGTGGTCAAACAATGTTATCATCTAGAACAATGGTTCCCAGCCTTGTTTCTCCACTTGTCTACCACCTTAAGTAATCCCTTACTCACCACAAAGCACCTACGGCAAAAGTATGTGGCCACTTCCCAAGACTCTTAATGTGGATGTTATTTCATCTGCAAAGGGTCAAACCGTTGGAAGTTTTTAAATATAAAAAAAAAATCGAACAACTTGAAATGCCTTTCAGCACGAAGACTGCAAAGGGCCTTGTTCATGCCTCGAAAGGAGTGGAATGATATGAAGGCATTCTGCTTTCCCGCTCTGCATTCAAGAGGAAGAGACTTTGGAAGACAATGGATTAGGACAACTGGAGATGAGAGGTTTGTGCAAATATTTGATATTAGTGCTTATTTCAGTAGAATTAACAGCAAAGTAACAAAAAGTGTCGCCTAAAAGTTCAAATGTGACGATAGACTGGAAAAAATTTCTCTTCACAATCCAGATATTGAAGTAAGCACCATCACTCACAAACTACAGTAAAACCCCCGGCATCCAGATTTCAAGCAACTGGCAAGCCAGCCAACAAAAATAAATCAAGGAAATAATTAAATAGAACAAATAAGTATAAATAAAAGTTTAAAACTGTAAAAGTTAACGTTCTCCGAAGCAACTCACAATCCCTCAAGGACGGGAGCAAATGTTCAGCCAGCCGAGCACCCCGGTCGTGCCCTGCCGCAGCAGCTGTTTGAATAAAGTTGACTAAAATGGTGGCCAACGCCGCTGGGGCAACTCTCTCAAAGAGTCTCCCCCATCCCAGTCTAGTAAAAGTCTTTATTTGTATTTGGTATATTAGTAAGGCTTTATCTGTAAATTTGTCATTGAGATAGACAACAGACTCGCCAAGGCAAATAGCGCCTTTGGAAGACTACACAAAAGAGTCTGGAAAAACAACCAACTGAAAAACCTCACAAAGATAAGCGTATACAGAGCCGTTGTCATACCCACACTCCTGTTCGGCTCCGAATCATGGGTCCTCTACCGGCACCACCTACGGCTCCTAGAACGCTTCCACCAGCGTTGTCTCCGCTCCATCCTCAACATCCATTGGAGCGCTTACATCCCTAACGTCAAAGTACTCGAGATGGCAGAGGTCGACAGCATCGAGTCCACGCTGCTGAAGATCCAGCTGCGCTGGATGGGTCACGTCTCCAGAATGGAGGACCATCGCCTTCCCAAGATCGTGTTATATGGCGAGCTCTCCACTGGCCACCGTGACAGAGGTGCACCAAAGAAAAGGTACAAGGACTGCCTAAAGAAATCTCTTGGTGCCTGCCACATTGACCACCGCCAGTGGGCTGATAACGCCTCAAACCGTGCATCTTGGCGCCTCACAGTTCGGCGGGCAGCAACCTCCTTTGAAGACCGCAGAGCCCACCTCACTGACAAAAGGCAAAGGAGGAAAAACCCAACACCCAACCCCAACCAACCAATTTTCCCCTGCAACCGCTGCAATCGTGTCTGCCTGTCCCGCATCGGACTTGTCAGCCACAAACGAGCCTGCAGCTGACGTGGACTTTTTACCCCCTCCATAAATCTTCGTCCGCGAAGCCAAGCCAAAGAAGAAGATCTGTAAATTTAGGGGAGGGGTTAAAAAGGGGAGAGGATGCCAGCATCGTTAGCACAATTCTGTTACAGTGCCAGCAACTGGGGTTTGAATATAAATTTTAATTTTGTTAGTTACAGGAATTACCTGATTAAAGTGAAATTTACATAAGGACTACAATACTGGTTTTTATTCAAATTACTTTACATTTTGCACTGTTTTTTTTAAACTGAGCATTCTTAATACAGGTGTATTATAATATCTCAGTCAACCGGAAAATTCGTATAACTGGCAACCACAATCCCTGTAGGTGCCGGATAATTGGGATTACAAAAATTAGAAGCACCCAACTACAAATTCAGAAAACATTTGTTACTTCGATTCAATTCCAATAGGGTTTGAAATCTCTCTCTCCCTCTCCCTGGTGGCATTTTAGAATGAAGTTTTCTGTCCAGCCATTCCCATGGGAGCTCCTAGGAAGAGATCATCGAAGTCAAGGCACCCACCAAAGCCGAGAAGCACAGGAGAACCAAAACATTGGGTCTGGGCTCCAAAAAACCTCCAGTTTATGAGAGGAAGGGGACAAATTACAAGAGGAAAAAGCAAGAGGACGAGGAAGTCCAACAGAAAAACACGTCTGGAGATAGGTGAGAGTTAAGACAGTCTTCAGATCTTCAGCAGGAGGATGGAGAGAAGCATTTGCAACACTGACATTAATATTAGGATAAAAATTCTTTAACAATCACTACTGGTAAATAATGCTCCACAGATTAACAAGAGCAAACACGGGAGTTTATTTCCAGAGGCACAGAACTTGGTGTTCACCTCCCAGGCCATCCTTAGACAGAAGATTAGCACCTTCGGGTTCAGCTGAAAGCACTTTGTTTTAGCCCATCAACTATCAGGCAGCTGGACTTTTCTCCGTGGCAACAAACCATAACATGACTGGTAGACAACTAAAGATCTGTCTGTACTATTGACAACTCCATTTCTTTGCACTATCAACCAACTGTGAAATTTATAATAATAATGTTACATAATAATGTTTCTTTGTGTAGTCTAAATTATGTTGGATTTGTTAAGTGTTTTATATAACTGGGAAGTTGCAGCAAGACAACAAACTCTCAGTCAGAATTGAATTAAAGATAAAGGTGATAATTAAACCTTGGTGAACTCATAATTACATTTTGAATAATATTCTGGTCACCATATTGAAGTGTAGAAAGCAGAGGAGAGCAGGTTTGCAAGGACACCAGAAATGGGTGGGTACACAGACCAAAGGATGAACACAGACCATCTCATTTCTCGATCAGAGCTCCTTTAAACAATGAAGGATTTTGATATCTTAAACACTCTCTCTTCATTCCCTCTGTGAGGAATTAATTAATTAGGGACACAAAAACTATAGTCACACAGCACACAACAGGTCCATCAGCCTGATTTCCTAAAGTTGACATGTTAGGCTGCTCTTATTTGCCTGCATATCCTTCCAAACCCTTTCCACCCATGTAATCATCCAATGGCCTTGCGAATGTGGAAATCATGCATTAAACTAATTTTTTCTGACTGGGGAACTATATTATTTACCCAGTATGGGGAGAACACAGAGCTGGCTCCAGCAGGATAGGTTTGAGGAACAGATGGTTAAACTTGCATCCCAAATGAAGTATAAATACCAACATCAATGGGCTGAATGGCCTGGATTTATGATGCCTATCTTTTTGTTTTAAAGTTTTTAATCTGTTGTCCTGCTGCGTCCTGTGAAACTCAGTGGAGAAGGTGAACTGGATGGGGAATAGCAGCCAGGAAAACTCCACTCACTCCTTGTCAATATACCCGACCTCTCACCCTCTTCCCCCATCCCCCTCTCCAATCCCCTTCTCCCTCCGCCCTTTCCTCTCCTCCCTCTGCATCCCTCCACCCCTCCGCATCCCCCTCTCCCTCCCCACCCCCCTCTCCCTCCACCTCCTCTCTCCCACTCCATCCCTTTTCCCTCCACCCCCTCCCCTCTCCCACCCATCCCTTTTCCCTCCATCCCTCCCCTCTCCCACCCCATCACCTTCCCTCTAGCACCTACTCTCCTCCCTCCCCTCCGCATCCCCTCTGCCTCCTCCTTTCCTCCCTCCCCATCCCCTCTCATCCCTTTTCCCTCCACACCTCCTCTCCCTCCCCCACCCCATCCTTTTTCCCTCCACCCCCTCCCCTCTCCCACCCATCCCTTTTCCCTCCATCCCTCCCCTCTCCCACCCCATCGCCTTCCCTCTAGCACCTCCTCTCCTCCCTCCCCTCCACATCCCCTCTGCCTTTCCTCCCTCCCCATCCCTTTTCCCTTCACCCCTCCCTCCCTTTTCCCTCCTCCCCTCCCTTTTCCCTCCACCCCTCCCTTTTCCCTCCACCCCTCCCTTTTCCCTCCACCCCTCCCACCCCATCGCCCTCTCCCACCTCCTCTCCTCCCTCCCCTCTGCCTCCTCCTTTCCTCCCTCTCCCTCAACCCTCTCCCACCTCCTGCCCTCCCCCCTTCCTTTTCCCCAGGTAACCGCCCGCCTCCCCACGAATGCAACGCCCAGTCCCTTAAAAATGTCGTCACTGGGTTCTTTGTCAAACTTCGAACAACATTTTAAGTCCTCTCCCCTTTTTAACCCGCAAAATGAAACCATTAAAAAGTTAAACCTGATCAATCACCACTGAAATGGACCCAGCTCCAGACTGGAGATGGGTGGAGTGAGGAGGAATCGAGTTTGCCCATATCTTGCCACCAGGAAACCTCAAGTTAGAAGTTTTGAGAAGTTGGGAAACTTTTGAAAAGTTGTGAAAGCTCCGCCAAAAGTTGTTTCTCCTTCTCCGACTTATAAAAGGCTAGTTTTTAATCTAAAAAACTCACTGAAATCGCTTCCCCGTCTCCCGAATTTTCAAACCATCCTCTGAACAGCAGCTTCTCTGCGATCTGATGTAAGTTGAGACGTCGGTGGTTCCCGCTGGGTCCTAAGCCCACACCCACTTCATCTGGGAGGAAGAACTTCCTCGGTCTCCTGCACCCCTCTGGTGGCTGAGGATGGATCTGCACAAGAAACGCGCCTCAACTGTTTCCCTCCGGAATGGAACAGCAGTAAAGGGCCACAGAGCTGAAAACTCTTGCCTGTTTCTTTGTCCAGAGAAGCTGCCTTATCTGCTGAGTTTTTCCAGCATTTTGATGTGGGGAAAATATTGTAGATCGGTCAAATGTGAAAAAGAGGTTTACTCTTGGGTATTCAGCATGATGCTGAACCAAGCCATGAAAGACCCCAACAATGAAGACGCTGTTTACATCCGGTACCGCACGGATGGCAGTCTCTTCAATCTGAGGCGCCTGCAAGCTCACACCAAGACACAAGAGAAACTTGTCCGTGAACTACTCTTTGCAGATGATGCCGCTTTAGTTGCCCATTCAGAGGCAGCCCTTCAGCGCTTGACGTCCTGCTTTGCGGAAACTGCCAAAATGTTTGGCCTGGAAGTCAGCCTGAAGAAAACTGAGGTCCTCCATCAGCCAGCTCCCCACCATGACTACCAGCCCCCCCCACATCTCCATCGGGCACACAAAACTCAAAACGGTCAACCAGTTTACCTATCTCGGCTGCACCATTTCATCAGATGCAAGGATCGACAACGAGATAGATAACAGACTCGCCAAGGCAAATAGCGCCTTTGGAAGACTACACAAAAGAGTCTGGAAAAACAACCAACTGAAAAACCTCACAAAGATAAGCGTATACAGAGCCGTTGTCATACCCACACTCCTGTTCGGCTCCGAATCATGGGTCCTCTACCGGCACCACCTACGGCTCCTAGAACGCTTCCACCAGCGTTGTCTCCGCTCCATCCTCAACATCCATTGGAGCGCTCACACCCCTAACGTCGAGGTACTCGAGATGGCAGAGGTCGACAGCATCGAGTCCACGCTGCTGAAGATCCAGCTGCGCTGGATGGGTCACGTCTCCAGAATGGAGGACCATCGCCTTCCCAAGATCGTATTATATGGCGAGCTCTCCACTGGCCACCGTGACAGAGGTGCACCAAAGAAAAGGTACAAGGACTGCCTAAAGAAATCTCTTGGTGCCTGCCACATTGACCACCGCCAGTGGGCTGATAACGCCTCAAACCGTGCATCTTGGCGCCTCACAGTTTGGCGGGCAGCAGCCTCCTTTGAAGAAGACCGCAGAGCCCACCTCACTGACAAAAGGCAAAGGAGGAAAAACCCAACACCCAACCCCAACCAACCAATTTTCCCTTGCAACCGCTGCAATCGTGTCTGCCTGTCCCGCATCGGACTGGTCAGCCACAAACGAGCCTGCAGCTGACGTGGACTTTTTACCCCCTCCATAAATCTTCGTCCGCGAAGCCAAGCCAAAGGAAGATAATCCTTGCTGATAAATCAAATCTGAAAAGACTTGCTCCTGCATTCAAAAGTTCACTCTTCCCAATTCTGGCATCTTCAAAGAGTTTCCACCATCTTCCCCTCTCCTTTCCCCATTCGGCATTGTACAGGTGCTGTTCCCTACATGATTCCCTCCCCCCTCTTCCTCCTGGAGTCTGAGGTGCCGTTATAATACCTTGAATCTCTGGTGAGATCACGCTGAGACTATTGTGTTCCGTTCTGGTCACCTCGTTATAGGAAGGATGTGGAAGCTTTGGAAAGGGCGCAGAGATTTACCAGGATGTTGCCTGGATTGGAAAATATGTCTTCGGAGGCAAGGTTAGCAGAGCTGGGGCTTCTCTCTCCGGAGCGAAGATGGATGAGAGGCTACTTAATAGGTCTATAAGGTTAGGAGAGGCATAGACAAGGTAGACAGCCAGTACATTTTTCCCAGGACAGGATCAGCAAACACTAGAGGAGATTGGTACAAAGTGAAGAGAGGAAGGTTTAGGGGAGACATGGTGGTGGAGAGTTGTGGGCAAGGGTGCAGTGCTAATTTTTAGGTGCTGGGACACACCAAAAATGGCGACAAGGAGGTCTAGTGAGATCTGGCCTTGGTGGCCACCATTTGGCGTTGAATATGTGAAACCAAACAGTAGGATGAGAAAGGAGGATGAGATGAAAACCAGAGGCAGGCATAACACTGAGGGAATTCTGAGGGCGTATTACTTTCCTAAGATTGGAGAATCAAGTAATTCTTTAGCTCTGGAATTGTGCATTCTGCCCAAACCTCTATGAATTAAGATATTTTTCTTCCAAACGCTTCACTAATCACCAAGGAGAAAATTCATAGGGGCAGGCCAGGCCAAAAGCACCGATTCACCCACAATTTTTGGAGGAAATTGGAGCACCCAGAGGAAACCATGTGAATGTACAGACTCCCCACAGTCAGTGTCCCATTTGAACCCAGGTTACTGGAGCCATAATTGCGTTGGGCTAACCGTATCGATAAAGGCTACTGAGTCAAAACTCAAAAGATCGTGTTTTCCATTTGTCTCATAGTGTATGGCAGGAGAGAGACTTTGGGTGGACTGATGGTGAAGTTGTGTGAACCAGTGGAGTAGATGGACATATGATGAATGACATATTCAGCCAGATGTAGGCTAACTACGCCAAGGAGCATTCAGTTAGGAAATGTGTAGACCATTGGATACAAGTTGAGCAAAAGAGTTGGCAGTTTCTCAGATTGGTTTGGTAGGTTGCCAGGACAGTTTCTTCTCACCATGTACATGAGTGGTTTTACTGCCGAGTATGAGAAAACACTATCCGTATTTGTAAGGTCAGGCACACTATTAAATAGAATTGGTCAACATGGTGACGTAGAGTCGGGGGACATACATCTCCCATAAATAATAAACAGGGCTGTTAATCATATCTCATTTCTCTTTGCTGCTTCTTCTCACAGAGGGCTTGGGTAGACATTTGCTTGCCCCACACAATTTGTCTCAAGTCGCCACTTCCAATCTCTGACAATATCTTCGACAGTTGAATAGATAATCTGGCTTACTGCGTAAGAATTATCACTGCATCACACACTTTTCTGATTTATTAGATCTAAGTTCACAGTAAAGGTAATTACTTTTAAGTTACTCATAAACTTTCTGTCACAAACAGAGCCCTTGTCTGAAATGCTCAACAATTCTGAGGTCATAGAGTTCACCGGGACACAGCTTCAATAAATTTGAGACGGAAAATCACATTGTTAAAATTCTAGTCTGCTGAAAAGAAGATGTCCAAAATCAAGTAAAAATGGATTCCTTGTGAAGTATGACATGAATAGTTCGGGTTAAACAGTTGCTCCTAAAGTAAGAGCGGGGTGACAGTCAGTTTAGAGAAGGAACGCAAGACTGTGGGGTAAGGGTCACTAGTCGGGTAAAATAGGGCACTGGGAGGCCCACAGAGCTAGAGTTAAAGGAATGGAGAATCTGGGATTTGTGCAGTTTACAGAGAATGTAAAATGGAAGACGGGGAGAGATTGGGAGCCAACGTGGGTCAAATGTTTCAGGAGGATTGAGGGCAGAGTAAAACATGGACTGGAGACACCGTGGTTGAAGTAAAAACACAATGCTGGAGAAACTCAGCAGGTCAAACAAAGCAAAGACAAAGTTACATAAACCAATGATTCTTGCTTGAGCCCTTCATCACGATACATACAAGGTATAGTCCTTGGTGCATTGGAAGGCATACGACTTATTAGATGAGGCTATGCTCATAGAAGTTGGAGAGTGGTGGGATGCTGACCAGGTTGTATTGGAAGAGTCAGGTTTGAGGATAATAAAGGCATGGATGAGTCTTTCATTAGCTGGTGGGAGGTGAATAGCCTTAGAGATCAGAAAGTCAGCAGTTAAGGAGGATGTGATTTGTGAAGAGCAATTGATTGTGGTGGGGATGGTATGGAATTAGTAGTATTGACTTCATCGTAAAAGACTGGAGACTGGAATATTTTGTGGAGGAAACAATGGTTTTCTGGACAAGCAGTCTGTTTGCTCAGAGGCAGTGGGGCACTGGTTGGAGCTGGGTGCTAATGGCGTACCGGCCTCATCGAGGGGCTCAGCAGTGGAGAGGGTCAAGAACTTCAAATTTCTGGGTGTCAACATTTCTGAGGTTCTGTCCTGGAGCCTCGTGTCTTGTTGTCACTGATCCATCGGCTGTTACACGGCACTTTGGGTCGGTCTCCCTCAACCTATCTTTTCAGGTTCAGCACCACACGTGTCTGACGCTAATGTTGTTAGGACCCAGCCCAGCCCACGTCAATGCAATCACGAAGCAGGCTCTCCAGAAGCTATATGTCACCAAAAGCTTTCGAAAACTTCTACAGGTGTACCATGGAGAGCATTACTGTCTGGTACGAACGCTCAGGACAGGAAATAAAAAAACTACAGAGGGTTGTTAACTCAGCCTGCAACACCATGGGCACCAGTCTTCACTTCATCGAGACAGTGTCTTAAAAAGCAGCCTCTATCCTCAAATTCTGCCAATCAGAATGAGTATCAAAATTTATTGTTATGAACATGTCACAAAAATCATTGTTTTGCAGCAGTAATCACAGTGCAAACATTTCTCAGAACCACATTTCAAAATAAATAAAAATAGTGCCTGAACAAGAACCACCCAGGCCATGTTCTCTTCATTCTACTACCATCAGGAAAAAGGTACAGGAGCCTAAAGATGAGCGCTCAGCGGCATAGGGACAGCTTCTTCCCCTCCGCCATCAGATTCCTGAATAATCAATGAACCACACACATGACCTCACTTTGTCTTTTTATTTCTCTTGCATTATTTTTATTTATTTTGAAACATGGTTCTTAGAAATGTTTGCACTGCAATACTGCCTCAAAACAATGATTTTTGTGACGTGTTCGTAACAATTAATTTTGATTCTCATTCTCATTGGCAAAGTCGGTGACATATAAACATTCACCTGCTTCAATGACAGATTATAAACAAGAACAATTACCAAAATTAATAAAACCTACCTCTGCAGTAACTACAAAATGTCTTTTGTCCTGTTCGTTCTGAGTCTCCTGTCAATTCTTTCCTCTCATGACCAACAAGACAAATGTCTACTGTGTGGATGGAGAATGGGCTGGTCCTAACAACATTAGCGTAAGACACGTGTGGTGCTGAACCTGAAAAGATAGATTGAGGGTGACCGACCCAAAGTGCCGTGTAACAGCCGATGGATCACTGATAACAAGACACATTTCAGTTACACACAAAAAAAAATACAGTAAAGCCCCTGATATCGGGAATTCAAGCCTCAAGCAACCGGCAAGAAAATAAATAATAAATAAGAATAAACTAGTAAGTAAAAAAAATACGTAAGTTTAAAATTGGCCCGCCTCGCTGTTAGTTCCCTAACCCACCACTCACGCGCCAGGTGACACCTTCAATAAGTTCCTGCCTTTTGACCAATGTAATCAAACAGAAATTCTGGTTTGCAGGACATTATTTTGGACAAATTTCCCCCTTAACCGTCACCATGCTGGAAGGAAAACAACCAGGCAGGCACAAACGTGTAGTGGTTACCCTTAATCAGAAGATGGAGACGTGTAAGAGACCGGAAATAAGTGAGAGTCGTACAGTCCTTATGGAGGAACTGGCTCATCAACCACCCACGACGTTCAGGTCCAGTCTCAGAAAATGAAGCAGTTTTATCTGAAGTCTGACACCGATAAAAGTGTTGTGATGTCACACTCTTCACACGTCCAAGATGGACTGACTCGACCAGGCTCTTTTTGAATGGTTTAGTTTGAAAAGGTCAGAATGCAGTTGCATATCAAGCTCTGTGTCCTCAATCGAAGCAGATAACCTCACCTTGAACGGGGTCCCGCATCCATTGCCATGATTGATTTCTGGACTGAGGAGGATTTAATGATATTGGCTCACCATTAAAACATTGAAAATTGTGAGAGAGTGGGACTGTTTCTCAGGGTGGAGAGTCTTTTACCAGCAGGCTCTACACAAGATAACAAGATGGCAATTTTGGACCAAAATGCAGGAGAAATTGCTTCATTCAGTGAATCTCAAGAATTAAAAGGCCTACTGCCTCAGGTGTTGAGTATGTTGAAAGCTGGAATTGATGATTAGAGGACTAGGCAAGAAAGTGGATAACTGAAGAACACCTCTTCTTCTGTACCCTCCAGTTCCCACCCCCCCACCCCCTCTTCCTCTAGTTCTCTCTCTCTCTCTCTCCTTTTCCCTCTGTATCCTTCCACAGAACCAACATCAATTCTCGTCTTTCCTCTTATCTTAACCAAATGATACCTTTTTGTCGTTCTGGTCTCCTACCCTCCCATTTCCCCCCTTCTCTCCCCAATATTTAACTCAGACGCCTTGCCTGCTTTTTGCTTATACCTTGAAGAAGGGCTCAGGCCTGAAATGTCAGTAATATCTCTACCCTCCTGTGGATGCTCCGAGACTGGCAGAGATCCTCCAGCATTTCTGTGTTTTTACGGCAATCACTGCCTCTGCAGACTTTTGTGTTTCACTCCAAGCGCATCCTTGGATTGTGAATTGACCTATCTCCATTTTGATAAAAGTATCAAAACTGCAAGCATTAAGATGGTGATGGATGCACCAAGTACATGATCTCTACATGCTCTCTCCACAGACAGGCAACTGCCTCTTAAAACCTTTGAAGGCCAGGATATACTGGTAGTGGCGTCACTAGGGTTGGCATCACCCCAGAACGATAACTCATGGTGTCACCCTCCTCCTCCCTCCCCACCCCACGTGTTCCTTGTCTGTCCGGGTGGCAGCGGCAGCACTGAGCGGGGGTGGGGGCACTGACCGGAGCGCATGAGAAAGTTCACAAAGTAAATTAGCAGAGAGTTTTAGCCTTGTTGGTATATTGACGCATGTAAGCTGAGCTTACGAAAAATGTTTTTGTTGTTATAATGAACTATAGGGATATTTTTATCAATAGATTTCTGCTGTAACACTGCCCAATAATTTTATAGACAGTTATTTTGGTGTCACTCCCTCTGATGGTGTTGCCCGGTGCGATCCGCACCCTCCCTAGTAAAGACAGTGTATTCTGGGATCCTCTCGGCTGGGCTCCTCTAGGATCAGTGACTTAACAGGTAGCGTTGCTCCCTTGTTGTCCCGGTGATCTGGGTTCAACCTTGATCTCTTTTGCTATCAATGAGGAGCTTGCACGCTCTCCATGAGTTTCGTCTGGGTGCTCCCAGAGACTTAGGTTGGCAGGTTAATTGGCCACTTTAAATATGCCTCTTGTCTGAAGATGAGCGGTAGAATTTGGGATGAGTTGGTGAGAACCAAATGGGATGAGGGTAGAATGGATGCTGCTTGTTCAATATGGACTTTGTGGGCCGAAGGGCCTGCTTCTGCTTGACCGGATATCCTGTGACTTTTCTCAGCTTTCCTTCCTGCAATCGTCTCCACCACCGACCCTTTACCTGACTGTTGAGGACTTCATGGTAACCCGGCCACTAGCTAGGGCTTCTGGCTGAGTTTAGGTTTGGCTCAAGGATACACACAAAGCCTGAGCTTGGGCTGCAGGCCAACACTCCAGATGAGCAAGCCATGCTCAAAACTACATGCTGCAGATTAAAGTCTGCACTGAAATAGAGACTAATGAGACCAGAACAATGTTTTCTTTGTACTTATATACCTTTTATTTACATGAAATACTGCAAATATTAAAGTAATTAATGCACATTAGAATAGTTAGGTAGATGTTTACATGTTAACAATAGACAACCACCATCATCTTCCTTGAACTGCTCCATCAGATGCAAAGCCTTCAGGGACAAGAGACAATCAATATCAGTTTAAGAACAAAAATATGTGGAGTCCTTTGAGTCTGCTCCAATTCTCCGTGAGTTATTGCTTTGAACATCTCCATCCCATACAATTCCCATATCCCTCAATTCACTGCTGTCCTAAAATCTATCAATCTCAAAGTGGAATATTCTCAACCTATATTAGGGAATTCCAAAGGACGTCTTCCGACATCTGACAACTCCCTTGCGAATTTTATGTTTCAACAAGCATCTTCTACTTTATGATGTTGCTAGTTTTTTCTGGGATGGAGCTTCCCTGGGCACCTCCTGTGGGTTGAGGCAGTGAATAAGGGTAAGGTAATGAGTCGGAGAGTGCTCATGTCATTAGGTTGACAGCGATGGTGTTCAGCCTTGTTTATTTCTCCTTCCAGTTCTGACGAAGAGTCCTGAACTCTGTTCCTCTTTCTACAGATGCTGCCTGACCTGAAGAGTGCTCCCAGTAGATTCTGTTTTTGCTCCACATTAAGGTGCGATCATGAAAGATTTGTTCTGGTGATTTTGTACCTTGATCTCATTAACACAGCGGTGAGGGGGCAAATATACATACAGAGACACAGGGTGTACTGCATGGAAATGGGGCTTTCAGCTCACTGCACCCATGCTGACCAGTGAGTACCCATCTTTCAACATTTGGCCCATAGCTTTCAAAGCCTGAGCGATTCAAGTGCTCAATCAGACACCTCTTATGTGCTGTCAGTGACTCTCTTTCCACCACTTCCTGCAGAAGTAGATTTCAGGTACTCGCTGCTCTCTGGGTACAGGTATATGATATCCCCAATATGGGAGCATTAAGGTTTAACTAAGGTGATGTAACTTGACCCAACAAGACAGTCAAGCCAATCCTGGAACTGTGTGGTTTTAAGGTACAATGAACCACATCCCATGGCTAATATCTGTAGCCCATGTTTCTATTGCACGGGTGGGGAGCAGGTTTTAATGATTTTACATTTACCAGTAAAGACAATTACACTGTTCACTTCACTTTCTCCACTTACATGAGAAAACTTAACCCATCATTATTACAGGTCAACACTATGTCTGTCATTCCAAGTCCACACAACAGTTCCCACCCTCCTTTTATCAACTGAACACATCTTCACAAGATCCCCTAAGCTGGTTCTGATTAGAGAGATGCATGTTTTTCAAAGAGAAGATACATTCCTTGATTTTTCCTTACCAGTTAAATGTGGGGCAAGGCTCAATGTCTGAACTGTTGAATGACTTTCAAGGGGTAATGAAGAAACTCAACTCTTTCCAATTGGCTTCGGAAGAAGAAAGGGCATTGTGAAGACTGACAGATCAGTGACAAATGGTGGGACTTTGGGAGCAGGGTAGAGGGACTTAGTCATGTAGTGACACTTCCTGGGCTAAGACCAACCAGATTTGGCAATTCCAGTCATATCTAGACACTGAAACACAGTAGATTTTATAGAGAGTAAAGAATTGGTATCTTGGAACAATCTCTGTGGGAGAATCGTTAAATCTTCAACTCCTCTTTGAATTCTAAATTTTTCCCATTGCAATGAACAGATATATATCAGAGGGAAAAAGCAATGTGTCAAAGCCAATACCGACCGGTAACCTAGATTTCAAGCATTTGAAATAATATTACAAGTAAAAAATAATATAAAATCTCTGTAAGTACATTTAAAATTAAAAAAAAAATTGAATTTTCTATTCAACAAATATTCACAGAATATAAAGTAAAATCAGTACAATTAGTTTAACATTCTCCAAAACTTAAAACAGTTCATTTCTCATTCTCGTAATCGAAAATAGCAGGGTCAGATTGGCTGCTGCTTTCAAACATATCAGTCAAGCAGTGCAAACACACTGTGAATCTCCACTCTTGAGGGATTCGGAGCAGTTTGTTGGCTTGTCAGACTGTATCAGTATCGATGACATTGCACTTAATGAACAAACAGAATACACTGAGTAATGTATTTTGCCAAATGTTCCTTTATGGCTGAATCTGGCCCTTTGCTGTCACTTCTGTTGCTCACCTCACCTCCTAAACAGCTTGGGATAATCTGCTCCGCATGTGGTTATTGCGCAGTACAACCGACTGGCAGCTCCTTCGCAACAACTGGCTTTGGAAAGTTATTGTCCCCCTGTCCTTAAAAGGAATGACTCATATCTGTCATGAACTCCAGGTCAACTGACAAGCAATTCCACTCTCCCAGAACCCAATCAAGCACAGCCAATGGGTCAGGCAGGCCAGTGTTTTGGAGTTGATGACATTCCAAGTTAACTGACAGTCCGGCCTCACTCAAACCAATCTGGTACACAGTGGCGGATTAACTACCACCCAGGTCCCTAGGCTGAGTTTTAGTAAGGCTCCGTCTGACCTTGCCCCCCCCCCCCCGCCCCACCCTTCATTGAATAGAATAAAGCAACGTTAATTTACGTTAAATAACTTATATCGTTAGACTATGTATAAGCAAGAAATTTAATTGTAACAACAACCTTTTCCAGAAGTGCTTCCACGTAATCAGATTCTGACTGGTATTGTCGAGTAATCAAGCATGGTCTTCACCTGAAAACAATTTGCGGTTAAAACAGATTCCCTTACCTGTGCTTGGAGAACAGCACAGCCAACCTCTTCTGATTTTATCGCCTTTTGTAAGGGAGTGGTAAACCATGGACTTACTAAAGTGACGCTTCTATTTACCGTCATATTTTATAGATTTCCCATTACTGGCATTCATCTTCCAGCAGTCTTCGCTCCCTGTCTTTAACCAGCATACACGCACATTAATGCCAACTTGTGACATCATAACGTTGTCACAGTAAACACAATCTCACGGCTGCAGTACGAAGTCCTAAAAGCATTACTTCTAAATGTTTATATGCTTGGAACCTAATTTAGAAAACAAAATGGTATTTGTAATATTTATAATATTCCAGACGAAAAAAATATGCAAAAATATCGATAAATCATCAATTAAACTCTTTTTTGATCTTGGCCCCCCCCCCACTTTCTGGGCTCCTAGGCTTTAAGTCCATTCAGCGTAATGGTTAATCCGCCACTGCAATTGCCTGATTGAGGAATCTATCAGCGATGTTCCTTGCTTACAGGGATCGGAGAAACTTGGTATGTTGCTGAGAAGGTTCTGATGTGATAGATTTAAAATTAGGAATGGTTTAAATGAAGAGAAACTGGCTAGTGATTGAGTAACCTGAGGTCACAGATTTAGGATAACTGGCCAAGGAATAAAAGAGGAAATTAGGGGAATAATCCCACAAAATATTCTGTTCTGATCTGAAATACATCTTCTGAAGGGCCAATGGATCCAAATGCAACATTAACTTTCAAAGGGGAATTAGATATGAACTTGGGCGAAAAAAAGCACAAGGCTTTGGGGAAAGAACAGGTCAGTGGGACTAAATAGAATGGCCCTTCAAAGATTGCCTGAGGCATGATGGGCTGAATGGCTTCCCTCAGCAGACAGGTGGTACTTTGAGGTTGATCTCTATAAATAATGTGGAATACAGTAAAATCCCCGTCATCTGGAATTCAAGCAATCGGCAGCCTCAAGCAACTGGGAAAAAAAAAATCGAGAAAAATAAATAGGTAAAAAATACAAAATTTTAAAATTGGCACACGCTAGTGGCTAGTTCACCAATCCACTTAACTTGCAATCTCAAGCAACTGGAAAATTCACTTATCTGGCATCTACCAATCCCCATAGTTCCATAGAACTGACAATGATGTTTGTTTTTTTTTAATGAATAATTGTGTTGTGAATTAAGCATCCAGAACATAGTTAAACAAATCAGGGAAACCCCTTGAAGGACCTTATCATTGGTTGGTGAGGGAGGGGCACAGGTAGTACTGATGAAAAACAGGCAAAAGCAAGTCACCGTGGGTGCTGTAGGGAAGAGTAAGGATCCTCCAGATCTGTCTGACTTATTTCCAAATTAGTCTCTTTACAGCACCAGGAGAGAATTTTGTCAAACAAAATTTCAACTTGTCCAAGTCAACAGCCCAATTGAAATGCATTCCTCTTGATAAACCTTAACTAATTGCAACCAATAACCGAAATGCCAAGGCTACGTTAAGCTCATGTTTGGTTCCACATTCAACATTTTCACACAAGGTTCCCCCTCCACATAGCAGTTGTAACAATGACATTAAGAAAGCAAAGGAAGGGGGATTATCTGATAATTTTTAACATAAAAGAACTGCATTGAACAAAAGTCCTGAGACTTTTCTTGCAACATTTAGACTTCCTTTTATAGTCAGAGATCACGGTTACGTTGAACTTGTTCGCTTAGTTCAGTTTCAAAGTTTGCATTATGCTTGCCTGAGTCCTGAAGCTGAGATTCCCAAATATTATGTTAATGACAGGTTTAAAGCTGGAATTGTAAACCCTGACTCCACTTAAATGAAAAGAAACCTCACATTAGAGCAATTGTAGATTTTCCCTTCCCTCTACATTCAGTTAGAATTAAAATTCATTTGCCATAAGGACATGCACTGCTGGAAAGCTCTATTCAGAATGGATCTCAAATGCCCAGCACTTAAATACATAAGTCAACTGGAACTTGGCCTTGAGCAGGTTAGTAAGAGAGAGCTTTCCACTCACCTGCAAACTGAAGGCCACAGTGTCCATTCATGATCAAATGGAAACAACAGTGACCCAACTCATTTAACATAAGTATCAAAAATAACACTTGGTTGGAAGCTCTTCAATTCCTTTTCTGAGCAGCTGCTTCACTTTTGTATGGTTGTTTTTGCTGGTAAACTTCTGTAAAGTTCACTATCCAGTGTCAAACCTTGCCCTATACATTGGTAACTTCTATCCCAGTGAAAGTTTGGAGAGAACTACGTGCTGGTCTGGACAGTTCATCCTCACTGAATCCTTGTGGACGGCTGGAGTAACCCTCATGGAAACAGAGATCTTTTCCACCAAAGGACTTCATGGAATCCACTGGGCACTGAGTATAAGGGAAAAAGATTACATTTTAAATTTTAATTTAGACACGTGGTAACAGGCCCCTTTTCTCTCGATGCTAATTTAATTGAAGGTTATTGTTTGTTGGTGTATATTAGGCCCCAGTGTAGCTGCAGCAAGCAAGAATGTCAGTGCCTTTTTACATGTGTTTATGAATATGACAATAATCTCACATCATCGTAAACCGTGGAATCACTGGAAAGGAGAAGTGGCTGGGGTTATAACTGGAAAGGGGGTGGGGTAATAACCATTCATTAAGTGTTCTGCTCGTTACAAAAATGTAAATGTCTCTCAGTGTACTGGGGAGAGCTCACATCCAGTTCTCCTACTGAGCAATGACACTGTGGCCATTTTGGAAACATTGGTGAAATTGTTGAAATATCAAGTTCACCCTCTCTCTATGTCTATCTACTTCTGTCTCCATTTACCCTGTTATCTCCATCTGGAGCCTCTTGCAACACTCTAATTGCCTATCTGAATATTTGCCTACCCACTTATCGAGAAGTTCATTTCTGTAAGGATACATGATATTAAGGTGTAGAGATGAATCCCTGCTGGCCACATCATTCAAAATGGATCTTACCATAGAACACTACACCATAGTACAGGCCCTTCAGCCCTCAATGTTGTGCCGACTCATATATTCCTTAAAAAAAAGCACTAAATCCACCTTACACCGCAACCCTATTTTTCTTTCGTCCATATGCCTGTCTAAGATTCTCTTAAATATCCCCAATGTTTTAGCCTCTGGCACCATCCCTGGCATGGTATTCCAGGCACCCTCAACTCTCTGTGTAAAAAACATACCCCTGATATCTCCCCTAACCTTCTCTCCCTTAACTTTGTACCTATTTCCTCTGGTGCTTGCTATTCCTCCCCTGGGAAACAGATGATGGCTGTCCAGCCTATTTACGCCTCTCATAATCTTGTAGACCTCTATCAAATCTCCTCTCATTTTTCTCCGCTCCAAAGAGAAAAGTACCAGCTCCGCTAACCTTGCCTCATAAGACTTGTTTTCCAATCCAGGCAACATCTTGGTCAATCTCCTCTGAACCCTCTCCAAGCTTCCACATCCTTCCTATAATGAGGTGACCAGAACTGAACACAATACTCTAAGTGTGATCTTACTGGAGATTTGTAGATTTAGAACATGACCTCTTTACTCCTGAACTCAATTCCCCTATTAATGAAGCCCAGCATCGCATAGTCTTCTTATCTATCCTCTCAACCTGTGTGGCGACCTTGAGGGATGTATGGATTTGAACTCCAAGGTCCCTCTGTTCATCCTCAACCAACCATTAACCCTGTACTCAGCCTTCTGGTTTGTCCTTCCAAAATGCATCACCTCACACTTATCGGGATTGAACTCCATCGTCACTTCTCTGCCCAACTCTGCATCTTGTCAATATCCTCTTGTAACCTTCATCTCCACAACTCTTTCAACCTTCGTGCCATCCGCAAACTTACTGACCTATCCTTCCACCTCATTGTGCAAGTCATTATAAAAATCACAAAGAGCAGGGGTACCAGAACAGATCCTTGTGGCACTCCACTAGTCACCGACCTCTGGGCAGAATACTTTCCTTCCGCTACTACTCTCTGCTTTCTTCCTGCATCCTGCAGCTTCAATAAAATTAGCAGAAAAACCCACATGGCCAGTAACTATCCACTCCGAACCTGACAATGCCTTGCGATTGGTTCCAACTTAACAAGATTCTCTCCTCACCATGCTCCCACATTCAACTGTGCACCTCTCTCCCGCATAGTACAACCTCACCCTCCCTTCTGCCACCCACTGAAGGCACAGTGTCTTCCTCCAACAACTCTGCCCTAACAAACAAGAACCTGAAAGAGTGGCATTCACTAAGAATCTGGGAGAGTGACATTTCCTGTGCCTTTAAAAAGAAGCCAGCTCACATTTCTTCACTCCACAGAATGACTGGTGAATCCTTTGCTGTTGAAATGAAAAGTAATCATGGACAATAAAGAACAATTACTTCTCGTGTGCTTCTCATCATTGCTCTTCCAAATTCTTGTATTGGTGTAGCTTTCAATATGATTGTACATTATTACTGAGGGGCATATTCTTCTTGTGGGTGAAGTCAGTCCTGTTTGAATAGGGGACCTGAACATTTTTAACACAGAATATCTGAGTGTATTGATGAAATAATTAATGAGGTACAAGATAAGAGAGTAACATTGACTTTTGACAGGCAGTTAAAATGCAGAATTTCACAACCCCGGCCAGGTGACTGCAACATTTGGAATCTCTGACAACTCCCTAAATTCCCTGCTGAAAGACGCAATAGCATTTACATCCCTAATCTTGTTACAATGGAAATCTGATAGGGGCCCTTCCGTTACACAATGGATTAAGGACATTAGTTTCTTTATCAAACTGGAGAAAAATCAAATACACATTAAAAGGGTCCACCGGAAAATTTGTCCATAAATGGCAACCCTTTATGCATTATTTCTCTGAATAACAAGTGATTTTGGAGTAAAAGACTAACTGTGGGACAGTTGTACCAGTGCAAACATTAATATACCAATGAGGCAAAGGTGCCAAGGTGGTCAGGGAATTGCGGGGATGGGGGAGGGGGGGTCTGGGTGTGTATCTGAGTGTGTATGTGAACATTTGTGTATACGTGTGTTGGTTTTTCTGTTAAAAAAGGAAAATAGGAGCACAGTGTACATCTATATAATGTGTACAAAGTTGTTTTTGATGCCGAAATTTTTTTTGAAAAGTGTAATTTCACATCAATTGCTTCATTATATATTTCACCTGAATGCAATGAACGTGAAATGCAAGAGAGCCATTCAAAATTGTGTGTTTGTGTGCAGATGCGTTCAAGCTCTCTTCTCCCTCCCGTCGGGCAGTGATACATGAGTTTGAAGGTATGCATCACCAGAATCAAGGACCACTTCTTCCCCTCTGTTTATCAGGCAACTGGATGAACCTCTCATCTGTTCTTGCACTGTCTTACACTAAAGTTTTTCTTTGTAATTGATAGGCTCTAGCAATAACTCCAAAGCCATAGAGTGAGGAACGATAGGCCTTATTATACTTCAGACGTAGCTGGGCTGACTGCAAGATCTCGACTGAGAACAGGGAGAGGGAAGTCAACCTTTATTCCAGGGTCGCAAGGGGAGGAGTTACCAGGGAGTGAGTCACCAGTGAGAGACGGGCCAGCTATCCATCAGCAGTTACATATTCCCCTCACCACAGTAGCACTTTCGTTTTATTTTGCATCATTGATAGGTTGACTCTCCCCAACAGCATGCAAAACAAAATTTTCTACTGCATCTCGGTGCGTGTGTCAAAATAAATAAATTAAATCATTCAGAAAAACCTTTTCATCAGCCTCAGGGTCAGAGCTTAGAGACAAAGAAAAACTGCAGGCTCTCAGAGAAAGGATACACTGAATAAATGCCTCACCTATGCTGTAAACAGCCTTTAAAGCTTAATTGAGAAAATATCCCATAATCTGTTACAAGCCTCCTAATTCTCTATCTTCCATTCACGCCTCCCCACTTTGGGTCCTTCAGATACGAAAGTTATGAAAATCTGTGGGTGATGAAACCCCGATTGTGAATGGAATGGATTTTAGCTGCAGCTGATCTCTTGACTGCCCCGTGAGTGTCGTGACGTGAGAGGGTTTTAACTTTTTTTTCAATTTAGTTTTATTTATAACATGGTAGAAGCCGATTCCAGCCATTGAAACCTGTGCTGCCCCAATTACATACAGTTAACCTCCAAATCCAGACATTTTCGAATGATGGGATGCAACCGGAGAAACCCACCCAGATCACGGGGAGAACATACAAACTCCTGACAGACAGTGCTGGATTCAAACCCGGATCACTGGCCCTGTAATAGCATCACGCAAACCGCTATGGTAACCAGGCCAGATCATTTAGTGATAGTCGCATGATTTAATGAGCAATGGTTATGCTCTGGAGCTGACTTTAATTGGTTCAGGAAAGTAATGAAATTTTAGGTGTATTTTACCTGTGCATTGATCTGTGATAAAAGATAGATAACTCTGATTGACTTGGCGAAATGAGTCCAGTAGAAAGTGCAGGAATTCTTCTGTGAGATGGCCTCCACTTGACACTGAGTTTCCACTGATCTCAATGGATCAGTCTTTGTTCACCCATTAGAGCAATTATGTACAAGGTGGGGGCTCCCTTAACATGTACTCCCATTTCATTGACCTCATGAGCTCTGGGATCCACAGTTCACTCTGTTAGAAGGGGCTCGTCAGCTTCCAGGCAGGTGCAGGAGGCCATCTTTGAAAGAGGGCTTGGGCCCACCTGAAGATTAAAAGGATTCCCTGATGCATTGGGTGGCACAGTGAATGCCTTGCAGAGCTAAGGACCCGGGTTCAATCCTGACTTTGGATGCTGACTGTGTGGAGTTTACGCATCCTCCATGTGACCGAGTGAGATGCTTCTTGATGGTCCAATTTCCTCCCTCATCAACATGCAGGCAAAACTGGCCGCTGTAAATTGCCCCAAGTGATTGATAGAACCTGGGGGTGTTGATAAGAATGTGGGGAGAATGTAGGATTGGTGTCAATGGACGGATGATGGTTGGCCAGATGTTGTGGGCTAGAAGGCCTGTTTCTGTGTTATATCTCCTTTTGAGTCTATAACTCTGTAACTAGCAACTTGTACTGCGGAGGGAGGCAATGGGGAAGGAAGTTCCCAGAATTCCAGTGACATCCCCCTAGGCTGCACTGTCACTTCACTGGGTTCCTTGCAAAAGGAACTCACCAACCCCCAACTTTAGATGAAGTCAAAGGCTTGCTCCTTCCCTCTCCATATGAGGCCTTGAACCAAAGTGAATTTTATTGACCCAAAAAGGAATGCCTCAAGGTGCTTATTGCAATGTGCAATCTTGGGTGGCCAAGCAACATGGAGATGTTGTCCAAGTTTCCCAAAGTGTCGAGGAGACATTTCCCGAGTGTGGGGTTGGGGATGCATTTCCAGACTGTGGGCATGGGCGGCTATGGTTGGCAGATGAAATGATGGCGCACAAGAACGCCGCAGTTATGTGAACGCAGCAACTGGGACCTTAGTGGTGTGAATGTTGGAGTTTAGTAATGAACATGATCCCAATTCAATCTCCTGGATCTCATTGCTCAGGCATCTGCAGGACAGTAATCAAATACTGTATATACTCATGTAATAGTTGAGTTTTTGGACAAATTTGGGGGGGGGGGGGGTCAACTTTTACACAAGCCTTAGTTTTGACTGTGGTAAGTAGTTGTGTCAAAGCAACGGGAGCTTGGATGGGTGGGCGGCCAGAGCCTAGGAGGGAGTCTTGTGGTTGGGGCATCGGGAACTCTGGTGGATGGCGGGAGGCCAGGGCGAGGATCCGCAGTCGGGGCATCAGGAGGTTGGATGGGCAGGTAATCAGGGCACTGGGATCTCGGATAGGTGGGTGGTTGGTTGGGGCGAAAAGGGGGAGGGGGGGGTCAACCTTTACACAGGATCGACTATTTTACGTGTATATATGGTACTGTGGAACTTGACTTACAATTAAAGATTACCCCAATAGGGTTCTACCCAGCCTCATAACAGTACCTTAAGGGGGGAAATCAGGGTCAAAATGATAAAGCATTAGAACATTCTGCCATATCTAAATTATTTGGTAACATCCATTGTATGAATAAAGCTGCTGATCCAACTCTAACCTCACTGTACTGTACTCACCCTTCCTCTTCTGTATTTTCTGTTGGTTTCATCCTCTGCAAACCCTAGAACACTATCACCAGTGTGATTATGTCCCAGAGAGCCCTGTTGTACATAACATAGTTGCCCCAATCTCTGACTTTCCTGTAACAATCCATGCCTGCAAATGAGAAACAGGTCATTTTAGTGGCATTTGCAAGTTAACTGTTTAATTTTATAAACACTCAGGTCTCACAACAAAGCAAAAAGGTCATAACACAGTAGGAGCTAAATATCAATACCAAAGACCAGGCATGAAAGACTATAGGCCTCATCAGTCCACAGGAGAAGCCGATCAGCCAATCCTGTCTTTACAGTTCAGCACAGACTTCCCAGCATAAGACAAGCTCATCCCCAACACAAGGTGCAGACCTGGATCACAACTGCCAATTCACTCGTCATTCACCTAACATTTCCTAAAATGTTTTCCGTTGACCCAACCTTCAGCAGAGGACAGGTGTTTTATAGGAACATCTTTGCATATGGGTTCCCACTATTTTCTATGGTCTTCTCAGCTGAATATATATGAAACCTCCTTTACTGTTGTTCTCATTCTTATAACTATACCTGAGGGGAAAATCAGCAACTTTAAATTCCTGGGTGTCCCATCACATTAATGCTATATTGTGAAGAAAGCATGTCAGTAGTGTTTGGAGTTATGGAGGTTTGGTAGATCATTGGAAACCTTGGCAAACTTCTACAAATGTGTAGTGGAAAATATGCTGATTGGTTGCATCATGGCTTAGTAAGGGGCGGCAATACCTCCGAATGGAAAATTTTGCCAAAGGTAGTGGACTCGGCCCAGGACATTACAGGCAAAAGCCCCTATCGAGAATATCTACATGGAATGTTGCTGTCAGAGAGCAACATCGGTTATTGAGGATCCACACCACCCAGGACATGCTCTGTTCTCGCTGCTGCCACAGGACTTGAACTATTAGATTCAGGAACAGTTGCTACCCCTCAACTATCAGGTTCCTGTACAGTAGACTCATCCAGACTCGTATTTTTACTCATTATTTATTACTCTATATTTATACCTACATCTGGATTTACGCAGTTAGTTCTTTCTTTCTTAGAGTACAATTTATATTTACTAATGTAGAAATTCTGCCGGGCCTGCATAGGTTGTATGTGACGTCATGTATATACTCTGACAATAAATCTGAACTTTGAACTTAACTCCCTTCCTAACACAGCACTTTGGGTGATATGTGTCTAATTTTGAGTATAAGAAAGCCCTCTTCGCATGAAACAAAACACTCTCCAATAACTTTTGCCCATGATAGCTAATCGAACAGGAAGTGAAATGAACAAACAGTTAATTCTGCTTCTGGTGGAAACAAAAATATCTGCTTATTTTTTTTCCTCTTCCATTCACATTCTAGAAAGGCTGGATGCAGTCCTTGATTGTGCATTATCAATGATCCTAATGCTCAAATAAACCTGGAATAATTGATATAGTGGTCAGTGAATAAAGTTAATTGGGATCTTGATTAACTGGCCGAGGAATGGCAGATGGAGTTTAATTCAGTTAAGAGTGACATGTTGCATATTGGTAAGACAAAACAAGACAGGATATACACAGTGAATGGCCATGCCCTGGAGAATGCTGTAGAGCAGAGAGACTGGGGGGGGGGGGGGGGTGGGGGGGAGGGGGCGGTGCATCGTTCCCTGAAAGTGGTCACTCAGATAGACGGGGTGATGAAGAATGAGTTTCACTTGCCTTCATTCGCCTGATCATAGAGGAGTTGGGGCATATCATAGCTGTGCAAGGCCACATGTGGAATACTACGAGCAGTTCTGGTCACTCTGCTATGGAAAAGATGTCATTCTATTGGAAAGGGTGCAAAGGAAGATTCATGAAGATGTCACCAGGAGTGGAGAGCTTGTTGTAAGGAGAGGCTGGATAGTACAGGACATTTTCCCTTGAGTTTTGGAAGCTTTACAGAGGTGCACAAAATTATTAGGGGCATAGATTCTGTGAGTATTTTCCTCAGGGTGGGAAATCTAAAACTAGAGGCCATAGATTTAAGGTGATAGGGGAAAAAAGACGCGCCTTTTTTCATTCAGAGGGTGGTGGGTATATGGAATGAGCTGCCAGAGGTAGGTGTAAACGTAGGTACAATTAAAAGATATTTGGATGGGTAAATAGACAAGGGTCAAATGAGACTAGCTCAAAAAACCTGGTCAGAATGGTTGAGTTGTATTGCTCCACAACTCTAAGTGCATTAATGATAGACGGGAGGCCGAGTTCTGTTGTCGAGACACTTCATTACGAAACGCTACTGGCACGAGCCCAGGACAGTGAGTAGAAAAGTACAACTACGTCTGTTGGATGGGAGGGAGTCACAGCATCAGTTAGCATGGAACGACAGAACGTTGAGTTGGCTTGAGGCATGGTTTGGGGAAAGGTGGCCTTCAGTGCTGTGTGGGGGTCAGCAGGGGAAATGAGCAGGTCAAGGATCAAGGATGAAGGGCAGGAGCTGGACACAAAGGAGGGGAGGTGTGGGGAGTAGTGGGGGGTGGGGTGGGAGTTCATGCCCACTCTTTGAGAAGAGACGTCAAAACTTCACTGATAACATACATCTGAATCACAAAATATATGGGTATTGTGAAATCATATCACTTGTGTTTAGAGCTAGAAATTCTGAAAAATTTCTACAATGTCTCACACACACAAATGCATCATACCACACTGTAGAGTTTATAGTCCATTAACATTGCGATTGGACAAACTTCTGCTGTTAACTTTATTTGAAGGTTTGTCAATGCTGTGATCTTTGTATCAAAGATTGACTTCGCAAGGAAACGACTCCAAAGTTAAAGACCAGGTCAATTTCCACAGCCAGAGCCCCCACCTCTCTAATGACTTTGAGCCCCACAATGAAACACAAGGTTAATCATAAGCCAAGGATTTATAACATAACTGCCTGCATTACCATTCAATAAGATCCTAACTAGTGTAATTTATTTCCCTCTTGATTTTGTTAATATATACAAATTTATTGAACTCACTTTAATACACTTAGTGACTGAACCTGGCCACTCACCTAGATTATTCCAGATTCCCCTCCTCTGAATGCAAGTATTTCTGCTCATCTCAGTCCCAAATGGCAGACCTCTTACTCTGAGACAGTAACCATTGGTTCATAATGCCACAGGCAGGGTAACACTGCACTTTCCCCATCAAGCCTCAGACAAATTTTGCAGGAGACATTTCTTGCAGTGATTATAGTCCAGTTTTATTGTGAGGGAAGTTTAACGTGCTTTAGCTAAGAATGAGGTGAACAAGGAGCAGAAGATACTTCGGATCATGAGATTTTGAGAAGGAGGCTGAGAATCATTGGGGGCTCCCTTCCCTCTTCAGATGATATTTATTGGGAGCATTGTCTAAATGGGGCTCAAGGAATTATGGGAGACCCTTTCCATCTAGCACACAGTATCGTCAACCCAGTACCATCAAGAAGGTGGTACAGGAGCATCAAGAACAGGACTGCCAGGCTGGGGAATACCTTCTTCCCACAGGCTGTGAGATTGATAAACAATATCCAGAAACCATGACAAATATCCTAAATATTTATTTTACTTAAACACAGTAAAAGCCCTAAAATTCAGACTGTTCAGGGAATGGGTTGGTCCAGGTTTTGTGCACGAACGTCGAACACACACGCAGGGTAATGCACACAAAAGCCGAGAGTTTTCAAGAAGCCTGGATTCTAGGCTGGTCTGGATTTCAGGCAAGAGTTTTCGAGAAGTCCAGATACTCATGTGATTCGGATTTCTGGCATCCAGATTTTCAGACTTCTACTGTTTTTAATGATTTATGTGATCTTTATGTATTGTGTATTGCATGTTTTTGTACATGTACCATGGCGTAGAGAGACGGGTTGTACTGTATATGTACAATCAGGTATTAATAAACTTGAACTTGAAATGCCCAGGCTGCTTGTAAATTGGAGCAACAATACTTTTCAGAGCATGTTCTCTACCTTTTTGCTAACAGTTTCCAATTGTATTTGGCTTGGTCACTGTCTTCCGAGTTCCAAGGTTTTATGACTGTGACTCCAGGGCAGACACTCCAGTGCAGTGTTGAGGGGTCATGCCACCTTTTGACAGAACCTTACCTGAAAGATCCTTCTGTTAGTAGTTCATCCCTTTCATGGTTTAAAGAAACGTTTCAGCAATATTCCTCTCTCAACCAATAATTCGATTTGTTTTGAGACTGTTTATGAGTTTGTCTCGTTTAGAACAGTTAGCACCCTCGGATTCTTTAAAAGATCTTTGAAACCTCTCCGATCAAGCTTTTCAAGGCTACTTGACTCAAGATTTTATTTTGAAAACATCCTTGTGAAGTGCCAAAGCTCATATTATTATGTTAAAGTTGTGAGGTAAATACATGTGGTTTTGTGTAACACTTCAGAGCAGCAGTTTGTGGTGTGAAACACCTGAAATTGCTTCTTTGTGACAAATCATCGCATTAACGCATTGTTGATTATCGACACGAGTGCTGACAATCCCACGCGTAGTGTTTTCTCAATCAGTGCTGCGAAGATTAAAATGATTCCACTCTCGGATAGCAACAATAATTGAGCATCTGGTCAACTTTCAGCCTCTTATCTGGTCCTGCTGACCTGCATTTGGCAACATGGATGGACAACAGAAGGTATACATAGCTTGCTTTAGGCATGTGATTGATAGCTTAAACGATTGCACGGGCCTCAATGAGTGGAGGTGGGAGGTTAATTAGGAGGCAAAGAGCCACTGAGCACAACCTGTGGGGCAGTGAAAACCGGTGAGGAGAGCAACTTGAAAACATCGCACTTCATTAAGCCTGTCACTCAGTTTGCTTGGTTCCACACAAGCCAGCAAGGGAGAAAGAACGTTGCCATTCCAACAGAAGAGCAGGATTTTTCGTGTTTAACCAAAAAAGCGGAATGCATTGGTTTAACGGGCACCCTCGAAAGTAAAGCGCTCCCTCGGTTCTGCCCAGGGTGCCTGCCCAGATTATGTCCTCAAATCCCCAGAAGGAAGGCTGATCTCGCAACCTTGACACAGAGGTAAAACTCGAAATGAAGTAAAAACCCAATCCTGGAGGGATGCTGAGTTTCTCCAGCACTGCGTTTTCAGCTTGACACAGAGATAAGAGTTAAACAAGATAATCTGTGGGAGCTGGGGTCTAGTGAAATTCTGGAGGCTTTTTCTCATTTAATTTCAATCCTCTGCGAAGTCTCTTCGAGGGATGCCTACCCAGAAAAGGTTCTCCTCTCTTCGAAGGGAGTTCTGTGGGAGTCTCTATCCCTGCTCCCCCTCTACGACCCTGTCTCCGCCCACTGGCTCCTCGTCTCGGTCGCCATCAGGTGAGTGCCACGTGGAGATGAGAGCTGTTGATGATGGTCATGGAATATTTCGTACGATCTCAGTTTCCTCAAAGTGGGAACATCTGGCTGGGGAGGGGGTGAATATGCAGGGTGACACTGAGCTCTCATTCTACGAACGGGAGCGCTGAGTCGAGGCCGGCTGCGCTGCTGGGCATGAGAATTCAACTCCAACCTGAGGCCCAAACAATGTCAGGGAAGAAAACACAAGAGCCAGCCACCATTGTTTTAAGATGAGAAGAGGATAACTTTCTGCTTCTAAACTTCTTTCAAACATCTTCACATATTTAATTAATGGCATATCTTTCCCTGCCAGTTCTAATGTACTTGTATTTGGAGTAAGCTTGTTAGATTTTTGCAGTTCTTTACAAATTGGCACGAAACACAACGGCTATCCCTTCCTCCATCTCCTAGATGCTCTTGAGTTCCTGCCCAAGTTATGAGCTTCATGTTAAGGTGTTGGTGGGACTGTTCATTGGTGCCAGTCTGTCACAGAGCTCATCAAGGTTGTCCATCATGTGGGGTTTCCCTGGAATTGCGAGCAACTGGCGACATGCACACAGAAAGAAATTTTATTTTTCATTTTCTTGAACAGTGTTGGAGGTGGCAGGATGAGAAGGCCTGTTGACTTGGGTCAGGTGATGAAGCATCTATGAAAGGGTAAAGCAAGCCTGATCAGTATTTCCCCATCCTTTCCCATTTGTCCCCAAATGAGTCCTTTGCATGCCCTCAAGAAGATCCCTGTACTTCCATCCAAGTGTCCTTGGTGCTTTTAAAGATTTTTGTACTTCTTGTGTGTCAGGTACAGGAACAAGATGTTCCAGCCCAGGATACTGGTTCACCCTGCAATAAAAACACAAAGCCGGCCATTGTAAAGGTCGGCAGCTCCTCCATGTTGTATATCCCTGCCTCCAACTGGTCTCATCTACATCTGCAAATAACGGGGATATGGAATCACAATAGGTGGCTCCAGCCAATTTCAATGACTTGGAATGGCCAAGGACTGACAGGTTTCCCCTCATCTTCAATCCCCAGGATCTATGGCTCTCCAGAAGTTGTGAATGGCACTCCAGTCCCAAAGCCACTCATTAACAATAGAACATTTTAATAGCCACTTGGTTTGTCTCTATCACAGTAGAGGGAGTCAACATGCAGGAAACAACCTTCTTTCTTTTTGAGTCATACCTGATTTGGAAAGTCCTGTCTCTTCCATGAAAGGTATATTTTCATCTCATTCAACCTCCCTGGCTGAGTCAATCTGAATTATTCTGGTCCTATAGTGCCCGTCCATCCAGTTCGCAGCCAGTCTGAGGTGGACTGGTGTGGTGAGATAGGGAGGTGTGGACAATCTTAACAGTTCCTTCTGGATTTGTACAGTGATCAAAGTATTGAGTTTTTAAATTAATTTTAAAAAATTTAGGCTGTAACAGGCCATTTCTGCCCTAGGAGTCCGTGCCACCCAATTAACCTAAACCCTGGTATGCTTTTGAAGGGTGGGAGAAAACTGGAGCCACTCCCCACTCGGAGAAAGCCCACGCGGACACGTGGAGAAAGTAAAAACTCCTGACCGACAGCGTGGGATTCGAACCCAGGTCCAGTCCCGATTACTGGTGCTGTAAAGGTGTGGCGCTATCCTGATAAGGAAAGATTGGAAAGGCTGGATTTTCAGGGTGTGAAAGGAGGCTTGACTGAAACATACCTCATCATGAAAATCTTGATAAGATGAAAGGGCGGCTCCTCTTGTTGGGGAATGTAAAATCAGGGGTCATTGTTTAAAAATATGCCTCTTTAATATTGAGATTTTTTTTCACTCTCACAGACGCATCTTTGAAGTTTTCTTCCTCAAGTGGTAGTTGAGTTTTTAAATATTTTGAAGAGAAGGGCAGACTCTTGATATTGAAGATTAACTGGGGTAGCCAGGAGATTAGATCAGCCATAACCTAACTGAAGTGCATGGCGGGTTTGAAGGGCTGGGAGCCCTATTCCTTCTCACCCACAGGGTTGTATGGAAAAAGCACAAAGCAAGTTGGCTTGGCAGGCAAGCCTCACGTGGCAAATAAACATCTTCCATTTTCAGCTGCAGTGCTCAGGGCAGTACTGCTCAATCCCTCCCTCCCACCTTCCCCGATCTGCAATGAATTAGCAGCATAGGTGATGGATCCGCTGTGTGGCAGCATTGTTCCATGCCTCTCAAAAGAATGCAGCGGCTTAGGCTCCCTGATGCCTATTCCAGCTCTCCCTGTTTTACAGCTTTCAGCTGCAGTGCAGGAGAAAGCACGTGCTCTGCCTGTGGAAACAGCAGGAAAGAGAGAACCCAATAGAAACTCCTTTGAGTAAGTGTTGGAGCTTTGAGGGTGGCATTTGTCAAACTGATTATAAGTTCATCCCCAACTCTGGCAACTTAGAATTTGAAGAACAACTAAATACTGTGCCTTTAAAGGAAAAGCATTTCCTCAAAGTAGGCCTCAGGCCTGAAACATCAGTAAGATATCTTTACCTCCTATTGATCCTGTGAGACCTGCTGAGTTCCTCCAGCATTTCTGTGTGTTTATTTTAGAGTCACAGCATCTGCAGACTTTCGTGTTTCAAAAACGAACTCTTCTCAAAAGCCATGCAACCGCCTCTGGTAATGATTAATCTTTCCTGGTTTTATCTCCACTGTTCTTCCCACACAGAGAAAATAGAGGATTTGGACTCTCTCTCTCTCTCTCTCGGTTGGCATGGTACCAATGAGTCAATTGTGCTCAACACAGCAGGCATAACCCAAGGAATGTGGACACATATCCTGCTACTTCACCGTGACTCCAGCGTCCCTCCTCTACATCCTCTCATCCACAGATAAATGGCACCTCCAGCTCAATGTTCATCAAACCCTTGCCTTCCAACTCACTTTCACCTGGATCTCATCTTTCACCTCTCCCCTTTTTCCAGCCATACTGGCCCACACCAGTCACGCTTTCTTGGACTTGTCTTTTTTTAATTGCTGCCAAAGACTCCAGCTGAAGCCAAGGTTTATTTGCACCACTACCAGCTTTGCTCCCCTTTCTCCTCACCTCCTGTAATGTCCTCTTATTTTCAAGAATCAATTCATTGTCATAGCAATAAAACAGGGTCACATTACATGTTACCATACTGTATCTCGAAAAAACATTACAATGATATATGGGTTTGTCGGCTAATTGGGCGGCATGGGCTTGAGGGCCAGAAGGGCCTGTTGCTGTGCTGCGTACCGAAATTTAAAAAAAATCCCAGTATCTGTAACTCTTCTAATCTGAAAGTTGTCTCCTTGATTGATGCTACACTGTAAAACCAAGGTGATTCTACAGCGAGGAACAGATTTAAATAGTTCTAAAGCTTTTATTATTTGTTGCTAGTTCGCAATGCCAAATGTTAGGGATCTAAAAATATCATCAAAGCAGATTTGAAACCATAACTACATCGGGTTTATGTGCTTGTAAGTGACCCCATCCATCTCTGTCAGTCCTTATTATTTTTCAGTCCAGGTATCTACACTAACACCGAGCATAGTTTAATGGCCAATTCTGCTCAAGACAGATTATGTGGCCATTTTGTCTGCAGACCGCATCCAGGATTACTCAGATTCTATGAAACAATGAGCGCCAACATCAGATTGCACAGTCTTCTGCAAATTGAATTTCCACGGGCAGCCGAATGAGAGGGGGAGGGGGGTGGGGTGTCCTTCACAATCGATGGAACCAACGTTTTTAGTGAGGTTATAAAGGTACATCTATCACAGCTTCTAATGCTTGCTGAATTTCTCCTGAAGTTATTGTAAGGTTATAATCACATCTTCTGTGCCTCAAGAGCATCTTATGGAATAACAGAGTTTGAGTTTAAAAGCACAGAAACAGGCCCTTCAGTCCATCAAATATAACTCTTTGGCCTTTTGGGGAGGGTGCAGAGCCCTGGTGATGACTATCCCCTTGCCAGACTGCAGGGAGACCCCTCAGTATTGGATTGCATTGCGACAAATATTCATAAATTGGGTCAAGGTGTTACACCATAAATCCTGGGCCAAAGTTGTTACTAATGGGCAAATATCTCCAGCCTTCCCACTGACCAGATGTAGCAGACAGGGTTGTCCACTGTCCCCAGCTCTATTCATATTTGCTATTGAACTGCTGGCAGAAGCCATTTGCTGGGATCCAGGTATTAAAGGATTTAGAGTGGGCCACAAAGAACATAAAATTTGTTTGACAGATCCAGCAGAATCATCGGCCAGGCTATAGACTATACTAGAAGATTACGGTAAAATTTCAGGATGCAAAATCAATTACGATAAGAGTGAAATAATGCGGGGGGCGTGGCAAGATGGCATAGGGAACAGACGTGCCTTCCAGACCTCTCCTGACTCTGATTTATTGTTTTGCCTTTAAGTGCCCGTTAAAGTTCTTTTAAAAGTTTATAAATAATAAGAGGTGTTGGATTAGTGCCTAATGGTTTATATGCAAAAAAAAGGTAAAAGAAAACATCAACAGACTGTTAAAAAACTACATTTTCCGAAATTGTCTGAGCCTACTTGTTTACAAGAAGCCAGGACTCAGCGTAGAATGGATCCAGGGGAGGACGTGCAGAGTTCGGCATTGAAGCTCCGTTTTAAGCCGGTGAGGCTCTCTGAAGGTCGCATTCAACAGCTTTCAGAACAAGGGGCTGGACGGGTGCCAGTGTTTTGCACGGCGGCCACTGTGGGTGCTGTTGCTGAGGCTTTGACAGTTGAATCAGCTGGGGCGCCACCAGCTGGAGAGTTAAAGAGTTGTCATTCGACTGCTATAGTGGTGGCGCTGCAAAATGCATCTTCAATTACAACGGTTTTTCCAGACATCGATTCAGTGAAGATGATTAAAGAGATTTGGCTTAAAGATAACTCTGATCTTCAGTCTCCTGGCATTGCTGGGGGGACTTTGAGAGGGATTTTTATACGAAGTCAAACTGCTAGAAAAGATACTAAATTAAGGGAAGGGATAGAAGATCCCGTGGTCTCTAAGGAACAGCAAGACCCCATTATGCCTGAATCTACTTCTGTTGAAATGTCTGTTAAGGATCTTGAAGATAAGATATATTCTGTATCGAGTCACTTAGCTAATTTTGTGAACCTGTTTATTTCCAAGATTAATGCGATGGCGGAAGTCATTAATGGAGCTTTTAAGCTTGAAACCATTGAAAGATTTGAAATGTGTGATCAAGGTTTAGTCGATGCACAGGATCAACTGCAAGATGAAAATAGAATAATTGAAACATTGCAGATCCAAAATAAAAATTTAGCAAAAAAGGTTGATTATTTGGAGAATCAATCTAGACAGAACAACGTGAAAATTGTTGGTTTGCCAGAAGTCATAGAAGGACCAGATCCAAGAAAATTTTTTACTGAATGGATTCCACGAGTGTTAGGACAGGATAAATTCCCTGAAGGTTTAATACTGGAACGTGCTATAGAGTTTTAAGAAGAAAATCTTTTTCAGGACAGAATCCAAGATCTGTTTTGATCCGTTGTTTAAACTATTGTGACAGAGAGACAATTTTACGTACGGCTATTAGAAATGCCCAGCAAAATAGATCTCCTTTGATGGTTCAGAATAATCCTGTTTTCTTCTATCAAGATTTGAGTCAAGAAATTATGTTTCAACGACGCGAATTTAATTCTGTGAAAGAACGGTTGTGGAAAAAAAGACATAAGGCAACATTCAGGTATTCTGCGGTACTGAAGATTTTTTTAGGATGGAAATTAGCCAAAGTTCTTTGACAATCCTAAAGAGGTTATGGACTTTGCTCAGTCTCTATCAATCATTCAGTTTCAGGAACGATGTAGTCCTTCAAGGTCTCCAAAGAGAGTAGAGATGTAAGGTGGGATCCAGTTTTTTAAAAGAAATGGAAGCAATGGTGACCGAAGTGGTAACGTTGATTTAAAAAAATAAATCTTTTATCTTTTTTTTTGAGAAGAGTTTAAATAGTTTAAATAATGATGATAGTTTAATGAAATGGGAGTTGGGAGAGGGAACTGGGTGGGCACTAGATTCCAGAAGTCATCAGCTACCTGTGAGTTATCTCACACCCAATATTTTGGGGGAGTTACCGCTTTGGGCGGTTTAAACAGGAGGAGGTAGTTGTGACCTCCGACCTGTTTTTTTTTTCTTTTTAATTTTTGGGTTAAGAAGTGAAGGTTTTTTTTTATTATTTTTTTAAAAATAAATATTTTTTTTAACTCTTTTTGTTTTCTGATTGTAATTGAGAGGGAATTAGGCGGTTTTTTTTCCTCTTTTTTTGGGGAGGTTTTTTTTCTCTTTTTTCTTTCTTTTTTAAGAGGATGATGCCACAAAAAATAATAAGTCAAAAATTGAGGATGTTGAATTAGATGAAGAGGAAGATGAGGGGAAAGGTGATAAGAAGAAAAAGAAGAAAATTAAGTTCAAATACGTTGAGGGAGAAGAGTTTAATAAAATTAAGTTAATTTTGATAGAGAATTTTGAATATGGAGAATTTTATAAGAGTTTGAACTTTTTTCTTTTTTTTATATAAGGGGAGGGGAAGGGAATAAAAAGTTTATCTGACTGTTTTTCTAAGGGATGTTTTTGTTCTCTCGATGAATTATAAAGGAAACTTGGTATTAATGGAAATTCTGTATTTATGTATTATTAATTATGATTTTTCGTATAACAGATATGTGGTTGATATATGATTTTAATATTTGAACTTAGTTTTAAAGTGGATTTCATTTGTTAAATACATGTATTATGTTTGATTTAAATATATGTTTAAGGGTATTATTTTAGTATTGATATTTTTTTGTTGTTAGTAATTTTTTTTGTTGTTAAGTTTTATCCTTTTTTTTGTAAGTGGGGTTTTTTCTATTTTATTTACAACATTGTTAATTAATTCTTCACTCTTTATTTTGGGGGGGAGGGTTGGACTAATTTTAAATTAGATGATTAATGTTGTGTTATAATTATTGGGGGGGGTTAATTTGTGTAGTTTAATGATGTACTATTCTAATTTTTATTATCTTATTTTTTATTATTTCTTTAAATGTAATTTTTATTTTATTCATGTCATAAAATTTTAAATAAAGTTAAAAAAAAAAGAGTGAAATAATGCCACTTACAAAAGGGGATTATGAAGAGCATCAGCGGGAGAGTAAATTCAGGTGGCAACAAAAGGGGATTAAGTATCTGGGGACAAGGGTGGACAATAATTTACAAAATTTATATAAATTGATTTATCTCCCTCTGCTTGGAAAGATCAAGGACCTACAGAGATGGATAAATCTGCCCGTAACACAGATGGGCAGGGTTAACCGCATTAAAATGAAGGTGATGCCATGGCTACAACATCTTTTTCAATCTTTGCCCATGCCATTGCCCCAGTGTTTCTTTAAGATACTCAAGGGACATGTTAGGCATTTCTTTAGAGGAGTAAGGTGGACAGAGTCTCCGTGGAGAAATTGACTTGAGATTATTGTCTGGGAAGAATAAGACTCCCAGACTTCAAAAATATTATTGGGTGGGCCAATTGAGGTTTATCGCCTCACTCTTTGAGGAGGGTGGTATACCCTCTTGGGCACAAATTGGCCTACACACAATAAGGGAGAAGATAAGAGGAGAGATATATAAGTGGGATACTAAATTAATAGCAGGAAGAACGGATAACCACTTATTTTGCTATCTTCAATTAAGATCTTTATTGATGGGTAGTGGCCCTGCGATGAGTAGTGACATGATTCGAAAGGGGATCACACGTAGATTCATTTCTGCTACGTATTTCCTGTTCCATAATGAAATCAGGCCTGCATAAGGTGGAGATAGGAATCAGATTTAGGAACAGCCATCCAGAGGCGGTTGTGTCGCGACAGCATGACAGGAGTCATCAATGCTAGATATAGGCTGGTGCAATTTAATTTAATTTCTTGCTCCAGCTATATCTCAAACCACAAAAACTCCATAAAGTCAAGCGATTTCAGAATTGTGCTTTAGATGTGGTGTGGAGACAGAAACGTTTGTACATTCAACCTGGCTCTGCACCAAGGTGAGACCCTTTTGGGTAGAACTAGGGGTCACAGCGCTGTTCCTGTTGGGGAATATTATGGATGTGAGTTCAAGACTGTCCAAATACTAAATTCAATTTGTAAAAGTTGCCTTGGTGGTGGCCAGGAAGTGTATAGCAGTTACCTCAAAATCTGATTCCCAGCTGAGCACCACACAATGGAGCATGGAGATGCAGAGCTGTATTCCCCTGGAGAAGGTCACCTGAGGTGGAACTATGACATCTTTGTTGAGATGTGGCAACCATACATTGAAATATGGGTATGATTAACCTTCCCAATGTCTTTCTTTAACAGGAACAGTGAATAGTTGGCTCACACCAGACCCAAAATTTCCAGAAGATTGAGGAAATAACTTTGAGCCCAGGTTGGCACCACCACCCCCCACCCCCCACCCCCCACCCCCCAGGTGATGCACTGCACTGCGAACAAACAAGCTCAAACTACTGGCTTTAATTACCTTAAAACTTGCACATAAAGTTCAGTATCCTTTCTGGCTCCTTGTGCTCTACTGCCTACACAATGGCTGGCATGAGCCTTTATATGGGGCCGGTGATTGGCAGGGAGTAGGGGGAGCCAGCCTCCCAGGTTACCTCTCTGCAGGTACAGTGGTTCTGCTCCTGCAGTAGGCAGGTAGGAATGCAGACAGGCACAGGCAGTGACAGACAGTCTGGTGGCTGTATCACCCCACCCCCAATCTTTTTTCTCTTTCTTTTTTGTTTTGTGGTTTTGATGCATTTGTATCATTATTTTCAGTAATTAATGTATTATTGTTTTTGTTAATTTGGGGTGGGAGGGAGGATGGAGGTGGAGGAGGGAAGGGGGGATAAAAGAAGACTCGATACAAAGTGCTCTGTAAAAAGGGAAGATTGTTTATAAAGCATGAGTCTGTAAAATCAATAATAATTTTTTTTTAAAAATGAAGCTCCTCCAAGATCATTTGGAGTGGCGAAGGACCGAATGGTTGAACCTTGTTTCTGTGTTCTTACTTTCTCCCTGCTTCCCCACCCTCTCTGTTCCTGGTCCACATTCCTTCCTGATCCCCCTGTATTTGTAGTTTGACCCACACTCACTATTTCCTACCTTTCCTGGAAGAAGGAGAAGAGATGGGCAGCAGTAATGGACTGCTGGGAGGTGGAAGATACCGACAGGACATGCCAAGGTTGGATTAGAGGTTGGGGTAGGTTGGAGACGTTCGGGCTGGGGGGAGGGAATGGATGGTGGCTTAGTGAAGGAGAGCGTTGGAGAAGATTAGATGAAGATGAGAGATGTGGAGTTTGGGGTGAGTTGAAGATGATCAGGCTGGAGAATATTGGGAGCTGAAGGAAGATGGGGAACCTAGAGAATGCTGCTCACGGACGCCAAGTCAGAGATCGCTGGGTAGAAGACGAGATATGGCTGAGATTAGGTACTAATGGTCAGTGAGGGTCAGCCTCACAGTCTGATGGTTGAAAGGGGCTGTGGGGCCAGGCTAGTGATGGTCTGGGAGAATAGATAAGGACTAGGGATAGACATAAGCAAGGCTATTAGGTTTGAAAGTATAGTGGGATGTGCACCCAAGGGAGAGCTAATTCCTTAAAGTGAGCACACCTGAGGCAAGTTCCCCGTGTAACACCCCATCACCTTGAATCTACTCAGGCAGATTTCCTTTAAATGCCACCAGATCAGGCTTCACAAGCATTGTGAAGGCCTGATTCTTCACAAATCATTTGTGGACCCAAATCTACAAACTGTAGGAGGAAGTGCTGTCCTGCATTGATGCCACTGAGCCCACCAGTACCAGAGATATTTGGATGAAAAATTATGGGCTTCATGCAGCTTGCAATAAGTTGCTCAACTTTGATCCTTTTCGCCTGAAATTTAATCTTGCAACACACATTGTGCTGCCAATAAAATTTCCAGGCCTGGAATTTTGGTTAAGTGTGTTAAATTCCAAGGCCTCATTGATCTGGAACAGCACACACAGGCCACAAGAGTCTATAGCAAATCAGCATATCCCGTGTTCATTAATTTTTAAATTGGCTGCTGTCAAAATTGCAATATATGGAATTTAAAATAAATCTTTCATGTTAATTACAGACAATCTTCTTCTTATGTGGGGAATGACATATGGTTATATTAAAAAATTTGTGCTGATTTATCATGTGGATTATTGGAAGAGCTACAAAACCTTTACATCTCAGATTCAGTCAGTTTGGTCCGAAGGGTCATGCCTGTCCGCCACATGAATTTCCTCCCCCTACTCCTTCATTACAACGTCACCCATCACTCCTTTCTTCCTCATTCCTCTCCTGAAGCATCAAGGCTTAACTTCTCAACTACTCTCCGTAATGCCCAGCTCGACCTTTCATTCCAATCTCTCGCTTTGCCTGAATTTGACGTGGGATTAGTTGCGATTAATACATATTTCAGGGTAACCCAGACAGGTCCGGTCTCACAAAGCAACTTCCCCGTTTACAACAATGAATAATTTCAGGGGGGGGGCCTAAGTATATGTTTCGAGTCGAGAATCCACAGAGTTTTGGATATGAAGTGAATCAAGGGATTATGGGGCTGGTACAGGAAAGTAGGACTTGAGGTCAAAGATCAGCCATGTTCTTATCAAATGGTGCAGCAGGCATACAGGGCTGAACGGCCTCTTTCTGCTTCTCTCTGGTGTTGCCGGTGACAGCAGTGGCATAGCTAGGGGGGGGGGTGTGACTGCCCCGTCTGGGCACAATCTTCAAAAGTGGCGCCTTTTTGAACTGCGTGCTCACTGCTCAGTCTCCTATAAGGTGGGCAGGGGAGCAGTCTGTTTGCTGGCATCTGGGGAGGAACGGTATTTATTTCTCCTTGGCTTTCAAAACGGTAATGTTAGCGATAAAAGGTGCAAGTTCGATTTGAAGAGTGTAACGTTGGAAGAGTAAAATGTATGAATTAAAAATTATCTGGAATGTGTTGCAGACGTGGCACTGCCACAACCAACTCCTACCCCCCCCCCCCCCCCCCCCCCACCACCCTGTTCTGACGCTGCTGAAAAACCAGCGTGGCCCGCCATCCAACCACTGACTCACCATCAGGCACGGGTCATGGCACCTTTTTTTTATGTGCTCACTCCTACCTAACGTTAGAACCTGGTTTTACCCCTGAGGGACCCCTCTCCCCCCCCCATGATTGGTGCGATGATGTGATGGGATCAGGCTGATGGGATCACATCATAATGGTCCATTATCATCGGTAAACATGCAGAACGTTGTCACCACACCAAGGAAAAGCACAAGGCCGGAGAAACTCAGCAGGTCAAACAGTGACCTTTACGCAGCAAAGTTTGTAAAAGTACATAACCGGGACTTTGGGCTTGAGCCTTTCATCAAGGTGTGGAAAAATGTCAGCAGGCATCCAAATAATAGGGTAAGTGGTCGCAAAGGCAGGAGGTAATAGGTGGAGAAGGGAACAGCAGTAAGCAAGGGGAGGAGGGATGGCCGAGCGAATAGAGAGGGAAGGGGAGTAGGTTAGTAGAAAGCGTCACACTCCCATACCAACCATTTCAGTTCTGAGCCACACTCCCATACTCGTATGTCTGTCCAGTGCCTCATGGACTGTCCCACCAAGACCATCTGTAAATTGGAGGAGCAACACCTGATTTTCCATCTAGGCACTCTCCAGCCAGATGCCATTAACAACCTGCTCTCCTTTCCCCTCCTTTCCCTCCTCCCTGACAGCTCTCCACCCCCTTCCCTCTCTATTCCCTCAGCCATCCCTCTCCCCTTGCTTGCTGTGCGCCCTCCCTCCCTTCTCCCCCTTTGCAACCACACCTCCCCCCCTCACCCTTTTATTTGGATGCCTGTAGACACTTTTCCATACCTTGATGAAGGGCTCAAGCCTGAAATGTTGGTTATGTATCTTTCTTTATCTCCGCTACATAAAGCACACTGTTTGACCTGCTGGGTTTATCCAGCATTGTGTTTTTTACTTCAACCATGATGTCTGCAACTTTTGTGTCTTACTTCAGCATACCAAGTTCCAGCAGAGGAGACCATTTGAGCTTGCATGCATTCTCTGTTGTATGGCTTTGGCATCAAGCCTGGCCATCTTTCCAGGAGTGAGGCTAGACTTCTGACCGCTCTATTGATTGAATAGATTTGCAGAAAACGTGGCATGACTACAATGCCCTTGTCATTTGGCTTGGTGTTTGTTCTAAGAGCAACTGGCCATGTTGCAGATCCTGCAGGTGGAGCTTAGCCCACAAATTGGAAAGAGTAACTAATTACGCACTGACAACATACGTTCAAACAGTCTGCAGGTGGAACTTTCTGAGAGACCCACAGGGATCACAACTGAAGACCACTGCCTCGAGGAGGAGGCGATCATCCATCCCTTCGCATGGTGTGGTCTTGCAGAGAAGGTCGGGAGAAGGAGGCAAGCGTTCTCATCACAGTTCATCCAAGTATCCTGCATACAGTGAACCCTCTTGTCTATGGGCTGCTCCAGAGAAGGACATCGAGTGTAGCTGGAAGATCATCACTTCAATGAAAGATGCTCTTTGATTGGTCTAAAACAAGTTGGTCTCCCAGAACAGTGAAATGTTCCCACTGGCACATTCCAGAAGACAGTAAAACCTGCTGATGGAAGAACTGAAGCTTGGTATAGCCAAAGCCGAGGCTTATGGCGAGAGACCACAGTCCTTCCACTGCTGGACAATGAGGGGCTGAGTCCCATAGGGTAGCCCCTCAAACAGTGGATGTGTGTTAACACCCCAGCGAGCTACATGGGTGGCAATGGCACCGTGTCCAAAACAAAAGATATGTTAACACCACTATGTACTGAAATTATAGATGGAAAAACACTAAAAATGTGAGTTAATCAAAGAATGTCAGCAGATGCTGGGGTTGAGTGCAATTCATAAATATATAACCATATAACAAGTTACAGTTTGGAAACAGGCCATATTGGCCCTTACGTGAAACTCCACTAGTTCCACCTACCTACTCCCATGTCCATAACACTCCAACCCCCTCTCATCCATCTATCCTTTTAAATGACAGAATTGACCCTGCCGCAACTACTTCTTCTGGTAGATCATTCCACTCAGCCACCACTCTCTGAGTGAAGAAGCATCCCCTTATATTACTCAGCATCCATAGGAAGTAAAGGGTAACCAACCTTCATCATACCTGACGAAAGGCCCAGGCCCGGAACATTGGTTACCCATTACTTCCCACGGATGCTGCGCAACCTGTTGAGTTTCTCCAGCACATTTGTGTACTGCACTAAGAATGTGAGAAGCTTTACACTGAGTTCTTTTATATCAATTTCTTTTCATTACGAATAGTTTATTTTTAAAAATAAAATAAATGATGCAGCATTGGGTAGTATTCCCATCTCAAGCCTCACTACTTGTTAGAGGAGGATGACTCTGTTAAACAGAATATTGATGATTCAGCAAATCACACGTTCCCCCCATTGGGAGGAGTGGGGAGAACATAAAATCTGGAAGAATCAGAGAGTAAAATTTAATCAGCTTCAACAAAATCAGGAAAGAGCAGTGCTATTAATAGGAAGGGTAAATTGCATTAAAATGAATATCTTCCCAAGGATACAATACTTATTTCAATCGTTACCAATTCCCTTAACAGAGAAATTCTTCAATGAGCTACAGGAAATTCTTATGGAAAGGGGGGACACCGAGTATAGCGCTAGATAAATTACCAGAATGGTACAAACAAGGGGGCTTACAGGTACCAAACTTTAAGAATTATTATAGAGCAGCACAATTAAGATACCTATCAAATTTTTATCAAACAAGGGAAAAACCAGATTGGTCCAGGTTAGAGCTAGATAAAATAGGGGAGAAGGTACCAGAACATATACTTTATAAGTGGGAAGAAAAGCTGGTGCAATATACAAGTTCACCATCTGCTCAACATTTGGCAGAAGATTCACGTAGAAAGGAAAAAACAAATTACCAACTACCAAAATTATTATTGACGCAAAATTAATGGAACTATTGCACTGTATTTAACTTCCTGTGAAGAGAGACAGTGATAGAGACGCGTGACTGACTGGATTAGAAATGTTGCCAAAATTGAAAGGAGCTGTATCAATGCATTGTGGCTCCTGGCAGGCTGCAGGGGTCAGAAGGAGCTGCTGATATGATTGAAGCCTCTTGTAAGAATCAGACTGGAGATTTGTAATGCTCCCAAAATCCAATCATTTCTATTAAAAGCCTATCTCACACAGCAGTATGCACTCCTCCAGAACCAGGTCCCTGCACTAATTTATTTCTTATCATTTCAACCAAATATTAAAAATCAAACTTCAGAGATGAACGTTCCCATTGAATGACAGGAGTGAACGAATTTTGCTTTCTTAGCCAGCTGATGCTTGCAGAATTTGTAGGTATATGTAGAATTGACAGAAGGGTGAAAAGCAGCCGTAGGTGGTGCCGGTAGAGGACCCATGATTCGGAGCCGAACAGGAGTGTGGGTATGACAACGGCTCTGTATACGCTTATCTTTGTGAGGTTTTTCAGTTGGTTGTTTTTCCAGACTCTTTTGTGTAGTCTTCCAAAGGCGCTATTTGCCTTGGCGAGTCTGTTGTCTATCTCATTGTCGATCCTTGCATCTGATGAAATGGTGCAGCCGAGATAGGTAAACTGGTTGACCGTTTTGAGTTTTGTGTGCCCGATGGAGATGTGGGGGGGCTGGTAGTCATGGTGGGGAGCTGGCTGATGGAGGACCTCAGTTTTCTTCAGGCTGACTTCCAGGCCAAACATTTTGGCAGTTTCCGCAAAGCAGGACGTCAAGCGCTGAAGAGCTGGCTCTGAATGGGCAACTAAAGCGGCATCATCTGCAAAGAGTAGTTCACGGACAAGTTTCTCTTGTGTCTTGGTGTGAGCTTGCAGGTGCCTCAGATTGAAGAGACTGCCATCCATGCGGTACCGGATGTAAACAGCGTCTTCATTGTTGGGGTCTTTCATGGCTTGGCTCAGCATCATGCTGAAGAAGATTGAAAAGAGGGTTGGTGCGAGAACACAGCCTTGCTTCACGCCATTGTTAATGGAGAAGGGTTCAGAGAGCTCATTGCTGTATCTGACCCGACCTTGTTGGTTTTCGTGCAGTTGGATAATCATGTTGAGGAACTTTGGGGGACATCCGATGCGCTCTAGTATTTGCCAAAGCCCTTTCCTGCTCACGGTGTCGAAGGCTTTGGTGAGGTCAACAAAGGTGATGTAGAGTCCTTTGTTTTGTTCTCTGCACTTTTCTTGGAGCTGTCTGAGGGCAAAGACCATGTCAGTGGTTCCTCTGTTTGCGCGAAAGCCGCACTGTGATTCTGGGAGAATATTCTCGGCGACACTAGGTATTATTCTATTTAGTAGAATCCTAGTGAAGATTTTGCCTGCAATGGAGAGCAACGTGATTCCCCTGTAGTTTGAGCAGTCTGATTTCTCGCCTTTGTTTTTGTACAGGGTGATGATGGTGGCATCACGAAGATCCTGAGGCAGTTTACCTTGGTCCCAACAAAGCTTGAAAAACTCATGCAGTTTGGCATGCAGAGTTTTGCCGCCAGCCTTCCAGACTTCTGGGGGGATTCCATCCATACCTGCTGCTTTGCCACTTTTCAGTTGTTCGATTGCCTTATATGTCTCATCCAGGGTGGGAACCTCATCCAGCTCTAGCCTTAGGGGCTGTTGAGGGAGCTGGAGCAGGGCGGAATCTTGGACTGAGCGGTTGGCACTGAAAAGAGATTGGAAGTGTTCTGACCATCGGTTGAGGATGGAGATCTTGTCGCTGAGGAGGACTTTGCCGTCTGAGCTGCGCAGCGGGCTTTGGACTTGGGGTGAGGGGCCGTACACAGCCTTTAGAGCCTCGTAGAAACCCCTGAAGTCGTCAATGTCCGCGCTGAGCTGTGTTCGTTTGGCGAGGCTAGTCCACCACTCATTTTGGATCTCCCGGAGTTTGCGCTGAAGATGGCTGCATGCGCGACAGAAGGCTTGTTTCTTCTCTGGACAGGACGGCTTTGTAAGGTGAGCCTGGTGGGCAGCTCGCTTCTTTGCCAGCAGCTCCTGGATATCCTGGCTGTTTTCGTCAAACCAGTCCTTGTTTTTCCTGGAGGAGAAGCCCAGTACCTCTTCAGTGGATTGCAGTATGGTAGTCTTCAACTGATCCCAGAGGGTTTCAGGGGACGGGTCCGTGAGGCGGGTTGCAACGTCGAGCTTTGCTTTGAGGTTTGCCTGGAAGTTTCCTCTCGCTTCGTCTGACTGCAGGTTTCCAACATTGAACCTCTAGAACGCTTCCACCAGCGTTGTCTCCGCTCCATCCTCAACATCCATTGGAGCGCTTTCATCCCTAACGTCGATGTACTCGAGATGGCAGAGGTCGACAGCATCGAGTCCACGCTGCTGAAGATCCAGCTGCGCTGGGTGGGTCACGTCTCCAGAATGGAGGACCATCGCCTTCCCAAGATCGTGTTATATGGCGAGCTCTCCACTGGCCACCGTGACAGAGGTGCACCAAAGAAAAGGTACAAGGACTGCCTAAAGAAATCTCTTGGTGCCTGCCACATTGACCACCGCCAGTGGGCTGATAACGCCTCAAACCGTGCATCTTGGCGCCTCACAGTTTGGCGGGCAGCAACCTCCTTTGAAGAAGACCGCAGAGCCCACCTCACTGACAAAAGGCAAAGGAGGAAAAACCCAACACCCAACCCCAACCAACCAATTTTCCCTTGCAACCGCTGCAATCGTGTCTGCCTGTCCCGCATCGGACTTGTCAGCCACAAACGAGCCTGCAGCTGACGTGGACTTTTTACCCCCTCCATAAATCTTCGTCCGCGAAGCCAAGCCAAAGAAAAAGAAAAGCAGCTGATGCCCAGAGACTGGGATGTATGTTCCCATGGCCATTTGTCCTTCCCCAGTCAGCGACTTTGCACCCCAAATCTTGCCTGCTCTCTTTATGTAAGGATAGTCAACATCCAAGCTGTTTTTTCACATTGTTTAAACCAGTGGTTTCTTGTCCTTGCCAATGTTTGGCCTTTATGCTGATTAGACTGGACTGCGAAGATTTTGCTTCCTGAACACTTTTGGATGTATTTTATGGATTTTGGGCTGCTGATCACGAAATTTACCTTAACATTTTCCTATCACGTACCTTTTTTTAGATATAACCTATTTTTGTGATTTCCTTTCATATATTACGTCTACTTCAAGCATTCAAAACCACAAGGTGCAACATGTCATTGAAAATGTATTTTCTGCATTTGAATCCCCGGTTCCGATCGCTGGCTCTGTAACAGTGTTGCGCTGACTGCTACGCTAACTATGCCACCCATCTACAGCCTCGTAAGTTAAAATGGACACTCCCATCAGGTGGTTGAGGTACTATAAGTTTGCCCAACAAGGCTGCAACAGTGTCACAAGTTAGCAAGTTCTGCAGTAAAGTAGGATGCCTGAATTGTGACTCATGTGCCATTAATTGCGGGGCATGTACTACATGACAGAATCAGGACACATTTCCCAGGCCCAAACTATTTCTAACAGGCTGCATTCCTTAGCACAGAAATGTCCACAACTTTGCCCAATTTAGTACTGAGCTGGCAGTCACTTTGGTGACGTACACGGGCAGGATGGGGTCTGTGCAGAGAAAACTGCTGAGTACAGTTTTCTAAATGCTGCAGTGGCTGTTAATAGTAACTGGACTTTCTATTCCACCCTCAACTGATTCCATGATTATCATCTCTTCTTTACCCACTCCTGTACTTAATTTTTTTCTCCTCTAACCTTTCTCTCCCCCCGCCCCTCTACCTGTTTCTCCATCTTCGCACCTTCTGTCTAATTGTATCACCTCGTGGCCTCTATTCAGCTTCCTTCCTGCTTTATGTAAGTAATTTTACCTTAGTCTTGAAAAGGATTCCGACTCGAAATATCGACTGACCATTTCCACCCACAGTGCTGTTGGACCTGCTAACTTCCTCCAGCAATTCTTTGTCTGCAATAAGATCATGCCTTTATGTAACACCTTTCATGCCACAAAGGTGTCCAAAGCATTTTGAGTCAGAGTTGTACAGCACAGACACGTACACTGGCCACTGTACTTATCTCTAAGAGTCCCCTTGAACAACATTCGATTCTGTGGCCTGGCCAACTCAAATGAAATCTGGCACAAAGCCATTCAAGGATTGACTATCAAAAGCTTGGTCAGCGAGGAAGGTTTAAAGGATGATCTTCAGTGAGAAAACAGCTGCAAGGAATGGAGAGATATTTAAAGGAGGGAATTCCAGAGGTTGGGGTCTAGATGGAGTCAATTAAAATCGGAGCTCGGGCAGAGGCCAGAGCAGGAGGACAGAAGAGAACCTGATGGGTTTTAGGCTGAAGGAGGCGGTGGTGGAGGCAAGTGCCTGCTGGGATTTGACAGGAGAAAGAGACATTTATAAGTGTCGAGCGAATGGAGCCTGGCACAGAGAGCAGGGCACTGGATGAATGAGTGCAAGAGGGGAGGAGGGGAATACCGGTGCTCCTCAACTTACGATGGGGTTATGTTCCAGCAAACCCATCGTAAGTAAAAAAAAATCCTGTCAAAAAGGAATACCGCACCTACCATTTTTTTCATAATTAAATTTTGAATACCTTTATTCCCACACTGAAAAAAACCATATCGTACACAGCTGAAAGTGCACTGGGCATGAAGAATGTTTGAAGCGTTGAACTAAAATTTAATTGCTGAATGGTGAGGATGCTCAAGCGACAGCCCAGCATCGTGCGAGAATAGCGTATCGTATATCGCAAGCGCGGGAACAGATCAGAATTCAAAATTGAAAGCACGGATTTGAACCATTGTAATTTTGAAAAAATCGTTAGTCGGACCATCGTAAGTAGCAAAGTCTAAAGAAAAATAACCGCTGTTTGTACTGGGTTCTCTTATGGATTCATTTCTCAGGGTCTGGGCGCCTCTGGCAAGGCCCACTATTTAGTGTTCATCCTGTTGGCCTCGAACAGCAATGGTGGTGATGGTGGTGAGCCACTTTCTCAAACAGTTCCCACAGCGCTGCTGGGTTGGGCTGTCCTGGACTTAGTCAGTGATATATCGCCAGCTCCGAGTGCAAACCGTGGAAATAGTAGGATTCCCCCTGTGCTGCCAATTCCTGCTTTTACTTCTTATGCAAAGCTCTAAATGATTTTTGTTCATGTGTTTTTGGGAAAAACCACGTGGAATGTGTCCTTATTTTCAGCAGATCTTTTTACCACTGGGATCCCCTACATCGGAGAGACTAGACACAGACTGGGAGATTGCTTTGTTGAGCACCTTGGCTCTGTCCGCCGCAATAGCGTGGATCTCCCAGTGGCCATCATTTCAATTCTCCATCGCCTGCACTGCCAGACTGAGACCACCCATAAATTGGAGGAACAACATCTCATCTTCTAACTGGGCACCCTCCAACCGGATGGCATTAATATCAACTTCTCTGGCTTTCGTTAAAACCCCAACCCCACCCCCTCTTCCCCTGTCATCTGTCTCCTTTCGCACAGATATGATAAATTCCCTTATCATCTTCAATTAACACCTTTTGTTGGTCTGGATTCCTCCCCCATTGTTTGAATTCTGAGACTTTCTGATACATCCTAATTCTGCCTTTTCTGATTTTCCCTTGAGGAGGGGCTCAGGCCTGTAACGTCCGCAATGTATTTTTGTCTCCTTTAGATGCTGAAAAGTCCGGCTGAGTTCCTCCAGTATTTTGGTGTGTTTACTTTTACCACTGGGACCCTTGCTGCTCCCTTTCAGAGGATATCTGGAATCAGAGATGTGCTGCAGGCTTCAGTCACATGTGACAGTTTTCACTTGGTTTGCCTGAAGCAATGAGTGAACCAGTTCTTAAATGACAACCTAGCAGCTTACATGCATACCTACACCAAAGGAACTCAAGGAAAACACACAGTAAATGCTGGAGCTCAGCCAGTCTCACATTGTCCATAGTGGGTACATATATATTAACAATGTTTTGGGCCTGAGCCCCTCTCCGAGGTATTAGCAAAGAATGGGTGAGCAATAATAATAAATTTTAAATTTAGCCATACAGCATGGTAACAGGACCTTTCGGCCCACAATCTTGTGTTGGCCAATTACACCCAATTAACCTCAACTCCAGGTACGTTTTGAAGGGTGGGAGGAATCTGGAGCCCCCAGGGAAAACCCATGCAGACGTGGGGAGAATGTACAAACTCCTTTCAGACACCATGGACCTGATTTCTGGCCCTGTAACATGGTTGTGCTAGCTACCACGTTAACCGTGCCACCTGGAGAATGGGTGGAGGGGGTAGTCCAGACCAAGTAAAGGTGTTTATTGGATATGGTAAGAGGTTTGTTTTTGGCTCTATGAAAAGAAAGAGAGGGGGGTGGGGGAGGGAGGGAGAGAGAGAGAGAGAGAGAGATTAACAGAAACCAGAGAAGTTGATGTTAATGCTATCCTGCTGAGGGCGCCCAGATGGAAGATGAGGTATTGTTCCTCCAATTTGTGGGTGTTCTCAGTCTGGCAGGTCATGAGACCAAGAAAAGTCAATTGTTTCTGCTGAATTTCTTTTTAACCTTTATTTGCAGCCACTTGCCCAATTTGTGACCTTCCTCTAACAACCATTGCCCTCTGTTTAACCTCTGGGTTCCGCCTATTCTCTGCTATGGCTCTGGAGGAATAAACTGCTCAAATACCTGAGCAACAGAGGACTATAAGCACACATTGTCTGGTAGAACACACTCCAATTTAATAAGCCAGTGGCCTCGAACCTACCTTGAGCAACTTGATTGCCTTAGATCTGGGTGTCTTGGAATTAAAGAGTAACCTGATGTGTGGAACAGTGGGTGGCAAGAGACAAGGTGCATTAAACCGGTTCCTTAAAGTACTTTTTGAATTTCAAGAATATTGAGGATGGGAGAGGAGGAAATATTTAAATGACACTAGCCAGAATCTTCAAACCTCAGGATTCCAATAGAGGAGATATTCACTTGATTAGTCCAGGCTGCAATTAAACCCACATCCAGTACTGAAGGTACCTGTGATAACCTCTCCCTCATTCATCAGATGGATTGTGTGGTGTTAAGAAGAACATCTAGACAGGCAAACTTAGCTAAATTATTTTAACTGCTTTTGTGAGGTTGTAAATTCATTTTTGGTAGCAGGTAATACAACTGTCTGAAAAGTGGTTGATAATCAACCCCTTGGGGTTGATAGGACAATCCAAGGTGCTGATAAATACCTGGGGGGTCGATAAATGGTGGGGGTGGGTCAACTGAACTTTTGTGGTCAAAAGCAGGGGCCTATCTATGGAAAATAGCAGTGGTGGCCAACCTCTCGCAGAGCAGGCCTTGGTGGCCGCCATGTTGGATTTGGCTTCAGCCTCTTAATAAGTAGAGAGCAAAGGACTGACAGAGCGGAGAAGATTGAGGTGGTATGTATCCAATGCCGCCGCAACCTCCCCCATCCCCATCCAGTGCCGACTCAAGCCCTCCCACTGCCGATTCCATGGTCAATGGTCTAAAAGGTTTGGGGACCCCTGGACTAGTATGACCACTGTATCTGCAGGAATATTTTGATACAATACATCTTGGGAGAAAGGTATCATTGATGCGTTATGTATGAAAAACAATAACATTTTACAAATGGGAGGTGCTTTGCTGGCAAACAACAGAAACAAAAGACTGAATTGAAATATAGAAGTCTCCAGCAATTTGTGGTTGAGTGCTTTGGACTACTACATTTGCTGTTCTGCAGGACAGCATTGCAGAGCCACGACCACAGTAAGGCTGAATAACGATTGATGCTTTCGACTTACTCTGCCGTCACCCCAACGGACTCCTTCAACAACTCGCCAGTACTCAGGCTTACCTGGCAGGACTGACAATTAAGTTCAGCTCTTCAAAGAGATGTCTTCTGATAATATGCTTGTTGTTGGGGATTCCTAGCGCTGTTGCCATGGCTTCCGAGTTAAAGGTCGGTTCAAGTACAAGCACTGCGCCGTGGACACCGCTATTGAGAAGGTTGTCGGCGTATTCCTGAGGAGAACAGAGAGACTTAGTTGAAGTGGTCAAAAAATCCCCAGTCACAAGCAAGACTAAAAGGAAAGTGAAAGCCCAACTCTTGCTTCATTCCATCAGCTAATTCTGGTGGAGCATCCTTGGTTAGATGTCCAAAAGAAAATATTACATGCCAGTATTTCATTACGCCAAAGTGTATGTGAATGCCTGTATATTCCCTATCACTTCCAACACTTTGAACAGGGGAATAATGGATCAGTGAATAGTATTAATAGCATGCTCTTCGCCGGGATGGACAACCTTTTTTAAAACCTCACATTCCACCTTAAGTAATCCCTACGCCATCAGTGCTCTGTGATTAGTAGGTGGGATATGGGTGGGAAGGGAAGGTTGAGAACCACTGCTCTGGACCCAATTGTGACTGAAATATTTTGCTTGAGAAAAATTGTCATTGGCCCATTTCCTTTGGAGTTAGGAAACTGTGCACATAACGAGTCAGTGAGGTACGATTAACACAGTGGTTTGCAAATCTTTTTATTTCCACTCACATACCACATGAAGCAATCCGTTACTAATCACAGAGTATCTATGGCATAGGGAATAGGGAATATTTAAAGTGGATTGTGAGGGTTTTTTAAAAAAAGGTTGCCCACCACTGCTCTATGCTATAGGTACAGTCTAATGTTTAGGCTGTTAACTGTCCCATTTTTGTTGTTTGTGGGATCTCCCAAAGAGCCAAATAATTGTCACATCTACCTACACAGCTACAATGACTCATGCCTGTGAAGTTCTTGGCGTGTGCCAAGGGTGAGATGGATCTGCTGGAGGTTGTGGTGAGTGCAGTGTGAGAAGGATCCAGTTGTAGCAGGGTAGGTTGGTTTGTGCTGTGGTGAATCCTCCAGAACTGTATGAAACCAAGGTGGGCAACCCCCATTCCTTGATGGAAGCCCATGTCATTCTCAATGGGGGTGGGGGAGTATAAGGAACTCCTGAGGGTAACTTTTAAGGGGGACGCAGATTGAAATCAAAACATATTTTAAAAATGTAATTAGTCAGAGAGAAGTACGGAAGAAACCTACTAAACTTGACTACGCCACTGGTGAGGGGGCCCATAAACTCTGAGCGGAGACCTAAGGGGGCCAGAGCTTAGAAAAAAAAGTTGAGAATGGCTGGTCTAACCTGATTCTGGTGGAACCATGTAATGATGCCTTTTGAGTTGCAATGACTTTTGTTGGTGAATTGGAACTCCAATTGACTAGATAGAGCAATAAATCTTAAGAATGGACCTTTCTGTGGAGCATATGAGAGCCTCGATTGACAGGTAGGACTCCCAAATTCACCTGAAAATGATCAGGCTTCATGGCAGTGGGAGAGGGATGGACAGAAGAGCTACTCTGGTTTGGCTTCACGTTTCTGAGTGTTGGGAGCTAATAGGCTGGTATCGAGATGTAAATCACCCTCCGCTCTTCAGTTTGAGAAGTCCACTCCTTATCTTGACAGAGGTATAGATACATTCAACACTAAACGTCAAAGGGCAAAGTTCATGTGGGCACGTTCCAAGTCTAACTTTGAATACTGGTCATCGCGCTTTCCCTTGGGGAGATGCATCAGCCAGCATCACCTACCTTAAGGTCGATCTCCCGCACCCACTTTATGACTCGCTGGTTGGTCCAGACCAGAGGATCCACATTGTGATTTTCACACCAGGCTCTTCTTTCATGTAGAATCTGTAACGGAGCAGGTCTGAAAATGAAATCCAAATGAACACTAAATATTCCCTCCCCCCCACCTCCACCAGCTACCCTTCAGCCCAGTCCAATCTTATGGTGGTGTTAAGATGGGGAAAAATTCTCTTTTGTCCTGTGAAAGGAAACCAAATCGGGAAGCACAACTTCTGTTCTTGGGTTGCAATGGGAGTTGGAACCCTCTCCTCAAGCAAAGGTGACTGAGATCAAGGATTATCGCAGGGTTCATTGAGGTTGATTAATTGATGTCAGGCATAGGCACAAAGGCTTTGCAACCGATGTAGGCGTTATGCAAGAGATCAACCTGAAGGACAAGATAGTCCTTGGGCTGAATGGCCTAGCTTTGTTCCTATCCTTGTCACTGGAGGCAGAGATATGGTATGAAAAGATGCACAGAGCCATTAACTTCAGGAGGGATTCATGGCGGAACTGTGGTGAAGCAGAATATTGACTTGCTTTATCTTCAAATGGGTTTCCAGGGTGCCCTGTCCACATTTTGTGCTGCTGAGGTTGTGGAGTCTGGTTCACTTCCCAGCCAATTGGGAATCTAGAGGCCAATGAGGAACTGTGGCCTGAGCTCACAGCTCATTCCTGTATCCACACCAATCTTCACTTTTAATGCCATGAACACGTGACCAGCCGATGTACGGCGATAAGTTCGGTACTTTGAGAAATGTGCAAAGCAGTCGAAACATCTCCTAACCATCATAAGGCCGTGGAATGTTCAAGTTCAAGTTTATTATCATCCAGTTGTACAAGTGCAACCTGACAAAACAGCTTACAGAACCTCGGTACAAAAACATGCAAACACACAACCAGACATAACACATAGACAAGCGATAAATAAGCAGTACATACATACATATCTAAAAATAAAAATATTGTTCAATTAAAAAGTGGAGTCTCAGAGAACCTACTATTTCCCTGATATTTGACATTACTATAACTATAACTCTCTGGGGGATAGAATCCCAGGTAGAATCCATGATCTTCCTTAACTCACCCAAAATCAACATTGTTCTCTTATTCAAAGCAAATCCTCTCTATTTTTAACACAGTTGTCAAAGTTTCCAAATATTCCTTCAATCATTCAGGTACTCTGTCCTCAACACTGCCCATTCACTTCTGACCCTGTTCAGAATCATGGCATGTCAGTTCTTTACACATCCACCCTGAAAGGATTGGGCTTTGCCTGAACATCTAATGCAAAATATACCAGCTTTGATTACACGTGGAGTATCTGGAGTGAGGATTTGTCCAAAGTGTGAAGGTGCTAGCCATTGAGTTACTGTTTAACCCACATCCAAATCTCTCCAAGTCCTCGACATTTCTGTCAACACCCAAGTTCGCAAAGAAGGGCAAACATTATCTCTCCAAACAGATGCTCGGATCCATCTTCAGTTTCTAGGATCCCAAGCAAGATAAAGCAGGAAAATTCCACAGCTTCCTCTTCACATTAAAATTCAATTAAATTTCCAAGTCCCCTCCTTAATCTCACAGTGTGGTTACACTGTTCGAACGTGTCAGCTGTCCCAGTGTGGAGACAGTGCTCGCAACATGAGAATCACCCTGTTCAGAGTTGGCCAAGGAACTACACAACAGTATTCAAGGTTTCAGATAAATTGATACAGGGAAATGATTCCATTGTGTGACTAATAAGCTGAAGGATTTATAATGATTACAGGACACAAGAGTTTGTTGGTATAAATTGTTGTTCTTTTTGCTTGTGTGGCACAGGAGTCGAGAGGAGGGGACTGCACCGGTCCAAACCAGAGCTGTGGCAGACATACAACTGGCCTCAGCACACTGCTCCTCTCAGGGGGACAGAGATAAATAAAGAAGGGATCAGTATAGGCTATGATTTCAGCACTCCACCCATTATTTTGTTGGGTAAATACTGTGGGCTCCGTAATTGTTCACTATGCCTTCTGGGAGGTGCTTGGGAGAAAGAGAAGGTTTTATTCTTTTATCAATGTTCCTTCAACCAGGTACTTTATGTACATGCATGTTTGTGTATGTGCATGTGTGTATATAATGCAAGCATGTCTGCAGGGAAAATGTGTGTATTTGTCTGTGTGTGGGCGCACATATGTGGAATATGACATGTGTGGCATGAATGCATTGTGTGTGTGTGTGTGTGTGTGTGTTTGTGTGTGTGAATGTGCGTGTGAGTAAATGAAGATTTTTTGATAATTCTTAGTGATTCCCATTCACACGCATTCCTTACCTCTCTGTCAAAGTCCCACTGCCGAAACAACTCAATTCCAAGCAGGAGACTGATCTGATGAAATCTCTTCGACACATTCAAATATTTTTCCAGATCCCGTTTGGTTAGTGAGTTCAGCATTCGGCCATCAATGAGGTGGTTGTGGAAAGCCTGGGAGTACTGCAGAAGGCCCACATCATTCAGCCATGCTTTAGCCACCCAGTGATGGTCCAGTTCGGAGGCCCTGGACAACCTGCGGAGATAATAACCCTTGCTGCGGTCACTGGCAGAGCTGGAATCAGTCTGGTATTCACATTTTAAAGGAGAAGGGTCAGTGAGCTCTACTGGCCCTTCCAATTGGCTGCCTCCTTCGGAGATTATGGGCAAAGTGTCACCAGGGGCTTGTGTGACCCACAATGCATTGCACGTGCAGCGCAGGAAACAAGGTCAATTGCCACCCAGGTTTGTGTTGACGTTCTCAATCCATTTCTGGGAAGGAGGGCTTGGGGGGTGGGGGGGAACTACAGTGATGGTGTGAGGTGCAGGTGGGGGAGCAGCAGGACAGAGGTGTAACAAGTTGTTTCTTTTGTGAACCAAAACCATGAAAGAACTATTCATTTTGGGCTAGAGAACAACCCCAACCTCTGAACAGTAGGACAGGCTATTGGGGTTAATTGGCCTCCTCTCCTTCCCATGTTTCAACGTCAGTAAATCATTCAAAAATATTTATCCGTATTTATATTAAATTATATCTTTATGTATATATTTGATTTATATTTGAATGTATATGTATGCACACCATGGACTGTTTTATCTGGTTGTATTTAAACCTGTACTAAAATGGAGCTAGATTTTAATCAAAGGGCCTGTGCCTTTTGGCACATCCCATAGTGCAATACACGTTATGGTACAGGAAGCATGACAACCAATTTGCACTCAGCAAGTTCCCACAATCAACAATGCAATAATGACAATGTAATCAGTTTTTTTTGTGTGTTTGTGTAATGTGGCATCTCTTCATCGTCATTGCCCAGCGGGACACCAGCAATGAAGCAGGGAATCTGCTGGAAACTGGCTCTGAAGGCAGGCAATCTCACCAACCAAGTCATGCAATTTATCTGCAGAAAGCATGTACGTTTCCGGTACTAAAAACAGATAGAAATGCTGGAGCAACTCAGCTGGTCTTGCAGCATCCATATTATTCTTCAAAGAAGGGCTTAGGCCCAAAACGTTGGTAATGTATCTTTACCTCCCATGGATGCTGAGAGACCAGCTGAGCTCCTCCAGTATTTCTGTCTGTTTTTAACACAATCACAGCATCTGGAGACTTTTTGTGCTTCACTCTTGTTTCTTGTACAGCAAGGCACAACCAATTGGGCCTTGCATAACAGGCACCTGGTCTTCTAGCTCCACTCCACAGTCTAACACTCTTCATCTGGATCTCCAGTGGGCCTGTGTTTACTCTAACTCCACATAAATGGCTCGTACCCCCATCCTTCGCAGGACCCCGAGTTGCCGGGCTGAGGTTCACGGCGTTACCTCAAGGACTCTGCTTACCCCTTCCCACACTCAGCCTCTCGATAGTCCTCGATCGCCAGCCGCAGCTTCCTCCGGTGCATCGAGCTATTCACTCCCAGGCCCACTTCCAAATCTTCATCGTTCAGGCTCAATAAGACCTGTAGCAGAAAGGAAAAAGCTTCAGGAAAAAGTGGATTGAACTTCAGTTTGGATTAAGCAGGGACTGGAGTGGGACAATAGTGTGGAGTCACAGGTCTTTGGGGGATGAACCCTCCCATCCTAACGTGGTTTGAATTTTATGGGACTCTAGGCATTTGGCTCCAAGCTAATAGTTGTGAATGACTAAGAAAGTTATCAGTTCAAGAGACCCTCAGGATTGGACAATAAATGCTGGCCTTGGCAGTGACATTGGAATAAAATCTGTATTTGAATTAGAGGATAAATTCTTAACTGAGACTAGAGCTGGCCCTCCTTCCTTCTCCAAGATCTTGTCTGGGCTGACGTCGATGGGATTTCCCAAATGACACCACGTTTGCAGAGGCCTCAGATTTCACCTTTCAGTACAAGCAGTTGGGGAAATTCGCTTGCAATTCGAGTGTCATGTTTGTTACATGTTGAAGTTTTGAACTGATTCCACAAGTCCTGTACCCTGAAAATTTTTTCTACAACTCTGCTTTCATGTTTGACAAGGAACACCCATTTCCTATTTACATAAATTGTGGATAAGCTGTTAACTCATCTACAGAACGTCAGCCACAAAAAAACTTAACTGCGTTGCCCTGGCTATTTTCCTAATCAATCTCCTACTTGAAAATTTACTTCTTGTTTTAAGGAGTGAGGAGTAAAAAGTGATAACGTTCCAGGATTAGAATTTCTTAACTGTTCTGACTGATCAATTTTTAGATTTAGACATACAGCGTGGTAACAGGCCAGTTCGGCCCACAAGTCTGTGCCGCCCAATATACACCCCATTAACCTATATCCCCCGTTCGCTTCGAACGGGGTGAGGAAACTGGAGTCCCTGGAGAAAACCCATGCAGACACGGGGAGAACTCCTTATAGACAGTGAAGGACTCAAAACCCGGGTGCAGTCCTGTTCGCTGGCGCTAACCGCGCCATCCTTTGGTAGAAGCGAATCTGTAGAAGTGACTGTTTGACAAGTTCTAACGTTAATTTTCCAACATATTGAAAGATGTAGAACATCATAACAGATGTAAAGGAAAGCAGTCTCTTGGGATCTGGTTATTTATACTGATTCAGTCTGATTACATTGGGTTTACATTCCGGAAATGTTAAAACAATCAGCAGGAACTCTCGGTTCAATCACTGTCTGGCAAAATAAACTAAAATTACACAAATTTCTGGAAAGCCTGTAGGATATTTAGCCCCCAGAGACTGAAGGGCGTAGGTAGACTTGGCCCTGATTGAGCATGGTTCCAACCAGTTTACACATGGTAGTTTGCATCCTTCCCAGGATGGGATGTGGTCTGTTCCTCCCAGGCTGAGCTGGTGGGGGAGGGGGGGGGATTGTGGGTTGGGCGTAAATAGGGGAGAGTTGAGAGTTGAAGATGGGAGTATAATAGCGCAACGCTGTTGCATTGCCAGCGATCGGGACCAGGATTCGAATCCCGTGCTGTCTGTAAGGAGTTTGCATGTTCTCCCTGTGTCTGCGTGGGTTTTCCCCATGGTTCCAATTTTGTCCCACCCTTCAAAATGTACTGGGGGTTGTAGGTGAATTAGGCGTAATTGGATGGCCGAAAGGGCCTGTTACCATGCTGTATGTCCACATTTTAAAAAAAATTAAATTTTTAAAATTACCCCAGCCCAAGTGAAGAAGGTGTTGGGTTGCACCTGGCTCCCAGAATGAGGGTGTGGAATAGTTTTGGCCACTAAAGTGCTGGGATTGAGTAACCAGCTCCAGTGAGAGATGGCGACAGACCTAACCCCCTATAAGTCGGGCGAAGGGTGCCTCACCCTAGAAGAGGGTATGGAGGTCACGGTCCCAGTGAGTAATGGGTTGGGATGGTCAGCCCCAGCGAGTACTGGTTTGGGGTTGTCTCAGTCCTTGTAAAATAGGTATTGGGATGCCTGACCAAGAGAGAGATTGTCGTGGTCAGGCCCAGTGAATGAGAGCATAGGCTGGTCCCATCCGTCAAAAAGGTTGAACGAGTTGGGTGGTGTCAGCGCCAATGACCTCAGGCATTAGTCAGCTGAACCCATCATTGACTAAAAGGGGCATTTAGAATGAAATAAAACAATAACATTGATACTGTGCCTAGTGCAACCTACATCCTTCACTTCTCTGCCTTTCCTGTCCTTTTCACTCTTCCTGCTTCTTGCACCTACTTTGTTGGGAGATTTCTCCACATTTCTAATCCCAGTACCTCAGCATAGAGGGTGGGAGGAGACCGGAGCACCCGGGGACAACCCATGCAGGTTACGGGGAGAACGGACAAACTCCTCGCAGACAGCGGCGGATTTGAACCCGGGACTCTGGTACTGTAATAGCGTTGTGCTCACCGTTGCCCACTTTCGGAGGCACTCTGTTTAAAGATCAGCAAAGTCTCTTCAATAAGACCCATCAACACCAGAGAACTGGACATGGCTGCCTTGCTTACTGCTTACAAGTATACCTCATTTTATGAATACTCACCTTGACTATAGCCTTCAATAGTAGTAAAATGGATCTTCGCTTTACGCCATTTTGGCTTACGAAAGGTTTCATAGGAATGCTCTACTTTTGTAAAGTACCTGTACACATTTAATGGGGTGTATAAGATGAATCGGATCATCATCATGTTTCAGTAAAAAAGGTTGCCCACCACTATCTGAAACATTTTAAAGTCAATTTGTAACCCTGCCCGTTGACTGCAATGTCTGGAAGCTCTGACAACTTCCTAAATTCCCTGCAGAAAAACTCAATAGGATTTACATCCCTATCTGCCAAGCATCTAATCTTGTTACACTGGAAATCTGATAGGGGCGCTTCTGTTACACAATGGATTAAGGACGTCAGTTTCTTTATTAAACGGGAGAAAATCAAATAAGAGGGTCCACCGGCAAATTTATCCGTAAAAGGCAACCCTTTATGCATTATTTCTCTGAATTTCGAGTGATTTTGGAGTGAAAGACTAACAGTGGGACGGTTGTACCACTACAATCAGTAATATACCGATGATGCTGTCAACAAAGGTGCCAAGATGGACAGGGGGTTGGGGGTCTGGGCGTGTATCTGAGTGTCTATGTGAACACCTGTGTATATGTGTGTTGGTTTTACTGTTAAAAAAATAAAATAGGAGCAGTGTACAAAGTTGTTTTTGAAGTCCAATAAATACATTTTGGAAGAAAAAGATTGCCCAGAGAGACTGAAAACTTCAGTCCCATGTCATTTATAAGCTATCAATTGTAAGCTAATGTGACTCGTCAGGTTTAGCTGAAATATTTACATCAAACAAGGGTGTGATGTGGAATGATGCCAAGACTTTATCTGGCCCTGTTGTGAATGAGCACTGGGTGAGAGATTAAGGGGACAGGATATAGGACTTTGAACATTTAAATCATCTTGGTAACAGAACAACCACAACAAAATACCAAACTTAGCTTCAAATTGGACACGCAGCCAACATTCTAAAGGTCTCATCCTACTGCGACAACACTCTCTTCTCCCTCCTCCCTTGGGGAAGAAGATTCAAGATTGGCGCATCACCAATTTCTTTCCCGCTACTCTTGGCAAATAATGTTGCCCTAACTCCATTCAAGTGGATGTCTCACTGGAACGCCATGTTTCATTCTGCAATACTCCTGTATGGGTGGACTGGAAGGCACACAAAACTGACATTTACACTGTAGCTTTGACACCTGACAATAAGCGTCAGCTTGAACTTGAAAATGTTCGGACTCAACAGTGAGCTCCCTTCATAGTGGGGGTGGAGGCAGCAGTAAGTTAACAATATCTTCTGTTCCAACCCTCAACTCTCCTGGGCCATAGAGGTGAGAGAAACTAGAGACTTCCTTCCCATTCCTTCTTCATCGGGCCTGTCAATCATTAGGCCAGAGATTGTGAAATATAACAAGGAGAGAGGGGGAGAAACCAGTCTTTAACATCACAGAAATAATAGGGGAATGCTTGTTCAACTCAAAATGTGGCAATGCTTTAGAGATGTACGTGGTCTTCAGTCAGAAGCAGATGGGAGATTCCAGCCTATTCGTGCTGAAAGAGCACTCATTCAAGCATGACCACTGCACATAGCAATTAAATGATCCGAAAAACAGAAATCCATCCTATATCACTTGCACTAAATGACTCAACTGACTCTGCGCCCATTTTACCCCTCTTTCCCTTTCACACAGCAAACTGCGTCAAATATTGGGAGGGGAGAACTTTGAAGTTCAACGCATGCCAGGTGTCCCGGCCTTCCACAAGAAATTACCTCTGCAAGGCTATCAGCGACAGCTGCAAACCAAACCATTCCTCCTCGAACCTTTGGACACCAGGCCACTGTGGCAGGGTGTGCATGCCATCACCTGCTAGAAAGCATAGCAAGCAACAGCGCATCCCTCTCAATGCATCCCACGCTCAAAGCAGGAAGCCAGCAGCACACACCATCTCAGGCACAGCTGCACTCACGGTCACCACCGCAGGAGCCAGATCGGCCTTCCGGAAGAGGGAACGGATGGAAGACGGTTGGCCCAGATGAACGTGTCCTTCAAGGCTGAGCTGACCAGCTTATGGGAATGTTCACAGATATATCCAAACACGGGCAGAAGAACCCAGCTTTTTCAAGAAGGCTATTACCACCCTGGTGATGAAGAAGAACATTAAGACAAGCCACTGACATCCTTTAACATAAGTTGCTTTGAGAGGCTGTTCTTGGTTTACATACACTCTAGCCTCCCAGCCAAGCCTCGCCTCTCTTTAACTCACCTATTGCCATAATAGGTCCATGGCAGACAACATCACCTAATCCGACACTCTGCCCTGCAACACCTGGGACAACAAGGCCACCGATATCAGACTACTATTCATTGACTACAACTCCACCTTCAACTCGTGGTACCTGAGCCTCAGCATCCCCACTCTGAAATTGGATCAATGACTTCCCACCCCCTATCCATAAGCTGTGGGTAGTTGGGGACACCACCTCCTCAACTATCACCCTCAACATTTGCGGCCCATATGGCTCTGTACTCAGCCCCCAACTATAGAGGTAGCCCTCAGCTTACGACAGGGTTATGTTCCTGCACTCCCACCGTATGTCAGAAAAAAAGCAAGTTTAAAAATGGCAGTGGGATCGATGGGGAACCGACACGGGGCTATTGGGAGAGTGCGGGGCAATGCAGTGGAATTAGTGTGGGCTCTGACAGGTGCTGTCAGGAGAGAGTGGGGCAGAGTGGGGACTGATACAGGGCTGTGGGGAGACACTGAACATTACAGCCAAGCCAAAATTCGAAGTACAGTATAGATTCTACCATCATAACTCCAAAAAATTGTAAGTAGGGACTATCTGTACTCCCTGAACACCCAATAACTATGGTCACACCTCTCCAAAACCATCTATAAATTCCTTGAAGACATCACCATCGTGGGCCGGATCTCAAACAATGACCAATCGAAATACAGAGGTTAATGCACAAAGATGCTGGAGAAACTCAACGGATCCTGCAGGGTCTATAGGAGGCAAATGTTTCAGGCCTGGGCCCTTGGTCAAGGTATGAGTAAAAAACGCACAGGCCAACAGCCAAGAGGTCCTAGGTGGACATGAACTGGTGATGAGACAAGCTGAGAATTGATCAGGGAAGGTGAGTAGCTCTGTGAATGCAGAGCTGGAGGAATGGAGAGAGAGGGATAGGGAAAGAAAAAAACCGGGTGGGAGCTGGAGCAAAGGAGGCATGGGGAGGAGGAATGGAGAGAGAGGGATAGGGAAAGAAAAAAACCGGGTGGGAGCTGGAGCAAAGGAGGCATGGGGAGGAGGAATGGAGAGAGAGGGATAGGGAAAGAAAAAAACCGGGTGGGAGCTGGAGCAAAGGAGGCATGGGGAGAAGAAAAGAGAGAGATGGGGGGTGGGGGCTAAGGGCACCAGAGAAATTGATGTTAACACCAACAGGTTGGAGGGTGCCCACTCAGAATATGAGGAGATGTTCCTCCAATTTGCAGAAGATTGAGTGACTAGTGACTTAGTAACTGGCTAACAACCTCTCCCTCGATGCCAGCATTACCAAAGAGAAGGTCAATCCTCTGAAAGAGGAATGGAGCTCAGTGTCCTGTCCACAGCACTGGTGCAGAGTTGGAGAGAGCAGACAGCTTTAAGTTCCTACGTAAACGTCTCCAGTGACCTGTCCTGGTCCAGTCCCCGTCAATGCAATGACGAAGGAGGAAGCTTGACTGTTATGTCTCTGAGTTACTTGGGAGGCCTCTTAAATAACTTAGAGATGCAAGATTCAAATAACAAGAGACATTACTTACTGATGCCTTCCAGCATCTCAGGAAACTGTTCACATACATACATGTATGTCTCACAGTGGTGCACTAGTGAGAAGGGTGTATTCTTACACTGTTACAAAATAGTTCACATTATCCTGACTATATGAGGAAATCTCTGCCATCTTTATCAGATCTGTCTTACCATCCAGTTTCACTCTAAGTGATTGAGTCATACATCTCTGAATGGTCCAACAAGTCATTCATTAAAGGTGGGAATCAAACACAGATCTTTCAGCATTTCCCAAGCCTCCTCCTTCCCAATGCAACTAGACCCAAATCTGAGGAAGGGATCAGGCCCTAAAAGTTGATGATATAGCTTTACCTCCGATGGAGACTGCAAGATCTGCAGAGTTCCTCCGGCATTTCTGTGTTTTTATGACCAAATCTGGCACTTCCCACACTGTCCAGCTGAGTCCCTAATCCTGACCTACTTCTCAAGGCCAAGGCTCCATTAGGTTGTTGCCTGACACAAATTTGTCCCAGAGCACTGGAGCTCAACAACCCTCTTATGTATGTCAGGCATGACTTAAGAAGTCCTTAATTGCACACTCTCTTCTGGGCCCAATAACTAACACAGGGGTTTGCACTCTTACCCTTCCACTTTTGATGTTCTCAGTGCAGGACTTGATGTACATTGGCATCGCCATGACAACTTCCAGCCAGGCCTGTACAGTACCCGCCTTCCATTGGGACATTGGCATGGTCCTTGCAATCTCCACCTGCTGCAACCTGTCCAGATGCTCATCGCCCTCTGATAAGCTGAGACTCAGGTGTGTTGGGCTGGACAAACTGTCTGAATCTGCAGTGAATAGAAACGTTACCATCAACAAAGTCACAGAACAATAGTTTTCAAATCTCATGACTTTGTAACAAAATGCTGTGCTGAATTTCCATTTTTACAAATTGCTTAAATTCAAAATACTTGGGATTAATTGGAGAGCTGGGGATTATCGTTCATACTGCTGTAGGAAAACTTGGTAAAGCATCAGCACATTTAATCTGTCCTGTCATTTGGAACTTCACAGTCTTTCTAATCCATTCACTCATCTTTAATCCATCCATCCAAACAAATCCACGGGCATTCCTGAACTGCCAGCAACACACAGTTCCAAGATTCCATTACCCCTTCTGGGGAAAAATTGCTCCAAATGGCCTAGTATAACTTACTTTGCCTGCCCTCATGAGAGGAAATTTATACTCCATTAGATCTCTTTGTCATTTTAAATATCTCCACTGGATCGAACACAATTTATATTTAAATGCTTTCATGTATCAGAAACGTCGCAAGTCTCTTTGTAGGAGGGTTGCAAACGTAAAATGTTAATTTGAACCACAACCTAGTCAAAGGGTTAATCAGGGCAGTAGATTTTAAAGCACAGGGCCTTTTATAAGTCTGATCAAGACCCCTTGTCACACCATCTTTCTCAATCGTACATTAAGCTCCACCCTTCATGAGCCAACTGCATGTTATAGATGATAAACGTTCAACCTTATAATGTTCTAAGAGTCTAGAAGACTTGGATTCAATCGTAGTCTTTGCTGAGTCATCTGATGTTCGCTGACTTGTTAGAGATGGTCACCCTCATCCCTCAGGCGTGAAAGGGCTTGGGCAGGAGGAGTGGATTACATAATGAGCAAAGTCCCTGCTCCTGATTGCTGGGCACCAAATCCTGCAGGTAATGCAGAGTGAACTGAAGAGAGGGAGAATGACCATATTCAACAGCATATAAGGACACCCCCACCCCCCCCACCACCCCCTGCCAATTACAGCAGGATATTTTTTAGTGTATTTAAAGGTAAGCAAACACGGTTTCATAACCATATAACCATATAACCGTTTACAGCACGGAAACAGGCCACGTCGGCCCTTCAAGTCCGTACCGGTTCATTTGAACAACTCCACTCCAAAGGAAATGGACCAATGACATATTTATCAGGTAAAATATTTCAGTAACAATCGGGTCTAGAGCAGTGATTCTCAACCTTCCCTTCCCACTCACATTCCACCTTAAGACATCTCTTACAGAACACTGTGGCATAGGATTACTTAAAGTGGTATGCAAGTGGAAAGAAAAATATTAAGAACCACTGGTTTAGAGGAATGGAAAATGATTTATTGAAGGGGACATGATAGGGTAGATGTTAAAATGTGAGTGCATCTCGAAGGATGTAGTTTCAAAATAAGGGCTGGTCATTTTAAACTGAGGTGTGAAGGAATTTCAGCTCAGAGGTTGATGAATTCTTTGCATCAGTCTGGGAGAAGACATGTTGTGGTGTGATTGCGAGGTAGAGTGAGGGAGAATTTCTTTTATAGTTGCGTGATCCTTACTTGCCTGTTAAGATAATACGGTTAGCGCGACGCAATTACAGGGCCAGCGACCTGGGTTCAAATCTGGTGCTGTCTGTAAGGAGTTTGTTCGTTTGCCCCATCACTGTGTGGGTTTCCTTCCACATTCCAATGATATGCAGAGTTTGCAGGTTAATAGGGAACATGGGTGTAACTGGGAGGTGTGGGCTCGTGGGCCAGAAGGGCCTGTTACTGTGCTCTGGTTTCACATTTATTATTAAATGAACTGCCCTTGAAAAGATGGGAGTGAGGTGTCATCGTGTAATGCAGCAGGCCTGGAGACAGCACTTGCTGCAGAGTAGGGATTTCCAGGACCCAGTGACGACAAGGAACATCATTTCAAATTAGTGTGGTGTGTGCTTTATGAGGAACCTGCCTTTAGGCACCAGTTACCTTGATCTTTTGGGTGAAAGAGATTTAAGGTTTAGGAGGTGCTTTCGGAGTTAAACTGGTGATGCCCTGCCTCCTTACTCCGAGAGGGCTGCAGATGTATGATCTGTGAGTTTGTGTTATCAATCACAGCAGGAATGCTCACATTGTACACCTTCAGTGAGTTTGAAAGTACCAGTTACCAGCATCCTTAACATATATTATTCATGACTTTGCTTCTTAAAATAATCATCTTGAATCATTGCTGTTACCACGCAAAATAGATCCCATCCATCAAAACAACCACTACTTTTATATCGCTTTTAAATCCGCCACTGATGAAAAGTCTTTTCCCACAGGAGGAAGTCGCCATTTTTTATAAGATTTGTTGGCCACACAGCACTTGGATTTCAATTATCTAATTCATGAGTCCTGGTAATTAGATGTTAGTAATGACAGAGTTTGGAACGATCAGATTATCATGGTGTTGTGCTGCCACTGGGGACCTATACTGAAAGGGAGGGAGCATGAGTGATCAGGTTCACACCTACTACATGATCCTATCGCTAAACACATATTCCCCTCTCCATCTTCTGCAAGGACCGCTCCCTCTGTGACTCTCTTGTCCATCCCTCTCTCCCCATTAATTGTCCCCTTGGCACCCACCCCTGTGACCACAGGAGATGCTCCACTTGTGCCCACACCCCCTCCTCACCGCCGTTTGGGGCCCCAAACAGTCCTTCCAAGTAAAGCAACATTTCACGAGGATCTGTACATGGGAACATAGGAAGTAGGAACAGGAGTAGGCCAAAAATGGCCCATCGAGCCAACTCTGCCATTCAATACGATCATGGCTGATCTAATTTATGACTTAACTCCACCTACCTGCCTTCTCCCCATATCCCCTAATTCCTCTATCATGTAAAAATTTATCTAACCAAATTTTAAATATGTTTAATGAAGCAGCCTCAACCACTTCCCTGGTTAGAGAATTCCAAACATTCACTACTCTCTGGGAAAAACTATTTTTCCTCATCTCTATCCTAAATCTACTTCCCCGAATCTTGAGACTGTGTCCTCTGGTTTTAGTTTCCCCGGCCAGCTCAAAAAACCTTCCTACATCTATCCTATCCATACCCTTCATAATCCTATATGTTTCTATAAGATCTCCTCTCATTCTTCTGAACTCGAGCGAATACAACCCTAGACGATTTAATCTTTCATCATAAGTCAACCCCTTCATCCCAGGGATCAACCTAGTAAACCTCCTCTGGACCGTCTCCAAAGTCAGTATATCGTTCCTCAAATATGGAGACCAGAACTGGACACAGTACACCAGGTGCGGTCTCACCAGTACCTTATACAGTTGCAACATTACCTCCCTACTCCTGAATTCAATTCCTCTAGCGATGAAGGCCAACATTCCATTCGCCTTCTTAATAACCTGCTGCACCTGCAACCTAACTTTTTGCGATTCATGCACAAGCACTCCCAAGTCCCTCTGCACAACAGCATGCTGTAGTTTCTCACCTTTAAATAATATTCAGCTTTTATTTTTCTTGCCAAAGTGGATAACCTCACACTTACTAACATTGTACTCCATCTGCCAGACCTTTGCCCACTCATCCAGCTTAACTATATCCCTCTGCAGACTCTCCACATCCTCATTACAATATAGGGGTCATCCACTACATCTGGCACTCCGGTTATGGTTTCCTCTAAATCAGAGAGACTGGGCGCAGACTGGGAGATGGCATTGTTGAGCACTTTGGCTCTGTCCTCCCCAATAGCATGGATCTCCCAGTGGCTACCCATTTCAATTCTCTGTCTCATTCCCTTGCTGATATGTCTGTCTGTAGTCTCATGTCCATGCAATGCTGGACTGAAATCACCTCCAAATTAGAGGAACGACATCTCATCTTCCATCTGGCCACCCTCTAAATGAATGGCATTAAAATGGACTTCTCCAGTTTCCGCTTAAATCCCACCCCCCTTCTTCCTCGTTGCCTTTCCAGCTCTGTCTCTCTCTCTCTTCCCTTTTCCGTCTGTCTCCTTTCACAGAGCCAAAATCAATTCTCACCTCCCCTCTTGTCGTACCCAGTTAACGCCTTTTGTTCATCTGGACTCCTCCCCTTGCCAGTCTACAGTCTTTATTCCGATGCCTTCCTGTTCATTGCCTATTGCTTGAAGAAGGGCTCAGCCCTGAATTGTCGGTAATGTATCTTTACCTCCTTTGGGCGCTGCAAGACCTGCTGAGCTCCTCCAGCATTCCTGTCTGTTTTTACTACAATCACAGCATCTGCAGACATGCAGATGTTTCATTAGGTTCAAGGCTCCAACAAGAGCTCTACTCATCTTGATTGGTGTTTTCTGGTGTGAGTGTGGGATGAGTGAATTTACCGTTGGCTTTTTTCTTCTGGAATTGACGAGGTAAATAGCTCTTTCTCTGCAGTTCATCTGCATCCCTTGTCAGCACCTCTCCTCTCAGAGAGAAAACCAACTGTGCCAATGTGCTCCCCGTTTTGCCTTTTTCCCACTGAAGTCCCTGAACAAACGATCACATTCCAAATCCTCTCCTGAGCCCTGTGTTGGAATCATCCAAACTGGTTTCTGCTCCTACTGCGTGACAGAAACGGCTCTGCTAAAATCATTGTCCTGCTTTGTGACTTTGACAAAGATTAGGCCTTTCCTCCTCAACTTAGTAACACACAAATCTGCAGACACCATGACTGAAGTAAAAACGCAACGCTGGAGAAACTCAGTCGGTTAAACCGCGTGGTTTTTACAGCAAAGATAAATATACCTAACCAACATTTTGGGCTTGAGCTCTTCAAGGCAACAGGATTGTGGGAGCAATAAGGCAACATTTTGGTCTCTTGATGAAGGGCAAAAGTCTAAAACGTTGGTTATGTATCTTTATTTTTGCAATATAAAGTTTGCTGTTTGACCTGCTGAGTTTCTCCAGCGTGGTGTTTTTACTCAGTCTTGCTGCAGCCTATGAAGCGGTTGGTCATTCTCCTCCAATACCTTCCCATGGTCACCTTGCTGAGTAAGCCCAGACTCACCTGCTTTCAATTGTATCTACCCAGTTGCAGTTAGGGGCTTCTCCTCCCACTCCTGCACTATTCCCATGAGAATCTCTCTTGACTTCTCTCCTATTTCTCATCAACGTACAGCCCCTTGGTAGAAACATCAGAGTTTCCATTTATACACTAGTAATCCCCGATCCTTACCCTCCTCCTGTACTAACTCCCCTTTCCCTCTCAAAGCTGTGAGACCACTTTTCCAATATCCAGACAAGGTGAGCTGAAATTTTCTTGAAAGGAATATAGCAAATTCCAAAGGTATTGCCTTTGGTCATCCCTCTTCCTTGAAACAAGCCAGTTGTACGCTACTAGAAGAATCCAATTTCCATCTCTCCAGCTTTTCATAAGTCTGCCCCTGCCAGAGTTCATCTGCTGTTGAAACCCTCATTCTTGCCTTTGCTACTCCTAGACTTGACTGCTTTAATGGATCTAGTCTCTTTCATAAACTCAAGGCCTGTCCACCTGCCCATATTGGCTACCACTCTTAAATTTCTCATCCCTGCTTTGGAACCTTTACTTACGCATTGACAGGATCACTTTGTGCCCATTCCTCATTGTTCCTAAGAAATTGGTGCCCTCCGCCTTCCTGAATCAGTGCTGTTCTGGGGAATATTCTTGCCCAATCCATTGGGTGAGGAGTTCCAGAATCTAGCCCCAATGGTGATGAAGGAAGGGGGGAGGGGCTGGGGTTTATTCCCAGGTCAAGATGGTGTGTGACTTGGAGCCGCGCCTGCAGTTGGTGATTCTCGTTCACCTGCTGCCACGTTCTTGATGTGGCTGTTTGAGAGGTGCTGATAGAAAGGGCATGGAGACTAACTCCAGTGCAATTTCCAGACTGCACCCATAATGGTGAACGGAATGGGCATGCACAATGATAGCTGAATACTAGTCATGCGAGCTGCAATGACCTGGTTGTTGAAGTACCATGTAGCCCATCAAACTCCCATGGTGGAAAGGCTCTAAGGTGGCAGGAGAGGCGACTCACCATACTTTCCAGCTCTTGTACTCCCACTATTAAATGGCTGGCTCGTAACGGGTTCTTGGTCAATGGTAACTCTCAGGAAGCTCTGGTGGGGGCCATGGTGCCAGCTGGATGCCTCACAGCATGGTTCGAGAGCTGCTCTGCTCAAGATCGGAAGAGGCTGTGCATGGAGCTCAAAAAGTTCCCTCCATTCCATGGACACCATCTCCCGCTACCTTGGAAAGGCAGCCAACTCATTGCCCATCACATCTTGGACGCACTCTCTTCTCCCATCGGTGAGAAGGCTTGGAATCCTATACTCTTTACATGGCTGTATAAATGTTAGAGGCAACCTGTTAGTCTGCTCACAGAAGAACCCTTCTCACCGTAGCAGGTATTTTGTGACCAATAACATTGACCTCAGTTATAATAAAATGTAAGGCTGTTGAAGGTTTGATTCCCTTCTAGTGGAGGTGGCTCTCCCGGACACTCTTGTGGTGTAAACATTATTCTCCAGGGTGTGGCCTTGCCTGAATGTGGTGCAAGTGTTACTGCACCCAGGGATGGACTGCTTCATCTTTGAGAAGCTGCGAAGGGAATTGAACATTGCACCACCATCCCCACCTTCCTCTCCCTCTGCCATCCCCTCCAGCAGCACGAGTAGACTAGTCTCTATCTGAAGTATGAAATCAGTTAAACATCGGAATTGCAGAATATTATCATTCAGAACCATGATTGGCAATTAGTGAGACAAACCTTTGATTCAGTGCTGATTAATGCTTCTGCACATCTGAGTATGGTGGTTAAGCATCGTGAATTATTCTCAATGAGAGCAGCATGACTTAGTGTACCCTTTCGACCAACAGCATGGCTTATTTTATGGTGGGGACCAGGTCAGCCAAAAAGGCATAATAGTTTGTTGAATTTTGAGGTAAGAATATTTTTATTCGGGATGTATACAATGTTATATTTAGGCCGAGTGGCAAGGTCAGGAATATGGTGGTTCTCAACCTTTTTCTTTCCACTCACATCCCACTTTAAGTATTCTCTATGCCATCGGTTTTCTGTGATTCGTAAGGGAATGTGGGTGGAAAGAAAAAGGTTGAAAACCACTGTTTTAATCGTACCTCATTGACTCGTTATGTACACGGTTTCATACCTCCAAAGGAAATGGGTCAATGACAACTTTTCTCAAGCAAAATATTTCAGTAACAATTGGGTCTAGAGCAGTGATTCTCAACCTTCCCTCCCCACTCACAGACCACCTGATGCAATCCCTTACTAATCACAGAGCCCCGGTGGCATAGGGATTACTTAAAGAGGTCTGTGAGTGGAAAAAAAAAGGTTGAGAACCATTGTTTTACACCCAGAGAGCGCTGAGTAGGTGGTATGGGCTGCTAGAGACAGCTGTAGTAGCAGAATTAATAACAGAATTGACGAAGTGTACAGACAATTATTTGCCTGGGCATACAAGGTAGGAGATGGGATTAATACAGGTGCCCATGGATTGGCATCAACATGATGGGCTGAACGGCCTGTTTCTCTGCTGTGTGACTCCATGGTTTGAGATTTCTGAGTTGGTTTTGCAACGTTTGCTTACTATTCACACGTGGTCACTTGCTCTCAATCAGGGACACACTACTCACACGTGGTCCCACTGTTCACTATCAGGGATACACTACTCACACATGGCCACACGGCTGCTCACATTTACAGTGCTCACTGTTAGAGGCAAACAGTTCACATGAAAGATCATTTCACACAAGAAGAGAATTCTCTTCCCTGAGACAAGTTAATGTCTCTCTATAATCAGCCAGCATTTCACTGAATGAGTTTTTTTTGACATTTATCTGAAACGGAATTAAACTCAAAATCTCCAGCTGTGCTCACTGGTTCTCGGAGAAAGGGTAGTTGTGAAGCAATATATTTTTAATCCTTATCCTGGGTTGTCAGGACCACAAAGTGCAGGGAGCATTCTGTAACTTAACTTCCATCCTAGGTAAATGATTACCCTCCTCTGGACACTTGCCTCTCACCTCTGAAAAAATCTGTGTTGCCCCAGTGCGCAAGTTCTCCCCGCTCCTCCGAGATCATACTTTATATATTTCCCGTCTAAAGCAGATGGATAGGTGCGATTTTTCAAGCCCATGTTTATTGTCATCTGATTGTACGAGTGCAATTCGATGAAACGGCGTTCTCCGTTCCTCACTGATAATACACACCCAGATCTAACTCTTCGTCTTCTGGCTGTCTGTCTCATAGGATTGTGATGACGGTCCCTTTCAGTCAGTCTGTGGGGTTGGATAGGAGGATACCCCACTCCTCAAAAAGGAACAGCATGCGTGAGATGAGATGGGGTTGCACAGGTCCAGACCCGCCCTCTCCACATCCCCTCCTGGATTCAGCGGCATGGTGAGGTCCAAGATGGCTGGGGGACGTTCTGTTGCAGGGAATGGCCCGACCAAGCTTCAACGTGAGGAATGTCCTTTCCGCGCTTCACGGCGCATGTTTGTTCATGGCCGTTGACCCTGCGAGAGGGACCGTCCACCCTTTGACAGGACTTGTTTTTTCATCCAGACACGAGGACCAGTAGGTTGCGCACTGTAGATTGTTGTTAGAGTGGAGATGAGTGGTCGAATCATGGCTCTTCTATAGGAGTATGGTGTGGGATGAGTGTAGGATCAGTATAAATGGGTAGTTGTTGCTGGTGCAAACTCTATAAGTGGAATGGCCCGTTTCTGCATTGTATGACCCCATGACCAGGAATCAAAGGTTGTCTGATGAACTATGAAAGAACAAAGGGACACCTTCAAAGAGGAGGCAGTGAGTACCTAAATTTGGCACCATCTTGGTGATTGTTCACTGAACGGCACAGCTAGTGTAGTGGTTAGCGCAAAGCCTTTACCGCACCAGATGGGCTCGAATCCCACGTTGTCCGTGAGGAGTGTGTACATTCTCCCTGATTCTGTGTGGGTTTTCCCCGTGGGCCTCCGGTTTCCGCCCAACGTTCAAAATGTACTGGGAGTTGGAGGCTAATTGGGTACGGACTCGTGAGCCAAATTGCTTGTAATTGTGCTGAGTTTTTAAAAAATGAAGTGAATCATTAAAAAAAAAGCTGTATAACAAATGAACACTCCGAGTTGAATGCAAAAAGCAAACACGGACTGAAAAAAGGGGCCAAACGGTAAAAAGGGAACCCAGTAGTCTTGCACCAAGAGTGAAAGGATAGGAAAGGAAGGCGAGACTGCTGGTGTGGCCTACGAGGTAAAGCAACCCTCTCCATGTGTCTTCACGAGAGGAAGTGGTGGAGGTTTGATGGGGTAAAATGCAGGTAACCAGGAAGTACTTCAATGGTTGGCAGTGACCAAGGTACAGAAATCAAAACTAGTGTATGCCTAGCACCTAGCACAAAACTATAACAGCACTAGCAACCCGGGTTCAAATCTGGTACAGTCTGTACGTTTTCACTGTGACCTGTGTGGGTTTCCTCCCACCGTTCAATACGTATGGACAGGGGTGGGTCAAAGGTTAATTGGGTATTTTGGCGGCATAGGCTAGTGGGCCAGAAGGGCCTGTTACCATGCTGTACATCTACATTTAAAAAATTGTCACGGTTCAGGTCCCACTTTTCCAAATCTTTTTGCTGTCAGAAGACTAAATGGGAAATGTTATGTTCCCTGCTACGGGGTGTACAAGGGTAATTTCAGATGGCAGCGAACTCAGAATTGAAACATGGAGTCAATAGCAACAGATATAAAGAGGCAGACAGATCGATGAAATGAACTGGCACATTTCTCGTGACACTAAATTTCATGAAAAGTGAATTGATTTGGTTTCATAGAAAGAATGAAGAAAGGCAAGATAAATCCAATCATACAGCCTTTATGTGACCACAGGAATGGAATCTGGGGATACATATCTTCAAGCAGAAGGAGAGCCAATTAAAAAAAAGCACACATGATTTTTCTTTCTGGAAAAGTGAGGACGTTTATAACGCACCGACAAAGCTTTCAGTGACACCACTTACCTTGAAAGTTGTCAATGTCTCAGAGAAGGTCCAGTGGAGAACTGAACCAGGGATAAAGGGCTTGCAGAGAAGAGACTGCACAAGCTGGCAGTCTTCTCCTTCAGAGAGAGGAGCTTAAAGTAAGATTTGACAGAGGTGATTGTAATGCTGAAGGCCTCCAAGGACTAAATAAGGAGAATCTGTTCTGGCAGCTGCGGGGGTGTGGGGTGTGACCAAAGGATAGATTTAAAGGAGATGTAAAATGGAAGTGGAAATTGATAGGACAAATTAGCAGGATACCACAGCACAAATATGGTGGGGAGATTGAAAACTTGTCTGAATGGTTCACCAATAACCTTGCACTCAATGTCAGCAAAACTAAGGAGCTGATTGTTGACTTCAGGAAAGGTACACAATCCAGTGATCATCGGGGGAATCAGAGGTGGAGAGGGTGAGCACATTTAGGTCCTTGGGACTCACTACCTTGGAGGATCTTTCCTGAACCTAACATACCAATGGCATCGTGAAGAAAGCACATTAGCACCTCCACTTCCTCAGGAGTTTGCAAAGTTTTGGTATGACGTCAGAAACCCTGGCAAATTTCGACAGATGTGCGGTGGAAACTGTGCTGACTGGCTGCATCACAGTCTGGAATGGGAACACCAATACCCTTGAGTGTAAAGCCTTCCAAAACGTAGTGGACACAGCCCCGGACATTACAGCCAAAACCCTCCCCACAACTGAGTACATCTACAGGGAACACTGCCATCAAAGACCCACACACCCAGCATACACTCTGTTATCGCTGCTGCCATCAGGGAAGAGGTGTAAGTGTCACAAGACTTGCCCCACCAGGTTCAGGAACAGCTGCTGCCCCTCCACCATCAGACTCATCAACAACAAACTCAATCTGGGACTCATTTAAGGCCTCTTACTTGTGCATTTATTGATTTTCTTTGCTCTCCCTGTATTGCACAGTCAGTTTGTTTACATTCATTATCTATTTATAGTTCTTTTGATTGTTTACATGTTCACACTGTGTGTAGATTAATTTTTGCACTACCAATTAGTGGTTATTCTACCGGGAATCTCTGGGTTGACAATAAACCTGAAATCTGATTAGCCAAAGAGCACAGACCAGATGGACTGAATGTCCTCCTTAAGCATTGTCATGTTGCAGCTCAACTTGATCCCTGTTCTACCATGTACTGCTCTGGATCGAGTTTTAGTGTCTTAAGTTCTAATCCTGTACCTGGATAATAAGATTGGGATACTCAAATGAAGACAGGTTCAGAGCTGAGCTCATATCTGTGGTCCATCAATGTCTTCTTATTTGTAGCCCCCATTTAAAGCTACCATTTCCATTTTAGTCACTTACTAAATACACAATAGGATAATGAACTATCTTCTTGACTATCTGAGCTCTTTATGCTGGATGTATTTCTAAAGTGCTGTGGTGAGATAGCTCCCGGGTCTGGACACTACACATCCATAACTCAGTAGTGGCAAGAGTAAAGAGCACTTAATAAGTGACCTATTATGGACACTTGTCAGGAAGGCACAACAGTGACTGCATTTTCTAAGAGAAGACTGAAGAGAGCAAGTCAAAGATACCATCATGTCAATCTTCTACAGGAGCTTTATCGAGCACCTTGGCCGGCTGCATCACACTGTGGTACACTTGCTGCAGAGAAATGGATCGTAGGTCAATCCGTAAGAGTGGCAGAGAGGATCACTGGAGTCTCCCTCCCTTCTATCGACTTGATCTACCAGCACTGCTGTCTGAAGAGGGAGTGCAAAATTATTGAGGACCCCTACCACCCCACACACAGCATCTTTCAGCTACTCCCATCAGGGAAAAAGATACAGGAGGATCAGAGCCAGCACCTCCAGGCTGAGGAACAGCTTCCTCCCATGGCCAGTGAGAATGCAGAACGACCAAAGAAACTGCACACACTGACCATCCGAGACTCTAAAATGTATTTATATATACACATTTACATATATTTGTATTGTTTATCTGTATCTGTGTTATGCCGAGCTGTGCGTCTGTGTGCTTTGCACCAAGGACCGGAGAACACTGTTTCGTCAGGTTGCACCGAGGACCGGAGAACACTGTTTCGTCAGGTTGCACCGAAGACTGGAGAACACTGTTTTGTCAGGTTGCATCGAAGACCGGAGAACACTGTTTCGTCAGGTTGCACCGAAGACTGAAGAACACTGTTTCATCAGGTTGCATCGAAGACCGGAGAACACTGTTTCGTCAGGTTGCATCGAAGACCGGAGAACACTGTTTCGTCAGGTTGCACCGAGGACCAGAGAATACTGTTTCGTCAGGTTGCACCGAGGACCGGAGAACACTGTTTCGTCAGGTTGCACCGAGGACCGGAGAACACTGTTTTGTCAGGTTATACATGTATGATTAGTTGACAATAAACTTGAACTTAATGATGGAACAGGGATTTATTTCCAAGTAAGCATGATGTTCATTGAGAGAAATGCTAGCACTAGTCCTGCCAGGATTGAGGATTTGAGATAATTTCCCCCCTTCCTTAATTGAGTAGTGCGAATGCTAAATGCTCAGATTGGCCGAGATCGGTGACTCAGCCCTGAACCTAAAGCTCGCTGATCAGTGTGTCTGCTATTTATACCAGTGGACCAGGAACACGTTCTGGTCTCAGCTTTATCTCCACCACCCCTCTCACCCTCCCCCCCACTACCCCATTTCTCCCTTGGGCCACCCTCCCTCCACCCACACTTCTCACCCTTCCCCACCACTCCCTCTCCTTTTCCCACCATCCTCTCTTCCTCCTACCACCACCCTCCCTCCCCAATACCCCTCTCCCTCCCACCACCACTCTCTCCCTCCCCACCACCCTTCCTCCATCACCCTCCTTTCCGTTTCCTGTCCTCCCTCCTCCTCTTCCATGTCAACCTCCCCTCTCCCCATTCTCTCCCATCCCTCTCTCTCCACTACCCTCATCCTTCTTCTCACACTCCCTCCCACTTCACTCTCTATCCCTCTCTGCTTAAAAAAAAACCCTCAGCCTTGAACAGAGGAAGGGAAAGGCTGCGAATTGTTTGAGTGAACTGTGCAGCAATGAACTTGGACTGTGTAACAGTAATCCATCATGTATTTTTGGCAAAGGTAAAAGATATGAGGTATGAGGTGAACAATCTATAGAACAGTATCATTTCAACATTTCTTGTATCCTGAAAGATATCCCCCACAGCTGCTGGGTTCAGCTGTCTGTTCTGAGGGTCCAGAATGACTTGCTCCTTTCAGAAAGATAGCACATGCTGGTATGAAGCAACATCAAGGGCTTTTTTGGTTCATTACAGCCAGTAACTGTGACAAGCACACAGCTGGGGAACATTAACCAGTCACGTTCAGGGCACTTGGGAGGCAATAAAGATAATGATACACAGGAGTTAAAAGTTTGGTCCGTCAGATGCCAGTTAACGCTGTTTCCTTGGTAACAGACTCGGCTCCTTTTCCCAGACTGACAGAAAGGCCACCCACTGGGCCATTGCTCCAGTGCGCAAGCCAATGGCAGGAATGGGGAGCCGAGATTCTGCTAACTTCCAATTCAAAAGACACAATGCGCATTCTGAAGTCAGAAATCGCCCTGTTTAAAAGGCTTCAAAGATCACGGATAATATGAGAATGTAACCATTACCATGGAAACAACTAGTTTGCAGCGAGGACTCGAAAGAATGCTGGAAACCAGAAGTCGAGTTCTGATCCAACAATCTTGTGATTTTTCTCATGAGATCTACACTCTATGTATGTGTGAGGATACCTTTGAAGGATTGTGTGGTCCTTTAAGGACTGCATGTATTATGCGGTGAATAACTTTTGATATTAGATGTAGACATACATGCCCTTCCAGCCCATGCCACCCAAATGTAAGAATTAATCTACAACCCCTGTACGATTTGAAGGGTGGGAGGAAATGGGAGCACCTGGAGGAAACCCACGCAGACAGCGCTGGATTTGAACCTGGGTCGTTAGCACTATAACAGCCTTGCGCTAACTGCTATGCTAACCATCTGCCCTGATATATTGCAGAATCAGCCCTAACGATAGTTGATTGCCTTTGATAAAGAGTATTTTGCTGGGAGACTGAACTCTGTTATTTGCCTTCTAGACAAACAGCAGCAAAGAGTCTTCAGCCACTGCTCTGAGGGCACAGACTAAACTGAAATCAAATATGAAATGAATTGAGAGTCATTTAAAGCTCTGAGGAGCTAGAGAAGACAGTTGGGAAATCTCCAACCCTTTTTTCCAAAGTGGATCCTGTTGGACATCCTAGTGTGTGTGGATTAGCAACAGGTGGACCATTTGTCTCAGGATACACGTGAAAGATGGTCCAGAGCTTTTAAGTGTCGAAGCAATGACCATAGGGCAAAAGTTCTTGAAGAAATGAGAGGGTTAGTGATGGTGATTCACGCGAGAGTGTACCTTACCCAGGGTCAGTAATTGTACAGTGGAAGGTGAGACTACAGCTGCAGTATTGTGTACAAATGTTAGCTCCTTACTTAAAAAGAGGTATATTTACCAGAGAGAGAATGGAGCAAAGACTCACTTAAATGAGTTCCTGGAATGGAGTGTTCATTGTGTGGGGAAAGAGGAATAGACCAGGCCTGTATTCTCCAGAATAGAACAGGAGATGATTTGTTTGAAGCCCACAGAAGGGGCTGACAGGCTGGATACAAGAAAAACACTTCTGGCTGCGGGGTCTAGAAACCATGGGCAGAGTCTCAAAATCTAAGGAAAACCATTTAGGACTGAGACGCAAAAAAAATCTTCACCTTTGGAATTCCCTACCCCAAAACCTCAATTAATCGATCTCTCGATGTTAAGCGAATCAAGGGATAGTGCCAGAAAAATGATATTGAGGACAAGATCATCCATGATCTTAATGAATCTTAGAGCGAGTTTCAAGGGCCAGGTAGCTGACTCCCATTCCTAATTCCTATGCAACATCTGAATGACGGGATTCAATAATAAGGAAATCCCATTGGCCATGTAGCACACAGCCAAAGAAGATGGCACCGTGCTGTTTTGGCGAGGGTTAGCGGTTACCCTAACCTTACTGATTGGGAAGGCAATCTATCAGAAATTGCTCGACTGCTTTTTATAGAAACGCCACATAACAATGTTGGACTCCAAGCAGAATTAGGACATATGGCCCATCAAATCATGGTTGATGTATTCTTCCTTTCAACCCCCATTGAAAGGATACGAGTTGTGGGGAACACAAAAGGTTGGGTTTGTCAGCAGAAGAAGGTTGGGTCCAGCTCCTCATCAGAGGTGGAGTTATTGTGGGCTAAGATTGGAGGGAAGGATTAGGCGACTGAGAGAAAAGTAATGTGGTGCAGTGAAGGGATCCAAAATACACACATTATTTAGGGTACGTTGAGCCCATCCAAAGAGATAAGAGTACTAGTTCATCAGTTTCAAAGATCCGTGCACAGGGTGGAAGGCTAGAAGCTGTAGCAAAGAAATTTTAAGAAGATCTGGCACAAATGACGCTGCTGCAGATGAAATTGAAGAGAGAGGTTCCATAAGCCTTGTGTTGTTTGTGGATCTAAATCTAATCTGGATTAAGCTGAATATATTAAGGAGCTGCATTATGATGAGCCGGTTCTAAATCTCCTCTGATTCCACGAGAGGTGTCACAGCAGACCTGGGTCTACTGACGTCAGCTCATTACTGTGTAGCTGGAGAGCAACAGCAGAGGCCAGTGGGAGTCAAAGGAGATGACTTTCTAACCTCAAGAGTGACAGCAGAAAGGGGAAACTGGTCTAATGTCTGTAAGTCGAGATAGAAGAAGCATAGAGAACCTTGAAAAGATAGCAAAGTAGAACATGGTGTCTTGATCTTTATGGTATTTAGCCATCTTCCAAATCAGTAGTTGTGACTGCAGTTCCGAATAATTGCGATTAAACAATGTTAAATTTACATTCTACAGTTGATGTTTAAACTGTGTAATAGTATAATAGTGTGGAGACAACGCTGGTGGAAGCGTTCTAGGAGCCGTAGGTGATGCCGGTAGAGAACCCATGATTTGGAGCCGAACAGGAGTGTGGGTATGACAACGGCTTTGCATACGCTAATCTTTGTGAGGTTTTTCAGTTGGTTGTTTTTCCAGACTCTTTTGTGTAGTCTTCCAAAGGTGCTATTTGCCCTGGCGAGTCTGTTGTCTATCTCGTTGTCGATCCTTGCATCCGATGAAATGGTGCAGCTGAGATAGGTAAACTGGTTGACCGCTTTGAGTTTTGTGTGCCCGATGGAGATGTGGGCAGGGGGGGGGCTGGTAGTCATGGTGGGGAGCTGGCTGATGGAGGACCTCAGTTTTTTTCAGGCTGACTTCCAGGCCAAACATTTTGGCAGTTTCCGCAAAACAGGACATCAAGTGCTGAAGAGCTGGCTCTTCAACATTCAACATTCATTGGAGCGACTTCATCTCCAACATCGAAGTACTCGAGATGGCAGAGGCCGACAGCATTGAATCCACACTGCTGAAGATCCAACTGTGCTGGGTAGGTCACATCTCCAGAATGGAGGACCATCGCCTTCCCAAGATCGTGTTATATGGCGAGCTCTCCACTGGCCACCAAGACAGAGGTGCACCAAAGAAGAGGTACAAGGACTGCCTAAAGAAATCTCGGTGCCTGCCACATTGACCACCGCCAGTGGGCTTATATCGCCTCCAACCGCGCATCTTGGCGCCTCACAGTTCGGCGGGCAGCAACCTCCTTTGAAGAAGACCGCAGAGCCCACCTCATTGACAAAAGACAAAGGAGGAAAAACCCAACACCCAACCCCAACCCACCAATTTTCCCTTGCAACCGTGTCTGCCTGTCCCGCATCTGACTTGTCAGTCACCAACGAACCTGCAGCAGACCCAACCCCTCCATAAATCTTCGTCCGCGAAGCCAAGCCAAAGAAAGAAAAGAATAAATAATAGTGTAATGGCTGTTGTGGGACATCTTGTGAGATATTGCAGAACAGGATGCAAAATTTGCTGCTTACAATTCATTTGAACTATCATTGGTAGGTACGGAGAGCTGCAAAGAATATTGCAGACGCAGCAAATTAAACTCCACGTCAAGTTTCTAGTCCAGACTGAACTTTGACCCAGTCTGTATGACTTTGTAATTGGAGAGAGTGTTGAATGATCTCGAGGACCAGTGAAAGCGCCCTGAAAGACAGGTTCAAAAGGTTGCAGACTCAAAGCCAATTCCCGGAGTAGAGCACATAACCTAGAATAACACAGAGAAACTGGTACATTGGATAAAGTACTGTCTGTTCCCTTCGGTAGCTGTTAAAGATCCCAGGGCCCAATTTAGAATGGTAGAGGATCTGAGGGAAATTCCTCCTTCAACCAACGCCATGGAAAAAAAAAGAGAATTTGTTACCTGTTTTTGGGGACATGCTAAATATTTAGTTCAACAATGGCAATCGCTCTGGGTCAAGTTGTTCATTGGTTGAGCTGCATTTTGGGGACATTCTGAACTTGCCAGAAGGCGAACTTAATAAATTTGGCAAATCTTTTTCTTATTTCCTCAAGGCAAATCATACTTCTGTAGATAATCTCTTTGGGCAAAACACAAGTTGAACTCAGAAATTTCCGTAGAGTGATGGCGATCTAAACACTCGGGAACTGAGGAGATGAATTCTTTCACATCCTTGCCTCAGTCTGATCAGACGAGTCACTTGAAAGATGGAATTCTGTCATCCCATATCTCCCCCTTGTCCTTATCTGTAGAGCACTGAATTATGGAAACTTACTAACAGTTGCCTATTATTGCCCACCTCGACCAAAAGTGGGGACTTCCTTGATTTCTCCAACTTGCGATGTTGCTTGCGATGTTGCAGAACAGACCCTTCAATCCTAGTCTGCTCCGTCCGACTCTCAACCATCCGTTATTTTATATTATCCTCATCAACTCCTCTCACATTCTACCGTTCACCAGGCCATCAGGAATAATGTGCAGTGACTAATTAACCTCCCAAGCTCCATTTCTTTGGGATAAGTGGGGAAACCGGAGCACCCAGAGGAAACCCACGTGGTCACAGGGAGAACGTGTAAACTCCGCACACACAGCACCAGAGGTCAGGATGAAAGCCGGGTCTCTTGCACTGTGAGGCACTGGCTCTACTTGTTACACCGCTCTGCTGACCCTTTTTGCAATGTTACCTGAAACCTCCAGTCACATTGATGAGCACCTTACATGTTCACGACCTGGTGAGTCTCTAATACTTTGCGAATCTGCCCTTCCCTGTCTTCCTCTCATCATGATAGGAAGGATGTGGACGCTATGGAGAGGGTGCAGAGGAGATTTATCAGGGATTGGAAAATAAGTCTTATTGAGGCAAGTTTTGTAGAGCCAGGGCTTTTCTCTCTGGAGTGAAGAAGGACAAAAGGTACTTAATAGAGGTCTACAAGATTCTGAAAGGCACAAATAAGGTGGGCATCCAGCATCTTTTTCCCCAGGGTGGGAACAGCTAACACCAGAGGACATCTGTACAAAGTGAAGGGATGGCAATTTACGGGAGACATCAGGGTAAATGTTTTTTTTATATACACGGACCAGAATGTATCGCCAGGGATGGTGGTGGAGGCTAAATAATTAGGGGCATTTTAAGACTCTTACACAGGAACATGAATGAAAGAAAAATAAAGGGTTACGAGGTAGGAAGGGTCTTATTTTTTTTCTGGTAGGTATAGGTCGGCACAACCTCCTGGCCCAAAGGGCCTGTGTTCTATGTTCATTCTCTGCATACCATTGAATTGTGGAACTTCACTCCAGAGGCCATTTGTACATCGTGTCTAATACTGACCAAAAGTAAAACAACATTAGTTCCCCTTCTCTCTGAGGTCTTGGCTTGTAGAATTGCCAATCTTTTTTTTTAAGACATCGGCGCTGGTCCATTTTTGAAGGATGGGCGGAAACCGGAGCCCCCGGAGAAAACCCATGCAGACAGGGGGGGGGGAAAGAACATACAAACTGCGTGGGATTTGAACTCAGGTCTGGACCTGATTGCTGGTACTGTAAAGGTGTTACGCTAACTGCTATGCCAAGCATGCCGCCTTGTACACTTCGTGCTATGCCAAGCATACTGCCCTGTACACTTCGTGGTTCTTCAAGCGAGATTGCCCGGGTGGTGATCATTCAAGTGCACATCCAGGTAGTTGTTCAGTGTGACTGTTTTCTTCAGGTAACCCTGATTGCTGGGAACTGGGAAATGGAAATGAGTCTCTGTTAACAGGATCAACTTTTTCCATCCCAAACTGATTAAAATCAGCAGGAAGTGGCTGAGTTTCACTTGATTTCAAATCTTTATAGTTTTGCCCAAACAGTTTATATTTGTTTTAGTGGATTTAACACAGCACAATGTCCCAAGGCAAGGTTCAAAATCAGGCAAGGGGACGCATAAAAGCTTGGTCAGAGATCCAAGGTTTAAGCAGAATTTTGGAGAAGTGGTGATATTTGGGAAGGGAATACCTGTAAGGCCCTGGGACGACAAAAACTGGGACCAAATATGGAGAAATGGGGCATTCTTGCAGGGCAGAGGGGTCTGGAGGGGAGACACAGATATGGCAAGAGAAGAATAAGGTGAGAAAATTTAATTTGAAAGCCCAGATCAACTCCATTCCATTGTAGCAATATAGAAGGTCCCAAGACATTGCTCACTTGGGTCTGTATGCCATCAAGTTCAGAAGAATGAGGGGTGAATGCGGAAGATCCAAAGGGGCCATTGACAAGTAGATGTTGAGGTGTTTCCACTGATGGTAGAACCTTGATGAGGGATCAGTCATTTAAAACGGAGGTGTGCAGAAATTCGATTTTGTAGAGAATGGTGAATGTTTGCAATTCTCAATCCTGGAGATCTGTTGGAGGCTTGATGAAGCATTTAAGGTGGAGGTAGATACATTTTGAAAGGTTGATCAATCAAAGGCAATGGTGGCCAAGGGGTATTGGCTCAGAAGAGGAGTGGATCAGCCATGATAACACTGAATGGCAGGGCAGGTTTGAGAGGCCTGGTGGATGACTCCTACTTTGTGCCAATTAGGACCAGCTTAAAGCACAATATTTATTCCACGACCAAAGGGTAAAACTTTCAGCTGCTTTCACATTTCAAGAGAGTTGCTGGTAAAAATGCAAACTGGAGGCTGAAGATAAGTCAGTTAATAAAACCATTATGAGGGAAGACAGTTACAGAAAAAAAATAAACTCCCAGTTGAGATATGGTGTGATTTTGGACAACTTATTCACAAACGTTTCCTTGGCTTAACCCAAGTTCCAGTTGGGCTGCTTTTTCTAGAATGCCAGAGCAAAATATGTGTGTGCATGGTCTGAGAAGGGAAGAATGGTAGGTTTGCCAGGCTTGTGATACGTAGATGCAGTGCACGTCTGTACGTACTAAGTTTACAGGAAGTAGTTATTGCATGTGCTATTTTTAACTGATTATTGTTGAAACACTTCACAACATCTTTTTTAAAAAAAACATTAAAAGTGATTGATAGTTTGCAAAAAGGCTTTCACAAGGACACCCACTGGATTGTGGACACATGAGAGACTGTAGACGGTGAAACATAATCTGTTGGAGGAACTCAGCGGGTCAAGCAGCATTGGTGGGAGAAAGCGAACGGCGACATTTCAAGTCAGAACCCACCCAAGTTCGTCCAGCAGATTTTTTTTGTTGCAACTAATGGTTTGTGCCTTAAATTGAATTGTGACGATTGGCAACTCAATGTAAATTAAGAAAAAAATTGACAATAAAAACTGACGATGAGGATGTGTATGTCAAGAATGTTAATATCGACAGAAAATGAATGATTGTCTCTTTCCTGGATCTAATGACTGTATTTTTATTGGTACTTGTTGCAATCTCAGCTAATTTAAACCAAATCCTGTTAATCTGGATTCTATACAAGGGAACAAATGAATGCCCGTTAACTGTTGTTAATGAAGCAGGAGGTAGCCTGAAACTCTGAAAAATGGGATCTATTTCCTCAGTTATTGACCACCACAACTGACTGTTGGCACATTGAAACAGCTGTAGCCGTGTTAACGACAGATATCGCACCTTCTTTCTTTTGCCTGTCTCTTACATGCAGTGTTGGGACTGCGGAGACGAATATGCTCCTGCACAATCTCTCACATCTGTTTAGTCTTAATACTGCGGACTGAAGGCTTGTATAAAGTCTGGGTTTCTGGTTGGGGCCTTGGGGCATTTGTCATTTCCAGACATCTGCTGACCAAATGCTGTTGGTTTATTGTTTATTAAAAAACCGTAATCTGATAGCTGTTCGTCGGCACTAATTCCAGTAAAGTCTTGTGCTCTGTGAAATGCTCCTCAGATTTCTAAAGGAGCACGGCAAGATATACAAAAGAAGCTACCCACTGACGAGTGTTAATGTTTAGCGGTAACTGGCCATTGGGGAAAGGGGACCCGGGATAACGAGAAAGGAAAATGATCACTTAGATTTAACAAAACCTTTCATGTGACCAGTACTGTCCAATGCATAAGTGATTAATGGGTCAACTCCTAAATACCATCAGTGATCTTATCTCGAGATACTGGGGTTCAGAATGTGCAGAGGAAGGTCCCATAACCAAGGAATCAATTCATCCATTTAGAGCCAAGTTCGAACAATTGAGCTGAGCCAAACATAAACTATATACAAATGGGATTAATGTGGTCATAGAGTATATGGGTGTTTGATTATTAGTGCAGATTCAGTGAGCTGAAGGGCCGATACCCAGAATGATATTATTCATCGCCTTCAATCTTCTTTTGGTATTGAATGAGATGCTTCTTCCTGGACCGTGCTTCAATGTGCGGAGTTGAGTTCTTTTGGAAGAAGGTCAACTGCTTCTTTAAATGGTGAGTGAAGTAACAAAACATTTGGCCACATTGGCCAGCTCCTGAACTGAACTCTAAGTGACGCAATGTGCAGTGGCTACAAGAGATCTCTCTCTCTCGTCTAAAATTAGCCATCTTCCAGTTTAGAACCCTTCTGGGTTTGGATTATATTGTTTCCTATGAATAATACTGCTGCATAAGAAAATTATTGATTTTCTCTGATATATGGTGCTTGTCTGCTCTAATACAGTTTCCATTAGTTTTATGCACCATTCCTTTATGTATGCATGTACTATTATATTAAATTCAATAAAAATATTGAAAATCCTTTTGAAGTGCAGAGTTGGAAGATCTCAGAACAATTACTCGCCCCACTGCAACAAGTTCAAGCTTATCGTCACATTATACCAGCTGCAGCCAGAAGGGTCCGGCCATACAAAGTAGAAGAGCACAGGGTTACACTGTAAAGGCCACCTAGGGCAGCATGAAAAACACTGCCCTGAGAATTCAGGAGCCTGATGGTTGCGGGGGACGAAGCTGACGGTGCTGATTCCATACCCTTGACCGTCGCGCTGATGGGAGGTGGGAGAAGAGAGCCTACTGGAGTGGGATGGGCCCGTCGGTGTGCTGGTCACCTTTCCTAGGCAGTAGGCGGAGTTGATGGACGGGAGGGACGTTTGCGTGATGCTCTGAGCTGCATTCACTGTTAACTTATTCTGAGCACCTCCTGTATCACGCTGCAATGTATTCAGCTTGTATAATTTTTCTGGTGCTCTTGCAAGAGTTGAAAGACATGAGAACCTCCTCAGTCTTCTAAGAAGGTAGGTGTTTTGACCGCCGCATCAACATGCTTGAACCAACCAGTAGCCAACATCTGCTGGTGGGATTTTGCACTGTTGGAGGAATGGTTTCTGAGGGGTTGGAGGGAGTTGATTTCGCAGAGTATATTGTATATTGTTGGAGCAGAGAATTTTATTTCACATGTTATATCTGAATAGAAAGTATCTGAAGATGTAAGGTACATGAGTGGTGATTGAGGTGATTATTACCATTAGGATGTAATACCACAATGACTATTCTATTCCAAACACAAATGGCACTTGCCCAAGGATGTTGCTCAGTCATGGTTGATGTGCCTGTGGAAAGGTAGATTACTTCTTGACCAGTAACTACATAGACAGAAAGAAAGCCGTCTTCATCATCCAAGAATGTAACATCAGGCTTTGACGGACTTTGATGATAGTGGCTCCATGTCATCACTCTCTCGGCATCTCCATTGACTGCACGCGTCAGTCTGTTCCCATAATATTCAGACCTGAAACAGCTGCACTTATCCTCCAGTTAGAATAAAGGCCAAGTCTGTCAGCAGTTGCCATCATTACTTTGTGAGCGTGACATCCACATGTGTAATCAAGCATGGAAATCCACCAGTTGCAGTGCACACTGCTACTGCCATTGACGAGGCAATCCACACAATCACCAAACTTGACGTGAACTTTAACAATCGTTTGCTTGATTAAATTCAGCTGTTAACAACTTACACTGTAACATCTGGTCCGGAAAAGCTAAATTCCTTACAGTTGGAGCTGATTTTTATGAATATCGCAAAATTTTGTACAGTAGAACTCTCAGTATCTGGCACCAATGGGGATTGATAATGACAGATAAGTGAATTTACCGGTTGCTTGAGAATGCGTGTTGGGTGATTGATTGGCAAACTGACCACTAGGGGGCACCAAATTTAAAACCTTTGGATTATTTTACCTATTTATTTTCCACTTTTTTTTTTGCCAGTTGCTTGGGGCTGCTGGTTGCTAGAATTCTGGATAGCAGGGATTTTACTATATATCGAAAATATTTGCATTTGTTGTTAAAATTGTATTTATCTTTCAGATTCCTCTTTAATCAATGCATATATTCTAATTGGCATTTACCGTAAAATGTTTATGAAATTTTAATTCCTGGTTTGCAGTCTGGATTCTATAATATGATGGCCCAGCCAGGAAGATCGACTCCCAGGAGTTAAAAGCCACAGTCCTACCATGTCAGATTTTCCTCGAATAATGCACAATGCAGTCCCAGTGTATTGAGCTTTTCCATTCCCTGCATTAACTATTGCTGGTCCATTTTGTTCACAAATCATTCTGTTTCACCAACTTAGGAACATGGTGGAGACAAAAACTCTGATCAGTTTAAAAAAAAGGATCTGGACAAGTGCTTGAAGAGATATGACCTGCAGTGCTAAGGTTCCAGGGCTGGAATGTAGACTTTCAACGAACTGGTACCTTCTTGCTCAGAACATCGAAATGGTGAATTTTCTGTAATTCTTTATGCTTGACCCTGGACAGCGAGTGCCAGAGGGATATACATCTTTGAGCTGAATCTTGTCAGAACCAGTTCAGTTCTTTTAAAGCTCATATTAATGGACTGGGGCTATTAAATTGATTAGCCTGCAATTGGATACACGTGCTTAGTGTTTGCAAAACATTCCTTTATGGGTATGAGCATGTCTGGTATGAGTGGTTATGGATAGCACTGAAGGTTGACGTAGGTTACAAGAGGATATAGACAGGATGCAGAGTTGGGTGGAAAAGTAGCAGATGGAGTTCAATCCAGATAAGCATAAGGTGATGCATTTTGGTCAGTCAATCATGAAGGTTTATGGTAAGATTCTTAACAGTGTGGAAGAATACAGGGACCTTGGGGTCTAAATCCAAGGTTACTGTACAGTTGATAGGATTGGTAAGAATGCCAGGCTTCATTAGTTGGGGGAATGAGCAAGAGTTGTGAGGTAATGCTGCAGCTCTATACATCTCTGGTGAGACCACACTTGGAATATTGTGTTCAATTCTGGTTGCCTCATTTCTTGAAAGATGTGGAAGCTATTGGGAAGGTGCTGAGGAAATTTACCAGGATGTTCTCTGGATTGGAAATATACGTCTTATGAGACAAGGTTAGCAGACCTGGGTCTTTTGTCTTTTGGAGCAAGGAACGACGCCGTAATAGATGACCCAAGGGATGGTGACCATGGTGGCGGACCAGTGAAGGGGTTCTGTGGCTGAAAGACCAATGAATGCAGTGGGCTACTGGTGTCTCAAGGCTGTGAGCTGCTGGAGACCGCTGTCAGGAGATTTATGCTTGGCAGTGGACTGCTGGAGACTGGCTCCAAACTGGCTGAAGGGGTACCAGGTATCAGAACCGGGATGCAAGGGGGATGCTGAAAGATTCTTGACAGTGTTTGTTGGTGGTTCTGACCTGGAGATAGGGTTGCCAATAGTTTGGACTGGACTCTGTGGCTGTGGAAACACTGGAGGCGAATTTATGGACACTCGGTGACTCTGGGGGGGGTGGGGGACTCTCTTTTGCTTCAGGCAATTTCTGCTGATGGCGAATCTGTCTGCCTTTAGCAGGCAAAAGCAATTTTATGTAATATTAATATATTTTATTACAATAATAATAAATTGAATCTTGAGAGGTCTACAAGATTATGAGAGGCGCAGATAAGGTAGAGAGCCAGCACCTGTTTCCCAGGGCAGAAGTAGCAAACACCATAAAACATCTGCACAAAGGGAAGGGAGAAAGGTTTAGGGGTGACATCAGGGGTAATTTTTTTAAATTTTATTTTTTTTACACTCACAGGGAATTGTGGGTGCCTGGAGTGCCTTGCCAGGGGTGGAGGCTGGAACAATAGGGACATTTTAAGACTCTTACATAGGCATATGGGTCAAATAAAGGGTTATGAAGGTAGGGAAGGCTTCATTTTAATTTTGGTATGTATAGTCTGGCACAACATCTTGGGCCGAAGGGGTTGTACTGTGCTGTAATGTTCTATGAATCTATAGAACTAAAATAAATACTGAAGGCAAATTATATATTTATTTGGTCCAAAGCAACACAGAATAATGTGGTGATTGACTGTTTGAAATCCGGATTGCAGTAGCGTGACCCTTCATGGTTGGATGATTTAGAAGGTACAGCTGCACCGGATCGATGGGGAGTTGCTAATTTGGATATCGAAATGGCTAACCCAGAGAAGGCAGAGGGCGACAGTGGAAATCTGTTATTGGGACTGGAGGCCTGTGGTATTCCGCAGGGATCAGGGTCGGGGACTCCCGTTGTTTGTTTAAAAAGTTAGTAGGTTTATAGATGGTGCAAGATTGGTGGAGTTGTGAATAATGTGGGTGGGACTGTCAACAGAATATAGATATGGAAAGAGAAATGGTATCTTCTCAAAAACACCTGACCATGACTTTCTAAATATACATAAATCCCTACCACTAATGGTAGGTTTACTGGCCTATAATTTCCCCTTCCCAAACAAAGGCACAGGATCTGCTACTCTCCAGACCTGTCCTCTCACTTTGATTTGCACATTACCTGCCTTACTCTGTTGACAAGTCGACTTGCCAAGGCTTTTCACTGCAAGTCATGAGAATAAACAATACACTTCAATGCTGTCAACTCCATGGCTTCTTTTTCTACCCAAGCTCTACTGAGTACAGACACGATCAGCGTGTTAGAACAAAACCAACTCAATGGCCAAACATTATGAGGGAGGCTTTAAATGAGAAAGTTTTTCAACAAAAGGTAGGCAAAAGATCCACCTGGATGTTAATCAGTCCCTCATCGGAACAGTCATTTTAGACCAGAGCAGACAGCTTGAAGGTTATCAGACTGCCCAAGGCAAATAAGCCGCTTTTCAAAATGCCGTCGGCTGGATCATGATTATGCACAAGGACAAACGTACAAAACCTCTGCAGTTGGAGAATGGAACAAGCAGGCCACGTGAAATCACTTTAACCCTCAAAACAGATGCTTAAAAATAATAACAAAAGCAAAACATCAGAAATAAAAGCAGAGAACGTTGGAAATATCCAGCAGGCCAGGCAGCATCACTAGAGAAAGAAGCAGAGACAATCCTAATTGTTCCTCCACAGGGAGATTGATTGCCTGATAGATGGATTTCCACATTTTTCTGGTCTTATTTCTTGCGGCAACCATGAATTATGGAATAAATCTAAAATAAAACCAACCCTGTCAATGCACCACTAAATAGTACAGATGCATTCCAGAAATGGAAGAAAAGAGACTTACCGACCACCGATGTGCGTTCCTTTGGTTAAGAGGACAATTGTCCTCACACATAGAGTTTAGGATGAGTTACAGGTAATGAGATATGATAAGGGGGTGATGTGCAAGGTTCCTCACAGACATACAAAAGTGCAATTATTAGTGCTGGAGACTTTAAGAGGTAGTGAACAGAAAGACAACATTATGGGAGGTAAGTAGACGCACAGCTAGGGAACATGGGATGCTTTATTGTTTGCAAAAAAAGCTAATCAGTCCGACAATAATAAATTGTCATAATTTTCCATATATCAATTATTTTATTGATTATAAACTACAATTTTCAGATGGACTTATTTTTTTTAAATGTGAAAAGTACAATAGTTGCTGAGTTGAGCAGTACAAGAGACCTTTGGCTACTGAGTTCTGTTAATTTTATTTTATTGGTGTCTTAAGGTTAAATGACACAAGAGCCCAGTGCAATGTCCAGCTACACCAGTGGCTCTCAACCTTTTTCTTTCCACTCACACACCACTTTAAATAATCCCTATGCCATTGGTGCTCTGTGATTAGCAAGGGATTGCTTAAGGTGGGATGTGAGTGGAAGGGAAGGTTGAGAACCACTGCTCCAGACCCAATTGTTACTGAAATACTTTGCTTGAGAAGAATTGTCATTGCCCCATTTCCTTTGGAGTTATGAAACTGTGCACATAATGAGCCAATGAGGTACGATTAAAGCAGTGGTTTTCAACCTTTTTCTTTCCATCCACATCCTGCCATGAGTCATCCCTGACTAATCCCAGAGCATCGATGGCACAGGGATTACTTAAAGTGGGATGTGAGTGGAAAGAAAATGATTGAGAACCACTGAGCTACACTGTCCTGGGCAAGGTTTCCATCATCTGTGGTTTGTACTTGGCCTTAGGCAGACCAGAACATCATGGTTAGAGAGAACATTTGTCGTGTTTTTTGATCAAATCTGGAGGCGTGAATTATCCAGAGAAAGCCCTTATTCCAGTTCTGCCAGGAGAATTATCTCCAGTAATTCTCTGTCTGCAGAAGTACCTGATGATTGTGGTAGAGAAGGTTTACCTTGCTCCCTGGTTATCTTAAGCCAGGTAGACATTTGATTCTCTTATGCTTGTTGTATACATTTTGAAAGCTTAGGTTTGATCAGAACTTTTTTTTTCCACAGCAGTAAATTAGAAAGCATCAGGCTGGATCTTTGCAGGACTGAAACTTGGACAAAACAAAGTGTGTTCAGTCTGATGGACTTGGTCCCAGCTTATTGATCAATCCCAAATTACCTCTGATATTGCATAAGCAGGTCAAATTGTAGAATAGATTCTGAGGAATGTCAAAAGTGCATACAAGGACTAATAAATGTCCAATCTTTTATATATACTGTACTTGTATACATTCTGCCTTCACATCCACCCTTTGTCCTATCCTCCTTCATTTCAGGTCGGGAACCACGAATTTCCCACCAAACATTCTCAGCAATGCTATCACAACCCCAGCTGCTGGGGAGTGACTGTGAAGGTCATTTATCAACAGGATTCAGGCTCTTTGCTCATCAAGACTACCAACTCTGAAGAACCATCACGTATTGTTGTGACTACGTGAGACTCTCCTTGCTTGAGTTCAACCACACTGAGTCTGTGTGATTTCTAAAAATATTTTATGAGGGTTTTAAAAGGGTTGAGGACAATTATCAAAATCACTGCAAACCATCTGGCAGATCAGAAAAAGTAAATGGGGCAACACAAACAAGGAATGATTCTCTCAGAATAAATTCCATGCCATTTTCCTCCATTATTTCTCATCACAGAAACCTTCTGTCAAACTTAAATCTTTCCTTCCTCTAGGTTTGTGGAAGTCTCAGAATTTGAATGGAAGGTTCAACTTAGTGGTTTGAACAAGAAATTTAAGTTTTTCAGCCACTTAATGTAAAGGCAGAGGACTGGTATTGGAAGAGCAAGAGGGTGATGATGGAATGGGTATGGGCAAGGGGATGATGCTCTGCTGTGGGGGATAGTTCAAGAGGCAACATTCAATATGGGGCTGTTGAGTGGCAGATACCACAGGGCATGACAGAGCGCTCAAGACTGACCAAGGAAGGGAAGGAACATGCCTTGTCTGAGATGTCATCCGCTACCAAGAATGTATTTGACTTAAAAAAAAATAAAATGCATGATTTTGCTGAACATGAATAAAAACTGCAAACACCAAAGTAACTCAAAAATCAAACCCAGAAGACACAAGGCTTAATTATGTCTTGCTCACAAATGATGCTTCCAGTTCTATTCAGATTCCACCAAAAAGCAGTTGTCCATCAGCAACCTGCTTTATGAATTCCTTTCAACAATCACACCACAAGGCTGGACTGGGTCAATAAGAACCTCCGCCAGGCAAGCGTTCAACACCTCAGCCACAGATAGCGATGGCTGATTCTGTGTGCCAGTGAACTCCAGTGGTCCTCATGCATGCTCGGGGATCCCTAACCTTTAACGACAGCCGGTACATGTGGCAGTTGGATTTGGTGCTGTGGGTTTCCAGCACACGCTACTCTGGAATCAAAGGGGTGCTCCGCTCTTTCAGTTCTGCTGCTCTCTCTCCTTGTTTAGGTAAAAGTCCACTCCCCCCAAACCTGCTCCCTTTGTCTTTTCACATCGCGCACTCGAGACGGAGGCAGGGTGAGATTTCATACCAGGGCAACGTTGGAAAGGCGCTGTCTTTTCAATACGATGTTAAATTGAAATTCTGTCCAGCTGCTCGAGAGACTACAATGGGAATTTAAGATCTACCATTATCGATAGAAGAAATGAGGCCCGTATGCCTTCACATTGAAGCATGCTGGTAATGATCTAACGGTACAAATTTCGCACAGATTGGATGCAGAGAAGGGATGGAGGCTGTGCAATTTTACAGAGCAGTTACAGTGAAATGAGCCCAGACTGGATTATAGTCTACTGTAGTAAAACACAGAAGTCTGCAGACACCGTGATTGAAGTAACAACACACTCGGCAGGACAGTGTACTTTAACTAGTAAATGTAAGATACATAACACACATTTCGGGCTTGAGCCCTTCATCAAGCTCTGAAAAAATGTTGGCAGGCAATCAAACAAAATGTTGGGGGTATGGGGAAGATGGTCCATTGTGCTGGTGAAAAGGGGAAAAAAATGATCTTCTCTAAGATGTGAACCAACACCACAAATACCCATTTCTAGTTTAACAACCAGGAAATCCAAGGCCAAAGTTAATTTCCACAACGCGAGCTCCAGTTGTGAAGTCATTCCTGAACTGGAGGGTCTAAAGCTCAGAAATCTAAAATTTAAATTGCAGATTTCGCCCAGAGAGCTTGTAAAATGGCACAGTTTGGGACTAATAGGTTTGTGGGGTTTTATTGTGCGACTAACCCTTTGCTATCCTAAAAATGGATCACTTGAGGCTGTTGTTCGTGGTGTATGAAACACTGAGGCTTCATTCATCAGCGCAAACACCAGTTTCTGCCTGATGAGGGGAAAAAAAAATCATTTGAAAGAAATCTAACTCCCCCAGGCTCCACAAAGAAGAATTATTATCAGTTTAAGGGGGTCAATCACTTTCACAGATTGTAGAGGCCAAGTTTAATCAGGGAGTTTATATCGGGTGCAAGGTGGGGAAGATCTAAGATTTTACATCTTTCTCATCTTGTACTGAAATTTTAATGAACTTGGAAATCACTACCTTGAATGAGCTTCTCAGAGCCTTGTAATATTGCTCTTGGGACTTGGAATGAAGTCAGCCTGTTATCAGAATATGCAGCTAATTGGTACAACTGTTTGAATGAGACACAACAGTCAACGATTGTAAGGCTGGGTCTTGACCTCAAGCTTTAAACAAATAAACAGGATTAAAGCACTTGAAACAACTTGCTCCTTGAACATCTGTTGGTTTATTGAGCCTTCCCTGCTGTCTAGGAGTTTCCCATCACTAAAGCTTCATCACTTTGGATATCAATCTTTTATATTCCTCAGCTGTAAGAGGCATATAGGATCTCGAGGCCTTGCTAGAAAATGTTAACCCGTGGCTCCAGATGATCAGAAGTCTTGGCCTCACCTTGGAGCAGTTCACAATCAGCCATGTGGCAGAGGTAGTGGCGCTATTGCCTCACAGCTCCAGCGATCTGGGCACCACCCTCATCTCCAGCGCTGACCGAGCAGAATTCATAGGTTCTCCCCGTGGCTGCACGGGCTCTGTCAGGGTGCTCCCTTCCCACATCCCGATAAATGTGCAGGTTGATAGGTTAATTGGCCACTGTAAATTGTATCTAGTGTTGAGGGGAGTGGTAAAACCTGGGGGGGGGGGGGTGGGGAGGGTGGGTCAGGGGGAGTTGATGGGAATGCAGGGGCAATAAAATGCGCCAAGTATAAATGGGTGGCCGATGGTGGCTGTGGACTCAGTGGCCTGTCTTCATGCAGTCTGACTCCACTGATTCATTTGAAGTATAATCGCTGTTACTTTGGCAGGTGCAACCATAAATAGCAATGATACAAATGACCCATTAACTGCATTTATGCAGTACTGGTTGAAGTATTAGATGGAGAAGCTGTCCTGATCTTTGATCGTCACCCTGGGATCTATAAGATCCACTTCAATCAGCTGAAGAGGGAGATGGAACTTATTTAACATCAGTGCTTCTCAAACTTTTCTTTCCGCTCACCTAAACACAAGATGCAATTTACAGTGGCCAATTACCTTAAGTAATCCCTTACTAACCACAAAGCGTCTATGATCTAAACTAGCAGAATAGCATTAAAACATCAGCCTAAGTTTCATACTCAGTTCCCGGAACAAGCCAGGAATTGTCTGGTTCAGTTGACAGCACTGGCAGCTCAGCTAAGTTGAGATCCCACGGTTGGCAAAGGTTTATGTCCCCAAGAGGTGCTTCAAAACCACCACCAGTCGAAAACAATGGAAAGTAGAACAGTGCTGGTAGGCCAGTGAAATAGAAGGACCTTTCAAAGAAGTATACAAACATCAGCGCCGTGCGAGAGCGATGGATGGAGTTTCACCCACCTAAAAGACCTCATTCATCAAAGGTGAATTTTCAGAGAAAAGTGAGCAAAAGTAGGAATATTGAGCCTAACGATGACCGAGTGGCAACCATTAACAGTCAAGGGCAGAGGGGCAGTGGAGCTCCCTGGTAGTTCAGGCGATTATGTGGTGGGATCCATGGTGACTACTGCAAGTGCAGTGCTGCAGAAAGTTCACTGGAACTAGCTGAGGAATGAAGGGGATGGGGGGGAAACAGGAGGGAAGCCACAGAACTGTACAGAGGACAAATCTCACAGAGGGCCTAAAATCAGAAAGGACTTAGAACACAATATTGAGCCAACCTATATAAACCTCTCAACCTCACCCTTCCAGACCATAACCGTCTAATTTTCATACATTGATGTGCCTATCTAAGAGTCTTTTAAATGTCCCTTTTTTAAGAGCCTCCACCACCACCCTGGGCAATTCCAGAACAAATGGACAGGGGGAAACACATCAAATTTAAAATTTATAAATCTAGACATACAGCACAGTAACAGGCCCTTCCGGCCCATGAGCCTGTGCTGCCCAGTTACACCCTATTGACCTACAACCCTCGGTATGTTTCTGGCAGGATATTGAGAAGGGTGAAAGAACATAAAGACCTTGGAGTCCATAGATCCTTAAACATTGAAAGACGTCTACAAGGCGGTTGTCCCTTATTTCACAGTGTGAAAATGATAGGCCAACTTCCTCCTTTCTGTGTTGAATGCCTTCTACAATTCTCTTTAAAATATGTGTTACAAATTTTCCCTCTAGTCTGGAGTCCATTATTAAAAGTCAATCCTTTAATTTAAAAAAAGAACGAGTTCAGTTTACAGAACAGTCAGTGGGCGCCTTCCTATATTACTCAAACATCAAACTCAAGGCTTGGGAAGAAATTAATCATACAATCACAGAAACAGGCTCTTCAGCACACCAAGTTCACACTAAACAACAATCCCCCCCCGACCTTTACATGAATCCATTTTTCCATCAACTTCCCCCCAGATTCTACAGACTCGGGGCCAATTATATAGTGGCCAATTAATCTACCAACTAGCATGTCTTTTGGGCATGGGTGGAAACTATAACCCAGGAGCTACACAATCACAGGGAGAACATCGTAAACTCCACAAAGACAGGATTGAACCTAGATTACTGGATTTATAAGACAGCAATTGTGCCACTCAACAAGTGCTGGAAATTGTAAACAATTATACTGCAGCTCGAGATACAATATACGGTTGTAGTTACCACGTTCAAAGAAAGTTATGACTGCAACCAGGATACAAAGGAAGCCCGAGGATGTTGCCTGCCAGGTTTGGAATTTTAGGGATGAGGAAAGATTGGCGAGACTGGGGCAGTGTTCCTTGGAACAAAGGAAGCTCGGGGAAGACTTAAATTGGGCGTATAAGATTATGAGGGGCTTTGAGCAGGAAGAGAAGGATCCAGTTTTATGTTGCATGACTCTGTGACTCCAATTCCTTGGCTTAAAGGGTAAACAAAAAGACATCGATATGAGATAATTGGTGTAAGGTTTAAAAGGAAGATGAGGATTTTTTTTCCACCTGGAGAAGGGTAGGATAGTGGAATCCACTGTGAAGAGGCAGTAAAGGTAGAAGACATTATTACATTTAAACAGTTTCTTCTTTTTAATGTCTGCCTTGTATTAACAAAAATATAGGATCTATTTGAACAACAGTGGCTGAGAATTCCCATCTTTTAAAAAAAACCTTCTATCTTTGATTATTTTAAAATTTGAGCTAACACACAAAATCAGATCTTGTCACCATTAATTTTGTCATTACCCCACACTCCAACAAGACTTCCAACACTCATTAGCTCAATCCAGCTCCACCAGGAAGATCCCTAACCTCCCAAGGGGAGGTAGAAACAGTGAGGCTACGGGAAATCAATCCCTGAAGCTGGACACAAGTTACTGTGGTGCTTAAACCTGTGAACTGTTCCATCATTGTGATGTGTCCCTCAATATAGGAAACCACAGAGAGGATGTGCCATTTATTTTAAAATAGCTTTTATTTTAATCCACTTGTCGGTGAAGCTGCACTGCGGAGCTTCTCGTAGCATTCAGTGCAGGGATAAAACAATTTTGACTCTAAATTTCCCCAGCATAAATTTTCTATTTAGTTTCTTAAATAAATCCATTTTCTTTCAGTATCGGTAGCATTATTTTACCTAATTTACAAATGAAAAGAACCCCCAAGTGAGTGGGAATGCTTTTAAAAAGATGCCAAACTTGCAAAGGATTTCAAACTCCAGTCCAATGCCTTAAACCATGCAACGACTGGCTCAGAAAATACTAGGCTGTCCCTTGACATGTAACAACTGAATGGGCAATCACTCAGACGGTTTGCTTTGTGTTGGTTGAGAGGACGCATATCTGGCTTTGAATGTTTTACGTGGCATTAGCTTTTTTCTTTAAAAAAAACCAGGCCTGAACCACTCTTAAATGCATTGGCAGAGTGGATTTGAAATAACTTGCAAGTTTGACAACATCTTAACAGGAATAAAAACAGTCTCCTTAGAAAATAAAACAGAAGACTTACAAATAAAACATCCAACATCCCATGCAAGTTAACCCCTGCAGTTGCTCTTTCAACAGGAAGTGATGTCACCAAAATTCCAATTCCAACAGCTTCCTTTGCAAAGCAAGATGGGGAGGTGCATTTTAGCAACACCCCGCTTGATGGTAGTGTGTTAGTTTGACGTTATTTGCAGTTTGACAATTTTTTTTTAAAGAGACCGTTATCCTTTGCTTGGTCCATATATAAAGGCCATTTAGAATAGATTCTTTTTCCACATTGTTTTGCCAGTTGCAATATCTGGCATGGAAATGTCTTAAATCTCAAATTTAATTTGAAGGGTTTAAATGTTCAAAGATAAAATCTCTTCCAATGCTACAGAACAAATTGGCTTGTTTGAGATATGCAGATTTGAATGTTCCCTTGAATTAGTCAAAATTCATGCAAATCTACAGTTTTATCAGTGATGTTGGAAGGTTTTCAGTTATCATTGCACTCACAATAAGTGAATGAACTATGGCTGACAACTTACAGCTGGCTGCTCTAAGCAACGAGCTGATCATTGGAGGGTTCTTGCAACCTGCAGTGGGGGAAAGTGCACTGCTCAATGCTGCAGCCACATCTAATCGAGGAAATATGTGTCAAGAATTACACTGTGGAAATAATGAGATGGAGAAGCACAATATTTTGAGTTGTACTCTAATGCTAACTGGTAGAAGTGGTGTCGTGGCTAAAATTGTTTGAGACTACAAATCTCTCCATGGGTCATTGACTAGCATAATCTCTGCAACTCCTCTGTGGTAGTCTTCTTTCAAAGGGTCATTCTATTTGACCAATAAGGGGATGGTGTTGATATTGTACATATGCTGCTTTCAATGGCTTGATTAAACCATCACAGAAAATAAAGAATGGTTAATGGAATGGTGGCCGAGAGGACGAGAAATCAAAGGAATGGAAGTAATGTATACAGAGACCTCGTTGGGGCATATATTGTGGTTCATCACATCACACCTTTAGAAGTGATGTTATGTTGGAGGATCCCCACTGTCGATTTACCAGAATGATATTTGGCCAGGGAGAGTTATAGAAATAGGAATTAACAATTCCTGGGATTTTAAAGATAACATTGTGTTTTTACAAAGCACATAAGATATAAAGGGGAAATATGAGTGTTTTTCCAAGAAAAACAATTTCTATCGGTTATGGAAATCTAGGACCATTTAAATTTGAGCCAGACCTTTCTGAAGCAAAGTTGGGAAACACCTTTACATGTAATGTCCTGAATAGGCTGATAACTCTACCCCACAAACAGGAGTTGATGCGGTGTCAATTGATCATTTGAAATCATACATTGGCAGGTTTGTGCTATAGTTTCTTCAGGAATGGGAGCCAACATCAGATCGCAGGTCAGCCATGATGTCACCAGGTGGCAGAACATTTTTGGGGGACTTTGCTGTCCACTGTTGCTCCCTTGTTCCTATACTTGGGAGAACTCTATAAAGTTGGTTGTGGATAGACTGGAGTGAGTTTGGTGTTGTGAAGATTCAAGATTGTGCCTCATGTCCTTCTTTGCAGCATATATGGACCGCCGCCCCCTGTCATTTTGCTGGTGCGTCCTCAATTCCAATTATTACCGATGTGGAATCGACCGACTTCCAATGAGAAAGGTAACTGTGGTCTCTTTAATTGAACCATATGGGATTTTCAAGCAGAGCGTGCTCAGCCAATGGGAGTGATGCATTAAAGATATCATCAACAGTCCAATTATAATTTTGATTTGGTAAGCGAAGACCTGGCTGAACTAGGAGGTGGTTTCAGAAAAATGGAAACTGTGAGCAAGCCCAGTTGAAATTTGGAAGTTCTAATAAATTGTCAAACTGATGGAATACAACACACAGTGGGATATGGGACTAACAACAGGAGAAATTACTTTACAAAGAAGCACAAAGTGCACAATTGCAGTTATTTACAGATACAGCTGTCCAGAGTTCCAGTAGGTTAAAACACAGCCGTGCTGCTCCACAGATTCACAGGTGACATTATCCACACAAATTTATATATATATATGTATATATATATCTATCTATATATATATACACACATTAATTACAGAGTGTGCTGGACCAGCCCCAGCGCTCATGTATTTTAAAATTTAAAAACAGTGACATGCACACACCTAACGAGCACATGTGCTCTAACGCACGCGTATCCAACAAGCACGAGTGCCCTTGGGCACATCCATTCAACAAGCATGTGAGTGCATAAATACGCACGCACAAGCACACACACACACATACAACCACACCCATACACTTTGCGAACGAGTGGCTGTTTATCACCAATCTGCATCTTCCTCTACGTAATAATCGGTAGCAGTACCATCAAACAGGCCGGGATCCAGGGATTTTCGTTGCTTGCCCCTGGCAAACACCCGCGAAATGGAGCCAAACACCAACTTCTCCTTCTTCTTCTTCCTCTTTTGCTCTTCTAGATCTTCTAGTGACTGATAATTAAAACACAAAAAATTAAGTTGCATTGTGGGGGCCTTCTTCGCGTGTCAGCAAGATGTTCAATTATGAGCACCACTCAAGCATACATCAGGACTCACTGGTGACACTGGACAACAAAGATTTTACTTCCTGAACACTTTTAGGTCTAATATATGGATTTTGGGCTGATGATCATGAAAATCATTTTTAAAAATTCTTATCATGTACCATATTTTAGATCTTACCTATTTTTGTGATTTCCTGTCATATTTTAAGTCTACTAGTAAATTGCCCACAAAGCAAGCTGTTTTGGTCAGTCCAAGCATGTAGGTGCTATGCAAATGTTGTCTTAGGCCTGGGTCACGATAGATGCAGATAGACTATAAAACCCGTTCACATAAACAGATGCTGTGCATCACATTGATAAGGATTGAATGCATGTTGATGCACATGTTCTTCAGGCAATAACGTGGTGAGTGTACTTAACAATACCATTTATTGTCTTCAAAATGATTCAATACAGCAGAAATGTCTTGTCAATGTCGCAAAAGCAGTGTTACATTTTCTGCCGAGTATATGCTTTTTTAACAAAATTTTTATTTTTGGTTTGTTTTTCAAAAAATATACATGGTAACATTTTAAATATACAATATATTAAACTTTTTTCTCACAAACACGACAAACAAAAACAAAAACAAAACAGTCCCCCCTCCTCCCCTTCCATACATACAGACCCGTTCACCATCGGAGCTGACACATATTTTATGGAGTACAGTTGGGGAAACTACTATTTTGTATATATAATAGTTTCTTTTATACCTTTATTACTACTGTATCTGGGCCCCTATGTGGTCCAGGTATGGCTGCCAGACCTTTGTGCCGAGGATATGCTTAAGGCTGAGAGACACAGCATGTCTGCAGTTATTATGAGCTCTACTTTGGTTGTAAAATTGGTGGCCAAGACAAACCCTGGGCTCCTCACATTTGTTGTGCAACATGTGAAGTCAACCTGAGAGCTTGGCTCAGAGGTACTTTACGCTAAATTCAATAAAAGTTAATGTTTCTCCAATTTCTTACGAGAAACAGCAAATCTGAAATTATTTTTTGTGTTCAGTATGAAGTTGTCCATCATAATCCCCATTTCTTTCCCCCCTCAGGAAGCAAATCTTTTGAAAAAAACGTGTTGTCCAGTTTGTCAGAGGGGGTCATGGGTGATACTCCTCTCTTGTACAGGACAACCAAGACTGATCTTACCAGTGATCCCACCACAAACTAACATCTGAACCTGACATACTCCTGATCGGCACAGCTCATTTCCACACCAGACATCCACTGGAGGTAGAACGGACAGTGTCTCCAAACTGGGCGCAGGATAGCCTGCAGCTGTACTGCTCCATGATAAAACAGTGTGTTCTGCAGCAGCCCATTTGCAGCCTAGCTCTATAGAGTAGAAAGGTCACCAGACAGACAGGTTTGTGATGAATTGCCTGTGCTTGATTTTAATACATGGCCTAAATATTCCCAGGATAGAGGAATATCACCCAGGCTTTCTCTCATCACCACTGGCGGCAAAGAAGTCATGTTTTAGTCTAAAAACCTGTCGAGGCAGTAAATTTAAATTTAAATTTTAGATGTACAGCTCAGTAACAGACCCGGCTCGTGAGCCTGCGCCACCCAAATATTCCAATTATCCTAACCCCCCCCACCCCCCGTACGTTTTGAAAGGTGGGAGGAAACCGGAGCGCCTGGAGAAACTCACGCAGACACTGGGAGGATGGACAGACTCCTTACAAACAGCGCTGGATATGAATCCACATTGCAGGGGTTGTAAGAGCTTTGCGCTAACCGTGCTGCCCAGAAACCAGATAAATTCTTGCAAAGACATATTGAATTTTCCAAAGGATAAGATTCATCTTATTTAATGATTCCAACGCAGTCGGTGCAGGGGAAAGCGGGTTTAGACTAGCTGTTAGGCAAATTTGTCTAAGTGGAGTAAACAAAGTGAGGTGATTAAGAAATGGACATCATTCTGCTGATCTCTTTCTTGTACTTAGCCTATCTGAGGGCTCCTCCTTTTATACAACTTGGTACTCCTAAAAATGAAGACTTCTCCTTACGGTTGGATTCCAGGAATGCTCGTGGCCTATCGGTGCACCTGACATTTAATGATCTCTTTCTCAACACTCTAAGGAAGATACTAATTTAAGGGCAGGACGAAAGATTGCTTTCTGAATCTGTAAAGAGCTTTAAAAGAGAAAGGTTCCAACTGCAATCATTTTAAATATGAAGATATTTTAAATAAAAAGAATATGTGGGAAACATTACAGACAAATGAAAGAAGCGACTGATTTTTTTTAAAAAAATAGGGCATTTTCAGTTTAAGTATTCGAAACAATCCCTGAGTTAATGTTTCCTGCGTTGTCCAACTGCTTTTTACTGCCTCTGATTGTGTGTAGATGTAAGGCTATAATCGGTTTGGGACTCTATTGGACAAGGGAAAAGAACATGGAGAGGTTCAGAGCTGACACCAGCCTTAACTCACCCCCCTCTCACATCCTTCTGCCCTTTGTAAAATGTGTTCAAACATAATTAGCTAACTAGCTGCATTTAAACTGCAGTGTTAGAATTTCATATCAATTATTTCATAGAAATATTTTTTCATCTATTAAGAGCAATGAAAAATAGATGTTAAGAATGAAAAACAGCTCATCCTGAGTGAGAAATCTCACAACTCAAAGATAAGGTGGAGGTCAACTGGGGGCCTGGAACAGATGTGGAGTCAAGGAGGGGGAAAAGTGATTTTGGGGAAGGTACACGCAGTGTTTTGACGAAGCAAAGGCAGTGTTGAATGTCAGAAGATGCGACTACACAAGCATTTCCCTGATGAAATGCTACTCTGTGTTACAAATGAAAAGAAGATGTAATCCAGGGAGAAACTGTAAAAGTCCTGGAAGGAAGAAATAAAACCCAGTGCTGAAAAAGAAATGATTATCGGGGTAGTAGAATTCTTAATTGCATTTTGTTCATGAAAAAAGTCATAACTTTTACCAAAAAGTCTAAACATTACATAATTGACAATACAACTGATTTCCTATCTTTGTTCAATTTAAACTTAAAATGAGTAATAAAAGTCCAGAAGTGGGATGGAAGGTGTAGTAAAAGTCGGCAAAGCTGCAGATTCAGAATTGAGTTCAGGGAAGAGAGAACCATCAGACCATTTAAGTTTGAACAGCAAAGAAGGTCGTTTGGTACATTGTGTCTGTGCCAGCTCTCTGGTTGAGCAATCAAAATCTAATCTCACTGTCCTACTGTTATCCTCAAAGATCTGACTAACCTTCTGCTTCCAATTAAACTGTAAAAGATACAACACTCTCTGTTTCAATCACTCCCTCTTGTAAAGCAATCTGTGCTACACCACCTCTCTCTGTTACTAAAGCTCTTCTAACCACTCTCTTGTCTCTCTCAATTCTTACTTTAAAATGTTCACTCCTCATCACTGGCTCCTAACCAAAGGAAATAGACTTTCCTCTCTGTCTCAATCAAACACGTCTTTTTTGTTGTACCTTCACCTCTCTGCTCTCACACCAGGATCAATATTGACTACCCATGCATTCCATCTCCTTTATGCTCAAGGTTGACAACAAATGTGCCAGGACTGTGGAATTGCAAAAAATCTGGTGCAGTGTATGAAAAATGCCCATTGTAATGCGAACGTTCTATTCAGACAAACAATTTCCCTAAATTTTGCCAGTGGTCTCCCTGGGGTGGATTCTGATTTTGCGTGACTTTGAGAGATGGGCAACGGTGATTATCAGTCCATTTTATACATCTCTTTATTTTTAAATCAAACAAAATATATTTCAGATTTGATAACCTTCATTTCATACTTTATCCGAGTCAAAAAATTACCACCTTTTCCGAGGAAGACTGAACTAATAATCATGGTGGATCTGATCCCATTTCTGGAAGTACACTTCTCAACAAGAGGATAAATTATGTTCTGAGGAATGAACCTCACCTGGCAGAACATAAACACACAGAGCTCCCAATTTTACAGCCTCCAATTTGAAAATTGGAAGTGCTATCCATGAAGCAGGAGATCTAACCTCCGCAGTTGACCGGGGTTAATGTGTGTAAGTGTGTGTGTAGTTAGACCTCTGCTGAGCTACTGAACGTGGAACAGATGAGTGATCCCACAAGTGTTTCTTACATTACAGAGTGAGTGTGTCCGATGTCGCGGTGAGTTGATGTCACTTGGTGTGGACGACCTTTCACCTTCAAGCACCGAGGCGTCCGAGATGGTGGACGGTTGCCTCGAGTGACAGGGACTGACTCGCACTCCTGCATAAAAATTAAACATAAACAATGATCAACATGTGACCTTTCACCTTTAACCCGAAATGAGGTAAAGGCCTTTTCACCCTTCTCTTCCTCACGTGAAGATGACGTTTAGCTACTTAATTGCGAATGTGCTTCAACATTGTGGGGGGGGGGGGTGTTTTTGGATCAAGACCGGGTTTAGTGAAACTGGAGACATTTTTCAAGAGAGAAAAGTCCCAGTGCATTATATCCTGTGGGACTCAGGGTTTTAATGTCTCTCTGCATTGAGTTGACTGACTACCAATGGGAAGATTCATAACTCCTGACATTTGCAGTTCCAATCCTGATCAGCCTTCTGCAGTTCAAATGGAAAGTGTGTTCATGTTTGCAATATAACCATATAACCATATAACCGTTTACAGTGTGGAAACAGACCATGTCGGCCCTTCAAGTCCGCGCTGGTTCACTTCTGATTCAATTTTGAATGGTCTAACATTATGGTGGTTGTCAACATAAATATAGAGTAAAGCTCCTTCACTCTGCCTTCCTGATTACTACCACCGTAGCTCTACAGTGAAGTTAGAGTTGGAGAAAGACAGCCTGAACTGCTGCCCATCCTCAAGGAAGAACATAAAGCCTACTGAAACAATTCCTTTTACTGCTTGAAACACAATTAAACCAGGAAATAACAGACTGGTGAGCCTGTCGTCAGTATTGGGTAAATTAATGGAGGGTGTTCTGAGAGATTGGGTACGCAAGTATTTGGACAGCCCCGGGCTGATCAAGGATAGACAGCATGGCTCTGTGCGTGGTAGGTCGTGTTTAATGAGTGTTGTAGGTTTTTCGAGGTTACCAAGAAAGTAGATGAAGGAAAGGCTGTGGATGGTGTCTACGTGGACTTTAGTAAGGCCTCTGACAAGGGTCCCACTTGGGAGGTTAGTTCAGAAGGTTCAGACACTCGGAATCCATGGAGAGGTTGGAAAATGGATTCAAAATTGGCTGACTGGTAGAAGTCAGAGAGTGGTAGTGGATGATTGCTTCTCAGACTGGAGACCTGTGATTAGTGGTGTGCCTCAGGGATCGGTATTGGGATCATTGTTGTTTGTTGTCTATATCAATGATCTGGATGATAATGTGGCAAGTTTGCTGATGACACTAAGATTGGAGGCATTGTGGACAGCGAAGAAGGTTTTCAAAGCTTGCAGAGGGATCAGAAAATGGCAGACGGGATCTAATGCAGACAAGTGTGAGGTGTTGAATTTTGGAAGGACTAACCAAGGTAGGACATACACAGTAAATGGTAGGGCACTGAGAAGTGCGGAGGAACAAAGGAATCTGGGAATAGAGATACATAATTCCCTGAAAGTGGCGTCAAATGTAGACAGGATTATAAAGAGAGCTTTTGGCAACTTGGCCTTCATAAATCAATGTATTGAGTATAAGAGTTGGGATGTTATGGTGAGGATGTATAAGACATTTGTGAGGCTAAATTTGGAGTATTGTGTGCAGTTCTGGTCACCAAACTATAGGAAGGATATCAATAAGATTGAAAGAGTGCAGAGATTTACTTGGATGTTGCTGGGTCTTCAGGAGTTGAGTTACAGGAAATTATTAAACAGGTTGAGATTTCATTCCTTTAGAACGTAAAAGAATGAGGGGTCAATTGATAGAGGGTTATGAAGTTATAAGGGGAATAGACTGAGTAGGCTCTTTCCACTTGGATCGAGAGAGATAAATACAAGAGGACATGTTTAGGGTGAAAGGTTTAGGGGGAACATTAGGGGGAATTTCTTCACTCAGAGAGTGGTGGGAATGTGGAATGAGCTGCCATCTGATGTGACAAATGCAGGCTCCCTCTTAAATTTCAAGAATAAATTGGATAGACATGGATGGGAATGGTCTGTAGGGCTATGGAATGGGTGCAGGTCAGTGGGACTGGAGGAATGATGTTTTGGCACAGACTAGAGGGGTCAAATGGCCTGTTTTCCTGCACTGTAGTTTTCTATGGTTTCCAGGAGTGAGAATGCTAATTAATGATTAATAGCTGTGAGTCATGTTGGGATTTTTTTGAACTCTAATGAAGACTCATTGCCTTGGGCATTGATTCTGTTTTTCTCTCCATTGATTGGCTGAGAATCTCCAGCATTTTCTGGTTTTATTTTGGATTTCCAGAATCTCCAATTTTTATTTTGTTTTTCATTACTCTTTGATGTAGATTTGATGACGAAAGGGTTTAATTTGGACACTTGGGATTAATTTTAAGGTTAAAGGTATAGAATAATTAATATTTTTCAGCCATCTTGAGCAAAGATTGCCTTGGACAGAGCACAGTAAAGCTAGACAGTGGGTGTAAACCACCCGAATGTTACTTGAAAGATCCTTTAGGTCACAAAACAGTTTCTAAGATACAAATAGCCTCAGGCTATCAGGCTATTAACATGAAAGACCATTAAATAATTCTTCAGCCTGGGAAAGAAGGAACTGTTGTTCACTCAAATCAGTGCAAGCTGAAAGATGTCATTTTGATCCTAAATGGTCAAATAATTATGCATAGTGGAAGGAGTAAATAAACCTGCTGGAAGTCACAAATAAGATAAATGGTTAAGAGATGTGAACTTAGACCAAATATGAAATGCGTTAACTGAATAGAAACATTAACACAGTTAGCATAGCAATGAGGGCAACATGGTTACAGCGCCAGCAACCTGGCACTGAATGTAAGGAGTTTGTATGTTCTCCCCATGTCTGCGTAGGTTACCTCCCACCTTTCAAAACTTACAGGAGGCTGTGGGTTAATTGGGGTAATTGAGCGGCATGGGCTCATGGGCTGAAAGGCCTGATACTGTGCTATGTGTTTTAATTTTTTTTAAATTAAGGGATCATAAATAATTGGGGGATTGTTTAAGACATTTTGTTGACAAGAAAAGTTCCACGGAGCTTCGCATGAATTGGAAAATAAAGAAAGCAGATGTTAAAGGCTTCTCCCCTATTATTTAGCTATTTACAATGCTCAAATATCAGGATAACCTCTAGCTGCAGAATTAAAAGGAAATCAAAATGTTTAAATTTAGCCATTTTGGCCCAATTACACCCAATCAACCTGCAACCCGTGTATGTTTTGAAGGGTGGGAGGAAACCGGAGATCCTGGGGAAAACCCAAGCAGACACGGGGAGGACGTACAAACTCCTTATAGACAGCGTGGGATTCGAACCCCAGTTCTGATCGCTGGCGCTTTAATACAGCATTGCGCTAACCTCTGCGCTAACCGTTCCACCCAGATCAGATCAAAAGAGACCAGATCTGGAGCATTGAGGGGTGTGAGTACTGCAGCTGAAGATGACTGTGTCCACTCTGAACATTGTGAATGCAGACTTGCATCAAGAAGGAGAAATCACAGAGAACTCTCTATTTGGTTTGATCAGTCTGGCAACTCTACTTGTCTGGATAACGTATGCAAATGATGAACTATTTGGTAAGATGATTCCAATCTTCAGTTCATTTTTAAATCCAACAGTTTGCATGCACAGTGCTCAGATTATCCTAAATATATTTCATTTGGTACATTTTAGTTCAGTAAAGCAAAGTTCCATGAGTCACATTGTAGGAATGATCTTCACCATTCAAACAACTACTAAACATGTTAATTATTTAACATTCATTGGATTTCAAGTATTCAAAAGGTTTCCAGTTCAACACAATTGGACCAAATCATTATGAGACTTACAGCACTCAGTACCTCACACGGAGAACAATATCAAAGGGATCCAATGCATTTGGATATGAGTTATTAAATGATAAGCAATGGCTTTGGGTAACGTAATAACAGTTATTGTACATGCCGACATTAAGGATGATCCTTGAAACTTAGAAATGTCACCTCAAAATTAGGGGCTGAAACCTTGACAGCGAAGTCTCAACATCATTGCCATCCTCCCCCTCCATATCCTATCTCCGCCCCAACTCAGGCCCTAGGCGCACTCTCCCACCTTCCTTGTGCTGACAACCTGGCTCACCTCCATGTAAATGGCGACAGCAAGAATGAAGGAAGCTTAGTTGGGGGCGTGACATTTACAAGAATCGCATGTGCCATTTCTGGCTCGTCTCCATTCCAGGACCCTCTCAGATTGCGTGTGCATTGAGGAGCGTTGCCCGTTCAGTGGGACAAACCACAGTCTGGATTCTTCCTCATTTTCATAGCAAGGCGGAAAACATTAAAGTTCACCGCATCAGCCAATGACATCCATGAATAAGCCCAATCTTGGGTGTTTCCTGTTAGTTATCAATGCAGTCTCAGCGGACCCCCGCAGGGACCATCTGCCCAGTTCAACTGCCACCAGCTTTAAGCGGCCTGTTACAGGAGTTGGCGGTGGTTTATTTTAAAATGTTAATAAAATTAAAACCTTTACAGGATAATTTGATATTAAAATATTGTGACAGCTTCACTCCACTGGTCGGTGGTAGGTGCCGATTTGAGGATCTTCTTATACTGTGGGTATTACTCAAAACCTAAATTTTAGATGGAAATTCCGGGTCGTCCTAAATGGCAGCTATATAGTATGTGTATACCAACCAATGTGAGTATTTTACTATCCCAATATACCATTACTATTTGTTAAGAAAAAGTGTCCTCTCAGTACTCTGCCCTTCGTTTGTTTCCCTCCACTGAAATCTGCCTACCTTTCTAAATAAATGAAGTACTTAATCAGAACTCACAAAATTCAAATAAATTGCTCCGATACCAAAAGGTATCCCCGGCACATTTAGAATTTGGAGTGAGGATGTTCATTCCATGGCAATGGTTTCAAGGGCTGGAAAAAGCCTTCTTCCTTGCTTTATCGTTAAAGAAACAAACGGAGAACTTCCCCTAGAGAAAAAAAATTCTTGCAACATAGAAGCTTAGAAGCACCCTTGTTTCGTGTGATGATCAATTAAAGATATTTTTAATCCAGAGTTGATTGCCCAGCGATTATTTTCAGATAAAAATAATGCAATTCCTGTTAACAGAATTTTCCTAATGGCTTTAATTTTTTTTAAATGAAGACATACAAAATCCTCTGATCCCCGAGCCTGTGCCGCCCAAATAAACCGATTAACCTACAATCCCAGTACATCTTTGAATGGTGGGAGGAACCCAGAGCACCTGGAGGAAACCCACGCAGGTCACGAGGAGAAGGTACAAACTCCTTACGGACAACGGCAGATCTAAACCCATGTCGCTGGCGAAGTAATAGCGCAGCTTGTGCTATGTTAACCTCGCTGCCTCTAAAACAATTCGTGCAATGCTTATTCCATTCTTGCCAGCATAAACTGACTGGTGAGATGGCAACAAGAACGTTGGACAGTAGAGTTGCGTTTATTGCCAGTTAAAGGGACGCTCTGCATCATAATTAATAGGGAATGCAGCTATTAATTGTGCGTTATGCCTCATTACCCCTCCATAAATCTTCGTCCCCGAAGCCAAGCCAAAGAGAGAGAAGAGAGATGCCTCAGTGAGAACACTGCTGGCAGCATTCTACTAGAGGAGGTATCTAAGTGAGTCACAGATGTGTCCAGGGTCTCCACGGATCCGACATCCTCCCTGGACCTTTGAAGAAAAATGTATCTGTAGGGTTACGGTCAGCACACTGGTACACTCCTGACCAATGGTGGATTAACTACCACTCGGGCCCCTAGGCTGAGTTTTAGTAAGGCTCCCCCTGACTTTCCCTCGTTGAATAGAATTAGGTGACATTGTTACCTTAAATAACTTATATTAATGGTTTCCGAAGTGGACGCTATCGACCCCTGGGGATCAACAGGACTATCCAAGGAGTAGAAAAATGCCAGGGGGTCTAAAAGGGGTCAATAAACACCGGGCGGGGTGGTCACGCGAACTTTTGGGGTTGAAAGAATTGTAGAGCCGAAGGCCCCCGCTCCTTCTGGGAGCCTGAGGTTCCCACTCTTCCTCGGGAGCCTGACGACCCGGCTCCTGCTTCTAAACCTGAACTTCCCCACCACAGGATCACTCCATGGCCACAGCAAATCTTCACCGCGTTTCTTAATTTGGTGCTGTGCACAGCCGGCCTCTTCCACACTGATGCGGACCAGGCAGTATCTCAGGCACTGAGATGTAATCAACACAGGCAGCCACTGACTGCATAGGTGGCACAAGAACTCTCAATAATAATCCTCAAATTTGATTAACAGGAAAGGTCTCCACTCCATCAATACACAGGTTGGACCCTCTGCTGAGAGGGGATCTTACAGAAATTATGAAAAGCATAGATAAGATAGAGGTAGTTAAGTTATTTCCATTGGTGGGGGAGTACTAGGGGATGAGGAGGGAATTGCTTTTCCCAGAGGAAACTGTGGAATTCACAGCAGTAAATATATTACGACAAGATTTGGATAGGTTTTTACATACAAAGGGAATTAGGGAAAAAGGCAGGTGGGTGGAGATGAGCCAATCATCAGATCAGCCATGTACTCATTGAATGGCGGAGCAGGCTCGACGGGACGGATGGCCTATTTCTTACATTGCCATGTAGGACACACAGTAAGTTGGTCCTCAGTCAGAATTGCTGGACGTTTCCTACAGTTAGGATTGTCTGAAGGATAAACTTATACCTCCTGGGGGAAACTTAAACTTCCACGACCTCACACTAATTCAGTCCCCAGAGTACCAGCATGAGAGCCACCAAGTACCAGAATTATTGTGGAAAACACTGCAATGGGATGTCCATGCCTGCATCAGCCCAGGACAGCCTGGTGTATAGGAGCCCAGTGTGTGCAGGCACTCCACCACACCAACATGGCCACGCGAAGGCAGCGGGAGAGCAGCATGCTGATCTATGCCTGAAGTGCAGGAGGAGGAGGACAAAGAAGGCTGGTGGGGATAAATCCCAGCAGAACATCATCAGCCTTTGCCTCTCAGCAAAGCTGAGACGGGAAGAATGTTCACAAGGAAGCTGACAAACCAATGTCCAATTCAGACCAAGCGACCCTCTCTGCACTATTGTCCTTAACACCAAGAGTTCACCAACAACACTGGACAACAAAGATTTTGCTTCCTGAACACTTTTGGATGTATTTTATGGATTTTGGGTTGCTGATCATGAAAGATCACCTTAAAATATTCCTATCACGTGCTTTTTTTTTAAAGATATAACCTATTTTTGTCATTTTCAGTCATATTATAAATTTACCCCCTCCATAAATCTTCGTCCACGAAGCCAAGCCAAAGAAGAAGAATAAATCTACTACAAAATGATGAAGTGCAACACGTCACTGAAAATTCATTTTCTGCATTCGCACCGGACTTCTTCCTGCTCATCTTGGTGCAGTCAGTGACGAATATGGTGAAAGGCTCCATCGAGATGTTGCAACCATGCAAAAGCAGTACCAGGGCAACTGGAATCCATTAATGGAGGCTGACTATTGCTGGACGCTGACATGAGAGGCATCAGATGCTGAGTACAAATGAAGATCAGCAGCAAAACATTTTTAGGTCGAACGCAATATTATGATTAAACACGCTGTACTCAATAAAAGTTAATTTAAAGTTTCTCCAACATGATACAGCACATCTGAAATTATCTTTGTGTTCAGCTTGAAGTTGTCTATCATTTAATTTGTTGTCCAGTGTAATCAGACAGTCCAGATGATACATCCCTCCTCTGCACTGATCACAAACAAATAACTGAATCCTTGCCTCAACTTCTTGCAGCTTTTTACAACTGATATCAGTGTCTTGCAGCTCATTCTGATGGGTCTTGCAGAGCCATGATTTAATTCTGCTTCATTGAGTGCGATTCACTCAGCTTGATGAGACCACTACAGTCACTTCCTGCCAGCCCTGTTCATGATGACTCCTCACTGGGGTGCATGGACCCCAGCACACAGGATATCCCTTCCAGTCAGGGGCGGAGCCAGGTTCTAAAGTTTTAGGGGGAGTGAGCACTGAAGAAAAAGGCGCCACGGCACAAACCAGATACGAGTCAGTGGTTGAATGGCGGGCTAATTTTTCGGTGGTGGATTGGAGCCGGAGAAGGGGAGAGGGCATGCCACTTTCACTCCCCCCTGCACCACCCCCTACCTGCACCACTGCTTCTCTGTAGTTTCGCTCAGATGAAGAAGTTCATGTTCCGCACTGGGAGAATAGAAGGTTGATCTCTCTCCAGTGCAGCCACTGTCCTTGGCTAGAAGTGTGTGTTTGGTTGCAATGGGGAGTGGGCCTTCAGGGATAATTGGCATTACAAATAATGGCACTTCAGCAAGTGTGGAAATATCTTGATGCATGATTCTAGGTATAAACAACCTTAACACTGTTTAACAAATCCTTCAGACTCTATTATACTATTTTTGGCAGGGGACATATATTTCAGTGTGAATGCAAAACAAAGCAATGGTTTAGTGCTTCAAAGCTGGAATCAAAGCAACAATGTGTTTATCACAATGAGACAAAAGAGAATCAGATTCATATTTGAAAAGGGAGAATGCAGAAGGATTAGGTAAAACCGGAGTCAATGGGATGTAGTTTTAGCACAGACACAATGGCTCAACGGTCTATTTCTGAGCTGTAAATTCTAAATGTCAATCTAGTAACAGTGCAAGAAAATCTTAGCATGGGATCAGTGGTTCTTCATAATAATATTTGGAGAGAAAGAAAAGGCCATAAATAACAAACCTTATGGTCTCCGGCCATCTTTAACCTTTCATAATTACTGGGTCCACGGGTAAAACTACAGTACGAACCAGCTGGTAGTTGGGTATAAAACCAGGTCACAGAGTATATGCGCTTGTTGGTAGTCTTGGGAAACCGGGACACGAGTCCAAAGGGTTAAGCTCCCTTGGCCTATGACCTCTTACCTTGCCTGTCTACTGTGTGGTGGTGTGCATGATACAACGTCTGCTGGCTCTGTCGAATGGCTGCGGTGAGTGGAAGGTCGGACTGTGTCACCCACTCCTGGTTCCCGTTTAACATGCTCTCGCTCGGCATCGCCAGCGAGTGTCTCTTGGGGACGTCCTTGGTCAGTGTGGCTAGGGACTGCTTGGCCTGTAAGAGAAAAAGCCGCTGGGTGAACTCCTGTGGAATAAATGGGCAACGGTGGCTTCTGAAATGGCACCTCCGTACCAAAAGAGCGATCAGTATGGGGAAGAGCGTGCAGGACCCTCATTGCCATCTACAGCACAACCACCATTAAAAACAAAAGTTCCAAACCTGGTCATTTTGCAAGAGCCTAAGACTATCTATGGGCCACTGAGAAACTCATGCAAGACTGCGTGCATTCACAAACACACAATACTACCTCTGATAAGGATTCAAATGCCCCGAAATAGCAGTACTGTAGCTGGCCAACCTAGTAACAGTTATTTGCCGTGTCTTCATGCTGATGTGGTCATCCATTTGAGGTCCCAAATCCACAGATCAATTTGATGGCTACCAGTGTGAGCTGAGGAAATTCTCAGGTGGAATCAGCCAGAAATTCACATTTCTCTGAAACGCAGTTGGAGAGCTGGTGAGAATAAATTTGCCACCTTGCTTCACTGACCACAACCTTCCGGATAACAGGAAGGAGCAGGAGAAAGTCTTCCAATTGGAGCGGAGTATGGCCTACACTTCATTGATTAAACATGGTGCTGGTGTGGGTGGAGGTGGACCAGGTGGGGGGGGGGGGGGCGGTGGTGGGTGGGGGGGGAAGACATTTTAAATGGTTCTGGGGATGAATGAAGCATACTGATACACCAGTGAAATAATAGAAATTAATTCCTAGTTGAAACGCTGAAACGCGGTAACGGTTGTCCTGCCACTAATGCAGACCCGGGACAATGGACAGTGGAGACACAGGACTGCTCCGAAGGATTCAACCGCCATGACTTAATGCCGATAGCTCTATACACTCCTTAAGTGGCCTGTTAGAGGAGCCAACAGGCCACGAAGGTCTGTTCCAAAGAAGGTGGTGCCTGCGCTCGTCAGCAGCAAAAGGTTGCAGGCTATGGGAAGGCGTAGGTCATCAGAACCAGGGAGAGCAGCCCTCTCCCGCTGAGAAGGAGAAGCAGAGGAAATCACCCCTAAAGGGCCAGTAACCAGCAAGGGGCTCAGCAGCTGGGGCCACACAGGCTGCAGGTGACTTGTTTGTGGGAATCATGTATAAAAGCCAGAATTCGAGAGGGTGCTAAGGGCAAGGGTCCCCTGAAGGGCCTCAGGTGCTTGAGGCTTCCTGTTTGGATCTGGAGCTCAGGTTGCCGACGAATGGAACAGGGATCTGTGCAAGCACCGGAAACAAATCCATGGACGACGACTCTGATAGGAATCTCTTTTGCTTTTCTTTCTCTTCTTCTGTAAGGGGCGCCAGGCGACACAATTGCCGACTCTTTGTCTGCCTTACGGCAGGCAGAAGGCAATTTCATGCAATATTCCATGTTCCATACTAGTACATGACAAGAACGGAATCTCGAATTCAATGAGTCCTACCATAAAGTGAATGTGTGTTTGTGACGAGCAATCAAGGTTTGGACTTGGTCCATAGTTGTGAGGCAGGGTCATTTGGGAAGTGAGGATATCGAAGTAGATGAGCAATTTTGGAATGTAATTACAGCACCGCAACCTGGTGCTGTCTGTAAAGAGTTTGAACATTCTCTCCGTGTCTGCATGTGTTTCCTCCACCCCTTCAAAAATGTTTGGGGGTAGTGGGTTAATTGGTGCATTTGGGGTAGAGGGGGGCATGGGCTCAAGGGCCTGTTACCATGCCGTATGTCTAAAAACGTGAGATAACTATCACAGTGAAGTGTTAACAACAGGCTTCTGTTACTGGGATGAGTTCTGATGCGATAAGGAAGCAGAAATTTTGAGTGAAATGCAATGATTTGAAATGGTCAAACAGTGGAGGGCCAGTCAGAGCAGCTTCACCCAAGGGGAAGGAGAAATGAAAGCAGTCACATCAGACAAAAGTACAACCATAGGGTATAACAGTCTGTCATCTCTCTGAGACCTGAAAACTGAAGCAGAGACAAGAGCTCTTTCATTCGTGGCGCTTAAATGCCTCATTTTTATAAAATCCAAAATACTATCTGCAGCACACCAGACGTGGCCTCATGAGCTTGGGCCATTGGGCCATAGAAGGAAAGAGAAAGGGAATTTACATCATGCACTTTGTCAGATGAGAAGTAGGGATTTCAATTTGAAGGATCTGTAGATTGATGCACAAAACATTTTGCTTTATTTCCCTCATCAAGAACTCTGGCCAACAGATCGGAGACGTACATGAGTTTGGAAGGAGAGGTAAATGATGGAGGTAAGTTCAGCAGAGGCCATCAATCTCAGTCTTTCAGAACGCTTTTCCCACGAGAGAATTTCAACCTTTCAGATTGGCAGCCATTTCCTTTGTGTTCCACCAGCCCACATTACTGACTATTTCACAGACTCCGAATGCTAGAGGTTGAGGCAAACTAGACTAACACCACATTGAAACACCACTACAGCACCTGGAGTGGGGGAGGGGGAGGATAGGGTTGGTAACCTTTTTTGTGTGTGTGCATGCTTTTTATGTTTTTGCTTTGTAGGCCGGGCTCTTGAGTCTTTACACTGATCTTTTGTTGACCCATGGTTGTCAGTTTGATTTTGCAGTCTGCACTGAAGAAATGGTACTAAAAGCCATGTACTTTAGAGGACAATCTAACACATCTTTGCCAAAATTCAAACATGCACAATTTTGTTCATCTGGAAAATGCCCATTTTGAATTAGAGATTTTGTAAACTGCCCCAAAACTCTGTGGTTACGTTATAAGGTAGATGTAAAAAAAAGCCAAATCGATCCCACCACGAGAAATTGCCAAGAAGTGCAAGAATCAGAAGTGTAGTGTGACTCAAACATTTGTGGCTCCAAGGGAGAGTAGGCAGGTCAAGAGATTCACGTTGCCGTTGACGAGTGGGATTAAACAATCAATTTCTTGAACAATCCAGAAAACAAACCAAGTTGTCAGTGCATCGCCATAACAAACAGAGTCTCAATGCCAAGTCCTATCGGAACTTTGCCTTTATGGCTTGTTTCCTTCCTTAATTTCTTTATTCTTCATTGCTACTGATAAGGTACAGCTTGATATCCTCCAATAAATAGTTTATACCATCACTTCCGTCTTCCACATTCCAAAGACTCACTAGAGATGCATGGAATGCATCACTGCCTGTGATACTGTCTCACTACTTCCACTTCCTTGGTTTACATTTCAGCCGTTCTTAGTTAACCACATTTCTTTTTGATATTTGTAATAGATAACTCAATGGCCCTGCGTGCAGAGGACAGCCAAATATGTTACACAAGAATATGGAGATTCTCAGTGAGCACATTAGGGACAAAGTGGCAGCAGGAAAGGGAGGAGGCCCAATTCATGTGGGAGCAGGAAAGGGAGGAGGGCCAGTTCATGACAGTGAGGTAACTGGGGTATACGAGTGCTGCTGTTAAGATGTTGGGAGGTCAGTACTTGTGAGTGGTTCACAGTATATTAGCATTGGTATGGAATGTGGAGTACATCGGAGTCATAGACAGGATTGTCATTCCATGATGTAGCTCACAGCCCACACTAATGCTGATATATGTTACAGGGAAGAATGTTGGGTCCACCAGAGTATATGTCAAGAGTGAAGGATTATCTGGTGCTTCAGAAAGCTCTGTTAGGTTGAGTCCTGTGGGAAGCTCAAGGATGGACAGAAACCTCCCATCGCTTGATCTTGATTTTCAAGTCAAAAATGAACTGTCAAAGTGATACTCCATGATGGATGTGTTAAAAATATTACTACAGGGATAACTTGTTGCTTTTTAATCCTTCCACGTCAGTTCTTCCTCATTCATTGGACTAATGTACCTCACAACTTTCATTATGACACTGTTAGGCCTCGTACACACCATGTTATATCCCAGCTCCTTTTCTCTGATTTGGAACTTCTCACCCCTGTGTCACACTTAGGTGGGTGAACAGTCCAATGAATGAGAGGAAGAACTGACGTGGAAGGATTAAAAAGCAACAAGTTATCCCTGTAGTAATATTTTTAACACATCCATCATGGAGTATCACTTTGACAGTTCGTTTTTGACTGTTGAAACCAAGATTTTCCATCAACACATATAACTTTCATGGACACATCCAGTACGTGTTTTTCTGAACATGTACTAAAAATCACTTTTTAAATGTCACTGAAATTTTAACATCAAAACCGGGGATGAATTAAATTTTCAAGCAATGCCTATTTGCACAGTGAAAAGTCGCCCAGTGGTAGTAGAATTCAGTTTGTGGCTTGTCCAAATTGTTGGCATTTGGCGCTGCACAATATTGGGTGACATACTGCTAGGGTAGCCTGAGATTAAGTTTAACATGAATGGATCCTTACTAAAAAAACACCTTTTTCAGGTGAAATTGCACTTTGACACATGTGCCTAATCTAATGCTGTTGCAATGTCAGCAAATCTTCCTTTTAAAAAAAAATTGTGAAGTATTTCGGACAATGAAACCCTGAAAACTAATAATCAATCCAAATGGAATCCAATGGATTGGCATGCCTACACGAGAGTGGTGGGGGGTGGGGGGAAGTACCAATGCTCTGCTTTTGTCGATGGAGATGAACAAGAGAGTGGAAAAAAGCAGTGACCAATTTCAGAGAGCACTCTGGAGAATTCTCTGCCTGACCCCTATAACAGTATCAGAGCAGACTCGCTGGGTCGAATGGCCTACTTCTGTTCCTTTATCTTTGGAAATTTCCAGGAAACCATAATTGGGCCGAATGCATTGGAAGACAATAAGGGCTTTCAAAATTGGGCCGTCCAAATCATATCCAACTTCCAATCACCAAAGAATTTGGGGTTTAGTCTGACAGTAAACATGATTTGGGAGTAGAAAGCTTTTTTTTAGAAAAAAGTGACAATAAAATCTTTTGCCAGCAACCTCTGGATTAAAATTTTACAGAAAAACAGGCACAAGGGCATGCAGTAAATGGCATGAAAATAAAAGCAATGGGGGAAGCAGCATCCAAATGGATGAAATTGCCAGCGTTTGGTCATGAATGAATGTGACCTCCCTGTCTATAATACTTATGAGATAACCTTTCCTAATCACGTTCATTTCTATTTTCCATTTTTTACACTTTCTCATGTAGTATACCAGATGCAGTCAACGGCAGTAGGATATCAGAATGCTACAGGTTCTAAGGCTTTTAATTAATTTTCCACATTGCACTCTGGTGCATCTTAGAGAGGACGTAGATTTGATTCTTTGGCTGAAGGCCAAAACGGTCAGAAGTCAGGTTTCCTTCCCTTACAATCTCCTTTCTTTGACAAATTCCTGCTAAATCCAGACCTGACCAACTTTCAATCACTAATTGCATGGTTTAGAGCAGTGGTTTTCAAACTGCTCCCTTAGCTCACATTCCACCTGAAGCAATCCCTATGCCATAAGTGCTCTGTGATTATAGCAAGGGATTGCTTAAGGTGGTATATGAGTAGAAAAAATTTGAAAACCTCTGTTTTAATCGCACCTAATTGACTTGTTATGTGCACGGTTTCATAACTCCAAAGAAAATGGGGCAATTTTTCTCAAGCAAAATATTTCTGTAACAATTGGATCTAGAGCAGTGGTTCTCAACCTTCCCCTCCCACTCACATACTACCTTAATCAATCCCTTACTAATCACAGAGCACCGATGGCATAGGGATTGGTTATGATGGAATGTGAGTTTAGGGGAGCAGTTTGAAAACCAAAGGGATATAGGCCAAGCAACTTGGGTCAGCATGGATAAATTGGGCCAAAGGAGCTGTTTTCGTGCTGTGTAACTCTATGACTATATACTTCTACGTAATATTGGAAGGTATCAAAATATCCCAGGACCCTTCAAAGATTTGGCCAAAAAGTTGATTTTTTTAAAAATCCATTGGTTGGTTAGAATGTTGGGGTAGAAACACAGAAATGCTAAAGGAACTCAGCAGGCCTCGCAGCGTCTATAGGAGGTAAAGATATATTACCGTCGTTTTGGGCCTGAGCCCTTCAAGGTAAGGCCTTGAGGGAGGGGCTCAGCCCCAAAACATCAGTTATATATCTTTACCTCCTATGGACGCTGCGAGGCCTGCTGAGTTACTCCAGCACTTCTGTGCTTTCACAACAATCACAGCGTCAGAGGACTGTTGTGCTTCACTCGGAATGTAATGGTGGCAAGACAGGCATTTATTACCCTTCCCTCTCTTATCCTTGATGAGTCGCCTCATTTAACCGCTGAAGGTGCTCCTCAAGACTTGTTAGTAAGGAAGCTTCAGGATTTTTTAAGTGGAAGAAAGACAGGAAGATTTGAAATGGAGCTCATTCTGCATGATGTGTGAAGGCATCAAAGGTGACGTCAGGGCAGCAGGGCAAGGGAATGCACAATTCACCACAGTTGGGGAAAGAATAGGAAAATATGAGTAGGTAAACAGGGGTGAAAAAAGCTTGATTGGTGAGAACCCTGGCATAGACCTTATCACATACTCCAACTACATCAACCCTGTCCCAAAGCAGTGTGAGAGAAATGCAAGTACATACCAATCACCGGTTAGTAACAGGACATTAAACGTGCACACCAGCTCAAGACCGATGCCAGAATTAAGGTGGAGTCAGGTGATTGACTGGTGCCAATCGTACAACAGAACACCATTCAAAGACACATAGTGCGTGATATATTTTCTCAGTGCATGTCTTACCGCCAGCACTCGAGGGAAGGGCTCCTTCTCAGCTGAACGATCGAAAATACGATATTCCATTTTCTGGCCCATACGGTTCATTATCTGGGGAGATAGCATGTCAAATAGAATGACCTAATGTGTTCTGCCCTCCCCCCCCCGCACCTTTGACTTGAGCTCTCCTCAAATACACAGGGTGATTCCTGCAACACCAATAGATGGCGCAGTCTAACAGCTAGTTCGTTAAAATACCTCTGGAAGGGGAAAAGCAGTGCCCAAAAATGAAGCAAAGAAGGATGAAAGGAAGAAAGGAATAAAAGAGATGAAGTCAGTATATCATGGAAACTGTTTTCGATGTAGGAAGGAGAGTGAAAATAACAGACTGGGGACAAGCTGTACAAATTGAACAGAGATCACTAGTAGCTTTCTGCACGAAGGAGATGATTGGAATGACAAGTCTCTTAAAACTGTCTTTGGTAAAATGAAAGGAGTTCTAAAGCTGACCCAAGGTTTCGCCTCTCTAGGTTATCTAGGCTTTACAAAGGAATAATTCTGCACAGCGACACAGCTCGATGGGAAGAATGCATTTTAGTTTGGTGTCAAAACCAATCTGTTGTAGCACAACTAAAGAGATAAGATAAAAGGTCAGCTCATCCCAAGGAAGAAATTATACACGCCAGCTTTAACGGATGATTGCTCAATGTGTGCGCACTATATTTTACTTCACGTAAACCTGCTTATTTTATACAGATTAATGCTTTCACCAAGGGTATGAAGTGTCCAGTCCTGATCATCCTACCCTGCTCTTCATTGAGCCACAAGGTTTAAAACCAATTGCAAGTGTAAACGGTAACTGGGCCTTACTTGTTCTCATGTTACTAGGGTCCTACATCTACCCAGGGAACAGTGTGATATCTCTAAAAACTCAATGCTGGAGAAACTCAGCTGATCAAGCAGTGTATTTTATACAGCAAAAATAAAGATACATATCCAAAGTTTCAGCCCTTCATCAAGGTGTGACAAAATGTAGACAGGTACCTGAACAGAATGTTTTTTTGGTGGGGGGGAGGGGGGGGTTGGGGAAGGGGGAGAGCATGGTTCCATAGACAGGAGGTTCTAAGGGGAGGGGGGTGCTCAACAGTAACCAGGTGGAGGAGGGATGGCTCAAGCCTGAAACATTGGTTATGTATATATCTTTGGTTGTACACTGTTTAATCAGCTGAGTTTCTCCTGCATGATGTATTTTACTTCAACCAGTGTCTGCAGACTTCAGTGTTTTACAACTGTGTGATGCCGATCTCTGGGCACCTTTCCATTAAGCAAGGATTGAGTGAACTGGAGAATGTTGACTCAAATCTCCAATTCACCTTCCAGCTAAACAAAGTGAATGTTCAGCTCACCCAGTTAAAAATCAACGATCTGACTTCTACATTCATTCCAACGACAGCAGCATGCTTGTGCCCGCAGACTCTCTCCAATTTAGAGATACAGCACAGTTACAGACCCTTCCAGCCCACAAAACCACACTAGCCGAACACATCCATTTGACCACTTAACTTTTAGAACATGGGAGGAAACCACTACACCCAGAGGAACCCAAGTGTCACGCGAGAATATACAAACTCCTTATAGGCAGTGGCAGATTTGAATCCCATTCACTGACACTCGAATAGGATTACGCTAACTGTGCACTTGAATTTCTGATGAACTGTGGAGTTTGCCTGTGGCAAATCTTGCCCAGCTTGAGGCCAGTTTGACACCCAGTCTGCATACTTCAAATTGCTCCAATTAAGTCTAGTTGTTTCTCAGCCTTCGGCTACATTAGTATCCTTGGATAATGCATAAATCCAGAAAATTCTGTCATGCCTCAAACTCAAAATCTGCATTGTTTACAATGAGGGCAAAAGCTTCAGAACCCATTTGTTTCATAGTGGGACCAGTGGCGGGGACTTCAAACTTTTTTTTCCCCATGACATTTCTGATAAAACCCAAGACAGGCGGAACCTCTATTATCCGGCAGCTTCCGTGGTCTGCCATGCTTTGAATCTGCCGCCGTTAGTACAAACTCCTTGCAGACAGCGTGGGACCTGAACCCCGGTTCCCCATGGGTGGCGCTGAATCTGCCACGATCGGGACTAGGGCTCGAGTCCCCTGCAGTCTAAAATCATAACAACAAAGGAGGAGGCTATTTAGCCTTTTGAGTCCACGCTGACTCCTTGATGACACCATTTGTGAACTTTGAGTTGATAATTAATGCGTGTAATTCAATAGTGTCTCTCCCTGCCTTGCCCAGATGACAATCCAGGATCTAAGAAACAAAAATGTCAGTTAATAATGATCTTCCTGACCCTGGGTTTTCAGAAGGAGAAAATACATTTATGTTAGCATTTAGCATGGGGAACTCTTTTTCTTTGTTTCCGATACCTTGTCACAGCAGTCTGTTACAGAGTGGTGGAGTGATTGTGTGCTAGTTCCTGGGCCAAGAAAGAAATTCCCACCAGGGTAGAGGAGGTTTGTTCACTTTTGTCTCTATTCAAACACTTCATGATCCAGTGAAGAAAATGTTCCACTTGTCTTTAAATGCATTTTTAAAACAGGATTTGAGATAGAATATTGCTTGATCACTTCTGAGTAAAAACATTCTTCCGAGGAGAGCAGATATTAAGTCTCTTCCAACAGCTACAACACAATGCAAAGGAGCATTTGAAACAGGATGTGTATTAATCCCATTGCGTAACTCCAACTAATAAACTGCACGCATATTTTCAGACATTAGGTTCACCCTTCACAAAACATTACTTTCACGCTTCCCAAGTCCAGGGCTCCTTTACATAGAAAAGCCTCGAACAGCAATGTTGTACATCCCATTATATGGATTTGCTGCAATTCGGAAACTTGTTTTTTTTTTAAAAGTGTGTGTTCAAATGGTTAAAGTTTCTGCTTGCTCCATCTCGAATTATATTTTTTCTTCATTTCTCAACTTTTTTTTTCCCCATGAAACTCATGGGCATCAATTTTAGAATTAGTCAGTAACCATTCATCTAACTGCTTACTTTGATCACATTGCCAGCCTCCATCACAGTCACTCAGGCCTTTTCACACCACCGTGTAAAATGGGGATTTCCCGGGAAGCTTTCCCAGGAACCAGCGGCATGAAAATGTCGGCCCCTACAGGGCCACAGATCCGGGTAGTTACGCCAGGCCACCCTCTCCCTGTGGTCTGAATCGGTAAATGGCCGAGCAGGGGAAGCGTCGTGACATCAGCGCTTGTGTGCTGTGTCATTGAGTCGTTATTTCAGTATTTGAGCTTGTCAGCCTCAATTTGCCTTCAATAATCAGTTCATTCTGCTATTTGTTAATTGCTTTATATATATGTATATGTGTATACTATTTTTATATATATATATATATATATATAAATAGTATATACACACACATATAATATATATATAGACGTGCACAGACACACACACACACACACATACACATACAGTCTTCCAACAGGACTTTCTGTGAGTGCGTAATGATGTCATCACTGGGGGTGGGACCCCCCCGCCCCCCACTCCAAATTGCCGGGAATTTGGATCATGGTGTGAAAGGCCCGGGAGGACCTGCCTTTCCCTGGTATTTCACCCAGGTTCAAGTAGGGTCACCGCTCACCTGCGGTGTGAAAAGGCCCACTGTGAATGGTTTTGACGCCCTCACTTATGGTCCCTCCTGGCAATGTTTCCACTCTGCGCTGATCACCCTGTCTTCCACCTTTCATCACAGTCATCCGATTCTACTCCTACCAGGGCTCAGGGGCATTCTGCAAATCCTCTCAAGCACCCCCACCTTCTCTTAGCTCATTGTAAATGCATTCCTGGGTCCTGCTGCAGCTCATTTCCTTAGCCTTTCTCAGAGTTGGATAGTGAAGAACAGCTCACAGGCTCTGATTGTACACCAGTATCACTAAATAGGGCACCGGTGTATCTCATTTATTGAGCAACCCTTCTGGATCCTGCCTCTGTAAAAGATTTACATGTTTAATTTCCATCAATCAAGAATTCAAGTGAAAGGAATTGCTGTCCGATTATTGTTAAATGGGATCAGAAAGAACATTTCCTTACAAGGTGAAGAACTGTTTGCGGCAGTGAGGTGGCAGAATGTTCGGCTCATCTCATTGAAGATCTCACCACGTCTGGGAGTGTGCGGGATAACTGAGGTCACTCAGTTTGTATGCAGCCACTGGACTTCACACTGACAATAACATACATGTTAATGGTGAAGGAAAACCCACAAGCAGGACACAAATGTAAAAAGGGGAAAAAAAACGCCTAATCCCAACCCTTCACTTATCATTCTCTGACATTGCCAAAACTGTGGTGTAATTGACTACCCATGTCTACATCAACCATTGAGCAAGTGCAATGTAAGCCACAGCAAATGCCTGCCAGTTCCATCCACTGTATTGAGATCATTTGGAAATGGAAGACACTCAGTAGTGACCACTGTTCATCCCTTGATCTGACGCATCTGGCCTCAAATTTCCCATGAATTCAAATGGGAAATTCAGCATTTGATAGAGAGCAGTGTGTTGTAGGTCACATTACTTACCATGGCCAATTCTGCCTCGAGTTCTTTAATTCTGTTCTCCTTCAGATCCAGCTGTGTTCGGAGTGAAGTCACATGATCAGTTGCCTCCTTCGCTTGTCTGCGGAGATCCCATTTCTCCCGTTCCAGCGAGTCTTTCTCTTTTCCTAAAACCTTCACTGCATCTTCACTTTCCTGAAAGTGTGAGAATGAAGGCTGCAAATTATCCGGGCAGTTAGGAAGGTCCAAGACATAGAATAAAAGCAGATGACCATGAAATCCATTACATCCACATCCTAAGGGACGGAGCATTGGGCACAGTGCTTTCATGGATATTTGGCCTCAAAAGCTCTTTTACCCATAGGGGAAAGTGGAGAGAAGTGGATGGAAGAGAAAGAAAGTTAAGAAGTTGGTGTGGCAACAGGAGGGAAGCAACATATGTTCAAATCAAATTTTAAAAAATGTTGCTTGCCCTTGATAGATATCCCACAATCCTCTTCATATTCATGTATCTATCTAATCGATATGCCCGACAGTTTACAGTTATCAATAAGTAGTAATTCTGCCTGACTCCCAGGAGAAAGAATTTGAGGGTTGTATGACAGAAGAATGAGAGGGGATCTTCTAGAAACATAAAATTCTGAAGCGCAGATAAGATAGGCAAGGTAGGCAAGTTGTTTCCATTGGTGGGGGAGACCAGAATTAGGGGACATAGCCTCAAGATTCAGGGTAGTAGATTTAGGATAAAGATGAGGAGGAACTGCTTTTCCCAGAGGATGGTAAATCTATGGAATTTGCTGCCCATTTGACCTCAGTAAACCTATTTAAGACAAGCTTGGATAGATTTTTATATATGGACATTAAGGGATATGGGGAAAAGGCAGGTCGGTGGAGATGAGCCCTTCATCAGATCAGCCATGATTTCATTGAATGGCAGAGCAGGCTCGACAGGTCGAATGGCCGACTCCTGCTCCTATTTCTCATGTACTTATGTCATGATGTAGCTCGTGTCATAGTCAAGTTTGGAGACCAATTTTTCGAGTCAAATTTGCGGGGGTCGACGGATGCTACTTTTGACTGTGGTAAGTACCTGCGTCATTCAAGTCTTCGGGAGCTAGGATGGCCAGGAGGTAAGTCCGCATTTGGAGCATCGGATGGTGAGTGCCCGCAGTGAGGATCCCCATTCAGTGCTTCAGGACCTCAGACAGGCGGGCGGTCAGGGCCAGAAATTGGGGGGAGGGGGTGTGGGTTGACTTTTACACTGGATATATAGAAAATACACAATTTTGGGGCTAAAAAAGGGGAGGGATAACTTTTACATGAGTATATACAGTATGTGATGTCATGTATGTACTCTGACCACAAATATGAACTTAAAATGTCTTATATTGCCACTGTTTCCACCACCACTTCTCCTGGCAGCCTATTCCAGGCACCCACCGCTCTCTGGGTCACACTGGCCATTTGTAATAAGACTAATGTTGTGAAAGGCCAGTTTATTAATCCAATCCAAGCCACTCCCAGAGTTAAATATTTCTGAAAATCGCTTCCTGATTAACATCCATTTTCCTCAGACCCACTTGTAATTCCAGCATTCCTTTTACCTTTCTGTGTTGCTCGTAATTCCTTATAAAATCCCTCAGCTGCTCCTCCCGGCTCTCAAGTGTTGCATACAGTTGTTGCATTTGGTTTACCAGGTCAGCCTTTTCTGCTTTTAATCGTTTACGGTCCGTCTTCATGGCTGTTGGGGGCGGGGGGGTGGGGGGAAGAAAGGCAGAGGATTGGCCTCAATCAACACATGAAATCTGACAGGTCTGGCCTGCTGCATTTCCTTTCACTGACAAAGGACACCACCGATGGCTGTGGTCTCAGTTTTAAACTTCCTATGCTGTCCAAAATCTCTCCGACACCCCCCCGCCACTTCTGCCTGAAAACATTGCTTAAAACGTACCATTTTGAGCAAGCCTTTGACTGTATGCCCTGATATCCTTCTTGTGGCACAGTTAATTGGTTTGAAGATGGTTCTGTTATGCATTTGGGGGTGCTCGAAGTGGAACACAAAAGTCTGCAGATGCTGTGATTGTAGTATAAACAGACAGAAATGCTGGAGGAGCTCAGCCGGTCTTGCAGGGTCCTTAGGAGGTAAATGTATATTACTGATGTGAGCCCTTCTTCAAGGCATAAGCAAAGAACAGGAAGGTGTCCGAATAAAGACAGAAGGCTGGCCGGGGGAGGGGTCCAGACCAACAAAAGGCGTGAACTGGATACAATAAGAGGGAAGGTGAGAATTGATTTTGGCTCTATGAAAGGAGACAGAGGGAAAAGTGAAGAGAGACAGAGCTGGGGGAAAGGGCACAGGGAGAAGAAGTGAGGGGGAATGCTCCTCAAGGCTAAAGATGCCAAGCAAGTAGAAGTAGGTGTTATTTTGTTAGTAGTCTATTAGCAAACAGGTTAATCAGAAAGCACATGCAGAGCAGGAGATGTAGAAGGGGCAAGATAATTAATCTGGTTAGGTGTGAGTGCAAAATGCATTTCAGTAAGGTGTGAAAAACCCATCCCAATTTTCTTTTATTCTTGACTTCAGTGGATGTGAAAAAAAATTGAACAGGATCCAAATCAAGTGCATGATTCAAAAGCCACCAAATTCACATTGGGCAGGTTGAGTTCCTTGTGTTACACACACACACACACACACATACACACAAACAGAGATTTACAGCAGAGAATGCCACCCAGCCCGTCCTGCCTATACTGCCTCATTAATGAATCCTAAATGAAGCCCTAGAAAATATTGCACACCACTTCTTAAAGTACTGGAACAGCACTGTGGTATACCCTCATCCTAAACTTGTCAAAAATCACAAAAAGTGAGCCAAGGGCAAATAAGGTTCACAGTCCAGCATTGTCAGAGTTTGTTTGCTGTGTTAAACTGGCATCCAGATTCCAGCCTGGCACCCCTCTGAGGTGCTGCAAAGTCTTGCAGTTGTTACAATGTGCAGCTTTGCAGGTAGGTCTACAGCCAAGTGTGGTTAATGAATAAATGACAACTCCAGTGAGTGAAGGGGTGTGAGTGCGTTCACTGTGGGTCAGATAGGATGGTGATAAATGTTACCTGGAAAAGGCATGCCTTATAATGTAAGGGAGGGACGCTCAACATCCAAGGTCACAGCCGGGGGCCTTCGTGGCAGGTTTAAGGAACACTGATGAAACAGGCTTACCTGCGCCGGTGAGATCTGTAGCAATTTGAACAATCCTGCCACGAGCTGAGACTGGTCAAGACTATAACATCTGCAGGCGTAGATGTCTTGGCACAGATACAGTCATTTGAAATTATAGGAAGTCAAGGAGCCCAGCAAAGGCAAGGAAATCAATTTGGAAATGGCCCTTTAAATAGCATGGTTTTGGGGAAAAAGAATTTGTTTATTGCTAGTTTTTCTGGGAGTTCATTAAAAAAATATTGTTTTTCACCGTCAAGCTGAAATCACCATTGCAGCTGAATTTGCCCTTTTGACATCATTTGAAAGACTATTACATTGGAAAAGAAATATACTGCAGGAATGAAAATGACAGAAAAATTAGAAAAAAAAATTTCCTGCCAGGCTCTCAGGTCACAGAATTATTCTGCTCTAGATAAGCCTGATTTTCATCCAACTATTTTTGCCCTAATTCGATTTCTTCGTTCTCTTCCCACAGCCTTACATAAATATATTTTTTTCTCCCTGAATTTGATTGACTTGTTTCCTTGGGCCCGGCGAGTTGTGCAGGCAGCTCTCGGAAAGAGTACTTTGCAACTGCTGCTCGGACAAAGGATTGAGAAAAGCTATTTTGAGTATTATCATCCTGATCCAAACTAGAACAGCTTGATCACTCCACAAAACATGAGGACCCCGATTTTAATTTTATAGATGGCTTTGAAGCTTCACGTCTCTCTCTCACACACACACACACACACACACACACACACACACACACACACACACACACACACACACACACACACACACAAACAGAATTGGCCAAGGTACTTCCGCTTAATCCCTTGTTCAAAAAGCATCCAGCTCCTGACTTGTCACCTGCTTTATCCTGACACACTATGTTAAGATCCAACCTTCTGCGTATCTAAATTAAAACTGTCTGCAAATGTTCCCTCTTTGCTGCTCAAGTCAATGGCCCCTGGATATAGACAATGCTAATGCTGGTGCGTTCGAGCGGACTGCACTGCTCAGGGTACCGGACTTGTCTGGCTCATTAAGACTAATCTCACATTTGTGGCATATGGTTTTCTGCACACCAGATAATTCAAAACACACGTGACTATGTAACGGAGGCTGGCTGGAGAACGTTTGGAAAGGAAAGGTGGGAATAGAAGGGAGGAAGTGAGACCGTACACAGACTGCAAGTCATCTGTACACATCTCTTACACGCCGAAAGCTTGGAGGGATTTTTGCTGCTCAGTTCTTGTGCATTCGATTCTACAGAGCATGAAAAGCTACTCCCCACCTGCCCTATGATACTCATAATTCCTAGGAAGCGCGAACAAGCTGACAGGTTGACAGGCAGGCCGAGATGTTTGGGCCGCCAAGGCCGCACCTTCCCATTTACAATTCATTGAGCATCTCAGAATAAACAGAGAGGTCTGTCGCAAGGTCACCTGTGATCTCTGCTCCACATCAGAAGACAGCTTCAGAATGACAAGGTAATCCCAGCGGGAGTCTGGTAATCACGGCAGGGTCAAGGAGACAAATTCTATCACCGGCAGTTGTGGGGTGCATGCACTACATTATCCATTCCATCCTTCAGTTGATGCTTAGTGCACTTTGGTGGCTCTTACATTACAACATTGTCCAGGGTGGTCCACCTCCACACCTCTCTTTCTCTCTGTAGGCCACGCTGACAGAGAACCTATTTTATTAACGTTGCTTATTTTGTACACAACTAAGCCAGGGATGGACGAGCTCCTGCAGGTAAAAAGGGAGTCTCTGCGATCTCATGCTAACCAGAAATAAAACAGAAAGTCTGTAGGCACCGTGGTTGACGTAAAAGGTGGATAAGGGAGGGAGGACTCACCAGCAAGCAAGGGGAGGAGGGCTGGCTCTGTGAATGGAGAAGAAAGTGGGTGGAGAGCTGGAGGAAAGAAGACAAAAGGGGAGGAGAACAGGGAGTAGGTGAGCAGAAACTGGAGAACTCAATGATACCCCTTTGTCCCTCCAAATTATGGGTGGTCTTGGTGGGACATTACATGAGGCCATGGACAGACATGTGAGCATGGGAGTTGGGCGTGGAATTGATTCACAGAACCGTCCCTCCTTCCCTTGCTTGTTGGAGTGTCCTCCCTCCCTTATCCGCCTACTACCTCCTGCCTTTGGGACCGGCTCCTCGCCCTGCCCCTCCCCTCCCCCACCATTTTGTTTGGGCACGTGCCAACATTTTTTCACACCTTGACGAAGGGCATAAGCCTGAAACATTGGTTATGATTCTTTATCTTTGCTACATAAAGTACACGGTCTCTCCAGTATTGCGTTTTCACGTTAACCAGAGGCCAGACTGCAGCTCACTAAATCCTGTGGTCAAATTGTCAACATTAAAGGATTTACCTTCCCAGAGGAACTGTCCAAAATCTTCCATAGGTACTATTGCCTCAAATATTTTCTCTCGGTTATGAAGTGAGAAGAAAAGTCAGGATGCAGACAATTCACTTTGCTTTATAGATACATACATTGCTTCTGAAGAAGTAAACCCACCAATTCAGTATCTAAGTATTATACAGTGACAGACATGTTCTCATCAGTAAATTACCTCAGTGCAACAGGGACTTAACTGTGCAGATAATACTTGCTCCAACATCACACTGTTTAATGGAAAACCCATCATTATAGTGTTAACATGGTAAGTCTCTATCATGTGGTTCTCAACCTTTTTCTTTCCACTCACATACCACTTTAAGTATTCCGTGTGCCATAGGGGCTCTGTGATTTTTAAGAGATTGTGGGTGGAAAGAAAAAGTTTGAAAAGCACTGTTTTAATAGTATTTAATTGACTTGTTATGTGCACGGTTTCATAACTCCAAAGTGGGCCAGACAATTTTTCTCAAGCAAAATATTTTAGTAACAATTGGGCCTAGAGCAGTGATTTTCAACCTTCCCTTCCCACTCACCTACCACCTTAACCAATCCCTTACTAATCACAGAGCCCCGATGGTGTAGGGATTACTTAAAGTCGTAGGTGAGTGGAAAGAAAAAGGTTGAGAACCACTGAACTAGTATTATCTCAAAGTGTGTTTTAAAAAAATGACTTATTTTGTTCAGCCAAATCTGGTCTCTCCAAACATAACCCAAGTTTGGTGAGCACAGCAGGGATAATATTAAAGTATTTGACGGGAATTTACTGGAAAGTTCAGTGTATTTTGTGGCATTTTCTATCTAGTTAAAAAGGATGTGAAAGCACATACAAATGTTATAGTTCCAGCCTAAGTAAACATATTTGTCCCATGAGCTTTACAGGAGTTCAAAGTTATCATTGTTCAAATGGGTGCAATGCACAAAGTGCTGGAGAAACTCCAGGTCATGCGGCAGCTATAAGAAGAAAGAGGCTGTCGACTTTTTGGGCCTGATCAAGAACCTGGAAAAACAGGTGGGGGTGGGAGGAGGGGGAGAGGAGAGGAGGGAGTTAGAGAGGAGAAGAGGGAGGGGAAGGAGCACAGGTTAACATGAAAGAGGTAAGAGGTGGATACAGGTGGGGAGATAGAATAGTAAGAAGCTAAGAAGTGATAAGGGGTAAGAAGGCTTAGAAGGGTAGCTCTCTGATAGAAGGAAGGGGGTGGGGAGCTGGAAGAAAGGAGAGAGGGATAGGGAAAGAGAGACACGGAGGAGGGTGTTAACAGAAATTAGAGAAGTCAATATGAATGCTGTCTGGTTGGAGACTGCAAAGATGTTTCTCCAATTTGCTGGTGGCCTCAGTTTAGCAGAACACTAAGTCATGTTGGGGTGGCAATGGTGTGTGGAATTAAAATGTTTGACCACTGGGACGACTTTGTGAAGGTGCTCAACAAAATGATCTCCCACTCTGCCTCCAGTCTCCCTGATAGGAGTCCATATTGGGAATGCCGGATGAAATAAATGACCCCCACAGACTCACAAGTGAAGTGTTCCTTCACTTGGAGGGACCGTTTGGGCCCCCAAAGAGCAGTGAGGAAGGAGATGTGGGTGCAGGTGTAGCTTTTCCTCTGGTCACTGGGGTAGGTACAAAGGGAAGGGATGAGTGGATGAGGGGGTCTCGAAGGAATGGTCCCTACAGAAAGCAGAGAGAGAGAGAGAGAGATGGGAAAAAGATGTGCTTAGTGGTGGATCCCGATATAGGTGGCAGAAATTGCAGAGGACACTAAGTTGGTTGTGGAGGCTGGTGGGGTCGTAGGTGAGGAGAAAATGAATCCTGACCTGTTGGATCTCAGAGCAGATGTGTGGGAAAAGAGGAGATGCAGGTGAGGATTGAGTTAATGGCAGTAGAGGGGAAGCCACATTTTCTGAAGAAAAAGGACACGCAGATGTCCTGCCTCATGCTGGGAGCAGATGGACAAATTGAAAGGAAGGAATAGCATCCTTCCAGGTGGCAGGTGCAGTCAAGGTAACTGTGAGAGCTAGTGAGTTTATAGAAGATGCCTGTCAATTATTTGTCTTTCAAGATGGAGTGAAAGATATCAAGAAAGGTGAGACTGTTGTCAAGGATGGAGCAAGTGAATTTCAGGTCGGGGTGGAAGTTGGCAGCAAAGTTGTTAAAGATGATGAGCTCATCATGGGTGCACGATGTAGCACCAATGTAATGGAGGAAGAAGTGAGGAGCCTTTCTTGAATTGGCTTGCAGCATGGATTGCTCCACACAGCCAACAAAAAAAAGCAGACATAGCTGGGACCCATGGGAGCACCAATGACAATACCTTTGACTTGGAGAAAGTGCGATGAGCCAAAGGGGAAGTTATTGAGGGTGAGGACGAGAGCGACCTGCGTGATGGCACAGATATGACTCTCATGGTCACTGGTCCTATCACTGCACACTCAGTTTATTAATCTCAGCAAAGCAGCCCTTGAATCATTATTGGTCTCAGAGGGACCACAGTTCTTGCTCCCTGTGGCTTTGCTTCTCTCAGCCAGGCACACCGTGAACAAAATAGGTGCGGTTAGGACCACTATTCCCTCGAAGTAAAGCAACAATCCCCCTCCCGAAAATATAGCAACAAAACCCCCCCCCCAAAAATAAATTTAAAAAAACCCAAAATAAAGCGAAACACACAAAAAAATAAAACTCCATTAAATTTTAAAAAGTCTTCCAAAATATTTTTTCAATCCCCTAAAATATAAAAAAACCCAAAATATATATTAAAAAAATTCTCCCAGAAATTATTTAAATACTCATTCCCCTCTCTAAATATTTATCACAAGTTGCCCGCAAGAAAAAAAAGTTATCTTCCTCTTCAACTTTTTACATTTTAAAATAAAACTTTTCCTTCCCCCCCCCCCCCCCACCCCCCCGTGTGGCTCTTTAGCCACAGGAGGTTCACCGCCAATCAAAATTCTGTCATTACTCACCATCCACACAAGTATGTTAGAATAGAATTGTTGGAGGGCAGAAGCTTAAATCTGAACTGATTTTTTTTTCTCTAATCAAGTACACACAGGGTGCTTTCAGCAAGTTTGTTGACCCAGTAGTTGAGACACGTAGTCCTAAAAGCAGGCAAAGGTTTAGGTGGTTGGCCAGATAAAGTGATGGTCTGATCAGCACTCTCCACAGAACTATATGATGATTTATCAAGAAGGGTTTAAGATTTAGTCCCTGAACACTGATTATACAATACTGAAATGTACCTGACATTTAAGCTTTAATTGTGCCTTCCATGAAAGGAAGCTGTCAAAGCTTTCAATTTCCATATGGAATAGGCTCAATTTTATTGCACTAATTCAGGTCTCAATCTAACCTAGTTCACGGACTCTTGAACCAAATTACAAGTTAAACTGATAGGTTTGCTGCTTGAAGGCCCCTATTGGTTATTCAAGAATAGCTTCCCAAAAAAATATCCCACCTGAAAGTGATTAGGATTCTCGTACTGGCCTGAAAGGACTGCAATATCCATGGGGGAAAAAATCCATAAGCATTACTTTCAAACTCTGACTGCCCTCTCTTGGGCCCCTAATTCTCAAATTCTGCAATATTAATTAACTCCAGGAGAACAGATTTATCTGTGGTATAAGATTCACAATTCATGGGTTTAAGAATTGATCTCAACAAACTGGACCCATTAATCAGATTCTATGCTCAGTGCTGGACATGCAAACGGAGGGAGTAATCATTCAGCACAGCCTTTCACTCTGTCGTCTGTGGGCCGAAACAAAGTTTAACACCAACCATTTGTGAATGCTGATTCACTGCAAGTCATCGAATGGTCCCTTCTGTGAAGGATTTTGCTCTGGTGATTCCAAGCACTGAGGCTACTTTCACTAACTTAATGGGGCTGCAGGATGTTGAACATAAGGCTGTGTCAGAAATACACATAGTTTTCCCCTCACATTATTTTTTAACCCTTGGCTTATCTGCTGCCTTAGTGCTACTGTGGTGGTGTTCAGGGATCTGCTTCCAGAGGGATTGGAATCCCCGCTTCCTTTCAGCTGCAAGGCACAATCTCAATGGAAGAAGTAGTTAGATGATCTGCAATTGCCAACACTGAAAGCACCGAAATACAACCAGGCACGGGAGATGTAATTGACTTGATTTCCTCCCTTTCCCAAGGCAAATGATTAATAATGCCTCTCCCACTGCCTTGGCTCAAACTAGCCAACCAGGCATGGAATCAGGATGAAACTCGTGGCCTTGGGATCTTCATGGATCAGTATTACAGAAAATAGAATCTCTGGATAGTTTCCAAATCATTCATTTAAGACCAAATTATTTACCCTCGTGAAATCCACAGGAGAGACTAGTTCAGAAGAATTTTACTGTTTAAGACAAAAAATTTAAATTTAAATAGCATGGTAAAAAGGCTCTTCTGGATCACGAACCCGTGCTGCCCAATAGACCTACAACCCTGGTACATTTTGGAGGGTGGGAGGAAACCTTAGCAACAGGAGGAAAAACGGAGAGTGTACAAACTCCTTACAAGCTGTGCTGGATTCGAACCCGGTAGCTGGCGCTGTAAGATGTTGTGCTATTTGCTATGCTAACTGTGCCTCCCTTTTAATTAGATATGTTTTCGAGTGCCCTCTCCCCATCGCATCCCAGACCTCAACTGGGAAATGAGTGACTGTTGACCACTCAAGGATCTGAGCCCAATCTTACCTTCAACTAACAATCGGCACACATTCATTATCCAGTGGGTAGATGATTGCTTTAGGCAGATTATTGCTTTGGGCTGAATGACCCAGGGGAACTAAAGCAAAGGGCACCAAAATTAAATGTTCTACTCCAAATTCAACTGGGATGCGTGGATCATGCATCAGAATCTTCGAAGTAGAAGTCTGACGACCTCCCATTAACACGGCACAGTTAGCACAACGATGTTACAGCTCCAGTGACTCGGGTTTGAATCCAGCGCTGTCTGTAAGGAGTTTGCACGTTCTCCCCGTGTCTGCGTTGGTTTCCTCCGGGGGCTCCTGTTTCCTCCCACTCTTTAAAATGGGGTGTAATTGGGCAGCACAGACTCATGGGCCGGAAGGACTGGACAAAATTCATGCAGACACGGGCAGAACGTACAAACTCCTTACATACACCATGGGATTCAAACCCCGGTCCCAGTTGCTGGAGCTGTAAAGGCATTGCCCTGACCACTACGCCAACCATGATAAGAGTTTAGAAGAATAAAAGGAAATTTTGTGGAAATTCTCAAAGAATAGTATAAACTAAATGCAAGGTGGATATTTTTGATGGCAGGAGAGTTCATAACCGGGGATCACAGTTTAATAAACAAAGGGGATAAGCTATGTTGGACTGAGAAAAGAAAGCTTTCTTTATCCAGTGTAGTGAATCTGTGGAATTCTCTACCATAGAAAATAGTTTAAAGTCAGAAAGTAAATTCAAGAAGTTATATACAGTTCTTAAGACTAACAGGATCTTAAGACTGCGCATCTGAATAATAAGCTATGATCATATTAAAAGTCGGAGTTGATTCAAATAGGTTGTTAATATTATTATGTTTCTATAGGACCAAGCAAGATAGCATCTGGAATCTCTAAAACAGAGTCCAGTTTTCTTATCTAAAGGACAATACACTTGTTACAGAGGGTACACTGATGATTCATCACATTGGTTTCTGGCATTGTCGCATGAAGAGAGATTAGGCTGCTGTGGTCTGGATAGGAATAGGGGAAAGAATTTTTTTTAAAAAATCAGATTTCAGATTTATTGTCAGAGTACAACCCTGAGATTCTTTTTCCTGCGGGCCAGGTAGAATTACCACTTACTGGTAGTGCAAAAAAAAACTATCCTTAATGTACATATGAAAACAAATAAAGAAATGTAAACAAACTGACTATGCAATGCAAAGAGAAAAAAAAAATCAATAAAGCGCACAAGTAAGAGCCCTTAAATGGGTCCCTGATTGGGTTTGTCGTTAAAGAGTCTGAAGGTGGAGGGGGAGCAGCTGTTCCTGAACCTGGTGGTGCGAGTCTTGTGCCACTGACACCTCTTTCTGGATGGCAGCAGTGAGAACAGAGCGTGTGCTGGCTGGTGTGGATCCTTGACGATTGCTGCTGCTCTCTGATGGCAGAGTTCCCTGCAGATGTTCTCGGTGGTGGGAGAGTTTTGTCTGTAATGTCCTGAGCTGTGTCCACTACCTTTTGGAGGGCTTTACCCGCAGGAGTATTTGTGTCTCCGTTCCAGACCATGATGCAGCTGGTCAGCAAAGTTTCCACCACTCATTTGTAGAAATAAGCAAGGGTTTCCGAATGCCATACCAAACCTCTGAAGAACGAGAGGCTTTGGTGTAGGATTAGTGTGCAAGTGCAGACTTGGTGGCCCTACTGCATGATTTTTTGACTCCATGAATACAAATGGCAAGGGATGAAGTCCAAACGTTGTAGCACCTGCTCCCTCCTCTCCAAAACGCATTTCCACAACTCACCAAATCTCATTCAACCTCCAAACCCTCCCCCAGCGACGATGGCTTTCAATTCCTAGGAAATCCTACTGTTTACAGGATCCCCAGCACCTTATCCACCATCCTGACTGAAATATATGTGGCTGCCTCCTCGATGTTATTGAAATAAAATCCTGATACTGGAGTTATTTCATTGCAAGGACTTCAGTGGTTCAGGAATGTGGCTTGTAATTATCTTGTCAAGTTCAAGTCGAGATGGTATTAAATCTTGGCTTCCCACAAATAAAAATATGACTCTCTTGGTCAGTTAAGCTAAAGATTCAGTGTGTTCACCTGGGCATATTTCCATCATTTTCAGAGCAGAGACAAATCTTTCTCAGTATTGATTTGTCCTTTTTTATGCGTTTATTCAATATGCTCTGCTCCTCAAACAGGCCCTAAAGAACCAACTGTCCTTCCCTGGCTCAGCTTAAGGCTATGCATTACATCAGTGGCTCCTTTTGAGAAAAAGGGCAGCAAGGTTAGCGTAGTGGTTAGTGCAGCGCTGTTACTGACCCGGATTCGAATCCACCACTGCCTGCAAGGATCCTCCTCGTGACTGTGTGGGCTTCTTTTGGGTGCTCCGCTTTCCTCCCACCATTTAAAAAGTATCGGAGATTGTAGGTCAATTGGGGTGATACAGACTCGTGGGCCTAAAGGGCCTGTTACCGTGCTGCATGTTTACACTTTAAAAACGTTCAACATCTTTAATTGGCCGCAAGTTGTTTGGAGATGATAGGCCTCCCCATCTGGTTTACATCAAAACCACACCAAGCAGAGTTCAGAAACGAATACTCTCTCAGCAGCAACCAGTTCAGGTACACAATGCTTTATCCGGAACCCCTGGGGGACAGTGCCCCAGATTTAAGCCCACCTGAATTGTGCTGCTGTATCCAGCCCCTTCCAGTCGTGCTGTCGTCTCTCTCTCCCCCGTCCACCCGAGTCGCGCTACCATCTCTCCTCCCCCTGCCCGGCTGAATTGCGCTGCTGTCTCTCCCACCCACCCGAGTCGTGCTGCTGTCTCTCTCTCACCCCCCCACCCACCCGAATCGCGCTGTCATCTCTCTCACCCCTCGTCATTCCCAGTCGCGATGCCGTCTCTCTCTCTCCCTCTGCTGTACCAGCACCAGGAAAAAAATGCCGGTTTTTGGAGCTTTCCAGATTTTAGATGTCCGGATAAAGGATTGTGTACATGTACTAAAATTATCAATTAGTGGGTCCATACCTGAAATGTCGACTGACCATTTCTACATGGGGGATGGTGTTTTACCTGCTGAGTTCTTAGTTTGCTCAAGACTGCAGCATCGGCAGTCGTCGTGTTTCTCTTTGGCGTTGCACTAAAATACTGTTTAATTGATCATGCCCCGCTATTTGTGAGAGATTACTGACACACAATGTCTGAGATATACCAACATGCCTTGCATCTTTGCACAGGAAGAGGTGCTGATATTGAAAGAGCACTTCATCCCCTCAAACCAAATGAAGTTTCTCCGCAGGATAACATACCAGGAACTGCTCGAGGAGGAGAAAGGCATCAGCTCTTTATCTATAATGAGTAATTTTGCCCAGAGACCTCAAGGGTAGACTAATTTGCCTTCAAGATGACAGAATTTCATAAAAAAAGTTAAAATTTGTGGAATGTATTTTCCTTATTAATTCTTTTTATTCAGATGATTTATATTCATCTCCATGGTGTGAATCCATTTGAAAAAAGTCATTGCCGAGGGAGGTAAAGTTCTACCTATTATCCTACATGTGTACATTGCACAATGCATCTTTAGGGAACTAGGGCCTTTATAAATATTCAGACTAATAAATCGGAAATATGCATGAATAATTTTTGCTATGTCTCTTGGTGTTATATGTCGTAAATTGACGAAGGTTTATTTCTCAGCTATTTATATTCTAACTTCTCCCAAATTTCTCACTGAACTTCATAACGTGGGCCGCTCAGGTTTATAGTTAAATGCATTTCCTTCCTTCAAAAGCTGAGGGGGAGAGTGACCACACTTGACTGGATTATTGATCCAAAATTCCATGCTGGTTTCTGTATTTGTTTAGAAATGGCATGATAGGTCTCTTAACTGACCAGAAAATCTGTAAATTCTTAAACATTTAGTCTCAAGAACAACACGCTTGAATGCTTAAGAAACACAAAAACTGATGGAGGAACTCAGCAGCATCCATGGAAGGCAACGGTTCATGGCACAGCTGACGTGGTAGTTAGCTCAACATCTTGACAGTACCAGCGATTGGGACCGGACCGGGATTCGAGACCCACGCTGTCTGTCAGGAGTTTGTACATTCTCCCCGTGTCTATGTGGGTTTTCTCCGGGAGCTCCAGTTTCCTCCCACTTTTCAAAATGTACCCTGGGTGTAGGGGTTAATGGGGTTGCAAATTGGGCGGCAAGGACTCGTGAGCTAAAATGGCCTGTGACCATGCTGTATGTCTAAATTAAAAATTAGCCCTTCATCACAATTATTTTGTGTGTTTCTCCTTCTTCAGTTCCTCTTGGTTACCTCCCTTTATGTCTGATTGCTCATGAACAAAAAAAAAATTGCACATGCTGGGGCCTAGTGCAGTTGATAAAAGCTCTTGTGATATGGCCTCCTCTACATAGGGGAGCCTGGACGCAGACTGGGAGATCATTTCATTGAAAACCTTCACTCTGTACACTGCAGCAGCAAGGATCTCCCAATGGCCAACCATTTCAATTCCACACACGATTGCCATACAGACGTGTATGAGGCTACCCACAAATTGGAGGAACAACATCCTGTGGTCTCCAATCAGACAGCATCAACGTGGAATTCTCCAATTTTCATCAATTTCATCCAGCTCCCCACCCACTGCCCTTCCTTCTCTTCTATATCTTCACCCTCGGCCATCTCCCCATCACTTCTCAGCATCTTTCTATTCTACCATCACACCTCTATCTCTTACCTGTCAGCCTGTGCTCCTCCCCCCACCCCTCTTTCCTCAACCTTTTATTCAGACGTGCCTGATTTTCAATCTCCTGCTGAAGGGCTCAGGCATGAAACATTGTCTGCCTATTACTTCCTCTGGATGATGCATGACCTGCTGAATTTCAAATTTAAATTTAACTTTAAAAAATAAATTTAAATTTAGGCATACAGAACTGCAACAGGCCACTTTGGCCCACGAACTCGTGTCGCCCAGCTACACCCAACCACCACCCCGGTCGGTACGTTTCGAACAGTGGTAGGAAACCGGAGCACCCAGGGAAAACCCACACAGAAATGGGGAGAGCGTACAAACTCCTTTCAAACAGTGCAGGATTTGGACCCTGGTCCCGATCGCTGGCAGTGCACTGGCATTGCGCTAAATGATGCGGCAGCCGTGCCCACCTCCACACTTTTGTGGACATGTCTGAATGCTTGTCCGTTTGAGACCCTTTCTGCCTGGGTCCTCAACTTGATTGCTTTCAGAAGGGGATCAGGAATGTTGAAGCACTAAATCTCCTAGTTTTATACGAGGTAATCAGTATTTTCATTATTCTAGAATCTCCTGAATCACTTGCTTATGAGATGAGGGGATGAAGGAATCATTCGATGGACTGGGAATACGTTCGCTCAATATATTTTGGATTCAATGTAGAGTTCAAAAATAATTCAGGTGCTGCTGGGTTTATTGCCCATTAAATGGATGCAGATTCAAGTAGCAGGTAACACAAAATCCAATGCTGTATGTACTGTGGAAAATCTCTGTGTTCTGGATGATGTATTAAGTTGAGTACCATTTCAATTTTCAGATGCAAAAACTCCAGTAGAACAATTTTAAAGAATGGTGCAAAAAACCTTTGATACTGGCCAATACTGATCCTTCATTTAAAACAGCTCTCCTGAGAACCAGCTGTATGCAAATTGGCTCAAGTATTTCCAACACTACAATGGCAGCTCGAATTGTGAAGTGACTACAATTCAATGTACCTTGTTACATTTATAGACTTACCTTAATTAAATTTATGTGGCACCTTTCACAACTCATGTTCAGCGGTTCCTTTATAATTATCTGTTCTATTTTAGTTTCTTCCCATTATTCTTGTTTTTAGTTAGAAAGAAATGACTGACTGGTTGGTTCTTTGTATACATTGTAATCTGCATCTTTCTGATAACGTGCGGTTCCCCGAATTCCTCAGGTGGTCAGCTCATATCAATTCCATTTCTTTCCCCATTTCTTAAAACGTCAGAGTGCAGGCGTTTGGTTCACGTGGTGGTGTGGACGCTGTAATGGAAGATTTAAACTGTGTTTTTTACTTCTGCAGCTGCAAGGCTGAGAACCTGCTTGTTTTTTTAGTTTTAGCAGACATAATCTAATTTACACCATGAGGCCCAGGATGCCTATTTAGTAGACACACTTTCACCATGGGGCCCAGGATGCAGTTGAATCAGTAGACATTATCCAACTTCCACTATGAGGCCAGAGATGCAGTTTTCTTTTGTTGGTCGCAGACTGTCAGGAGACCTTGAAGATAATTAAATCATTTGTTCAAAGAGATAAGATCTGAAGTAAATATAAGCCATGGTCCCACTGCTGAAGTTTGAGACTCTCCAAGAGGTGGCAACATCTCTCAGTAAGAAGAACTTCAAGATTCCAACCAACATCCCGGTCCGGGGAGGTGGAGAAGATGCTACCGGAGCCCCGACAACCTACTACAAGTGTGCAGTCGTCGCCTCGCTTTGGCAGTTGGGACCAGTCCAGGCATTGATAAATATAATTGGGAAGGGCTTGCATATTGTAGTGTGAATTCAGCTAGCTATTTAGTAATAAAGACTTGTATAAACTGAACTGCTCTCGGTGTGTGTGTGTCTATTTTCTTTCGGTAGCTCAAACACTGTGACCAATCTAAAACGAACAAAATGAGAGGTATAAGTTTACACAAAAGAAAAATCACTGTTATACATGGTTAGATGTATGGCTTTGAGGGGTAGCATTGACCAAATGGATTGAATGATATATTTTTGCATGGGAAATCTCTGAACACAGTTGGCAACCAGCATATAATGTGAAACACAAGACAGGGTCAGGTGAAGAGAGTACAAGTGAAGATATTGAAGATTTAAATGGATATATTTTTGAGACCTTGTTAGAATCTAGGTACTCACTCCTCTACCACCTCAGCCTAATTATCATTCAGTCCATGCTTCTCTCACTGAGCCCAAATGTAACTGGTTGCCTGCAGGAAATACATAACACAGCAAGGGCAACTCATGGATTAAATTTATTCTCCAGACAACTCCTGTAAAAAAAAACATCAATCTGTTACTCCTGAAGCAAACTTCTAAGTTCTGGCAAACCCATCGTAAGTTGAAAAAGAATACCACACCTATCACTGTTTATAATTAATTTTGAATACCTTTATTCCACACTGAATAAACCATTATTAACAGCTGAAAGCAAACTGGGCATGAAGAATGTTTGAACCATTTAATTAAAATTAATAGCTGGACTGTGAGGATGCTAAAGGGACACAGGTTCATTGATTTCACTCGCTCGCGACATCGCAAGAGACTGCGAGAGTTGGGTGAGTCAGCATCGCGAGAGAGTTTGCTGTAGAATACGCTCGCGCAAAGCTGCCAGCACCCAGCATCGCGAGAGAGTTTGCTGTAGAATACGCTCGCGCAAAGCTGCCAGCACCCAGCATCGCGAGAGAGTTTGCTGTAGAATACGCTCGCGCAAAGCTGCCAGCACCCAGCATCGCGAGAGAGTTTGCTGTAGAATACGCTCGCGCAAAGCTGCCGCACCTAGCATCGCGAGAGAGTTTGCTGTAGAATACGCTCGCGCAAAGCTGCCAGCACCCAGCATCGCGAGAGAGTTTGCTGTAGAATACGCTCGCGCAAAGCTGCCAGCACCCAGCATCGCGAGAGAGTAGCGTACTGCATATCACAGATTGGAATTCGGAAAGTACGGATTCGAACCATTGTAACTTTGAGAAATCACATGTCGGACCATCGTAGAGGAGCAGCTGTACATAGAACCCTGAGATTCTTTTTTCCTGTGGGACAGGCAGAATGATCTCTTATTCAGCAGAGCCAAAAACTAACTCAAGAAGATGTTTTCTTTTCATAAAGAAAGGATGTTGGTTTTGAGAACCTGGAGAACAAACAGAACAAGGTCCAATATAAAAACCTCAAGCCTCTGAAAAGGGAATTTTCAATATTTCCAAAAGTTTGAATGAAGAGATTTCGGTCCAACCACAGGCCAATGAATAAGCCTTTCGAAATCTGTGGGAAAGTAATCTCTTTAGTCTGCCAAATTCCTGTGATTTTTCAACCAACCTTTCTACTTCCCCAGGGATAAATCTATGCCACCTCAAATTATCAACTATGGATGAAATGAAAAACTGACAAAAAGAAATCAAAAGATCAATGGATTCGTTCATTCAACCAGCAGCTGCTTTGGGGAACAAAGAGATTTCAATGCTAAAATTCAAGGATAACCTCTTCCAAAGTCAACCTGGTAATAGTTTCAACTGTCTTCCTCTTCTCCCCACACATTTATGCATTTGTGCTAGTTTCTTTCAGTTATTCCTGTGAAATATTTATAATTTTACATTTCAATTGAAATCTTCATTCCCATTCAAATTCAATTTCTTTAAAAGGAGGTGTTATTGAAAACCAAGGACAACACAGCCTTCTGGAGGAAGTCAGAGGATCGGGCACCATCAGCGGGAGAGAAAAAGAATGGCCGACTTTCTGGGCCTGAGCCCTTTATCATCTACAACTGATGCTGCTGCTTGACCAACCCCCCCACCCCCCGCCACCCCAAACTCTTCCTCCAGCATATTATGCTTGGCTTCAGATTCCTGTAGTCTCCTGCACTCAAAACCAATCTGACAACATCATTTATTTTAACAAGAATTGCAAGATGGGGTTGTGGGCAATAAATGGATTTTCATGACGCATGGGTAAATTCCTCTAACAGCAAACAGAGGTAGCTTTCAATTTTCACTGCACAATTTAACAGCAAATAAGTAGCCCAGGATACAGTCTAATCTTTATTATGTGGACACATTAGGATAAATCTTTCAATATGTGAAAATAACTTTAATGAAAAGTTTCCTAATTTAATCCTACTCAACTAATTATAAACAGATCGCACAGGTCATCAAATCTCAGGGTTACTGCGTTAGCTCAAATAAGTTACCAAGGAAACAATGGAGAATCCATGAGGATTTGTGCAGCTATTCGACCTTCGCCATTTGTGCCAATGAAGTCTGTCAAAAGTCAAAGGTTGCAAATTATACTCCACGTCTCTTGGTCAACAATGCCACTGATTCCAGCCAGCAATGACTTCCCACTAAATCGCCACAAACCGTAGGGTCACCACCATCTTGCAGGACTAGTGCCGCGGCCACGGTTCAAGGGTTGCTCTGACGATAACAACCGTTCATTAAAGGCCCTAATCATTTCAAGGCTTAATGCTTTCCAGGTTGCAGGAAGAAGCGTGAGATTGAACCTGATTTTGAAAGATATTTGTGGGCTCTGAGGAAGCAATAGACAGGATCTGGGAGAACATACCCCACCCCAGCCGAGGAGAAGCCTGAAAGAGGACCTGACGGAGCAGCAGACTGTACCAGTGGACCAGGCCTTGGGCTGCCTGCCCCTTTATCGACCATTGCATTCCATTCCAAAATCCGCCCTCAAGCTCTACCCTATTTTAGGGTAATAACATACTGGCATACTGTGTGGGAAGGGTAAAGTTCACTGGGTTTAAAGAACAGCGGGTCTGGACACAGTCTGAATGCAGAAATCATTTTTATTGAAACACACGCAAGGGGATCGCCACAGGGATAACACACACAAGTATTCTCAATCGCACAACATTGCAACCAGTTACATCGGACTTAACACTACCAATACCAATAACTGCTTACACTCTTACAAGCACAGTACAACCCAGTCACATCAGGCTTATTAATATTATTGATACGAGCAACTATTGAAACAGACTTATTACAAGCAAGGGCTACAACATAATTGTTCATTGTCTAACGTGGGCACAACTCAGATGCTATCTACCATGACAACAATATACAATAGCCCCGATCCCTATGTTGTGTGAACCTTACCAATGACTCCTCCAACAGTGTCCACAGCAGGGTTCGACTCATGGACAAAGAACTACTGCATGGTGGACTTTATAGCACAGTAAGCTGGAGAGGCCGGCTCAGGTAATCACTAGGTATTTAAAGGGGCCAATTCTCAAGCGTGCATTAATGAGTGGGCAGAGACCAAGGTGATGTGACTTCCGACTGAGTTCCAGAGAGATGTCATGTGAGCTTCCTCAATCCACACTTCCACCAGATGACAGTCAAAGATGACACTACACACATCAAATGTGGGGAACAGGGGTGGATGGGTTAAGATGGTGGCATTGCAGACCCCGGGAGAAATGGGGAGTGGAGACAAGTCCTTCGGCGTGGGTTCCTAGTTTACAGCTGCCTGATGATGGCCCAGCACAAATTTAGTGGTGGCTTTTTTTAAAACGTGGAAGACTCACAGAATCCCGAACCCAAGATGGCAGCGGCCACTCCAGAAAGCCCAACCACGATATTTGTGGGCTCTGGGGAAGCAATAGACAGGATCTGGGAGAACATACCCCACCCCAGCCAAGGAGAAGCCTGAAAGAGGACCTGACAGAGCAGCAGACTGTACCAGTGGACCAGGCCTTGGGCTGCTGGGAACCAGGCATTGGGAATGAGGCTTGTGAGGAGACTGATGGAGAGCAGGTCCTAATTGTTTCGGGGACTTGGAACCAGGGACTGAGGAAGGTGACTTGGAGCTTGAGTTCACCGGTGGACTGGACACGAGGGTCTGCAGTGATGGAGATCTCGGCAGTACAGGAGGCTGTGGGATCAAAGAAATTCATGGGATCCACGAACACTTGATGTTTTGGAAGGGACTCTCTATTGCTTCTCTTTCTTGTCTTGATTGTGGTTCTAAATGAATGATATCTGGCTTTATAGGCTGAACAATAAATGAAATCTTGACTGGGAGGAGAATACTGGAGCCAAGGAACCAAGGAAAATAGTCTTATAGAAGTAGATTAACCTTCCTGCAATCTGCCCAAATTGAACAGTGTAAGGTAAACAAACTAGAAAATGAAAGGATTAGAAATTAAAACTGTTGCAAAGTAAATAAAACTTTAAAAATAATCCACTTTTCCATCAGCTCCCACATAAACTGAATAATTTTGAATCAAAGTAATTGGGTTAATTTGGAGTGTGATTGATTGTTACTAAGGTGGTTTTTTTTTTCCAGAATTAGACTTTCGATTTAGATTGTAGCCAATATGTGCATCAATTTGTAAACACCACCCCTTTACTTTACATTAATACATCTTTACACTTGCACTGGCCATCAAACAAATAAAAAAAAATGGCAAAGAAACATCAATTCTCAGAGCAGGATTAGAGACTTTGAACTTCAAACAGAATGCTGGGAGGTTGTTGAGTTTTGATCTCTCGAGAATGTAAAAGCCGGCCCCATTACGGTAACTCTTCAAATACTGCGTCTTTTGTTCAGACCTGGAAGCAGAATCTATTTGGCCGTGACCAAATGCAAATTCTGAGTGGAGTAGGCTCCGTCAGGTTTCAACCTCGTTTTCTGAGATGACTGCGTTCTGTTCAATTGACTCACTGACGAGCAACAGTTCCAAAGAGCATTGCAACAAGGCAAACAGACCCTACTACATCCAGAATGGCATGTCAGTGATGCTTGAAGCAGAAGGCTGAGAGGAGGCAGCTGTCACCTCATCCAAAATCAGCCCATCACGATGACAACCACTTACATCATCATTACTGGCTTCAAGGATTTTAAGAGGTTCCAAGACAGTATTGCACAGCATCAACTTCAGATTGAGCATCTAGCTCGCTCTGTATCTTAATAAGTTTCAAATCTCTCAAACACACAACAGACATTTATGTCAGACAAATAGTCTGTTTTCTTCCTCATTTAAGACAGGTCTTTGCTGCCCTGAGAGTTGCGGTCTCCAATGTGACACTTGCGATTCATGTGTTTTTACAGTGATGGAGTAGCTGGCTTTCTTTCATCCTTTTGCGTGGAAACTGCGCAATACAGATGAAGGACAGAAGTTGGAGAAATCCAGACCATTCTTTCTGTGCATACATCGGTATGAAACACTTCCCAAGTGTTGCTCCCATCGGAAAACTAACGTGCAAATCACAGTGTTTGCTGCACCAACATCCCCCTCAGCTTATTCTCCGGCAACAAAGAAGACAACACAGCCTCAATTCTAGTGGCTTTGCTGAAGCCCCTGGCCAGAGCAATACAAACGGTTTGAGGAAATCCCAACAATAGCTTTAGTTTCTAGTGGCTGAAAACTTCAGCTCATCATAATGCTGGTCTGTGAAGGGCTGGATCGTAATATGGTCCCAGGTACTCAGCCAGCCTTGACCCACTTCAACTTGCCCACAGTCATAAAGATCCATGGCAGATGTTATCACCCTAACCTTCCCCTCAGCACTGAAACACCTGGATTCGGAGGACTCTTCAGTAAAATCTCTGATATGCTGACGAAACTCAGTTGGCCTTTTCAGCATCTACAGAAGATGTTTCGGGCTGAGAACACTTTATATCAGTCCACTGTTCATAGACGACAATTCCACCTTCAATACCATAGTATCTTGTAAGCTCATTCCCAAACCACAATCTACCTTCAGTGCCACCCCCTCCCCTCTCCAGTAGTAATTTTCTGTCTAAGTGAGCTCAATCAGTGGAAGATGGATACCAACATCTCCTCCAGGATCACACACAATTCCAGTGTTCCTCAAGTATGTGTACGCTGTTTCCTGTACGCTCCCTCTGTATCCATGAATGTGCAACTATGCTTCAACTCCATCTTCAAATTTAACAACCACACAGTAGTGTACCGGCTATCAAACAACAAAGAAAACAGAATACAAGAAAGATATTGAATGTCTTGTGGCATGATGCTAAGATAACAACCTCTCTCTCAATGTTTCTTGATTATTGATTCAGGAGACACAGCAGGGTCTACAACCCTGTCCAACTTAATTGCAGAGATTGAAGGAGTAGAGAGCTTCAAGTTTTCATCAATAAATTTCCCCAATGACCTGACCTGGGACAACAAGCACATTGATGCCATGATCAAGAAAGTGCAACAATGCCTCTCCTTTCACAGAAGATGACGGAAGTTCAGCATGCCCCCTGCCCCCAACTTGTCCCTCAGTAACTTCTACAGGTACACTATCAATAGCAGGATCCATTATTGTGTGGCATGGGAGCGGTTCTGCTCAAGATGGGAAGAAACTACATCTGATTACTAGATCCGGATGGAAGACCCTTAGCCCAAACATTCCTTTGCCCCCACAGATGCTGATTGATCTGCCAAAATCCTCCAGCAGATTGTGCTTTTCTCTGGACTTGACTAGAGGTGATTACTGCTCTGCAATTCAATGGACCCATGTCTTCATTCAGGGACTTTCGGGATGGACAAGGCAGGGAGAAACAACATTGTCCCCTGGTACCAATGGGTTGTGGAGTCATTGTGAGGGTGGTAGGAAATCTTAAATAATTATACATCCTGTCTATCAGATCCAATTATAGATAGATTATCTCCATAATGGAACACAAGTACAGCTGTGGTTACATTTTTAAATGGACTTTAGTGGTTGGAGAGTAGCCTAGTAATTACACAGTTCATTGATCAAACCAAATTACAAGATGGATAAGAATTAATCAGACAAGATAATCAGGACACCGGGTCATTTCATTTCATATTGATTGTGTTATGAATTTGAATAGTAGCAATCGCTTGCCTCCAATGGCATCAACGTAAATTAATTACATGACAAACCATAGGCAAGCAACAGAACAGTATTTCTCTCGAATTTTTTTCAGGCTGCATCTGTCTCATGTAACGTCAGAGCTGCTTTGAAAGCTGCGTCTTGTGAACATCTCAAAGAGCCAAGCGGCAGTTTTTTTTTGGCTGTTGTTCATGGAGGGTCCATTGACAAGCTTTTCATTTGCAATGGAAATGGATACTTCCTCCAAAATAATAATAACCAGGACTTCCTCCAAAATAACCAAGACAGAGAAGCTCCCTGCAGGTTTGCTTGGAGTAACATTAGTGACAGAAAACTGCCTTTGCATGAAGAAGCTGTTTTGTGACATTCACCTGGGAACTGTTCACTTCTGGAACAGTTCTCGTTCTTCTCAATAACCCCACTCAACAACACGTCTTCTTTGAAGAGGGCATGGATAGAGGAGACATGTTGTGACATTAAGAGCACCTTAATACTTAATGATGTTGCTTCTGGTTTATAATGTGGAAAGGTAACATTGAGGCTTCCACCCATTAGCCAAAGCCTCCTTTTTTTTAGGCCACTTTGATTCTTCGGTGTGCCTGTCCAGTTTCCACACAGCAGAAGAAGAAAAGCCAAGATCATTTCAGGCTGAGTAAAACGTAACTTGTATGTATTTACCCCATAAAACTTTCTCAGATGCATTATGGGAACACAATCAAATGTTACTGCAGAATAAAGCATGAAGTGGCAACTTCCTGATATTGCCCCGTTGGGCCTTGAAGAACAAAATCATAGATATTAAGAATGGGATTCTGCATTATTTTAACTGTGGTATTTTGAATATTAATTCTTTCAAAAAGTTTGCTTCCCCAAAAAATAGACAATTTCCAAGCTGAACACAAAGATAACATCAGATTTGCGTTACAAGTTGCAGAAATGTTAAATTAATTTTTATTGAATTTAGAATGTTTAAGCTCATAAGGTGTAGTTCAACTGACCTAAAAATATTTTGCCACTGATTTTAGTTTGTACTCAGCATCTGATGCCTCTTGTGTCAGTGTCCAACAATAGTCGGCCAGCATTGATGGATTCTAGTTTGCTCGGATACCGCTTTTTCATGGTCACAATGTCCTGGTGAAACCTTTCACCATGTTCGTCTCTTATGGTTTTGAGACTGCAGGCATGTAATGGCACAATCAACGAATTTTGCCACTACACAGGCAGCCTAAAAAGGAATGTGCATGAATTTTGAGTCAATTCCTGCTCCGCGATTTATCCTGCAGGACTCTTTACTACTTTTTGGGGAAGCCTGCAATGTAAATCGCACTGCAAAACTCACCTCATGAATTTGACGTCCAGCTGATGACACACTCAGCGTGTGACAACCAGCATGGGTGTTTTAAATATTCTGAATACCAGTGCTAGTAGTCAATCAGCCACAATGTCTGGAACAAAGCATTGGACTGCTACAGAGATCAGTGACCTCCTCAGCATCCGTGCTGAGAATGAAATGAATCATTACCTGCGTGGCACATCTAAGGATGCGCCCTCATTGGATGTCAGGCGTCAGACTCGGGTCACGTTGCTCCACGTACAAACACTGGGACTAATGCGCAAAGAAACTTGCAGTCTAAAAAAGCGGGCAGTGTAAGATACAAGGTGAGTAATTATGTTCATTTTTTCCGTGATTTTCCCGTCAAGACTGTAGTCTAAAAACTGTAACTGACTGCACCAAGATCAGCAGGGAAGAAGTCCAAGTGGGAATGCAGAAAATTAATTTTAAATTACATGGTTGAAGCACGTCAAAATTATGACGGGAAGTGACAAAAATAGATTATATCTAAAAGATGGTACGTGATAGGAAATTTTTAAGGTGCTTTTCATGATTTGAAGCCCAAAATCCATAAAATATACCCAAAGGTGTTCGGGAAGCAAAATCATTGTCCAATGTTATTGGATTAATGATAGGGTAAAATAGATTTTGACTAGATGTGGCAATTAGAGACTGAAATATACCCAGAGCTGACAATCCTAACTGAAGTCAGCTGAGAATAACTAATGCAAAAAAAAGGTCAACTGCTTTGTTCTTTTATTTCTTCTCAAAACTGACAAAACACAGTCCAGCACAGTGGGCGCAACGCCTTTAAAGTACCAGTGATCAGGACCAGGGTTCGAGTCCCACGCTGTCTGTAAGGAGTTTGTATGCTCTCCACGTATCTGCGTGGGTTTTCCCCAGGGGCTCCTGTCTCCTCCCATCGTTCGAAATGTACCGGGGAGTGTAGGTTAATTGGATGCAAATTAGGCTGCACGGACTTGTGGGCCAAAATAGCCTGTTACTGTGTTTTATATTTAAATTTAAAATAAATCAACAGAACATGCAATTTTAGCTATTTAGCTAAAATCCAATTCGTCTTTTACAGCTTTAATTTATATTGACCAGATTGTGTGTGTGTGTAGAAAGTGCAACAAATAATGTTCTGTAACCAATGGCATTCAATTGCCATGTTCTGATAACTGATTCTGCCACAGATCTGCAGTGGATACAGACTATTGCGAGCTACAATCACAATGAGACAAGCTAAAAACTAAACCCCCTTCTCTATTAATTCTCATCTTTCCTCTCTTGTCCACCCTTCACATCCAAATAGCACCTTTTGTCTGCTGGTCTGTCCGCCTCCCCCTCCGATTCTTCCCTTTTTACCAGTTTAAAAAGAAAAATACAGTCCCTTTGCCCGATTTCTGCTCACATCTTGAAGAAGGGCTCAGGGCCGAAATGTCAGTATTATGTCTTTACCTCCTGTGGACGCTGCGGGACTTCCTGAGTATTGTGTGCAGTTTTGGTCACCTTATCTGAGGAAGGATGTTCTTGAAATGGAGAGAGTGCAAAGGCGATTCACCAGGCTGATACCTGGAATGGCAGGAATGACTTATGAGGAAAGATTGCGCAAATTGGGATTGTACTCGCTGGAGTTTAGAAGATTGAGAGGGGATCTCATAGAGACATATAAAATTCTGGCAGGACTGGATCAGCCATGATCTCATTGAATGGCAGAGCAAGCACGAAGGGCCAAATGACCTACTCCTGCTCCTATCTTCTATGTTTCTATGTTACTGTGTTTTTACTACAATTGCAGCATCTACAGACTTTATTGTTTGACTCCAGTCAGAGACAGTTAGCGACAGAACGAATTAATTTGATCGACACTGCAATCTGGTCTTGATTGGTAGCTTGAACAAGCCTTGATTGAGCACAGATTGTTGACAAAACAAATATATCAGTGAAAAGATAAAAATCAAGAATATTTCTCAAAGTAGATCCAGATTGATTGACCTCCCATTTTTCATAAAATCATTGAGGTTTAGACTAGTCCTCCAACTACTGCCGAAGACAAATCCCTGCACTGGCTTGGTGGTAACACTCAGGTTTCAAGGTCCAAGTCCAGCTCCAGGCATTTGAGTGAGTAAAGCAATGCAGTATTGTATGAATACTGAACAGAATGACTGAATGGTACCAGTTAAAGTAGAACAGGGAAACATCTTGGTGTTCAGGGCAATATTTATTCTGTTGTTCATGAAAATATTGCGTACAACATCGTATAAATTGAGCTCTACATTCCATAGGTTATTGGCTGCAAAGAATTTTGAAATATCTCATTGCAATTTCAGGACTTTGTGCTTAATATCTGATAGAACTGCGCAAAATGTTGGTCAGTGATGATGTTAAGTTATAGCAGCACACAATGAGCTAACAGAATGGTGCATATCAATCAAGAGCATGAACAGGCAGGGTTACACACAGCCTGTCAAACCTTGAAGATAAACATTTATTTTAATTACAACCAATTGCCCTACAGCTCCCGGTAAGTTTTGAACAGTGGAAGAAAACAGGAGCCCCTGAGGAAAACCCACACAGACAAAGGGAGAAGAGACAAACTCTTGACAGACAGCGTGGACTCGAACCTTGGTCCCGATCACTGGCGCTGTAGCGGTGTTGTTCAAACCACTACGTGAACCGTGCTGCCCTAACAAATATTTTTCTGACTTCAGTGAAAAGGAATTTGGTGCAGTAATGGTGTTCCCATTATTCGTATGTTTAAATTCAGATTCAGATTTATTGTTAGCGTATATCCATGAAATCACACAGAACCTTCAGATTCTTTTTCCTGTGGGCGAGGCAGAATTACCACTTATTGGTAGTGCAAAAAATTGTACTCAAGAAAATGGAATAATATATAAATATACATAAATAAAGAAATATTAACATACTGACTGTGTCAAGAGACAATATCAATAACATGCATAAATAAATGCATAAATTTATTAAAATGTAATTTTAAAGATATACACAGCAGGGTAAATAATGTGTATTAACTGCAGTGGGTGTTGATAGAAACCATCTGGATTGATGGAAACTCCTACAGATACTTCCATTCGGAATTTAAAAGTTGGGGGTCTAAGATTTCAAAATGGCATTGCATCAGAAAGGGTGAAACTTGCCTGGATACAAATTTCCAGGAGGCAGTCATATTTCTTAGATGAACTATTTTGTAAAATTAATCTATCTAGGGGAAAATGAGGATTGACCATGAAAGAGGCAGGTATGGGAATCTAGAAGTAGCATTGCAGGAGCCTCAGCCTTGCAGTGATCCAACCAATATGTGGCCCTGTGACCTGTGTTGGTGGGCACAGAGACAGCAGGGAAGGCCTGCTTACTGCCACAGCAGTTGCAAAGAGTGCAAAATGACTGTGCACTGAGGGCGACAGACATGGTCCTCTGCAGCTGCGAGGGTGAATTGTGAAGCCACTTGTGTCTACTTAAGGAGACCGCAGGAGAACTTGTGTGGAAAGTGAAAGGTCCCATTGTCATGGTCTATATGGGAACCAATAACGTGACACAGAACATTGAACATTACAGCACAGTACAGACCCTTCAACCCACGACGTAATGTGTGTCAGCGTTACATCATGGATTGAAGGGTCTGTACTGTGCTGTAATGTTCAATGTTCTGTGTCACCTCCTTTGCCCTCTTTAATGGTTCCCATATTGACCATATCTCTACACACACACACACAAATCCTCCCTCCTTTTGTTCATGTGCCTGTCTTAAATACCTCTATTGTTCCAGCCTCCACCACCACCCCGGCAAGGCATTCCAGGCACCCACAAATCTCTGTGTAAAAAAAAAGTACCTCCCCGATGTCTCCCCTACACTTTCCTCCCTTCACTTTGTACAGATGTCCTCTGGTGTTTGCTAATGCCTGCCTTATTTGGTACAGGAATTGGTGGAATTCACGGGACTGGAAGGTGACAAAACTTCAAGATTTGGTGACCTGAATCCTAGGGTTTTGGAAGGAAGCAACCAAAAATTTATTGTATAGTAAACTTGTCTACCTGCCAAAAAATGCTTTTTTCATGAAAATGCATTTGAATATTATTTAAAAACTAAGTGTGACAATACATTTTAAGTTTATTTGTATTTATACACAAGGGCAGTGCAGTTATAGCTGAAACAACCTGAGTAGATTTGACTCTTCATTTGATTTATTTTTGCTGCATTTTGCATTAATACTACAGCCTTAAAATATAGAATTGCATCATAAAAATGTTATTCAAATGGTAAAGTGATGATTCATAGTTCAGCAGTTTATTTGAAGGAGTATGCATAAAACTCTTGAGCGATGCACAGTAATTTTACTGGAGCAATTCCCATGTAATCCATACACCCATTCCCACGGACACCAGATGGCGGAGAGTATGCTGTATTCTGGAATGGCTCCTTAAGATTGGGAGGGGGCAAATGTCAACCCACTATTTAAGAAATAACAAAGGGAATTCACAGGAAACCATGGACCAGTTAGCTTAACATAAGCAGAAGGTAAAATCTTGGAATCTATTATGAAGAATGTGGTTACAGAGCTCTTAAAAATAACAGGATTGGGCAGAAACAAGATAGATTTCAGAAAAGTCATATTTTTTCAAAGGTTTCTGGAGTAATCATTTACTCCATACATTTTGCCAAGTCAAAGTACTTGTTTTCTGTTTTCCATCGAGCCCATTTAAATTTAGGCATACTCACAAGCCTGTGCGTAGAGTGCTGGATGAGGGCATCATTGAACCCAGTTCAAGTCCCTGAGAGCTCAGTGGTGGTTGTCAAGAATGGGGAAAAGCTACGGATGGTAGTCGACTATAGCCAGACCATTAACTGCTTCACGCTCCTGGATGCGTACCCCCTGCCACGCATCACGGATGTGGTGAACCAGATTGCCCAATACCGCATATTCTCCACCATTGACCTACGTTCGGCCTACCACCAGCTCCCGATCCGCTGTGAGGACTGACCATTCACGGCCTTCGAAGCGAATGGGCGGCTGTATCAATTTCTCAGGGTACCACTTGGGGTCATGAATGGTGTCACGGTCTTCCAGCGGGAAATGGACTGGATGGTGGACCAGAACGGGCTAACCGCTACCTTCCCGATTCTGGACAATGTCACCATCTGCGGCCATGACACGCAGGACCACGACGCCAACCTAGACAAATTACCTCAAACTGCCGGTCGGTTGAACCTGACCTACAATTTTGACAAGTGTGTCTTCCGGACCACACGACTCGCGATTCTAGGTTGTGTGGTGGAGAATGGGGTAGTGATGCCAGATCCTGACCGCAGGCATCCCCTAATGAACTTACCCCCACCCCCCCCCCCCCATACCCAGAAAGCGCTCAAACGCTGCCTGGGCTTCTTCTCATATTACGCCCAATGGGTTCCACACTACGCCGATAAGGCGCATCCTCTTATCAAGACCACCTCCTTTTCCCTCTCGACCAAAGCCAGAACGGCTTTCGATCGAATCAAATCCGACATCGCCGCTGCAACGCTATCGATGAGTCTGTCCCATTTCAAGTCGAGAGCGATGCATCTGAATTCACCCTGGCAGCCACCTTGAACCAGGCCGGTCGGCCTGTAGCCTTCTTCTCCAGAACCCTCCAGGGTCCAGAGAGTAGATACTCCTCGGTTGAGAAGGAGGCCCAGGCCATAGTTGAAGCGGTGCGTCGTTGGAGACATTACCTCGCTGGGAGGCGCTTTACACTGTTGACTGATCAACGTGCGGTCTCCTTCATGTTCAGCAACACCCAGTGAGGTAAAATGAAAAACGACAAAATCGCCAGATGGAGAATCGAACTATGACATCCTGGTAAGCTCAACGACCCACCTGACGCACTCTCCAGGGGGACGTGCGCCAGCGTACAGATGGACAAACTACAGAAACTCCATGAGGCGCTCTGTCATCCAGGGGTCACTAGGTTTGCCCACTTTGTGAAGGCGCGCAACCTACCCTACACAGTCGAGGAGATTCGCTCCATGACCTGAGCCTGTTTGGTGTGCCCTGAATGCAAGCCCCACTTCTTCCGTTCGGGGAACTCCCACGCAACCCACGAAGGCATGGGATAAATGTACATACTCCTTCCAGACAGTGCTGGATTTGAACCAGGGTTGCTGCCGCTGTCATAGCCTTGCGCTAACCATGCACTAGGTACATGTACTACATAGTGACTTTGCAGAGTGACTTTCACCTCCACAAGTGACTTTGCAGGCTCCCTCTCAGTTCTGTGCTGGGCAATGAGGGGAAATAATTCTACCAGCACTTCAGTGTTTCCCCACTGAAAACTGCAGGTCTGATGACATGCAAGGACAAAAGGTTGGCCTAGATGTGATGCCTCCAAAGTAGGTGCCTTCAAGAGCCAGGATGGGGAAATAAATATTAGCTTTGGGGAGGGGAGTGGATAAAAAGGAGGGAGGGGAGAGGAAACAAGTTATTGGAATGGGGAAAGGAAGTGAAAAGGAAACTAAGATTGAGCATCGACTTGTTTTACCCTAGTGGACTGGGTGCAAGTCAGTGGGGTTGGCACAGACTAGAAGGGCTGAAGTTATTGTTTCTGTATTATTGTGTTCTATGGAATGAATGAAGATTCTATAATGATGAGGATATTTCTGGGGTGGTGGTGGGGGTCCGAGAGAACCGAACAGGCAGATGCAGAGCAGTACTGCATGAAAAATGTTCTCTTCAAAGCAATTATGGAAGACCTTCATTATGAGAGATTACCAGCAAGATTTCTGGAAGTCAATGACCACTTGGTCTTTGGGAAAGTCAACACTTTGTGCCCTCTTCCTCCAGCTGCTGAGGGCTGAAAGAAAAGTTGTTCAGCCACCAGTCCTCGTGAAGAATCTGGGTGACTTCACTTATGCAGCAACGGGATGTGGCAGAGATTGGCAACTGTCTGGGGTGACCCAGCTTAGTGGCTGAGAGCGAACATGACCTTCACTGGCAAAGTAGTCCAAGAACGCAGGTAAAACTATGCCACAAGGTGACAGTTCGAAGCATGGAGTAGTAGTCCTTTAAAAAGCATTGTTTGGGGAAACAGGTGAACTAAAAGATGAACATTCTCTGAGTGATTAACATCCTTTATTTCGGACCAAAGAGGTTAAAAATCTAATTACAGTTGAACTATTTATATGGCAGTAACTTGCGGTGGTGTGGGGGGGGGGGGGGGGGGGGGTGGAGATGAAAGATTTACACTGGAAAAAAGTTGCTGGGACAAACAAAAGCCCAGATGAGAAGTAAGGCCTTGAATTTTGGAAGAGCATTAAGGAATATGTGGAGAGTTGCTGTAGACTGAATGCAACTAATTTTAAAATGCATGGCTCTTCTTTTTCCCCCCAGGTGGAGGTCACTGCATGAATGAATTTATGCACCAGATCGAATGTCTTTCGTTGCAATGCATAATTTGAATTCTGAAGAACAATATTAACCAGAGGCGTTCAAATTTTGTTGCTTAGACACAAGTTGGCAAATAGTTGGACGAGCAGAATGACTAATGAGAGGAACCTTGAAACAGCGCAAGGAAAGAATGAAACTTTTGGTTACATTAATTAAAAGAATACAACAGACTGGGATCTAGCAGCCAGGTCTGATGTAGGAAGGTGGAGGGTCTGTTGTTGACTTGAAAGGATCATGGCAGCAGAAAATTAGAAGCAAAGAGGAATGCAAGTAAATAATGATAGGAGAAGGAGGGTAGGGAGTTGGAAGAAGAAAGACACAAGGAGGTGAGGGAAAGACAGAGACAAGGGGAGGGGGTTACCAGAAACTGGAGGTCAATATTGATGGTTTGAGACAGCTTAGATGGTGCTGTTCCTCCCATTTGCAGATGGCCTCAAGATTAATATTCCTTGTAACTTGCTTTCTTATGAGTAAAAGCAGAGAAAATGCTGGATGATCTCAGCCAGTCTCACCTCTCAAATTCTCTCTCCCCTTTCCTCTTATCATATCCAATTTTATTTGTTGGTCTGGACTCCTCCCCCTCCCTTTCTCTCCCAATCTTTATCGAGGCGCCTGCCTGCTTTCTGCTTATACCTTGAAAAAGGGCTCAGCCCAAAATGTCGATAAGACATTTTAATCTCCTATAGATGCTGCTAGACTGGCCAAGTTCCTCCAGCAATTACTATGTGTGTTTTTACTACAATCACAGCATCAGCACCCCGGTGGTTTCATAGGGGCGGCAAGGTTGGTGTGGCGGCTAGCGCAACACCTTTATAGCGCCAGTTTGAATCCCAAGCTGTCTGTCAGGAGTTTGTATGTCTCTCCCATTCAACCACCCCCCCCCACCCTCGTGTCTGTATGGGTTTTCCCTGGCGACTCTGTGAAACTTGGCGGGATTGCAGGTTAATTTGATGTAAATTGCGCGGCATGGACCCATGGGCCGAAATGGCCTCTCTAAAGAGCTGATGTCTAAATTTTAAAATGTAAAACTTAAGGTTTCAGCCCCTCATCACAAGTTTTGCAATCACAACTATTTAATCTCTTTGTGTGGTTAGATTAAATGCAGTTTCTTATTCTCTTGTCTGATCGATCTATGCAAATATTCTGCAGGGTGATTGGTACAATGAATGGCTTCCATTACTCTTACCTCATGAGTTCCATCATTGATCTCTCACAGATTTGTATGCAAAGCTTTATTTTCAACTGCTGCTTGGGTTTGGTGCTCCTGTTTTGCTGAATATTTACCCTGTTTAAGTCGTTGCATCAGATCAGTGCGAACAATAGCCCCCCACCACAGTGGAAATATTGCAACTCTAGGATTATTGCAGCAAGATCACGTTGACAAATAAACTAATAACTACAAAAGGAAATGAAAAGAGAGAGGTTAAAAAGTTAGTGGTTGGGATTCTGAATTCTTCGACGTCAAAGTTCAGAAAGAGTCCATAAGTTCTTTGGAGAGGGAATAAGTTACCGACCCAGAGAAAATAATTCAAAATTCAAGAGCCTGAACCACAGTCTTCCCACATCAGACAAAGGGCTACAGATGAATGGGACATGTCAAGCAAGCCTCAGTTTCCTAGCTATTTATGGAGCAAACTGGTAAGTAACTATCTTTTTTTTTTAATTTGGCAGTGTATAATTCAAAATATAGGAAAACATCTATAATGACACAATTTTGCAAATAAAATTCCAGTTTACATCCACACAAATCTTTCAAATCCTCTTTGAAAGTTAAATGGCAATTTATTTGCCCGTCTTTTTTTAAATTTTTTTATTTTTCACACCATAAATCACATTAGCCATGATATACACTATTTCTTTTTCACACATATACAGTGACTTTTTCTCCCCCCCCCTTTCCTCCCAAACCACCCCCCCACCCCCCCCTCTCATCCATTTTAGGTATACAATCTAGGTTGCATTAAGCCAGTCAGACAATGTTGTCATTCAACAAAATTACACCAGAAATTCTACTGAGTCCATTCTTTTCTTTCCTTCTCCTTCCATCAACTTAGGTAATGTTTGTCCCCGGTAGGTTTTCGCTATTGTATTTAATGTAAGGCTCCTATACTTGTTCGAATATTTCAATATTATTTCTTAACCTATATGTTATTTTTTCTAATGGAATACATTTATTCATTTAAATTTAGTAGTTTCTTCCTTTTAATTTGGTTATGTATTCCATTAATATTTAAAGTCATATAGTTCAGCGTAGCCCTTTTATATTTTGTTTATCTTCTCTTTCCGTTTTTCCATCATTACCTTTCCACCTTTTCCATTTCTGTTTTCTTATTTTCAACTCTTTATAAGACAACATTCCTACAACATCCAACATTTTCCTTATTCTCCTATTTCTATCTTATTTATCCCCAATCTCCCCTTCACCTCCTGAGTTGTCCTTTATCCCTTGTCGGACAACCACATCTCCCCTCTCCATTTGGATTTGCGAATCCACTCGCAAGCGTCAACTGATTTTGCAGTGACCGCTATTTCCCCCCTCCCCGCCTCCCCCAGAAAAGATTTCACTTTTCATATGTCAGAAAGGTCACTCTTTTAATTCCCTCCTTATTCTCTCTATTCCATTACCTTCCCTTATTAATTCTTGTCTATACTATCTATATTTTCCTCTAAGTACATTCATGTATGCTCATTGTCTCTATTCACTCTTATACCTCTTTACCCGCATACATATCAATCGTGATCATTTTTACTCTCATTACCCGTCTTCATCCCTCAGTCTATTTTTGTCTTTACCCACATACATATCAATCGTGATCATTTTAACTCTCATTACCCATCTTCCTCCCTCAGTCTATTTTTGTAATTGTTCTGCAAATTTTCGTGCTTCTTCTGGATCCGAGAATAGTCTGTTTTGTTGTCCTGGAATAAATATTTTCAATACCGCTGGATGCTTTAGTATAAATTTATACCCTTTCTTCCATAAAATCGCCTTTGCTGTATTGAACTCTTTTCTCTTCTTTAGGAGTTCAAAACTTATATCTGGATAAATGAAGATTTTTTGCCCTTTATACTCCAGTGGTTTGTTGCCCTCTCTTACTTTTTCCATTGTCTTCTCCAGTACCTTTTCTCTTGTAGTATATCTTAGGAATTTTACTACAATAGATCTTGGTTTTTGTTGTGGTTGTGGTTTAGAGGCCAATACTCTATGTGCCCTTTCTATTTCCATTTCTTGCTGTAGTTCTGGACATCCTAGGGTCTTAGGGATCCACTCTTTTATAAACTCCCTCATATTCTTGCCTTCTTCATCTTCCTTAAGGCCCACTATCTTTATGTTATTTCTTCTGTTATGGTTTTCCATTGTATCTATTTTTTGAGCTAGTAGTTCTTGTGTCTCTTTAGTTTTTTTATTAGATTTCTCCAATTTCTTTTTTAAGTCTTCTACCTCCATTTCTGCTGCTACTGCCCGCTCTTCTATCTTGTCCATTTTCTTTCCCATTTCTGTTAAGGACATCTCCATTTTATTTATTTTCTCTTCTGTGTTGTTTATTCTTTTTCTTAAATCCTTAAATTCCTGTGTTTGCCATTCTTTAAATGACTCCATGTATCCTTTAATAAGAGCAAGTATATCCTTTACCTTGCCTTTCTTTTCTTCTTCTATTTCCCTGTACTCTTCCTCTTCTTCTTCCTCTGGGTTGACCATCTGTTGTTTCTTTGGTGCCCTTTCCTCCTCTTCTTTCTTGTTTCTATTGTCTTCTGTGGTCTCTTCTTGCTGCAGGTGTTCTGCAGCTGTCGTTGCCGGCTGTGGAGATCGACTCCCCAGCTGGTCCCCCCTCCCGTCGGTGTGTTTTTTTTCATGCGCGGTTGCGCACTTTTACTCGGCTCTGCGAGCCATTTTTGTAGTCCATTATTTACCGACCTGAGGGAACGGGTTTCTCTCTCCGCAGCGGGCCTCTTCGGACAGGTAAGGCCTTCACCTTTTTCCTCCTTTGTCTTCTCTTCCTCTCTTCTTACCGTTGCTTTCGATTTTTCTTTTTTTGTCGCCATCTTCTTTCCACCTTTATACTCACTTTTCTGTAACTTTTATTTCTGTGCCTTTGTGTTTTCCTTTGTTTTTCCCGACTTTTCTGGAGAGGGCTGGAGTTCACCGTCCGCCCACTACTCCATCACGTGACTCCTCTCCGTAAGTAACTATCTGAAGAAAAAAGGCCCCTTATTTCGTGTGCTGGAAAACAGCCCTTCAGATGTTACGCCTCGTACTAAATCCACAAATTGCTTGCCCATCATCAACATTGTGTAACCAACTGAATATCTCCAACATTTTCTGCTTTTATTTCAGTAATTTCTGTGCTATCTTCTCCAGATCCACTGTTGCTACTAATGTGGTTTCAACCAGTTTATATTGATATTCTCAATCTAGATTTACAGAGTACCTTTTAAATTCTTTCAAAACTACTTTTTCATCTAGTTAAAAACATTCAAAGTCGATCCACCTTGTCCTATATCCCTACTTAGTGCTTCATAGGTCACCCTCCTCAGCAGTCTCTGTAGTTCAGCAACAAAAGCTGCTGATGTTGTGTTCTACTGCCTGAGAAACTCAGCAGGTCTCGCAGGCAGCATCCATAGGTAGCAAAAGGCAATCAACAATTCAGCTCTGAGCCCTTTGTCGGGAATGTTGAAAACCAGGCAGACATCAGAATTTTTAAAAAAGTGAAGGGGAGGGGGCATAGGTTAATAGAAAATAAGTCGGAAGGTAGAAGAGAAAAAAAAAGCTGAGAAATGACAGGGTAAGAGGGCAGAACACCAAGGATAGACTTCTGATAGGAGAAGGAGGGTAGGGAGTTGGAGGAAGAAAGACACAAGGAGGTGAGGGAAAGATAGAGACAAGGGGAGGGGGTTACCAGAAACTAGAGGTCAATATTGATGGTTTGAGACAGCTTAGATGGTGCTGTTCCTCCCATTTGCAGATGGCCTCAATTTGGCAGAGCAAGCGGTGGCCATTGGCAGTCACGTCAGTGGGGCAATGGTGTGTGTGTGTGGATTCCCAATGGGAGGTCCTCGCTGTTGGAGCGTACAGAGTGAAGGTGCTCAACGAGGCCACGTCAGGAGCAATGGATGCAGTAAATGACCCCTGCATGTTCATAAGAAAAGTGCCGCTTTGCTTGGAAGGACTGTTTGGGCTCCAAATGGTGGTGAGAGAGGACGTGAAAGTGCAAGTCACGGGGATGGGCACCAAGGGTGGGAAGGGAGGAGTAGACAAGGGAGTCAGGGAAAGAGAATTCACTAAGGGAAGGAGGGGGATCTCGTTGAATAACATGTTGGATGCAAAGTTTGATGGGGTGGTAGGTAAGGGGGAGAGGAAAGAGCGCCCTTGTCTCTTGGAAGTACAGCTGTACGACATCAAAAGGCCCTAACTACCTCTAGTGGGGTTGTCACTTCCTGAATGAGGTCCAAGAAATTGGCTCAGTGAATTGACGTTCAAGCTCAAATTTTTCTCCTGATAAGCAATTTCAATGGGGGAGGAGAGGTGAGTGGGAGTGAATGTGATTTGAGGTTTTGCTGATATTAGTCAAAACCTATTGTTGACTGGATGATGTGAGCAAGTTGGTGAAAATTATTGAAATATAGAGTATTTGAATCATCCTATAGTTGCTAGGTTACTGGAGTTAATTCAATTTCAAATCTCTTTATTTAAAAAAATTTAGATGCAGCCCAATTATACCGATGTGTCCAATAACCCGCTACCCCGTACACATTTGGAACGTGGGAGGAAACTAGAACACCAGAAGGAAATCCACGTGGTCATGGGGAGAGCATACAAACACCTTAGAGACAGCGGTGGATTTGAAACTAAATGCTGCACTGTCCATACACCTCCAACCGGTGGTTACTAACATTAACCGTGCTCACCAGCCCAGAACTTGCAATCTTTATGTGCCGAATTTCATGCCTTTATCAGAGAATGGTTGAAAAAGCCAACAGAAAGTCTGCCCCCTGTTCTTCCCTGAAAAATGCTAGTACCTACACTCCAGTACTTGCCTGAGGGCCCATCATTCAAACTTGATGAGATGGTGAATATCCCCAGACTTACCTCCATCTAATTCTAGAGGAAGCAACATCACGATTGAATCTTTATACAGAAACCCTTCTGCCAGAATGGTGATGAATGGCCAAATATCATAGTCTTTTTTATTATACAGGTCTACTCGACAAGGTTGCCCTTTGTCTCCAGCATTGTTTGGCATTAGCTCAATTATTAGCTATGTTGTCTTATCTCAATTGATAAGACAACATAGATCAAAAGGTATTAAAGTGAAATCTGAGGAGTACAAGATCAATTTATTTGCTGATGTTTTGATTTATTTAACGGAATTCCAAAATTATTTAAAATAGTTATATGAAAGATTGAAACAATATGGTGCAATATCAGGTTATAAAATGAAATTTTGTCACAGACTGAAGCGAATTATACTGATTATAAGAAGATAGCCCAATTTAAATGGACAGATCAAATTAAATATTTAGATTTTAGATTGGATAAGAATTTAGATCATTTATATGATTTGAATTATTTATCTTTATTTCATAAAATTAAAAAATGACTTAAATAGATGGAAAGATTTGCCTATAACATTAATAGGTAGCGCTAATTGTATCAAGATGAATATTTTTCCAAGACAACAATATTCCTTGTAAAGTTCCTCAAAAATTTGAATTTGATTATTAGGAAGTTTTTGTGGAAAGATAAAATGACTAGGGTATATTTACAAAAATTAACTTGGAAGTATGATCAGGGAGGTTTGCAATTACCAAATTTTCAAAATTATTATAAGGCGGCACAAATTAAATTTATTAATAGAATGTTTGACTTGGAAAATTCATTGGTATGGGCTAATATTGAGTTAACTAAAATTGGAGAGAAGAAGATGGAGCAATTTATTTATAAATGGAATTCTACATTACTATTTATTTATAATTTACCTATTTTGAGACATTTAATTGAATTATGGAGCATGATAAATGAGAAAACTGGTACATAGGGGAAATTTTCGGTTAAGATACCTTTGTATTAGAATAAACTTTTTCCTTTTACTCTTAATAATCAATTTTTGAAAATATGGAAAGAATCCAGATTGGTACAAAACTGGTCATTTTATTTCTTTTCAAAGAATGAAAGAAATATATGAAATACCACAAAGTTCCTTTTTTTGTTATTATCAAGTTACAGCTTTATTATTGGATAATTTTGGACATGCTTTAAAGTTGCCAGGCAGTCAAAATTTGTATGTGAATTGTATTCGTTATTAAAGAATAAAATGCCTAAGTTAGATTTGCACAAGTCTAGATTAAAGTAGGAAAAACATTTGGGAATAGCAATTGATCAGGAAGATTGGAGAAGTTTATGTAAAGATAGTATTGATATTTTATTGTAAAAAAAGAAACTGAAACCCACTGCATGTTTAAAATTGTTTTTTAAATTAAAAAAATGAATTTAAGGAATTGAAGTATTTAGAGCACAGGAACCCATTCCACCAATAGATCCACACCTGTGCTCCACTGGTGCCTGCTTTTTATCTTCCTTATCCTTTCAACGCACCTTTCTATTCCTTTCTCCCTCACCTGCTTATCCAGCTTCACTGTTAATACTATCACTTCAAATATCCCTTTGATGACAGCTTCTTCTCACAGACAGCAGTTCATCAGCAGTATTTAAAATAGTGGTAGATAAATGTTTGAAACCTCGGTGTTTGAGGGGTATGGCTAACTGACAGAGGGAAGGAGTTAACAGCCGGGTAGATCACAACTGATTCTAGTGAATGATGGGACAGGTTTGAAGGGACCAATTGGCTTGGATCTGCCCTGATTGTGTTAGAGGAGTATCCACCAATCAATCACTCATTTATATCACTCCTAGATTAACTAATTGTGTTCTTATATTCGCCCCACATCCTCATTGGATTCTCCGCTCATCTACAGACTTGAGGCAATGAACTTACCACCTGCATATCTTTGAGAACGTGGGCAAGCTGGAGAAAATTCACATGGTCGCAAGAGAAACGTGTAAACTTCAGGCAGATAATGCCCAACGTCAGGACTGAACCGCTATTGTGAGGCAGTGAGCACTGTTGTCTGTTCTACATTCTCTGGATAAACATTCTCCCATCCCTATTTAAATGATTACTAACTGTCTAACAATCTTATATTCTATTCATGCAAGGATGTGAGAACTGATGACAAGTAACAATTTAGTCAAGGGAGTTTAAAAAGATAGCAATTTGTAAGGCTGGTGATGATTGCTTTCAGTATGATGACCCCTGCTGTAAAGTGAGTGCAGCATGTAAAGTTATTTATTTATTTGCAGTGCAGTAGAAGCTAATTCCAGCTATTGAAAACAGTGCCGCCCAATTAGCCGACCACAAACCCGTATGTTTTTGGAGAGCGGGAGGAGATTGAGAGCACCCAGGAAAAAACCACGCAGGTCACAGAGAGAAACTCTCTGCAGACAGCGCTGCAGTAGTCCCTGGGTCGCCGGTGTTGCAATCGCATTGTACTAACCGCACCGTGTTGTCCTGCCGCCTCACAAGTCCAGTGAAGTGGGTTTGATTCTCAGTGCTGTCCACAGACTTTGCACATTTTCCTTGTGACCCACGTACCCCAAAGGCATATTGGCTGGTGGTTAAATGATGACCGTCAGTACAGGTGGGGAATTGTGTTGGAGATGATGGGCGTGAGAGACAGTACAAGTTACCAGGAAACAGTGGAGGAATGGAACTGATATGCATCCACGCACGAGGACTTGCTGGATCAAGACAAATGCCCTTCTTTTGCATTGAGAGATAAAATGAAAAATACAACGGGCGTACCACAACACCTTTAAGGCGCCAGTGATCGGGCACAGGGTTCGAATCCCACACTGTCTGAAAGGACATTCTCCCCGGTTTCTTCCCACCATTCAAAACGTACATGGGGTTGTAGATGAATTGGGTGTAAATTGGGTAGTCGTACTGAATGTCTAAATTTAATTTAAATTTAACTCCTCGTTCCCCTACGGATAAACTGTCAGAAATGTATCGAGTATCATCTTCAGTTTGTCAATCGTTAACGGCACAACAGTTAGAAGAAATCAAAGAGAGAAATGATTCAGGGTCTTTAATCACATAATGCAATAACCTACAATCTATATTGCACAAATGAAAACAAATTCATTCATTCATGGCTACGTGAGGATTTCCAAGTTTAGAAGAAGCAAACCAATTTTCTTCATTGATGGCTTTCCTGCAGGTTAGAAAAAAAAAACACATCCAAACAAATGGGAACCACAGTGCGGGGTGGGGGAAAACAGAATTTTAAACACACCTGCCTCTGCAACTGCATCTGATTTGGTGCAGGAGGTCCAAGGGGTCAGCCTCCTAAACAGATGGGTTTGAACTTTAGACCAGCCATTCTCAACCTTCTATGGCTTTGGACCACTTCATACTCTGCTCAAGATTTATGGGCCTCCTTTCCCTGTGGAGCAGTCAAGTTTACTTGGTTTCTTCCGTACTTAAATGTGCTGTGGGCTCCTGCAGTTTTAGACCATTCTTTACAAGCAATACACTCTTACATTACTTGTAAAGACCATTCGTTACAAGAACAATGTCAAGCCAGAACATGAGGCAATCCAATGCTCATACATGCATTCGATGAATCAAGGCCAGATCTCTTTCCTGAATTCAGGTCATATGTGATAAAAAGTCCCTTTTTTCCCCCCAAAATAGACTTTATTCACAATAAATTATTTACAGTCTCTTTGCATCCTAGTATTGTCTCCATACATTGCCATCACTGCACCTTGTTACATTCATTTCTATTTACACCATCGTCACCGCTGCGACATCTCGTCGTTAATCTCTCCTCTGCCGTTTGAGGGGCTTCCCCTTGGTCTCAGCCCCTCAATGCCCGGTGACAGAAGGATTCTAGTCTGGGGTTAAGTCACTTCAAAGTCTGTGACTTAAACTTGGCTTACTGCTCAGAACTCTACTAACGTTTGATATCATATGAACTGCTTGATTTTGGCATTATTTAAAACTATTTTTTTCCCATGACCCTTGGCTAGAGCTTCAAGTTTAGAGCTCAACAGTTCATTTTTGCCGCAGCTCAACAAGAAATTAGTTTGTGGGTTTAAAAAGGAACAGTTTTTAATTTGAAAATTGGTCATGATCAGGCCAATTGTGTGCCAAGAAGACCTCCTTGAAACAACAAACCCCATCAAAACTGGATTTCCCTGCTTTAAAATTCTTGTGGATTTATTTTTACGCTCCACAAAAGAATTTAAGATTGTCTCATGAGCAACTGATATCACTAGAAAAAGAAAACTCCCAGATGAAGAGATCTTTTGTCTCCCCTTCCCCCTCATGGATCCTACTGAGTTTTTGCTGTCTTGTACAGTGAGAACGAAAAAAGTCTTGAAGTAGTTATGTTTTTTTTAAAAACATAGCCGCGGCATTCCATGAAATTATTCCCTATTTTCCGGAATGCAGTCTCTGTAAATGGGAATTCCCATTCTGAAATTTTACCTCCACGACCCTTAGACATTTTCACGATGGCCTGCAGTCTAAACTGAACTGCAGGCGATTCTTGAATAACGGGGTAATGAATAGGACGTATATACCGCACCTCAGGCACTCTGTCTAAAGTCGCAGGGTGATACAGATATTTAGAATTTTGGTCGATCCTTGTGTGAACGGCCACTCCTGGAAGGTAGACACTTCAGAATGGAGAAAAAAAAAAGCAAGTTCTATGTAAGGAAACTTACGAGAATCAAAGCTAGCAAACGAGCATTCAGCTCTGTCGCCCAAAGTGCCCTTTATACGACAAAATAAAATTTAACACCAAAGTTCTCTGCTCTTTCCTGAATGTGCTGACACAGGAAATGAGCTCATGGAGGAACCTCATCAACTGAACCTGGGTATGACGTTGGACCAGTCAACATGGAAGCGAAGTGTGCACACCAAGGCACCAGCAAGCATCCTCGGAGACTAAATCAAGATCTGCGAATGTGGCTCAGACTTCAACATTAATCTCGACCTTTTGGATTATAAAATCACTGGACATCATTTTGTTAAGCTGAGGAACTGTCAGATTTTGTACCAGCTGCTACTTAATTTAGTTCCATTTTGTTCAATATTGTGCTCATCAACAACAAGGATGTCAATACCAGGATACCAACACTGCACAACGATTAGAAAACTGGCAAATAACCCCACTCATCAATTGTACAATTGCTAATCCTGTCACAGATGAGGGCAATGCTCTTGATAGTCACAAATGACGATTACATACCGATGTATGATAATTACATACATACATTCCTCTTGTGTACAAGGTTGTCCTAAAGTAGGCAAGTTCACTTGTTTTAAAATTAGCTTGAAATAGCACAAGCTCGCACTAAAATCCAAATTGATACAAAACACCAGTTTTGCATTTAAATAAATTTAGTTTAGATACCAATAAAAATGCATAAAATCATCAAGAAACTTCACGAACACTGTCAAAATAAAACAATGTAAAGAGATATTAAGATGATGACTAAAAGCTTGGGGGGGGGGTGGGGAGAGAGAAAGAGAGAGAGAGAGAGAGAGGGAGAGAGAGAGAGAGAGAGACACACACAATGGAGAATAAAAAAAGCAAAAATTATTTTCAAATAAAGGCGGTTCTTAACTGGGAGACAATATAGATCAGCAAGTAAAGCCACAATGACAGAACATGGGAATAAATCTTTTGAAATCTCAAATTTACGGGGCTTTACGGTGAGAAAGCAGTAACATTGGAATAACAAAGTTTGAAGGTTACGCAGGTTTCGATGAGGGCTTTAGCATCAGATAACTTGAAGCAGGGACAGGATTATGTTACAGAGGCAGAAATAAGAAGTCTCAGTCATGTTCCCAGGGCTTCTTTTCAAGGTTGCAAATAATATGTGGCAGCTTCTGATCGTGCCCGAGAAGAGAGATGGAGTTCACAGACAGGGAGTGATGTGTGTGACAGGCATCAAAAACAAAGTCTTGAGTCTTTGCAACATTTATTTGGACGAAGCCTGGTCATAACAGCATGGCATACCCTTCCATACAAGGCTACAGATATTCTTCAACTTACTCCTGCTCCTCCCAAAATGGTCATCAGATGCTGAAGCTTACTGTTCTCCATTGTTTTGAACAGCCAAAATGATTGAAACAACAGTCTGGAGACCAGTGGCTCTCAACCTTTTTCTTCTCACTCACATCCCACTTTAAGCTCTGTGATTAGCAAAGGATTGCTTAAGGTGGTATGTGGGTGGAAAGAAAACTGATTTAATCATACCTAATTGACTCGTTATGTGCACGGTTTCATATCTCCAAAGAAAATGGGCCAATGACAATTTTTCTCAAGCAAAATATTTCAGTAACAATTGGGTCTAGAGCAGTGGTTCTCAACCTTCCCTTCCCACTCACATACCCCTTAAGCAATCTCTTACTAATCACAGAGCACTGATGGCATTGGGATTACTTAAAAGTGGTAGGCGAGTTAAAGAAAAAGGTTGAGAACCACTGCTGTAGACGCTACAATTGTAGAATATGCACAAAGTGGTGAGAAACTTAGCAGGTCCCGCAGTGTCCATAGCAGGCGAAGATATTAACTAATGTTTCTAGCCTGAGCCCTTCTTCAACCTTGATGAAAAGCCCGGGCCCAAAATGTAGGTCATGTTATCTTTGCCTAGAATGGACGCTGTGAGACCTGCTGAGTTTCTCCAGCATATTTGTGTATTAACTGTGCCACGGTATCCATCTCTCTTCAAGAAAACTAATGGTACTTCTTCACTCTCGCCCTGTTGGAGATCACAAGGACCAGGCAAGTTTTGTTCGAGTTAACGTGTGGAGGGAAGTGAGCCTCAAGTTTCATTGGAGCTCACTGCTCTCACTTTCGTTGCGAAGCAAAGCTGTCAACTCACCCTGCAAGGCTTCTTTGGCTCGAGAAAGCTCGGTCTCCTTCTGGGCAAGCTGCACCTTCAGCTCAGTCACTGACAGGATCTCTGCTGATTTGCCTGCATTTGAATCCTCCAATTCCTTTGTCAGCATTTCCTTCATCTGCCTCAGCCACTGTACCTCCTCCTGGAGCCTGGAAACCTCCTCACGAAGAAACACTGTCAACAGAACAAATGTGCAGTTTAACATCAAACAGTCAACCCTGATAAGAGAAATGTGAGCCTGTCAGTTTCGAGATGAAAAACCATACAGAATGGCAGGATTGCATCAGAAACTATTGATCAAAATTCTGTTGGAAATACATTTTGGGTTTGCTCAAAGGCTGGGAATAAAGTACCCTTTTGTCATGTTACTACTGTGAATGTGAGCAGAAATCCAAGCAGCTCACAAGAAGCAACATGGTCACACCACCAATTCACATATTTCATGTACGTAGCCCATGTATGAAGCATTGTCAAAAGAAGTGCCTGGACAAAGAGCAGGGGCAAGATTTGATCCATCCACAAGTTTTCCGATGACACCATGGTTGTCAGCAGAATCGCAGACAGCAATGAGGAGGCGTACGGGAGGGAGATCAATCAGCTCGTTGAGTGGTGACACAACCAAAAACGTTGCATTCAATGTTAACAAAACCAATGAGATGATTGTGGATTTCAGGAACCAGTCTTCAATGAGGGGTCAGTAGAGTGTATAGAATTACAAATTCCTGGGTGGCAACATGTGTGAGTGGGAAGGGAAGGTTCAGAACCACTGCTCTGAACCCAGTTGTTACTGAAATATTTTGCTTGAGAAAAGTTTTCATTGGCCAATTTCCTTTGGAGTTATGAAACCATGCACATGATGAGTCAATTAGGTACGATTAAAGCAGTGGTTTTCAAACTTTTTCTTTCCATCCACATACCACCTTAAGCAATCCCTTACTAATCACAGAGCACCCTATGGCATATGGAATACTTAAAGTGGTACGCAAGTGGAAAGAAAAAGGTTGAGGACCACTGAACTATATAGACCACTAAATTATATAGTTTAGAGAAGATGCAGAGGAGATTTACCAGGATGTTGTCTGGATTGGAAAACAGAACTCAGGATTTTCTCTTTGGAGAAACGAAGGATGAAAGGTGACTAAATAGAGGTATACAAGATTATGAGAGGCTGAGATATGGTGGCAGCCAGCACCTTTTTACCTGGGTAAAATCCAATAGCAAAATCCAGGTGACATCTGTTCAGGTAAATGGTAAAAATTTAGGGGAGATTTTTAATTTAAAAAAAAATTTAGACGTACAGAATGGTAACAGGCCATTTTGGCCCACAAGTTCATGCCACACAATTACATCCAATTGACCTACAACCCCCGTACATTTTTGAAGGGTTGGTGGAAACCAGAGCACCTGGGGAAAACACATGCAGACACAGGGAGAACATACAAACAGATAGCACCGGATTTGAACCCCAGTCCCAATTGCTGGTGATGTAACAGCGTTACACTAACCGTGTCTCCCCCTCCCCCAGAGGTACTTTTAAAAAAAATTAACCCAGAGAGTGGTGGGTGCATGGAATGAATTGCCAGGGATGGGGGTGGAGGCTGTTACAATAGGGACATTCAAAAAGACAGACACATGAATGTAAGAAGGAAAAAGGGTTATGGGTGTGAGGTAGGGAAGGATTGTACTGTTTACAGAGGTCAGCACAACATCATGGGCCAAAGGATCTTGGGTCTACCCATAACTCCACTTGTACCTCTTTTTCTTCCAAGTTACAATTTAAAACCTTTAAATTGTGATTTATGATTGGCCTTTTGTGGTCCAAAATATCTATGTGGACTTTTAATTCACTTTCCTTCAAAAATGAAGAATACAAGTTTTAATCCAAGCCAAGCATCAGCATTCCTCATCTCCATCTCAAAGGATTTGATGCCCCCTTTATTCATCACTTATCAAGGGAACTAGCTCAACATTGATCAGAATCAGAATTTATTGTCATGGACTTCATGAAATTCAGTGTTTTGTGGCAGCGTCATAGAGCAAGCATTCATAATAGCCATCTTACAATATTATAATAATAATAATAATTGTGTATGAAAAGTGAGGCAGTCTTTTGTTCATTGATTATTCAGGAATCTGATGGCAGCAGCGAAGAACCTGTCCTTGTGCTGCTGAGTGCTCGTCTTTAGGCTCCTATGCCTCCCCACCCCGATGGTTGAGTGAAGAAGGCATGGCCTGGGTGGTGGGGGTCTTTGAGTATAGAGCTGCTCTTTTAGATGTCCTTGATGGAGTAAAGTCTGATGCCTGTGATGTCGCAGGCCAAGTTAACAACCCTCTGGGGTTTATTCTTGTCCTGAGAGTTGGTGCCTCCATACCAGGCAGTGATGCAACCAGCCAGAATGCTCTCCACGGTACACCTGCAGAAGTTTGAGAGTCTTCGGTGACATACCGAACCTCCTCAGACACTCAACAAAGCATTGCCGCTGGGAAGCCTTCTTTGTGATTGCATCAACATGGAGGCTCCGGAACAGATCCTTGGAAATGTTGACCCAGAGAGTTCCAAATCTAAGAGATATAGGAGAGTTCTGAAAACAAACAGGCAATCAGCACCAACCTTTAAGTGACCCACATCAATATGATACATGTTCAGATTGCCTGCCCACAAGGAATCAATAGATATGAAAAATCTTATGAAATACCGCCAGGAGAGACATTAATAAGCTGCTCTGATGCAGAAAGCACTGTAGAAAAGTGTGAGGGATGCAGATTCAATAATAGCCAACAAAAGGGAATTGACCTAAATGTTTTTTTTTAAATAAATTCTTGTTGTGGCCAGAGTGGAATGAATTGAATTGGCCTTTCAAAGCACTGGCATAAGTATTATAAAATAAATGACCTCTTTTTAGCTTTATCCCATTATATGCATAATGGTCAATGGAACTTGGCACTTGTTTCTCGCTTATTGTCCACGAGCGACAAGACAGAGAGCTAAAGTGCACAATCTGGTCACATCTATTGCTTATGCCCTTACTAGTGGTCTGTGTTTCTCTCCACCCCCCACCCCCACCACTTTAAGCAGTCAATAGCGCCTCATAAATCTATGTGCAGTTCTGGTCGCCTAATTCTTTGGCTTGGCTTCGCGGACGAAGATTTATGGAGGGGGTAAAAGTCCACGTCAGCTGCAGGCTCGTTTGTGGCTGACAAGTCCGATGCGGGACAGGCAAACACGGTTGCAGCGGTTGCAGGGGAAAATTGGTTGGTTGGGGTTGGGTTTTTCCTCCTTTGCCTTTTGTCAGTGAGGTGGGCTCTGCGGTCTTCTTCAAAGGAGGTTGCTGCCCGCCAAACTGTGAGGCGCCAAGATGCACGGTTTGAGGCGATATCAGCCCACTGGCGGTGGTCAATGTGGCAGGCACCAAGAGATTTCTTTAGGCAGTCCTTGTACCTTTTCTTTGGTGCACCTCTGTCACGGTGGCCAGTGGAGAGCTCGCCATATAACACGATCTTGGGAAGGCGATGGACCTCCATTCTGGAGACGTGACCCACCCAGCGCAGCTGGATCTTCAGCAGCGTGGACTCGATGCTGTCGACCTCTGCCATCTCGAGTACTTCGACGTTAGGGATGAAAGCGCTCCAATGGATGTTGAGGATGGAGCGGAGACAACGCTGGTGGAAGCGTTCTAGGAGCCGTAGGTGATGCCGGTAGAGGACCCATGATTCGGAGCCGAACAGGAGTGTGGGTACGACAACGGCTCTGTATACGCTTATCTTTGTGAGGTTTTTCAGTTGGTTGTTTTTCCAGACTCTTTTGTGTAGTCTTCCAAAGGCGCTATTTGCCTTGGCGAGTCTGTTGTCTATCTCATTGTCGATCCTTGCATCTGATGAAATGGTGCAGCCGAGATAGGTAAACTGGTTGACCTAATTATAGGAAGGATATAAACAGAGTGGAGAGAGTGCAGAGAAGGTTTACCAGAATGTTACCTGGGTTTAAGCATCTAGAGTATAGGGAGAGATTGGACAGATTAGGTCTTTATTCTTTGGAGCGTAGAAGGTTGAGAGGGGATTTGATAGAAGTATTTAAGATTATGAAAGGGATAGACAGAGTGGATGTGGAGAGACTATTTCCGTTAAGAGGAGGAAAGATTAAAACAAGAGGACATCAGTTAAGAATTAAGGGGCAGAGGTTTAGAGGTAACATGAGGGGGAACTTCTTTACTCAGAGAGTGGTAGCCGTGTGGAATGATCTTCCGGGAGAAATAGTGGCGGCGGAGTCAACTGTATTATTTAAGAAAAGGTTGGACAGGTATATGGATGAGAAGAAGATGGAGGGTTATGGGCATTGTGCAGGGAGGTGGGACTAGAAAGGGGTGTTTGGTTCGGTGCGGACTAGAAGGGCCTAATGGCCTGTTTCCGTGCTGTAATTGTTATGTTATGTTAAAATAGGTATTTGCTCATGTGAGCCCAGGCAAAGTAACCGTTGCCAATAGTGACCTAGTTGGTTACTGTCCTAGTGTGCAATCATGGCAGAGGGTGAAACATTTTTGAAGAGATCTGACCCCATGACAAAATGCCATTTCAAAGCAAGTGCAGTACTTTAAAACCTTTGATATTTGTAAAAACAGGAATCGTCTAATTGAAGGGCAGAGTCAAAACAGTGAGAGAAAAATCAATGCCCAAGCCTGATTAGATCCTGCATTAACAACGGAGCAACCTTTAGGATTAATGTGAGGTGGACTGAAATAGCCTATCACAGGCTGACAGTCTCGCCCATCAGTTTCATATTCATAAGGATTAATGGTGAATTTCATCAATTGCAAGAGCTTCAAGAGGCAAAGCATCTGGAAACCAATCCCTGCATGTTCATCAACAACACCCCCCCCCCACCCCATGCAAACAGTGATGTTTACAGTGGTCAATAAAAAGCTAGCGAACCCTCTCCATGCAGTTCATCAGACAAAGCAGCCAAAGAACTCTCACTAATGGTCCCATACGAAGCTCATCAGTCAATTGTGCTAAAAAGCACGTCTGTGGTTCATTACCAAACCAGACCTATTAAAATAAACCCTGTGGCTCAAGTATGACCTCAAATGAAGACCTCATTTATCCAGATGCTTTTCAGTTAAGATTTTCAATTATTTTCTCCAACTGTACCTTAGAAACCAGTTTCTAAGGTGGGGGTGGGGGGAAAGGAATCCAAACTATGGGTTTGAAAATTAAAGCTTCAATGGCTTGTTCCTGTCCCCGAGTGGAAAGCCCTGCAAAAAGGCAGTGGACACAGCCCAGGACAACACAGGTAAAACCCTCCTGCCGTCGAGAACGTCGACAGCCATTAGAGAGCAGCAGCAATCATCAAGGATCCACCCCACCCAGCACACGCTCTGTTCTCGCTGCTACCATCGGGAAGGAGGTCTAGGTGCCGCAAGACTCACACCCACCACCAGGTTCGGGTACAGCTGCTCCACCATCAGACTCCTCAACAACAAAATCAATCTGGGGCTCATTTACGGACTCTTACTCTCACATGTTGTGTACAATTTTTTTGCATTACCAATAACTGGTCATTCTGCCTCGACAACAGGAAAAAGAATCTCAGGGGTGTATATGATGCCACATCAGTACTGTCAAGAAATCTGATGACAATAAACCAGCTTGCAATGGATGCAGTAAAACAAGGTACCATTAACCACGGTAGCAATGTGCGAATCCCCACCAAATCATAAAAATTATTAACTTGATGGAGTGTACTGTGAAAGATGATGACTTTATACTAAACACTGAGATGATAATCCAGTTTAAGAAAAACAGGAATTACCCTTGTGAACCTCGTCAAAAATTAACCTCAAACTATGTCATTTAAGACTGGCCCAGAATACGTGGTCAACTCAGCACAAAGGGATTCTTACGGACATTCTGCGCCCCTCCCCCACACCACAACCAAGCATACAATTAATACCATTCATCAAAGTCTTTCGTAATTATTCTCCTCAATGAAATCAATGAAGAATCTTTTCCTGCGGCAGGTCTGACCTTCCACAAGACTTTAAACTGATTCCTTCCTTACGTGCATGGAGAATCTGGGCAACTTTGCTCTCTTTGATGGATTCTGTGAAAAATCCAGCATCATCAGATCCATTTCTGGGAAAAAAACACTGCAAGAAGCTGATAGCAATGTCCCGATGTTAAATGCATTGCCGTGTATGGGAATTTGCTGTCTGCAAATTGGCTATCACTGGCTGTAACACTGATCGACCAAACCTGTTCCATCCCTGTCACACAGTACATGAGGGGCAATGCCAGTCCATGGCCAGCTAAATTTTCATAGTGGAGAAAGCCGAGATCAATATACAATTCACGACCTGTGCTCAGAGTACTCCCCGTCTCCCTCAGGGGCAACGACTTGTAATTAAAGGTCACCAGAGACAACTGGCCTGCATACTTAAGTAACCGATTTTTACAACCTGGTGCTTATGCATATACAGACTATATGTCAGCATATACATTGTTAGTGTCTGCACATATGTTTTAAACATGTGCATGTATATGTTCACAGACAGCTGTGCGAAGAGGATCTGTACTGGTAGTTTACAGTTCTGTATTTAGAACTTATTTCTTCACAGATAGTGTGAATGCAAGGGCATTTATTGTACATGTGCACAGAGGTTTATTGACATACACAAGAATTGTTTATTTGTGTTTGCTCGCAAGGACACAGAGATGCTGCTGCTCATGCGCCCATACCAAGAGGATAAAGAGAAGCAAAGTGGAGTCCCTTCAGAGACATTGAGGACCTGTAATGCTGCCGTGTCCTGGGCTCCTGTAACCTCTGTAACTGCAATGCCTCCTGTCTGGACCTTCAGTGAGCCCAGCTCAGGGCATCCATGTCACCTACCGACCCACCAGCCCCACCTTGGCCTCTGGTTCTGAACAGAAGTTGTTAATGGCCAAGGCTCTTTGGGAGCTCTGCTCACCATCAGCACCCTGACGATCCCTAGCCCCTTTCACACTTGCAAGTGGTCCTAGGAATCAAAGAGTGAAAACAAAATCAGCTCAAAGCCAGCATCAGATGACATCATCTCACGCCGGGGATTGATGGCCTTGACCCCCTAGTGCAATCCCCGGCAAGTGTGCATTGTGGGATTGAAATGACCCAAGTTTTTGCATGAGTGCAGGAAGATTAAAATGAAGGTATAAACTTTGCCATGGGAAAGTTGCTGTGGTGGTGGGGGAAGAAAGAGAGAGAGAGAATAAGCAATAGTGGACAATTTTTAAACAGCGTGGGAAAATTGGTAGCGTTATAGTGCACAGTGAGGGAAAAAGCAATGGCTGACCTGACTTCCCAGAATGCTGTGTGGCTTAGAAACCCCTCTATGAACACTCCACGCATGCAGCCAGGCCTACAGCTCTTTCTTTGCTGTATGGAATTCTGGGAGGGCAAGTCCGCCATCACTCCCCCCCTTCCACAGTATTTATCGATTGTACGTGATAGCGCTACCAACTTTCCCACCCTGTTTAAAAATTGTTCCCTGTTGCTATTTATTGCTAACACTTTCCCAAGGTCCCTTATAAAGGTTTATATAGGTCGGCACAACAACAGGGGCTGAAGGGCTCATACTGTGCTGTACATAAACTTTTGTTATAATTATGCATGATTAATTTTGTTCAAATATAAGATCATAATATCAGGATTTAGGGCAGGTCCACCATCGCTTGATGCATCACGACGTCACTGGTAGAAGGTAAAGGAGTCCTAACCCTGGGGTTGGCTCCTTGCAAGTGTGAAAGCGTTCAGTGTCCCAGTTAGGAGTGGTCAAGTGAGAAAAGCCAAATCCCAATCCCTATCCCAGAACACTGAATGGCCAATTTAATGGGACGCAAGTGTGAAAGGGGCTCCTGCTTCTGATATTGGGTTCCTATAAACCAATCTCCCAGAGCCTGCAGGCAGCCCTGATGCGAGTCCTCAGTCTTCTTCTCAGTGGGCTGGTGCTGTCCCATTCTAGTGCCTTGTGCCAGTCTACTGCTTCCCCCAGAGCCTGCGACCCCCATGGTCTGGGCAGCCAAGTATGGGTGCTATCTTGGGCATGGACCTCTATGGGTTCGCCGAGGTTAATAAAAAAAACACCACTGGCCTCATTCGACGGGCAGTTTAAACTTCTACATGTGCACGGTTAAGTTAAAATGAGGGCATGCAGTTTACTGGAACAGAATGATAGATGTTAAACAAGAAAGTCTGCAGAATGCAATACACAAGCGCGCTGGAGAAACTCAGCCAGCCACGCAGCATCCATGTGAAGTAAAGGGTAACCAACATTTCGGACTGGTCTTTACCCTTTACTTCCTATGACCTGCTAATTTTTCTCCATCACATTTGTGTATTGCAGATGACTTTAGGAGGAAAAGTTCAAAAGGTCGATTTTCAGGTGTTTCATGTCGGGGGGGGGGGGGGGGGGAATAGTGGAGGGTCAGGAGTGGGGAAGGAGAGGAAAGAGCCCTGCATCTCTTGTTCACAACATTTCACTGGGGGCCAGGGCACCAGGAAGGGTGGGTGGATAGATCTTAATCTGCAACAAATGTTTGGTTTTTAACGTCAATGGGAAGCTCAATGTTGTTGAAATGTTTCACCAAGCAATCACATTTAATCTAGTGTGACTCCCACACATTCACACCGAGAGACCGCAGGCAACGGTGAAGTGACAACCATCGTATTTCACTGAACGTTAGCCTTGTGTCTTGCACTGAAGAAAGCTTGAATAATTTAACCAACAAGGACACATCCTTACACATTAGTCAATGCCAATATCCAGTTCCTTTCAATGTTATCAAACCCTCGGGGGTAAATGCTTTAGATTTAGACCAAAGTTGAGGATCTGAGGAGAAAATCTAGGCTGATGCTACAATAAATGCCCTCTCATTTGTTTGTTTAATCAAATAGTTGCTGAAGGTGACTGCACAGTCTTAAAGTGCGGCAGAAGTCGAATAGTTTTCCATCATGGATTCATATGGAATTTTACAGCATGGAGACAGCCCCTTCCACCCACTCTTCCACACTGATCAAGCTGTTTAGCCAAACCAGACCCACCTGCCTGAATTCAGCCTCAAAGCCATGTGCCATGCACATCATAATTGGGCGGCACGAATAGTGTAGCGGGTTTCCTCCCACCCTTTAAAACATACTGGGGGTTATAAATGGGCATCACGGACTCTAAATTAAATTAATTGTACCCGCCTCTATCACTCCCTCTGGCAGCTGGTTCCATATAGTCACCACCCTGTTTGGAAAAAAAGTCCCCTTTTAAAATCTTTCCCCTCTCACCTTAAATCTACGCCCTCTAGTTTTAGACATTCACGCTTATGATTGATAAATGCAAACAGATTTAAATGTGTAGAGTTTTTGGTCTGGGCTTCCTGGAGATGCTCCTGTTAGTTGAGGTTCATCTCCACAGATGCCAATGCTTCAAAATAAACCTGGCCCAAACCCAGGAGTTCAATCAGTATGCAGGTGCCCAAATGTGAAATGTTGATGTCTGTTCAACCCATGCACGCACCAGGTCTCTGACTGATGTTACCATCTGGTGCACGGCCCATGCAGTAGAGCAAAGAATGAGGATAATGGACTCAGTCCTCCTTTTTCAGTTTTCCTGCTGGAAAATTTGAGTGAGAACAGCATGGAGCACTGCAGGTGAATGATGGTGCATTACACACTCAGGGCCAATAACATCATTTATAATTTCAGCACATGTAACTATGGGATGGGGGGAAGAATGCTGAGGCAAGAACTGGTCACTGCTTCGTCCTGGACGCTGATACATTTAGTCAAGTGATCCTGCTATTCTCAATTTTTGCTGCCTCCACCTGTGATCTATAACTGGCACATCAAAGCACCTGGTTGGAGGACAGCTGCCAACAGAACCTTGGACCATTGAGTTGAAAATGGGCCCAATATCAGTGCTCAGAACAAGGCACATACTGCAACTAATTCTGGTTTCTTGCTTACAACTGGATCAGAAATTATTATAAAGGTGAGCAAATACATCGAATGAGGACTCCACTGCAGTCTTGGCCACAAACCTTTAAGCTACTGTTTTGGTCTTGGGATGGATAGATTTCGGATTTATTGGCAGAGTACATTATATAACCATATAACCACTTACAGCACAGAACAGGCCAGTTCAGCCCTACTAGTCCATGCCGTAACAAATCCCCACCCTCCTAGTCCCACTGACCAGCACCCGGTCCATACCCTTCCAGTCCTCTCCTCTCCATGTAACTATCCAGTCTTTCCTTAAATGTAACCAATGATCCCGCCTCGACCACGTCTGTCGGAAGCTCATTCCACATCCCCACCACCCTTTGCGCAAAGAAATTTCCCCTCGTGTTCCCCTTATAATTTTCCCCCTTCAATCTTAAACCATGCCCTCTAGTTTGAATCTTCCCTCACTCTTAATTGAAAAAGCCTATCCACATTTACTCTTGTCTGTCCCTTTTAAAATCTTAAACACCTCTATCAAGTCCCCTCTCAATCTTCTACGCTCCAGAGAAAAAAGCCCCAGTCTACACAACCTTTCCCTGTAACTCAAACCTTGAAATCCTGTCCACATTCTTGTGAACCTTCTCTGCACTCTCTCTATTTTGTTTATATCTTTCCTATAATTTTGGGACCAAAACTGTACACAGAACTCCAAATTTGGCCTCACCAATGCCTTGTACAATTTCATCATGACCTCCCTACTCTTGAATTCCATACTCCGATTTACGAAGGCCAACATTCCAAATGCCTTCTTCACCGCACCATCTACCTGAGTATCAGCCTTGAGGGTACTATTTACCATCACTCCTAAATCCCTTTGTTGCTCTGCACATCTCAATAGCCTACCATTTAATGCATAACGCTATAACGTTATATACAGCCCAGAGATTATTTTTTTCCTGCAGGTGTGGCAGAATTGCCACTTCTTGGTAGTGCAAAAAAATACACAATGTATACGTAAACAAATAAATGTAAACAAACTATAGAACGGGGGGTGGGGGGGGGGGGAGAACCACAATAAAGTGCAAAATAGCTCTTAAATGAGACCCCAATTGACTTCATCATTAAGGAGACTGATGGTGGCAGGGTAGCATCTGTTCCTGAAATGAGTGGTATGATGGTAGCAGCGCGGACAGAGTGTGTGCTGGGTGATATGGATTCTTGACGATTGCTGCTGCTCTCCGACAGCAGTGTTCCCCATAGATGTTCCCAATGGTAGGAAGGGTTTTGTCTGTGATGTCCTGGGGTGCGTCCGCTACCTTTTGCAGGCCTTTCCACTCAAGGGTATTGGCGTCCCCATACCAGACCATGACACAGCCGGTCAACACATTGTACACCACACATCTGAAGGAATGTGCCAGGTTTTTCCGAAGTCATTCCAAAACTCCGCAAACTCCCGAGGAAGTAGACACTGACGTGCTTTTTTCACAATGCCATTCGTGTTGGTTCCTGGAAAGATCCTCCGATTATAATTAGTGACTCACAAAAACAAATTTGCTCAACCTCTCTCTGCCCATGATCCTCCAACGATCACTTGCTTTTTTTTGGATGCTGCGTTGTCTGAACTGCACTGTTTTACCTGAGACTAGTTTAATCCAAGAGACTACAATTTTCTCAGGTGGTCAAAAAAGATCTCAGAAAATTATTTTGAGAGTTTGATAAGCTACCAGTGATTCTCAACTTTTTTCCTTTCCACTCACAGACCACTTTAAGTAATCCCTACGCCATCTGTGATTAGTAAGGGATTGCTTCAGGTGGTCTATGAGTGGGAAGGGAAGGTTGAGAATCACTGCTCTACACCCAATTGTTACTGAACTATCTTGCTTGAGAAAAATTGTCATTGGTCCATTTCCTTTGGAGTTATGAAACCGTGCACATAACGAGTCAATGAGGTACGATTAAAACAGAGGTTTTCAAACATTTTCATTTCCACCCGCCCCTAACTCCAGTACCAATCACCATGGGAGCCCTCCTGGGTTATGGGCTGATGGTATAATCGCAATGATGCCATCAGCCCGCCCCTGCCAGCGGCAGTGCCTTTATAGATGAGATGGAGCGACTGCACTTCACCTCTGACTCTACCCTCGGGACGGATCAGAATTCACGTTCTGGATCTGCCCTTGGAGGTTTTATGGAGGTAGGTTTAGTGATGTAAAGGCAGAGAATACACTTGGTTATTTCTTCACTATAAAAAGGCCCATGGAATATTTGTGGAAGAAAATGGATCTCATGCTGAGAAAATGTAAATCTTGTAAGTTAATGGAACGTTAGGCTGCAGTGCATCATCCAGTTTGCAGGTTTAATGAATAAAATATGTTTTGGCAAAAAAATGCAGCAAAAGGAAGGTCCTCAGAGCAGTTGCAAAGAGAGTCAGAAATTCGATGCGAAAGGTAGAGATTTTGTCAGAGCCGAGGAAGCAAATAAGGACAAGGGGAAAAAAAGGGTTTTTTTTGCTATTGCTTACTTTCTTATAAAGTTGACATCGGGTGCCTGGGGAATGCAAGTGATGAACCAGGCATAGACTAGCGAGAGATAACACGGTTGCCAATATTTAACCATGACTTAAAACAAGGTAAACATGATAAAATAGAAGAAAAACTGCTTGTCAAGGAAACGATAATTGTGTGGTGGAGTGAGGAAAATCTTAAACGAGGCCACAGCATATTTCTCAACTGTCAGGGAGAAACACAAGACAAAAATCTGTGGAGGAATTTTTGAAAAGTACATAAATAACAGAGCTAGGATTTCACTGAACATTAGGATAGTTCCAAATTGAGATAGTTCTGATTTTTTTTAAAAAATGAAAAGCAAAATTTTTAATCAACACTTTGGAAATGCAACCATTTCCAAATTAGACTTAATTTGAACAACTAAACTTGGGTAAATGAAAAGGGTGGGATTTAGGTGGTTTGGCTGAAGGGACTGCAGTCATCCCATTGGATTTTAACACAATTATGGAAGAGAGAGACTGGAGTAAGTAGTTTAATTTGAAGTGAGGACGATTCTACTCAACTGTGATGATTTAGTGAGGGAAATTGAAACAGTTGCTTCACAATCAGAGGAGGGAGTAATGCTTCACAATCAGAGGAGGGAGTAATGCTTCAGCTTCCAGTTCCAAACTTCCTGTGAAGTTGTCGAGTGATTTCACTACACTGCGAGCATTGAGCAGTATAGAAGATGCAGCAGTGAAATTATAACCAGAGTTAGGAAGGCGGAGCATGCATGAAACAGTATCCACAGACAAAAAAAAATCAAGGAAAATAATAAGGTCATTTAGAGATGCAGCATGCACGGGCCCTTCTGGCCCACAAGTCTGTTCCGCCTAACCAATAACCTATAAACCCATCCATCTTTGGAACATGGAAGGAAACCAGCGCGCCTGGAGGAAATCGACACAAGTATGGGGAGAATGTACCAAAATCCTCATGGGCATCAGTGGATTTGAACCCAGGTTACTGTAGCATTGCACAGTCTTACTTACTGTGTCACCTTACTCTATAAAGGTGAGGAAAGAATATCAAAAAGGAAAGAGTGGATCTTCTTTAAGATCAAAAATAGCATCGCAAGAATTAGGGCAGAAGATGTATGAAGTTCTCACTGAATAATTTGCACGTCTCCTCACAAGTGGGAGCTGACGTACTAATTGAGGAATCATTTGAAGTACAGGTGTGTGCTGCTTAAGGTCCAATTGGGCAACTCCGACCGCATATACGCCCGTCGTCTGATAGGGTTATTGTGGAGTTCAGTATAGAAAGGATGAGGTAGCACTAGAGGTGAAATGCATGGATATTACAGGAACAGAAGAATTGTCGTCATGAGAAAAGGTTGATTAGCCTCAGCCTTTTCCTTCAAAACAAAGGAGATGGAGGTGCACAAAATGATCATTACATAGCTTAAACGCCAAGGGCATATTTCCAACAGAGATGTCAGTAACCGAGAATCAGATTTTAATTAATTGATAGGTCAAAGTGGAATTGAAAAGAAAATGGCGGCACAGTTATTGGAGCAATTGTTATAGCCCCACAGTCCATAAGGAATTTGTACATTCTCCCCGTGTCTGCATGGGTTTTCTCCAGGCACTCCAGTTTCCTCCCACCCTTCAAAACATACTGGGGTAATTGTGGAAGGGAGCAATGGGCCGGGAGGTTGAAAGGGTCTGTTTACCGTGCTGCACGTATGTCTAAATTAAAATTTTTACTTCAAGATTTTAAAGAGGTATATGGCAATTGTTGCTGAATACATTGAAGACACACTGACCGATTTTTGGACATGAAGAAATTTGAACATTTGGACTGGACAGTGGCATTCAGACAAAATACCTCATGGCACGGAAGATTAAGAACAAAAACAGAATGGGTTTCTCCCGCTTCTCTTCCCTATAACCTTGTGTCGATTTGCCAAACAGGAACACTGAAAAAGTATCTGAACAACTGAACAGTCAAAGTCAGCAGGGATGAAAAGTGAAATCTTTTCTGGGGGGGGCGGGGTGAGGGGAAATAGCGGTCACTGCAAAATCAGTTGACGCTTGCGAGTGGATTCACAAATCCAAATGGAGAGGGGAGATGTGGTTGTCCGACAAGGGATAAAGGACAACTCAGGAGGGGAAGGGGAGATTGGGGATAAATAAGATAGAAATAGGAGAATAAGGAAAATGTTGGATGTTGTAGGAATGTTGTCTTATAAAGAGTTGAAAATAAGAAAACAGAAATGGAAAAGGAGGAAAGGTAATGATGGAAAAACGGAAAGAGAAGATAAACAAAATATAAAAGGGCTACGCTGAACTATATAACTTTAAATATTAATGGAATACATAACCAAATTAAAAGGAAGAAACTACTAAATTTAAATGAATAAATGTATACCATTAGAAAAAATAACATATAGGTTAAGAAATAATATTGAAATATTCGAACAAGTATAGGAGCCTTACATTAAATACAATAGCGAAAACCTACCGGGGACAAACATTACCTAAGTTGATGGAAGGAGAAGGAAAGAAAAGAATGGACTCAGTAGAATTTCTGGTGTATTTTTGTTGAATGACAACATTGTCTGACTGGCTTAATGCAACCTAGATTGTATACCTAAAATGGATGAGAGGGGGGGGGGTGGGGGGGGGTGGCTTGGGAGGAGGGGGGGGGGGGGGAGAAAAAGTCACTGTATATGTGTGAAAAAGAAATAGTGTATATCATGGCTAATGTGATTTATGGTGTGAAAAATAAAAAATTAAAAAAAAAAGTCAGCAGGGATTATAGAACAAGAACTGGAGAGTTGGATTATATATATACAGAAATATTAAACATTATTAAATACACAGAAAGTTTTTTTTTGACCAGCATGCCTTCTTCAGTGCCATAAATTCTATAAAACTGCCTCTGGCTCACTTTATGAATTTGTACGCAGACATCTTTGCAGAAGTTGGACTGGTAATAAGGAGAGTCCTCTGCACTGCATTTCTGCTATTGCTGGACATGCTGGGTACAGCCCCAGACTCTTGGCATGCAGCTCTTCATATGAAGATCAAATATGAAGCGCAAATGCGTGGTCTATCTGCTGAATATTTTTCCCCTGCACGTCACTGGACTTATTTGTGGATCCAGTAGAACACACAGATTAACTGATCACTTTATTTGAATTAACCCTTTGGCCTCTGTGCCCCTGTTTTCAGGGACAGCCAATAAACACATACAACTCCGTGTCCCTATTTTCCACGACTGTTTTTATGCTTGTGTCCGTACTGTAGTTTTACCCATGGACCCAGTCCAGAGTACTGTATATATTATGAAAGGTTAGAAATGGTTGGAGTCTAAAGGGTTTAAAGCAAGCAAGCAATTATAGATAAGAAAACTAGATAAGGCCTTCTGGCTCCTCATAGGACTTTCTGCCTCTTTACAGCTGGATAAAAATACTGGAATAATGACTAGACATATTGATTGAAAAAGCCTCTTGTGTAATTGTACAAAGAGTCAAGGTACAGCCACTGATGAATATATCAAATATGGCAATGAACAGTTTTTTTTATAAATTGCACAACACACCACCCCAACCATAATAGTTGACCTGATCCAAACTGCAGGATGCCTCACATGCTCACTATAAGCCATAAAATCAAGTGCATTATGTCAACACGCAGATGGTTCTTCCTGAAGTAACAAACTCCCATCTCTTTCTCCCTCCTGGTTCAAGCATCTTTGCATCAGACTGGTTCTACAGCCAACACAAGATCTTTCATGACTTGAAATATCAACATAGAATGTGGGGAGCGGAAACACAGTACATCTCCATGGGATTCTACTGTCCAGTCCAACTATTTAACTGCCTGTTAAAGGAGCCGATGCTGTTTTATTTTAAAATCCTGTCACCGCGGGGTCTGTGCCCAAGATGGTGGTGGTGCCCATGTTCAGCAGCAGCCTTAAGGGGTTGCAAACCGTGGGAAACCAGAGAAATGGCGCGGGGCACCAGTAACAGGGAAGAACACACAGGGACTGTTGGCGACTCAAAGTGAGGAACCCATGCAGGCTGCAGGCGACTGACTAACAGTCAAAGGGCTCATACTAGGCTGTGGGCTGCAGGAGACCGGCTCGGGTACCAGGTATCGGAACCAGGCCGTGAGAGAGTGGCCTCAGGCACTGAAGCCTTCCTGATCGTGTCGGCGGTTTGTATCTGGAGCTTGGATAGCTTGGACGGAAGTCTGCATGGTTGCAGAGGCCATGGGATAGCTGGAGACGAATCCATGGAGACTCAATGACTCTGAAGGGCCTCTCTTTTCTGACCGCAAGGGATGCCGACCATTTCTGCTGACGGTGAAATCTTTGACTGCCCAAATGCAACTTTGTGTGATTTTACATTTACACGATAATACAAGAACCTGGAATCTTTTTAGCAGCTCTCAACAGTGTTAACAATTTGCTTCCTGTCAGTCACTGAGTTTCAGAAGCATTCAATGATTTTTTTTAAATAGTGAAAGCATGAGTGGAATAAGTTAACATTTCAGATCAAAGGGCGTTTGTTGACCTAAAAAGTTAACCGGTTTCTTCCCACAAACACTCTGACCTGCTCAGCATTTTCTGGATTTTTATTTCAGGTTTTTCAGCACCTGCAGTTTTTTTTAAAATCAGTGGTTTCTGATTTTCCACAAAGCTTAAAAATTGATCATCTCATCCTCCCAATGGTCGAACACAGGATTCTGTAGACACTGTGGTGAAGTGAAAGCACACACACAAACAGCAGAGGAGCTCAGCAGGCCAAACAGTGCCTTTATGTAGCAACGGTGAGGACACATCACCTCGGGCTCAAGTATCTTCACCTCTGCTACATGAAGGCACCGTTTGACCTGCTGAGTTTCTCCAGGGTTTTGAGGGGCACCCCCCCCCTACAGTTGTATTGACCAGGCTTGAAGGTTTTGTTCCCTTGACAATAAGAGGAGCAGGGGAGAATGGATCGAGTTGCTTACTGGATGAAAGAAGTTGACCAGATGGACAGAAACCATTCCTCTAGCCCAAAGTGGGTCGTCTTACAAGGAAAGGCAGGAGGGTCACAGGAAAAGGGGGTGGAAATTTCACTCTTGCTCTCTCCCCCCCCATTAAAAAAAAACCCCAGACAACGAGGTGATTGGTAACAAATGCCAAAAGATGTGAGAAGTTGAAGACGGGCAATTTCCTGGAACACTGCACGTTACACCACAAGAGGGGAATTTTGCAGAGGTCAGAGTCGCGAGCTGGATGCCCAACATTGCGAGAGAAAGTCGGGGGGGGGATAGTAACGAGGGGCCGAACGGCTCCGAAGCTCTGGCCGACTCCGGGGTGGCGGCCGGGGTTGAGCAGGCCGGGGCGCCGACAGCGAGGAGGTTTCCCCTCGGCCGCGGCGAGCCCTTCCAAACCCACCCTGCGCAGGGGACCCCCCCATTCCTCTTCCCCCTCCCCCTCGCCCGCCCCTCCACCCCCCTCGGCCGCGGCACTCACAGTCCTCCCTGTCCGACTTCATGGCCCTGTGTGCGAGGAAGAAGCCTCTGCCAGCTCCTCCTCCTCGAACCTGCTCAAGGAGGAAGCTGCCTTGGCTTCACCTGCGCCGCTAGGAATGTGATTCCACCCCCCGCCTGCCCGCCCAGCAGGTTCGCTCCCGACGGGAGGGTTCCGACCTGTGCGCACAAAGCCCCGTGCACCCTGAATTGGGGGGGGAGGAGGAGGAGGAGGGGGGAGGGGGGAGGGGGGGGGAGGGAGGGGGGAGGGGGGGAGGAGGGGGGAGGGAGTGGGGAGGGGGGGGGAGGGAGGGGGGGGGAGGGGGGGAGGGGGAGGGGGGGAGGGGGGGAGGGGGAGGGGGGGAGAGGAGGGGGAGGGGAGAGGGGAGGGGGAGGGGAGGGGAGGGGGGAGAATGGGGAGGGGGAGAATGAGGCAGGGGAGGGGGGAGAATGGGGAGGGGGAGAATGAGGCAGGGGAGGGGGGAGAATGGGGCAGGGGGAGAGGGGGGAGGGGGGAGGAAGGGGCAGGGGGGAGGGGGGAGGATGGGGCAGAGGGGGAGGGGGAGAGATTCCCTTTGAAGCTTGCAATTCGATCCCTTTGTCTCTGGTTCCTGGAAACATTCACCCAGATGCTAAAACTCCTCCCGGGGGAGGGGGGAGGCATCGTCCCTCCCCTCCGAAACACTCACTGTTTGCAGGAGCTGCAGCCACTCAGGCAAGACCCCCAACTCCTTCAACCCTGCGTTGGAAGCGATCTTTCAGTGCTCGGCTGGGTTCCGAATGCGCTGGCTGTCAAGGTTTGAATTTGCCAAATTCCTGCATCTCGGGGTCAGTGTTAGTTAAAGGCGAGTGTAAATTCTTATTGGACCTTTGTCTACTCGTGGTCCCTGAGATGATTTATATCTATCGAAGCCTTTCTGTTGTTCGATGAGAAAATAATCACAGCAAACCTCCCCCACCAATTGAGGCGTTGACAATTGGTCCTGCTTTGTAGCCCCTTTTAAACTGCAGTCCCCTGGGTTGCCCTCCTGGGACCCGGGTGCGATGACCGGGGAAAAGGTGCTTTACAAATCGCAGGGGGATCGACCCAGTCAATCGCCCAACCAGGCTTTTTGAGGGGGATGCAACCCATGAAAATGACGCGTCATGCCCTCGCTGGAAGTACTGCCGGATGTTCGGGTGCTGGCTGCCACCTGGTGACCCACGCACACAAGTGCTTTCAGGTGCTGGCTGCCCGGTGACCCACGCACGCAAGGGTTGGCGTCACGGGATGAAGCGGGTCCAGTTCAAATTGCCTGTGGACACGACCTACGCAAGTTTAACTGGGTTCCCTGACCAACTCTGAAGTAGTTGACTGGGTCAGACCTTTACTAACTGCTGCATAACTGGGGCGATATACCTTATTTCACACTGCGGTTTTAAAGGTCCTTGTGATGGGATCACTTTGGAAAGAATCCCATCTCAAAGGCAGCAAAATTTCAGTGAGTTTTTAACTTGAGTGCTCTCAAAGGAGTTAGGAAAATTTGTGGGCAAAGGTTTCCTTTCATTACAGTGGCTCACTGCGAATAATGCAACACATTTGCACATTGTGAACCACGGAACAGCACTGAAAACAGGTCATTCGGCCCTTCTAATCTGCTGAAATATTATACTGCTAGTGTCATTGACCTGCACCAAGTCCATAACCCTCCAGACCTCTTCCATCTATGCAGCTATCCAATTTAATCTTAGGAGTGAGCCCGCACTGAGCAAGTCAGATGGCAGTTCATTCCACAGTCCCACCAATTCTGAGTGAAGAAGTTCCCCCTAAATCTTTCGCCCTCAACCCATCTCTCCTAATCTGTGGAAAGTACTTACTCGTATTTACAATGTCTATTCCCCTCATAATTTTGTAAACCTCCTATCAAATCTCCACTCATACTTCTACGCTCCAAGGAATAAAGTCCTAACCTGTTTAATCTTTCCCTGTAACTCAACTCCTGAAGACCCAGCAACATCCTAGTAAATTTTCTCTGCGCTCTTTCAATCTGACTGATATCCTTCCTTTCCAACATTTTGAGATAATTCTGATTGGCTATCAAAATGACCCAGGAGATCATGTGGGCTGGTCATTTTAAAATATCAATAACATTTTCACACTTTTGGATTACTCACAATTTGAGCTGGGCCAGCTCTCTGCAACGACAAATTGGTCATTTGGAAGCAACATTAATGGCAGAGCAGACACACAAGAGATTGCAGATTCTGGAATCTGGAGCAACACACAAACTGCTGGAGGAAATGATGGAAGAATTCCAGCAAGAAAAGTGGACAATTCTTTATTCTTCCACTGATGTGCTCAATCTCCAGCAGATTGTGTGCATCTCCAAAGCAATTCCTTGTAATACAGTAAGGTGTTGTGCCCCAATTATAACAAGACATCATCTGATTCTCTTGCATGGGGGAGATGGGAGACTCCAACTCTCGGATGTGATGAGGTGAGAGGCTATGTCTGTTGCAATCATATTGTGTCACAGCTTACCCAATCTGATTTGCAAGTAACACTGGACAATAAAAATCTTGCTTCCTGAACACTTTTGGGTCTATTTTATGGATTTTGGGCTCCTGATCACAAAAATCATCTTAAATTTTACCTATCATACTGTTTTTTTAGATATAACCCAGTTTTGTGATTTCCTGTCATATTTTAAGTCTACTTCAAGCATACAAAACCACAAAGTGCAAAGGTAATTGAAAATTCATTTTCTGCATTCGCACTTGGACTCCTTCCCTGCTGATCTTGGTGTAGTCAGTGACGAACATGGTGAAAGGTTTCATTCACCAGGACACTGCGACCATAGAAATGCAGTATCAGGGCAACTGGAATCCATCAGTGCTGGCTGACTATTGTTGGACACTGAACCGAGAGGCATCAGATGCTGAGTATGAACGAAAATCAGTGGCAAAACATCTTTAGGTCAGTTGAAGTAATGCAAGGTCAGCGATTAAACTTGGTAAATTCAATAAAAGTAATTTAATGTTTCTCCAACTTCCTACGTGATGCAGCAAATCTGAAATGATCTTTGTGTTCAGCTTGAAGTTGTCTATCATAAGCCCCAATTTTTTTTCTTCCCAGGCAGTCCCTTGGGGTCCAGGACTTGCTTCCACTATGGTTCTTTGGTCTCTCAAGTGGCTGATGAAGCCAATGTGGGACCCTTAAACTTTGCATCAGATGGCATAGTGGGTGTTTGAAGAGACAACCCATGCGGACATGTGAGGTACTTGACTTCCTCTGCCATAAAATTGTGCTTCCATGTACTCCTGAGGCAGGGACGTGTAGTTCTCAGAGCCAATCCAAATTTCTCCTCTTTGAATTGCCAGGGGTCAACGATTCCCAGATGCAAGTGGGGATGTTACAAGGAGGTTTTGAGAACAACTTTAAATGATTTTTCCTCCTTTTGCTTGGTTGAGCAAGCTCAGAACAATGAGCCCATTTCAGAAATGTAGTGTCACTTATTAATAATTTTTGAAATGCAGAGACTCTTGTTTTATGGATAAAGGTGCATTCATTTTGTTCCTATCAAATAGATAGAATTAAGAATGTATTGGTGGAAGTATGTTTAAGGCTTAATGTTGCCCAAACATTTGGATGGTTAATGCTGGACAGAATATTGGGAAAATGTCAATTTCAGATAGGAGGTAGAACCACAATTTAAAGCATAATTAACAATTCTAACAATCTTCCACTATTTCGCCATAAGCAGTGACGTGTCAGCTAAATTCTGTACTCCAATGGGTTTTAAAACCACAACTTCCTGACTCAGAGGACAAGATTACAAAATGAAGAAAAATATTGCCAGTTTGCTACTACTTTGGCAATAGCCCAATTCATACCACACAGAGAAGAAAATAAAAATATTCATCTGTACCTTGAAGTGCAGGTGGTGTCCTGAATCTGAAGCAGGTTGTAGGGGCAAAGCAGATGTTGCCTTGCATTGGATCCATTGTCCCTGACTGGAGATTGGTTTTGGTACGATCTAGTACAGACTGTATCTAACGCACATTGTATCTGAATTTGATATACATGTTGCTGACATGGAAAGCAGATCTGAACATTTTAAATTATGAGGAGTTTCATTCTCCATGCCTCAACAAATGAAAGAATATTCTCTCTCCAATACAAAGGTTGAAAAGAAATTATTCAGCAAAATGTTGGCCTTTTGAACTTGCTTTCCCCATTCATGAAGAATAAAGCTAATCTTTTATGTGATTGTCGTTTTCCTCTATTAACTCCACATCCCCCTATTCCCTTAATATCCAGAAATCTATACAAATGCCTTGAACGAACCCGATGACTGTGCCTCTATAAATCTCCAGCATCCTCCCAGGGTAGCAACTTCTTCTCATTCCTTCTTACCCCTTATTTTGACACTGTGACCCCAGTTCTAGACTCCAAGGCCAGGGGAAGGATCTTCCCAGCCACCAGGCTGGGTGTGCACACCTGAAATAATTTTCTAAGTCTCAATCAGGGGGAAGTGCGGTTAGCACAAGCCCCTGGGGTTTGAATCCTGCACTGTTTATAAGGAGTTTGTATGTTCTCCCCGTGTCTGCATGGGTTTCCGGGCCGAAAAGGCCCCGTTATTGTGCTGTATGTCTAAATTTAAAATTTAAGATTGCCTCGCATTCTTCTAAACTCTTAAGAATGCAGTTGGAGTTCACCCAATCTATCCTTGTTTGGCAAAACTATCATCCCTGAAACCAGTCTTTGCTGCAATCTTGCTGTGACATCTTTTTAGGTGACGAAACTCAAACTGCACAGTACTCCAGATATAGTCTCACCAAGACCTTTTATAATTCCAGTTGGACCTCTCTACTCTTGTACCCAAATCCTCTTGTTAACATAAACTAGCATATTATTTCCCCTTCTAAATCTTGCTGCATCTGTATATTAGCTTTCAGGGACTTCTGTGTCAGGACATCCAGGTCTCATTGAATACCAATATTTCCAATCTGTCTCCATATACAAAAAAAAACCATTTTTCCTGTTTTGTGTACCAAAATAGATGACTTCATAATATTCAACCTGCACTTCGTTTGTTGACTTGCATTTGAAGAATTGTCATATCCTGCCGACAATAGCACAATCCTGCTTGAGGGCCATCAACAAATTTGAAAATGTGATATATGGTCCTTCAGCAATTTCACTGGTGAATATTAGGGATCCAAGCATCAGTAAAACACAAAAGTCTGCAGATGCTGTGATTGTAGTAAAAACACACAGAAATGCTGGAGGAACTCAGCCGGTCTTGCAGCATCCATAAGAGGTAAAGCTATATTACCGACATTTCAGGCCAGTGCCTTGCAAGCTTCATAAAGGCTTGTTTATTCTCATTCTTTGACTCCATCTGTAAACAAATTTTCAATCCATACCAGTAACTTCACCCAATTCCTTTTGCTTTACTCTTGTGAACCAACATCCTGATTGGGGCCTTCTTAGCAAACTTCTGAAAATCCAAATACACCTCTGGCTCCCCTCGATTGATTCTATTAATCATATCCTCTGACAGCCAATAAATTAGTCAGGACCCTTGCTCAATTTGCTCAAATCCATGCATAATTTTATTATCCTTTTCTGGGCATTCCAATGATAGCCTTCAAAGCTTGAGGCCACAGATTATCAGGTTGTTGGTAGTTACTGACTTTCAATCTCATCAATTTTGGCACCACTGTCCTTGCTGGTCTTTTACTCGTTACAAATAGAATAAGGTCTTATTGTCCATAAATATTTCTCACTAGACCTCTCATATTCTATCTTAATTTTCTCTACTCTTATATCTCCTTATATGCCCCCAAACATCAAGCCTACTGCTATTGCTGGCAACCTTCTAAGTCAGTGGTTCTCAACCTTTTTCTTTCCACTTTAAGTAATCAATAGACAATAGGAGCTGGAGTAGGCCCTTCAGCCTGTCGAGCCAGAACCGCCATTTTACAGATCATGGCTGATCACTACCATCAGTACCCCTTTCCAGCCTTATCCCCATAACCCTTAACTCCTTTGCCCACTTAAGTCCCTATGCCATAAGTGCTCTGTGATCAGTAAGGGATTACTTAAGGTGGTGTGTGAGTGGGAAGGAAAGGTTGAGAACCACTGCTCGAGACCCAATTGTTACTGAAATATTTTGCTTGAGAAAAATTGTCATTGGCCCATTTCCTTTGGATTTATGAAACCGTGCACATTACGAGTCAATTAGGTACAATTACTAATCACAGAGCACCTATGGCATAGCGAATACTTAAAGTGGTATGTGAGAGGAAGGAAAAAGGTTGAAAACTGCTGTAAAGCCTATCCCTTTGCTTTAATATCATCTTGATGACTCCTGTACCCATAGAAGGATAACTTTATTTGTTGTATTTTTGTGTCTTCAAGAAAGATTGTTCCTTCAAATGCCAGCAATTGACTGTAATACTTTTACAGTTTCCCAATTTGCATCTCCTACCTTTGGAGATTTCTTTGTTTAGATTTAAGACCCTGATTTATGATTGAATTATATCACTTTCAAGCTATTACTCTAACATGTTATGGTTACACTTTCCTTAAGGCCTCTTTACATCAGGATCATTAATTCACCCATTTTCATAAATATAAGATCTAGCCTTCAATTTTTATTGATACTTCAGCATAATGATCTTGAAAACCATCTTATTTACACTCCATAAGTTGTTCTTCAATATTGGTTGCTTATCTGACTTGTCCTGTCTTTATGTAAATTGCAATCACCCGTGGTTACTTTTTTATCCCTACAACATACACCTTCAGTTTCTTGATTTACGCCTCGGCCAATATTATGACCACAATTCTGATGGCCTTTCAATAACCTCCAATGACTCTTTTCTGCCCTTTGCTGTTTCTTAATTGCACCCAAACAGATTCTAATTCGACATCATGATCCACTGAACCAAGATTACTGCACTCGTTTTACCCTGCGCTAACACACTTCTCCTACCTCCTTTACATTTTTGCTCGTCTTTCCTAAATGTTGAAAACGCCTGAACATCAGCCGTTCATTCTGCTCATTCTAGAGTCCTGTTTATGATATGGCTACTGATCAAACCCATTTACTTCCACTTGTGCCGTTTTAATTCATCCAACTTGTTACCAAAGCCAACAGCCTGCCACACTGACACAAACTATAAATTGTTTGACCCTCACCCATTTCCTGACACATCGTTTAATGGACCTGGATGACGTACTCCTGACTGGTATAGCACAGGACAGTCTGGCTTGAACCTGAATGCTCTGGCAGAACATGACCCCAACGGGACCTGAACTGCTTACATCTTTTCCAGCTACATTGTGGGCTTGTATTGAGTTACCAGCACTAACCCTTTCAACACAATGAGTTGCCCCTTTAAATAATGGCCTGTATTTCCGGTTTACTGTTTCAAAATGAAATCACCACCTATTATCGTTAATTCAAATGCTGTAATGCAGTGGCAAATGACCCCTCTAGCACTAAATACTGGGGAGAGTGATGTTTCTGAATGCAGACTAACGCAGCTCAATTACCAAGAGTTCTATTGTCCAATTTTAAAAAGTAAAACAGGAGACAAATTGTCTAGACCAAGCCATAATAGTGATCTGGAAATATGGAAACGGTTTGTGAGAACAGGACAATTATCTTGATCAGTAATATCCTCAACATTTGGATTGTTCAGTAAGAAAAACAACAAGTCTGAATTTGGAAACTTCCAAGTGGAGAAAATACTCCCAGCGTGAAACAGGAGATTTTGCAAAACGCTGTGATTCCAGTAAAAACACAAAAATACTGGAGGAACTCAGCAGGCCTCACAGCATCCAGAGGAAGGAAATATATTTAACCAACGTTTTTGGCCTGAGCCCTTCTTCAGGACCGAAACATTGGTTATGTATCTTCACCTCCTATAGTCACTGACTTGGTGAGTTCCTCCAGCAATTTTTTGTGGGAAATACTCTCAGAGGTTCTGTTTTTGTTTGGAAGTCAGTGGCAGTATGAAAAATTTAGATCATCCAAATTGTTCCATTCAGAAGTCCTGAGGGCCATATATTTTAAGAATGTAACTCTGATCCAATATTGATTGCTTCTATTACAGAGGATAATGAGCTCTGATGTACTTTGACGAGATGGGTAACTGCTAATGGTGGATACAGGGGCACAGAGTTCAAATCACTGGAGGCTCGTAACCTCCTCATGGAAGCGATCCTTTTACAGTCTGTAGAAAGAGAAAGTTAACATTGAACGTAGAACCGTACTTGCCAGGAACACGTCCTTTGGCCCATATGCCTGTATCAAACATGATGTTCAAATCAACTCTCAAGATTTGACTTTTTATTAATACTATTTATTTTAATATATGTACTGTGTATATGTATCACTGTCTGTATGTGTGCTTGCACAATTCTGCGCTGTGGACCGGAGAACGCTATTTTCATCAGGTTGTACTGGTACAACTGGATGACAAACAAACTTGAACGAACATGATTGCTTTCATTTGATACATATCTCTCTATTCCCTTCATATTCACGTGTCTATTTCGAACCTGCTCATTGCACACACCTTGATGAAGGGCACAGACATGAAACTTTGGTTATAGATATGCCTCCTATGGACGCTGTGGGACCTGCTGAGTTTCTCCAGAACTTTTGAGTATTTACAATCTTACATTACTGAAATACAATTTCTTTACTTTTATGTTCAACGGCTGACTCAATGAAGTCTAACTTACCATTATGCTTTTTTTTAACCACCTTATCTACTTGTGTGGCCACTTTCAATGAGCTACGGACATGGGCCATATTCCTCCACACATCAATACCTTCAAGGGCTATGTCATTAGCAATATATGTATTCCTTATATTTGGCCTCCCAAAATTCAACACCACACCCCTGTCTGGATTAAACTCCCATCTGCTGTTCCTCTCTCCATATCTGTAGCTGATCCAGATCCTGTTGTATTCCTTAATAGTCCTCCACACTGTCCATAACTCCACCAATCTTTGTATCATCTGCAAACTTTCTTACAAACCCACCTACTCTTTCATCACCTACTTTGCTGTTTACAATCTAGCACCATGCACACAGTATTCTGGATGGTTCTCATCTGGCCTACGTGTGGGATGTGTACACATCTGTGTCATTATCTATACTTCCTCCATTAATATGGCCCACTGAAGACCCTCCATCTTTCTGATTCCGTCTTCTTGATCTTTCCTTTTATAGAAACTCCCCGGCTTGCGATCTATGCGACTTATTTACATATGACTAAAAATGTGTTTAAAAGAAAAATTATAAAATTTACTTGGTTAATGTTGTATTTGACAAGCAATATCAGGGATACCAAACTCCAATACGCGAACCCACCGCGCATGCGGCAACCGAACACTCGCTCATGCGCACAGGAATCAAGAAGGCTGCGCCCAGCCTATGGACCCCAGGTCGCTGACTAACAGGGTAAGTACGCACAGCTTGGCTCTTACGTTCCCTGTATCCCTGTTATAGTTCATCAAATACAACATAAACCATGTAAATTTTACATTTTTTCAAAACACGAATGCACAATCCAGGCATTCCAAGATACAACCAATCCTTTGGTCAGAATTACAGTCGTAAGTCAGGGAATATCTGTATTTTCAAGTTCACGCGTTTGTTTTGAGAAATTTCCTCTCCAAAATTCTCTGTATTAATTTTCACGTGTCCCTTAAAACTACTTGCGCAAGCCCAAAATCTCTCGTTCTCCGTAACTTTTCTCCCTGCCAATAACATTTCTGTCAAGGACCTTAAATTGTTACTGTTGCTGGAATATAAATTTGAATAAAAGAAAAGAGATAAACACAAAGACATCGTGGGTTGCCATGGCTCCAGGCTAGGCAATGACTTCATTCGGAGTACCGGGACAAATTAGTGTCTGGCATTACAATTTGGAGATTAGTAGTTGCCAACAGATCACCCCCCCCCCAAAAAAAACTTGCTCCCACTACCATGGTACAAAAGAAAAAAAAGGAATAAAACGATAATGAGCCGAGGAGATTTTTTTTTTGCAGACCCACACAGTCACTGAAAGCACAAGAGTCGAATGAATAGCAGCAGGCTCCTCCTTCCTGCGGGGAATGTAATTCTGCCAGCCTGGGGGAAATATCCTGAGCATCTCCTTAGTGTTCCAAGCAGCTCGGAACTGGTTTCTTTGAACAGAACATTCCTGTTATTTGCTTCGGCTGAGAATGGGTCAAAGGGACAGAGGAGCGTCACGGTTGGAAGGAAGTTCTGGCAGCTTTGGGTAGCGAAGGAATTAAAAGAATGAGAAAAGCTTGGCGTGCATTTGCACAGCAACCTACCCTCTCCAACAATTTGCGCAGCAACTTTTCATCTCTAACAAATGAAATGCCTCTTGTGCCATAAATGACTTAAGAGATAGGCATTGGAATTGATCTTGATTTTAGTGTAAAACTAGATGGTAAAGGTAAACAATGGGAATGATGGAGAAGGTGTAAATGGACTTCTCCCTCGTTATCATGTCAAATCCTCCCAATACGGTGGGAGAATCTGGCATCCATTATGCCCAAATATCCGACTCAGAGCAGCGAGATAAATGTCCTGGCAACTTGATTTCAGTTGAGTGACAAACGTTGACCTGTCCAGTTGAGGGATTCTTATTCCAATGAATTGAACTTTACTCTGCATCTAGCCAGTGCTTCACCTGACCAGAGAACAAAGAGCCCCGTGTGATGGGTTAATGAGAGGACACACTGAAATTCAGGCCAAGGCTCGGAGAGAACAACCTGATGTTGAATGAATAGGATAAAGAGTCGAAGAGAGGCCAATCATTCATTTCACGCCATGAAAGAAAATTATACGATCATCTGTCATTCCTCAGTTTGTGTAATGAATTTCAGCCTCAGGTGACATTAGATCTGTCTTCCTCATGAAATTTATGAAGTGTTGGCAGACACGCATGGCAAGGAGCCAGATCCACCTCCTGTTTCTGCAAGTCTTCTGCGTAAATACTACATCTAAGAAGCTCCATGTTCACAGCTGGGCTCACTCAAGAAAAAACTGGAAATGTTGCATGCAACAGGTTCTGGAATGTCCCTTTTGCCATTATTCGATCCATCGACTGGAGTTAAACAAGAAAGTCTGCAAGGACTGGAGTCGAGAGTGCAACAGAAAAATATGCTGGAGAAACTCATCAGGTCATGCAGCATCTACAGAAAGTGAAGGGCCTGGGCCCAGAACATTGGTTACCCTTTATTTCCGATAGATGCTGCATGGCCTCCTGAGTTTCAAAGTTCAAATTTTAGATTTATTGTCAGAGTGCATTCATAGCATCACATACAACCCCCAAGATGCTTTTTCCTGTGGACGAGGCAGAATTACCACTTAGGGATAGTGCAAAACACTATTGCTCAAGAAGAAACATAGCACACACACAAATAAAGAAATGTAAACAAACTCTGCAATACAGAGAGAAAAAAATCAAAGTCCCCAAGTAAGAGTCCCTAAATGAGGCCCTGATTGAGTTTGTTGTTGAGGAGTCTGATGGTGGAGGGGTAGCAGCTGTTCCTGAACCTGGTGGTGCAGATCTGGTGGCATCGAAACCTCTTTCCTGATGGCAGCAGCGAGAACAGAGCGTGTGCTGGGTGGTGTGGATCTTTTTTTAAAATTTTTTATTTTTCACACCGTAAATCACATTAGCCATGATATACACTTTTTCTTTTTCACACATATACAGTGACTTTTTCTTCCCCCCCCCTCCCTCCTCCCAAGCCATCCCCCCACCCCCCCCTCTCATCCATTTTAGGTATACAATCTAGGTTGCATTAAACCAGTCAGACAATGTTGTCATTCAACAGGTGGTGTGGATCCTTGATGAATGCTGCTGCTCTCTGACGGCAGCGTTCCCTATAGATGTTCTCGATGTCTGTGATGTTCTGGGTTGTGTCCTCTACTTTTGAAGGGTTTTCCGCTCAAGGATATTATGTCCCCATACCAGACAGCGATGCAGCCAGTCACCACGCTTTTCACCTGTAGAAATTTGCCGACATCGTACCAAGCCTCCGCAAACTCCTGAGGAAGTAGAGGTGTGGAAGTCCTTTCTTCACAATGCCATTAGCATTTTGGGTCCAAGAAAGATCCTCCGAGATAGTGGCTCCCGGAATCTTAAATTCATCTCTGATCCCCCAATTATACCTCTGGTTTTCCCTTCCTAAAGTCATCAATCAGCTCCCTGGTTTGGTGATGTTAAGTGCAAGGTTGTTGCTGGTGCACCATTCAGCCAAGTTTTCAATCTCCCTCCAAAAACTCAATGCCCGATTTTATACAACCCACTACAGTGGTATTATCAGCGAATTTGTAAATGGTATTGTACCAAGCCACAGAGTCGTAAGTGTAAAGTGAGTAGAGCAGGGAGTTTAGAATACAGCCCTGTGGTGCTCTGGTACTGATAGAGATTGTGGAGGAAATGTCCTTACCAATCCTCACTGATTGTGGTCTGGAGGTGAAGAAATCCAGCATCCAATTACACAGAGGTGTGTCGAGACCCAGATCTTGGAGTTTTCTGATCAATTTTATGGGTTGAAAGCCGAAGTGTCCATCATATTTGTGCCTTATACCCACAGACTGAAGAGCTCAGTGAATATGCCCACCACCAGTTGCAGAGACCGGGCTTGTCTTCAACTCCCAGTCCAGGCCAGTTCTGGGCAATTTCTTGGAATAAAACTGTTATAGATAGTACAAATAAGACAAGAAACCAATGGAAAATCTTCAGCAGGCCAGACGCCATCTTTGGAGAAAGGAGTAGGTCAGTGAGAAAAATGAATTAACGCCCTTCTGTTCATCAGCCCGTTCTCTTGCTGGAATTTTGTGTGTGCATTCTGGATGTAGGGGAGAGGCAGGATGGGCTCAACCAATGGGTCTCCATCACCATGGTCATGCCTCTAAGCTAGAGGTTGTTAACGAGGGAATCCACAAATACTTCACGGGAGCAAACCATTAATCCCAAACAGCACGTGCTGGTGTTGATGTTCCATTTGAACCTCGATTCCATTAATTCTCTTCTTATTCATTTGCTTGTCCAACCTTCCCTTCAATGTATCTGCACCATTTGCTTCAACCACACCCGATGGCAACGGATTCAATGTTGTGATCACTTTTTAGGGTGAAAGGGCATCTTCTACATTCCCCTTGAACCTCTTTGTGACAGTCTCATACTGATAGATTGTTGCTCTGCTCTTCCACAAAAGTGGAAGCTCCCACTGAATCTATTCGTTCAGAACCTTTTAGCTAAACCTTTCTGCTTGTTATCTATTGGGCCCTTCTTCACTCAACAGAAAAAGAGATCCAGTCTTGCTCATCCTTCCCTGACAATAGGCCTTTGCGTTTCTGCAATCATCATTGTCAATCTCCCCGGTATCTTCCACCGCCTCCTTATTTTTTCGCCAATATGTCGTGCTTTCCGCGTGATCTAACCAAGGTTCATGGAAGCACGACCTCTCCGTTTCTTGACTTTATTCCTTCTTGACTAACCTTTTTCTCGGTTGCTTAACGTTCGCTCCTTCTCAGCGAAGCTGTTAACACAGATTGATGCTAGTCAATGGGACAATTTATGGCAGATTTCTGGCATCACTGGTTGCCGTGCACAGTGACAGGAGAGCCTGATGCAGAGCCTTCAGCCATGGCAATACCTGCTACCAGTTCGACATGGTTGTTGAATTCAACTTAATTTTTTTTTTCTCCTTCCCTCCACCACTGACAGGAGGAACCACTTGGGTAGCTCTGACAGTGCATGATAGATTGACACAACCAATGGCAAATTATTAAAATATCCTTTAGCTTCCCTTCCTAAACACATTTGTCAGCCTCTATTTTCCAATGTGAGCCAACAGTTGATTCGTGAGTAATACATTCCTTCTCAATTAAAATAATGTTTTGCACTAAATTATACTTCCATTCAAATGCTTGAATTGATGCACCTTCAAGGCGAGAAATTTTAACTTGCCTGGACCCAACGCACCAATGGCACGGTGGCGCCTCTACTTCCTCAGGAGTTCGTGGAGCTTTGGTACGACATTGGAAACCCTGGCAGATTTCTACAGATGTGCGGTGGAAAGCGATCTGGTATGGGGACACCAATATGCTGGAACGGAAAGCCCTGCAAAAGGTAGTGGACACAGCCCAGGCTATCATAGGCAAAATCCTCCCCACCATCAAGAAGGTCTAAAGGGAACATTGCTGTCGGAGAGCAGCAGCAATCATCAAGGACCCACACCACCCAGCACATACTCTGTTCTCATTACTGCCATCAGGAAAGAGGGATAGGTTCCACAAGACTCGCACCACCAAGTTCAGGAACAGCTGCTCCCCCTCCACCATCAGACTCCTCAACAACAAATTCAATCAGGGACTCGTTTAAGGACTCGTACTTGGGCACTTTATTGATTTTTCTTCTCTCTTTGTATTGCAGAGTTTGTTGACAATTCCTTATTGTTAACATGTGCACGTGGAGTACAGTTTTTTTTGCAATGACCAATAAGTGGTCATTCTGCCTGGCCCACATGAAAAAGACTCTCAAGGTTGTATGTGATGTCATATAAGTTCTCCGACAATAAATCGGAAATCTGAAAAATAACTGGTGTTCATTCGACTTATTTGAGCAGAAGGCCTGATTACCCATCCCAAACCTCGGTTTTGGAACAGGTATCAAAAGTGTCATCAGACTCCGGTCTGGCTCACATTGGGCTTGGGATGAGCTTTAATTTTTTTCCTGAAAAGGGATCTATTCTAATGGATAATGAAGATCCAATTTAATGGAGTTTTCCTGATGTTATTCTGTTAACACTCTTCGTAAGACCAAAGAAATAATCAATTGTCTGGTTATCCATCTCTTTATCATTGCTTTTCATAAAGTGGCCATTGTTCCACCTTCAAGATGCCATCAGTGTAGTTGAAGTGATTCATTTTATGTGAAATATTCTGGCAACTTTCTCAGAATTGGGATTTATCAGAATCTATTGTCATGAATGAACCATGAGGGATCTTGAGAATAGTGGCTGCTTGCTTGTAGATGTCCTCGATAGAGTGAAGGCTGGTGCCTGTGAAGGTGCTGGCTGAGTTCACAACACTGTAGTTTTATTTCTTGTCTTGTGCACTGGCACCTCCATACAAGACAGTGATGCCGCCCATCAGAATGCTCTCCATGGTTCACCAGTAGAAATTTGCAAGGGGCTTTGGTGTCTGAAGAATATCCTCCAACTTCTCACAGAGTATAGCTGTTGGTGAGCTTATTTGTGATTGCATCGACATAGAGGCCCATGGACAGATCCTCACAGATGTCGAGAGCCAGGAATTTCCACTGCTCACCCCTCGATGAGGACTGGCTTGATCTTATGATTTCCCCTTCTTGAAGTCCACAATCACCTCCTTGGTTTTACTAACATTCTGTGGTTGTTGTGGTACTACCCAATGAGCTGATCTATCTCCCTCCTGAACGCTACCTCATTGCCATCTGTGATTCTGCCGACAGAATCAGCAGATTTGTAGACGGCATTTGAACTGACCCTCTCCACTCGGCCGTGGGTGTATATCGCGAGTAGAGCAGTAGGCTGGGCGCAGCCTTGAGGTGCGCTTGTGTTGATCATCAGGGAGAAGGAAACATTGTTTTTGATTCGTGCACTGACTGTGGTCTTCCAATGAGGAAGCCAACAATCCAGTCGCAGAGGGATTGCGAGACCCAAGGTTTGGAGCTTGTCGACCAGCACTGGAGGTATGATGATACTTAACTGCAAATGTGCCATATCCTTGCTTTCTCTTGCCTCAAATACTGACCTTCTCTGGAAATATGAAAGCTCTCAATTGTGTGCAGTCTGATAAGTGATGTAAAATGGGTTAATTTTGTGGGTAGTCTTGTTGGGCGTCACATTCATTTAACTGGCTTATTAATCACTCATCGTTTCACAGAGGAAAAGAGTAGCAGCCAAGTATGTGTAGGAGGGAAAGCTAATTGGTATTTGAATAATTAAAAGCTTCAAGAAGATCATATCCATTTCACTGGGGCTCTGCATCAAAATTATTTTTTCTCAAAGTATCAGAATGGAGTATCTCATCAGCACTCCTTGCTCAATAATCTCAACAAACCACACGGAAATAATAAAACGCATTTAAACTAGACTGAGCAAGGGAGAACGTGCGCTCAAATTTGAATGCCGACCTGATACGCTGACTGACCATTCCTCTCCACAGATGCAGCCTGACCTGCTGAGTCCTTCCTGCCCCTCTTTGTTACATCGTCACAAGTTGCACGAGCAAACTTGTGACACTTTCTGCTCCGATCTTGGAATAGCTTCCCAAGAAAATGGTCGCCTGCCTGACCTCTCCCACTATTCAGAGCCAATTTGGTGATCTCAATGCATTGAGATGCTACTGGATCAGGTAGTGGGAGATCTGCGGCAGTGGCAATGGATTAGCAAGGGGTGGATTCGTGATGGCCAACGCTGACTTGTGTTAGGAATCAGCTGCAATGTCAAAGCATCTTGAATCAGACAACGGCCTTTGGTAGAAACTGCCATTTCAAACAAACTGAAACTCTTTAAAATATGTTTATTAAATTTAATACAGAACTTGTATGGATAACATAATTCAATAAAATGATTAGGAATCAAAACATTATGTAACAAAAACATACACGTTGTAAATCATATCCATAATTCATATTCGTATTTTTTATACATTAAAATGACCAATAACAAGGAAAAAAAAGAAAAGCAGAAAAAACTCAAACCCCTGCCTAACTGCGTTGCCAGATTCTAATATGTGATTAATATTAAAAGAAAAACGAAGGTAGAAAAGAAGTTTTTAAAAACATGGAAAAAATATGAATCAGACAATTTAATTACATTGCGATGAAATTATAAAAAAATATGAATCATAAATCACCCCCATAATGACTGGAATCTTATAGAGTATCTGACTTATTAATTGAATAATTAATCTTTTCCATAATCAAACAGGACATGATGTCACGCAACCACGAGTCGGTGGGGCAGCATCCTTCCATTCAAGCAAAATCGCTCATCTTGTCAAAAGAGAGGCAAAAGAGGAATCATTCCCTCCCATCGTACCGAAGAGGGCCACCAAAGGACTAGGTATTAAGTCTACATTAACATTTTTTGATAAAGTATGGAAATCCTCTCTCCAGTAAATTTCTAGACCAGGACAAGTTCAGAACTCGAAGGTTAGATTGGCTTTCTGTTCTTCCAAGATGTGGATCTTTACTACGGATGCACCATTTCAGAACCAGAATGCCAGATCCCTGCTGATAATTCGGTTCCCACACTGCTCTGAGGTCAACAAGCTTTCCAATGCATGCGAGATAAACATTGACAATGTAAACTGGCAGGAAAAAGATGACATTTGTTATTACTCTGGTTTTATGTAAAACAGTCTTTTTCGTCACTGTTTTGTGGAAGGCCTTGATGCATCGCTCGTAAATTGACCCCTCAAACTTGTAAGAGGCTTCAAATCTTCAGATTGGCCTCTTGATTGATCCTGACTTCAATGGTTTTAATCTTGGTAGTATCATATGCATTCCTATATTAGCCATTCAAATGAGCATTTCAGTTGATTTCTTTGAAGGTACAGTACTTTGGGGATCAAGGATAGGCATCAAAGGCAGCCTCTCAGGATTTGGCACAGGAATGTCATGGGCTAGGACAAACTCAGACATCTAAAACATTTATTCAAGGGATCAAGGAGCTAGCCAATCAATGTCTCAGGCCTGATCGACAGGAGAAACAGTTGGGGGGATAGTGGGCAGGCCACAAATTCCTTTCCAAATGTCCCCTTGAAGATGTTTCTGCAAGTACAGTTGGACTTCGGGGCAAAGCTTGATTCTTCTCAGACGTAGATCAGTTTTAGGAAGGGAGAAAATAAAGAGCTTTTTTTCCCATTCATTCTGATTGCGCTGCAGGGTCAAGCAGCGTCAGTGGGAGAAGTGATGTGTTCAAGCCAAAGCCAACGTTAGTTGGAAAAGTTGACCATTCTTTTTCTCCCACCTTTGCTGCTTTGAGGTGCACCTCAAGGATGCGTGTCCACTGCTCTACTTACCTACACCCTACTTACCTACTGTGTGGCTCGGCACAATTCAAATGCTGCCTACAAATTTGCCGATGACACCATGGTTGTCGGGAGAATCACGGACAGCAAAGAAGAAGCGTACAGGAGTGAGATAGATCAGCTTGTTGAGTGGTGACACAACAGCAACTGTGCAGTCATTGTTAGCAAAACCAAGGAGATGATTGTGGTCTTCAGGAGGGGGAAATCATGAGAACATGAACTCATTGGGAGGTCAGCAGTGAACAGGGTAAATAAAGAACTTCAAAGTTCCCGATGACCTGTCCTGGGACTTCCACGCTGACACCATCATGAAGTAGGCTTGCCAGCAGCTCGACTTCATGAGGAGTTTGAGGGGATTTCGTATGTCACCAAAGAGTCGAAGATTTCTACCGGTGCACTGTGGCGAGCATTCTATCTGCTTGCATCGCTGTCTGGAATGGAGGTGCCAATGCCCAGGACAGGAAAAACTCCCAAAAGAGTTGTTCACTCGGCCAGTGCCATCACAGGCACCAGTCTTCACGCAATCTACAAGAGTCCACCCAAGGCCAATGCCCTCTTCACACTTGCGACCATCAAGAGAAAAAAAGGTACAGGAGTCTGAAGACGAGCACACAGCTTCATCCCCTCTGCCAGCGGATTTCTGAACGGACAGTGAACCACAGACACTACCTCACGTTCTCCTATTTTCTTGCCCAATTATTTATTTTTGAAATGTACAGCAATCCTTGCATTGTAATTCTGGCACAAAACAACACATTTTGTATCTTGTTCATGACAAGATTCTGAATCAGAATCTCCAGCAGATTATGTTTAGCCTCAGATTCCATCATCTGCTGCCTCCCGTGTGTCTCTGTGATTACTCAGCATCATTGTTCCATATCCTTATTAATCCGGCTAAATCTTCTACGTATATGCATTACCATAGTTTTCCCCTCTTATTATCTCGAATCACTATAACACCATACCCTTGTTTTATCATTGCAGTTTCTGCTCCAGTTAAGTATCAGTTGCTTTGTGCGATAGCTTGAAACAAAGCTTTCCAGTGTGTCTGCCCTGCAGAATATTTTGAAGTTTTCCATTGACCACCCCTAACCTCAGGATTTCAGGATTAGCGTCTTCCTGGAGACAGATTCTCACTAACCTTGTGTGAAGGGTTATCCCTGACATCCTCTCTCGATTATTTAGCTCTAATTTTTAAGACTTGGTTCCTTGTACTGAACTCCCGACTGGAGGAAATGGTTTCTCACCCAGCACTCCGTCAATTCATTAATTTTAAACATTTTAGTTAAATCTGGCCCTTCTACACAAAGGAATACCTTTTCTTTAATTAACCTACGGGATATGGTCGACGTGAACAAGGCTGACATTTATTGCCCATCTTCAAGCTGGCATCTTTGCAATAAAGCATTCTGGATAGATCTCATCTCCATGCGTACTTGCCAACCAATCCAATGGTAAGGCAGGTTGGCAAACACAGGTCTTTCACAATGAACACTGGAAAAATTGTTCTGAATTAAAATTAAGGCCAGCATGATTGGCGTAGTGCTAAGTTCAACACCAGCAATTGGGGCTGTGGTTCGAATCCTGCGCTGTCTTTAAGGAGTTTGTATGTTCTCCCCATGTCTGTGTGGTTTTCCCTGGGGCCCTCCCTGGTTTCCTGTCACCATTCAAAACGTACCAGGGATTGGAGGTTAATTGGATGTAAATGGGCTTGTGGGCCGAAAGGGCCTGTTACCGCGCTGCATGTCTAAGTTCAAGGAGGAAGGGTTGGGGAGTAACCCATTTGCTGTGTACAACTTCCTTTGAGTTGAAGTACAACTTCGAAGACGATACTGCAATCCCAGCGAGGGCCAAAGTGCAGGTCGGTTTTTGGAAAACTAAAAATGAAAAGCTTTACTCAGAGATGATTTCTGGAGCTCAGATATTGCCGATTAAATCCTCTTCAATAAAACTCGAGTGCAACCTTGCACCAGTGATAATAAACTGCCAGGTTCAAATGAATCAATCTGAGTTATGAATTGTACGCTGAAAATAATTTAACGAGTCATCTGATTTTTTTAAAATTAGTTTCTTTTTCTCCTTTTCCAAAAGTCTGTGAGGCTATTTGGGCCATCTGACAAATTCTTGCTCAATAACCAACAAACATTCTTTGCCACATTTAACAAGCAAATTGGATACCTCAAGAGGTTTAGGGCCACTTGGACTCTTCGAAATCAGACTAGGTAGTGGAAAACTTTATCTGGTTTTCTGCATTCGGAAACCCCTAACCCCCTACCTCTCCATTTTGTACCAATGCCCAAAAAACACTCCCCTTCCGTTGGACACTTGAATATGCTCTGGGAGGCAGGTATAATTCCAAGGTGGTTAAGTTACTGGACCATTAGGCAAAGTTCTAGAGCAGGGATTTTCAAACTTTTTCTTTCCATTCAATACCACCTTAAGAGCCGTAGGTGCTCTGTGATTAGTAAAGGACTACTTAAGGCAGTATGTGGGTGGAAAGAAAAAGATTAAAAACTACTGTTGTGAACGCAAGTTCACAATCATGGCAGCAGGTCAATTTAAAATAAGCCTGGAAATACAGATAAAGCACATCTTATCAGCGGAGCGCCAGGCGATACTAATGGTGACCCTTTGTCTGCCTTACAGCAGGCAGAAGGCAATCTCATGTGATATTACATGTCCCGTAGTATTACATGATAATAAAGGAACTTTGAATCTTGATTGCAGGGTTCCCGTGACATTTGAAAATATTCGAAGGAGGTGATAGGAATTGTTCCGGTAATTACTGGGGTTCCTTTGGTGTGTGTTGGCATGACTCAAAATGAATCACTTTTGGCAGAGATTCACAACTTAGTTGTTTGCATTGCTATTTAAAGGAACCCATGTAATGTTTAGTTTTTACAGCCAATATCAAAATCTGCCAGTGTACGTCACACATACAAGTAATAGTAAAAACGAAACAACTCAATTATCCCACACACCTATCTGGTTCACCAATGTGCTTCAAGATTTGAGATGCTCATGTTTTCATGGCCTAGATACCCAAAGGCAATTAGAAATGAGGTCTTGGGGCACCACTGAGGACAACACCTGAAAAGACCCAGCCCAGGAGAAAAAACGGTGCCATTGCTTGGCACTGAGAGTTGGATGTCATCCTTTCTCTTGTTCAATTGCTTTTACTTCCTGCTTCCTTTCCTCCCCGTCAAACTCGAGTTCTAGTATCCCATTCTCTGTTCTCTCCCTTCATTCCCTCGAACAAAGTCCTGGCAACATTCTTGCTTTCTCCTGCTTGCCATCTGATCAGAATGTTATAAATAGCTCAAGCCTACAAGAGGTGAATCATTCTTAAAAATTTCTAAATTTTGAGGTACAACATGGTAACACAAACCCACGCTGCCCAAATATACCAATTAACTTACAAACCCTGCACGTTTTGGAGGGTGGGAGGGTGGAATGTACAGCGCCGTATTTGAATCATGCTTCTTTAAAATTCTCGAAGCAATACAAGATAGCTGACATTTTCTTCCTGTAACTAATACTGAAGTGAGGGCAGAAATGCATTAGTGTTAATATCACTTCCTTCAGAATGTGTGCAGCAGGGTCTCAAAATCCAGTAATATCGGGGATTGTGAAATGTGACAATATTTGAGGGAGATTGCAGGGAATATCTGAATATTTTCCAGTTCCAGGAGTAATAAATAGGTGCTTAAAAGTGTGCCCTTGTTTACGGAGCTCTACAAGTTATTTAGGGACCCGAGAATGTTCAGTTCTTATAGGGTACATCAAAGTATCCGAATATTTGTTAAGCTTTCTCGGATGCATAAGTCAGAGATTTATTGCTTTAATTAAGTGTGGGCTCGGGAACAAAAAAAACTCAGCACTTTTGTCCAAACTTTAGTGTGAATCTAAGAAACAGGAGCAGGAATGGGTGAACCAGATCCTCAGACTGCAAGAAAAGATCGTGCTGATCTAATCTTAGTCTCAACATTACTCTACTGTGCTCTCCTCATATTACTTGACCCCACCCCCCACCCCCCCCCCCCCCACACCTACCTGCGGTTTACATGCGTGTTAAGCTCCTCCTGGGCACCACAGTTAATGTAGCAGACAACACAGCACTGATACTGCGCCAGTGAATGGGGTTAAAATCCCGCAACTGGGTCTGGGGTTCAAGTCCTGTGCTTGTACGTGTTTGTACGTTCTCCCCGTATCTGCGTAAGTTTTCCCTGGGGGCTCCGGTTTCCTCCCAATGTTCAAAACACAGGGGTTGTAGGTTAATTGGGTGGCATGGGCTCGTGGGCTGGAAAGGCCTGTTACTGTCTCTTTTCTTTGGCTTGGCTTCGCGGACGAAGATTTATGGAGGGGGTAAAAAGTCCACGTCAGCTGCAGGCTCGTTTGTGGCTGACAAGTCCGATGCGGGACAGGCAGACACGATTGCAGCGGTTGCAAGGGAAAATTGGTTGGTTGGAGTTGGGTGTTGGGTTTTTCCTCCTTTGCCTTTTGTCAGTGAGGTGGGCTCTGCGGTCTTCTTCAAAGGAGGTTGCTGCCCGCCAAACTGTGAGGCGCCAAGATGCACGGTTTGAGGCGTTATCAGCCCACTGGCGGTGGTCAATGTGGCAGGCACCAAGAGATTTCTTTAGGCAGTCCTTGTACCTTTTCTTTGGTGCACCTCTGTCACGGTGGCCAGTGGAGAGCTCGCCATATAACACGATCTTGGGAAGGCGATGGTCCTCCATTCTGGAGACGTGACCCACCCAGCGCAGCTGGATCTTCAGCAGCGTGGACTCGATGCTGTCGACCTCTGCCATCTCGAGTACTTCGACGTTAGGGATGAAAGCGCTCCAATGGATGTTGAGGATGGAGCGGAGACAATGCTGGTGGAAGCGTTCTAGGAGCCGTAGGTGGTGCCGGTAGAGGACCCATGATTCGGAGCCGAACAGGAGTGTGGGTATGACAACGGCTCTGTATACGCTTATCTTTGTGAGGTTTTTCAGTTGGTTGTTTTTCCAGACTCTTTTGTGTAGTCTTCCAAAGGCGCTATTTGCCTTGGCGAGTCTGTTGTCTATCTCATTGTCGATCCTTGCATCTGATGAAATGGTGCAGCCGAGATAGGTAAACTGGTTGACCGTTTTGAGTTTTGTGTGCCCGATGGAGATGTGGGGGGGCTGGTAGTCATGGTGGGGAGCTGGCTGATGGAGGACCTCAGTTTTCTTCAGGCTGACTTCCAGGCCAAACATTTTGGCAGTTTCCGCAAAGCAGGACGTCAAGCGCTGAAGAGCTGGTTCTGAATGGGCAACTAAAGCGGCATCATCTGCAAAGAGTAGTTCACGGACAAGTTTCTCTTGTGTCTTGGTGTGAGCTTGCAGGCGCCTCAGATTGAAGAGACTGCCATCCATGCGGTACCGGATGTAAACAGCGTCTTCATTGTTGGGGTCTTTCATGGCTTGGTTCAGCATCATGCTGAAGAAGATTGAAAAGAGGGTTGGTGCGAGAACACAGCCTTGCTTCACGCCATTGTTAATGGAGAAGGGTTCAGAGAGCTCATTGCTGTATCTGACCCGACCTTGTTGGTTTTCGTGCAGTTGGATAATCATGTTGAGGAACTTTGGGGGACATCCGATGCGCTCTAGTATTTGCCAAAGCCCTTTCCTGCTCACGGTGTCGAAGGCTTTGGTGAGGTCAACAAAGGTGATGTAGAGTCCTTTGTTTTGTTCTCTGCACTTTTCTTGGAGCTGTCTGAGGGCAAAGACCATGTCAGTGGTTCCTCTGTTTGCGCGAAAGCCGCACTGTGATTCTGGGAGAATATTCTCGGCGACACTAGGTATTATTCTATTTAGTAGAATCCTAGCGAAGATTTTGCCTGCAATGGAGAGCAACGTGATTCCCCTGTAGTTTGAGCAGTCTGATTTCTCGCCTTTGTTTTTGTACAGGGTGATGATGGTGGCATCACGAAGATCCTGAGGCAGTTTACCTTGGTCCCAACAAAGCTTGAAAAACTCATGCAGTTTGGCATGCAGAGTTTTGCCGCCAGCCTTCCAGACTTCTGGGGGGATTCCATCCATACCTGCTGCTTTGCCACTTTTCAGTTGTTCGATTGCCTTATATGTCTCATCCAGGGTGGGAACCTCATCCAGCTCTAGCCTTAGGGGCTGTTGAGGGAGCTGGAGCAGGGCAGAATCTTGGACTGAGCGGTTGGCACTGAAAAGAGATTGGAAGTGTTCTGACCATCGGTTGAGGATGGCACCTCCTGGACTACATCCTGGTGCGAGAAAGTGACAAACAAGATGTGCTCCACACCAGGGTCATGCCTAGCGCGGAATGCCACACTGACTACCGGCTGGTTCGCTGCAAGCTCAACCTTCACTTCAAGCCAAAGCCCAGGAACAATAAAGCCCCCAGAAAGAGGTTCAATGTTGGAAACCTGCAGTCAGACGAAGCGAGAGGAAACTTCCAGGCAAACCTCAAAGCAAAGCTCGATGTTGCAACCCGCCTCACGGACCCGTCCCCTGAAACCCTCTGGGATCAGTTGAAGACTACCATACTGCAATCCACTGAAGAGGTACTGGGCTTCTCCTCCAGGAAAAACAAGGACTGGTTTGACGAAAACAGCCAGGAAATCCAGGAGCTGCTGGCAAAGAAGCGAGCTGCCCACCAGGCTCACCTTACAAAGCCGTCCTGTCCAGAGAAGAAACAAGCCTTCCGTCGCGCATGCAGCCATCTTCAGCGCAAACTCCGGGAGATCCAAAATGAGTGGTGGACTAGCCTCGCCAAACGAACACAGCTCAGCGCGGACATTGGCGACTTCAGGGGTTTCTACGAGGCTCTAAAGGCTGTGTACGGCCCCTCACCCCAAGTCCAAAGCCCGCTGCGCAGCTCAGACGGCAAAGTCCTCCTCAGCGACAAGATCTCCATCCTCAACCGATGGTCAGTACACTTCCTGTTACTGTATGTCTAAATTTAAAAAATTTAGATTTAAAGTTTAAATTGAATATAATAAACAATCTGCCGGATCATATGTACTGTAAATGGGAAACCCTTAATTCTAATCTCATCTCATTTTGAACTAATCTTATCCTCGGTGTTGGAAGGCAGGGTTACAATAGCGCCGCCTACAACCCTCGATATAGCAGCCACCGACTCTTCAACATTTCCCTTTAAGTCTGGACGAGTTATTAAACATGTAAACAATGTATTGAAGGAACAATGCAGACATCAGCTGTGCTCTAGACTGAAAGCAGCTCTCTGTGAGAGTGGGACAGAGAGTGCAGTGTTTAATGAACAGTCTATCTCTGTTCTGGAAGCAACAGGGAATGCAATGGGCTCAGCCTACACTGCAAACTGTGCTTATCAGCTCTCCATAAACCAAGACCAACAAGCACACAGCCAGTAATATGATTATTACACCAGAGACACAGCACAAAGTGACCATCAATTGGACGGCGAATGATTACCTCACCCTGATTAGATTTGAAAACAAATCCAGCAAAGGCCAATAAAATTTAAGATTGTTGGCATGCCCTTTGATCCTGTTTACATTTGAATAAGGCCATAGAATGGAAGTTGACAAAGTGGGGAGTGTTTTTGACCAGCAGACATGTCCAATAAACTTCTGCTGAGCAGTTGGTGACTGAAACTCAAACAAACTACCTACCCCTTCTTCCTTGTCCGCCCTGCATGAAGCTACTGATATGTTAAGTTATACTGAAAGTCCATGGTTCAGGATGGCTGAGGGACCCCAGCACACAATCAAGGCAGTTGGAGTTGCCGGCTGATGAACTGCTTACAGCATCACAGTCAAGTCCAACCAAGGTGCACCAAAATGGCACATGCACACAAATGTAACCTGGCTTCCTGACCCAAGCCCAGCAGGGCTTGGCTGTGTATAGATATTCAGGTTGGGTTATGGGCATCAGTGCCAGGCCAGCTCAAAGACATTGTGGCTACTCCTCTTTTGTTGTGCTTGGCAGATGCATGCTGTATCTGGGGTTGGGGGCTCTGTGTATTGGTCCATCATTAGGGAGCACAGTGGTCCGGGACCATGCAGGCCGGTTGGGAGAATGATGCCTGCAGACCAACCAAGCTCACGGAAACACTAACTTGCAGGGACCAGCAGAGCTGTGCTGATGTCACTCTGAAACATGAACCCTGTTCCTCTCACTACAGATGCTGTATCACTTGCTGAATATTTTCCACAGCTCTGTTTCTATCTCAGGCACTTAGCACAGACCTGGTGGACCCAAAGCTTCCCTTATTTCCTTCAGATACGCTGAAATCACTGATGCACATGAGTGCTGGGGTGCAGGCACGGTGCAAAAGAGAAAAGCATTTTGCCAGTGGGCCATGGATATTTGACTCCCTTTGAACAGAGGAAATACAAATTAAAAGTAAAATCTTGAGCTCAAGAGACAGGATGACTGCTGTCTGCAGAAGGGTTCATGAACAGAAATACAGAGGTGAGATGCAAACCATGGCAAAGGTGGTTATGCTTTGGCTCTTGGGCAGTTCTTTACGCCTCCACACTGTGCTCTTGCCATCACTCTGACGCAGGTTAATCTTGGACTCATCTGTCCACAAGACCTTTTTTTCGAGAATTCTGCAGGCTCTTTTAAATTTTTTTTGGCAAACTGTAATCTGGCCGTCTTGTTTCTGTGGCAAACTAGTGGTTTGCATCTTGCAGTGTAGCCTCTGTATTTCTGTTCATGAAGTCTTCCGAGGACAGCAGTCATTCTGCCTCCTGAAGAGTGTTTCTGATCTGTCGGACAGGCGTTTGGGGATTTTTCTTCATTATGATGAGAATTCTTCGGTCATCAGCAGTGGAGATTTTCCTTGGAATACTAGTCCCTGTGCAATTTCTGAGCTCACCTTACTTCTCAATGATATTCCAAACTTTTGATTTTGGTGATATTAACATTGGGCGATGCCTCTTACTGTTTTATAAGCCTCACAACAGCTTCTTTCACTTTCACTGGAATAACTCCGATCCTCATAGAAAATTGGCAATGACAGATTCCAAAGGTGCTCAAAAGCTCAGAAGCAAGCCTGGCTCTCTTCTACCTGCCCCAATGAACCAATTAAACATATACCTGAGTAATCTGTGAAGCCAAATGTCCCAAACACTATGGTGCCCTGAAATGAGGCGGATTATTAAAAGTGCAGTAATTTCTACATGGTCAAACCAAAATGTATACAAATAACCTTGAATAAAATCTGGAATGTGCACTTTAATTGTATGGTAATTGCTTGATTATCAATTTAAAACTGTGGGGCACAGAGGCAAATAAAGGAAAAAAGTGTCTTTGTCCCAGAGGGCACTGTATATTATTTCCCATAAATGTTGACAGATCATCCCATGGTAAAAAACAGGAAGATCAGTGATCAGAAGGTTGGGTATTACAATCTTTTAACTAATTAAATCCAGTTCACCTGCATGTGCTGATTTAACTCCCCGCTCTAACCATTGATGTCTTTATGAAAATGGCAAAAATACATTCCTGGTTTGAAAATAGGAGTAGACACTTCCTTGAAGCTCCTTTGATAACATTTCAGTCATAGCCATAACAGCACAGTACAGGCCCTTTGGCCCTCGATGTGCCAACCTATATATTCCTACCAAAAAAAAGTACTAAACCCTTCCTACTTCATACCCCTCGATTTTTCTTTCATCCATGTTCCTGTCTAAGAGTCCTTTAAATGCCCCTATTGTTCTGGCCTTCACCACCATCCCCAGCAATTCATTCCAGGCACCCACAACCCTCTGCTAAAAAAAAATTTGTCCCGATGACTCCCCTAAACTTTCCTTCCTTCACTTTGGGCAGATGTCTTCTGGCATTTGCTACTCTTGCCCTGGGAAACAGGTGTCGACAGTCTACCATATCTATGTCTCTCATAACCTTGTGGACCTCTCAGCCTTCTTCGCTTCCAAGAATTGTTTGCTAAGCTGCACTTTGTTAAATGTTGTGAGCAGTTCCGGTGGCCACACAAGATGAAGGATGTGATTAAGCTGGAGAGGGTGCAGAAAAGATTCACAGAAAAGTGCCGTGGATTGAAGGAAAGAATGAATAGGCTGGGACTCTTTTCTTGGGACCAAAGAAGGCTGAGGCGTGACCTTCCTTAGATTTATAGAATGAAGATGGGTATAGATAGGGCAGATAGTTGCAGTATTTTCCTCAGGTCAGACAAGTCTAAAGCTAAAGTGCATCAGTTTCAGGTGAGATGAAGATTGGGGGGGGGAGATTTTCACCGAGGGTGTTTGGATAAATGGAATCAGCCAGCTGAGGGGAGTAGAGGTAGATACAATTAAAATATTTAAAGGATATTTAATTTGAGATATGGCGCAGTAACTGGCCCTTCCTGTCCAAGAGCCCATGGCACACAAAAACACCCATGTTCTGAATCACCCGTCTAATCCCGTACGTCTTTACAGCATGGGAGCACCCGGGGGTGCCACCCAGCGTCAGATTTGAACCTGGGTCACTGGCACTGTAACAAAGCTGCCCAAACTACTACACTCTCTATGCCATGGTTGGAAAGAATATGGGCCAAATGCAGGTAGATACGATCTGCACAGATAGGGGGCTTGGCCGGCATGGGTGAGTTGGGCCGAAGGGGCTGTGTCCATTTTGAATGGATCTACAAATGACGTGACCAAGCACTTGTGGCCGATGAAGAGGGGCTCAGTATTCTCAATACTGGACTGTAAGAGGATCCTGACATTGGTTCACTTATTCTTCTGGTTATTCTGGACCAATGTGCAGAGACATTGCAGTAAACCCACTGCTTCCAATAATTCCTGATACAGGTCTCCCAGGTTTCAAAAAAAAAAAGATGTGCAGTCAGAGATCACTGGTAGACCAGAAGCTTTATGCCAGATCTTGAAATATTCTTTTCTTCAACCAAGCAAAACTTGTGTTGCCACACAGAAAGAGATAAGTAATTTTATTAACAATTTATACAAGAACGTCTGTGGACACTATTGTAGATTAACCACAAAAATACTGGAGAAACTCACACTTCTATAGGAGACAAAGATAGATAACCACCGATGCGGGCCTGAGAAGAAAGTGTGTAGGGGCCTGAATAAAAAGGTACGGGGAAGGAGCAGAAAGCAGGCAGGCACCTCCCCCCCACCACACACACCATTTTATCTTTATATATGGTCACTGTATGACTTGGTGAGTTTCTCCATCATCTTTGTGTGTTAAAAAAGTTATTCTATCATCGATGACTTACAACAGCACGAGGTGGCTACTGAGAGAGGAAAGAATGCATGGCCGTCTGAGCAACAGCTGGGAATGTCTATCGAGCGGCACTTGCCAGAGTGATACCAATTAGATCTGCTGGCAAAGGCTCGGGCAATTATTTCTCGCAGGATTCCAGGTTCCGTAAGGTGCCAGAGGCAATGTTGAGCCTCCTGAAATTTGAGCACATGTTGTTCATTTTAGGATTAGTATAGTTAGCTTCAACCTCAATCCCTGCCTGACGTCCTGCACAGATCACCAGCAACAAGCAGTCCTGTCCTTTAACTAACAGCTTTGACCTTTGCATCCAGCAATCGCCCACGTATGCCAGGCTGTACAATCATTTTTGCCACAGTCTCTCAAGCCTCATTGGTCCCGAAGCCTTGATTCTCTAAGATGCTTTTGAATGTTGCCAAATTTTAATTTCATTACCTTTGACCGTTTAAATATCTGAAACGCGAGTTAACACCTTGTGTCTGCAAATGGGCTTGAGAAATTTCTGCAGACTACATCGAATTTAAACCCAGGATTTCAGCAAAGGATATTCCTATTTTGACCTCCAAAGAAATTGGGGATTTGAAGGATGGGGCCACAACAGCTGTGGAGGTAGCACAAAGTTATAAACTATCCTGGTCTTGGATTTATATGCAGGCACAGCTTTTTCCAAGGTGCTGTTTGCCTAATGAACCGTAGTTACTGTTACAATGAAGGAAATGTGGAAGCCAATTTGTACACATTAAGCTCCTGCAAATAGCAATGTTAAAATGACCAGCTCAGCTGTTTTTGTAATGTTGATTAATAGATAAGTATTGGCCAGGACACTAGCAATAACTCTCCTGCTTTTTTTTAAAACCAGAAACAGTGCATAGCTCTGTGGACAGGTCCTTGATTTAATGCTACATCTCCAAGTGATACCACTTAAAGTGCAGCACTCGATCGGGACAGCCGTGATAATTATGCTCATTCCCACAGAGTGATACTTGAATCCATAAACCTTTGACTCAAGAGTCACAGATGACTTTAAAAAAAATCTAATGTTTATCTTTCATTATCCTGCAATCACTAGCCCCTTTTCCACTGGCACCCTGTCCCAGGAATTAACTGGGAATTTACAGGGTCCATTAGAAAAGGAACATTGTCCAAACACTGGCGTAAAATGGCATCATTTCACGCCTGGGATTAACCGCCTCTAGCCCTACTCATATCCCTGCCGTTTGCTGACGCCGGCGCGCTGATAAAACCAATGGAAAAGGGAGAGCAGGGAGTCGCCAGTTTCCAGTTGAAGCTAGAACACTCCGATCCCCAGGGGATGAGTTGTGTTCCGTACAAAAGCAATCAGTGTCCCAGTTAAGGGTGGCCCAGTGGAAAAGGCACAAAGAGCTTCCTAATCCAGGACACCGCACGGCCAATTAACTGGGATGCCAGTGGAAAAAGGGCTAATGGTGCGAGACCATCATGTTTTCAGGTGTACTTAGGCAATGGGCAACCTATCTGCTTTCTTTGCATGACTGCATATCATAAATGAATATAAAACCATTTGAAGGGCAAATGTAACATCATCCACTCACTTGCAGCATTGCAAGCTTCAGTTTCTTTCATTCCAGACAACCTCAACAATTAACACCCCAACAATCTGCTATTTATTCCTGATGAGATGTCCATCACATCATCACCAAACCCATTTCGAATATTAATCTAGTTACACAGACCAGGTACAATCCACAGAGCTAGATCTTCTCAACAAGTATTATGAATGGCTTAGAAAGATTTCGGAACATTTCCTTGTGCATTCACTATTTTTAAAGATGGTATAGAATTAAGGATAATATACTTACAATAGAATTACTGTTGTATAATTTATTAATTATATGGAATTGGAATTTCTATCAGCTCCAAACACAGCATTTAAGAAGAGCAGTTTTGTTAATTCTGATTGAATCATAGTTGATCCCATTATTTCCCTTCATGATACATTCCAATAGTTCAGAGGCCTTATTATGGAACTCATTATGATGGCTCTATGTTAAAAGCTTTATGGCTGGTTTAGTTAATAAAATATTAAAATACAACTGAGCAGATGTGGGAGGTTGCAATTAGTATCATGGGCTTTTCCATCTTTTGTGCTGAGGGAGGTTGCTATGACTCCGGGATTCACTGAGAAAGTAATAACAGGAGCGGTTATGTGATCTTTCAGGATGCTGTCCCTTTCATAAAATCACAGTGAATTTAATCCTGCTTTCTATGTGTGTGTTTTTTTAAATAAAATCTATGCCTAGAGTGGGAAATGTGTGCCAGGATCTAAACATGTTTAGATATTTTTGCTAAACTATGTGAAAATGAGTGTCCATCTGCATAGCTTGTTTAAATTGGGGACTGGACTAAAGAGTTTGAGATGAACCTTTTCGTAAGATACTTTGGTGGGTGCTGGCCGTGAAGCCATGCCCCCCTCACACGAGCTTCTTGGCAAGGAAGGAAATGGGAGATGCATGCAGCTGAGCTCAAACTTTGTTGCCTGAAATCCAACGGGGAAGTGCATGTGTACAGAATTATCCCTCTCTGCGTAATGGCAAAGCTGACGTGATTCTCCTGGTACCACCAAGGTTGCCGTCTCTCGGTAATGAAGCCCACATTCTCCAGTGGCCAATCTCCATTCTGCTGTCACTGCTCCCTCTTCCTCACTGCATAGAGGGCTGATAATGATGACTGGGGAAGAGTTGATGGTAGTCTTCAAGCAGCAGGCATTCCTGGTTCACGAAGGGGGTCCTCAGAGAATGCACTTTTGGTGCACTGATTCCCAGTAATTTTTCGCTCCTCCAACCCCCATCAGTCTCATTCATCAAATAAATGATTATGCTCGATCAGAGTTATTGATATCAATATTTGTAGGATATCACACAATTATCATGAATCAATAGAACATAAGAACAAAGATTATTGTTAGCCAATGTAAATTGAGAAAATGATGAGGATCAGTGGTTATTATTAATAAATGGGCAGTGTGGTTAGTGCAACGCTGTTACAGGGCCAATGACAGGGGTTCGAATCCGGCACTGCCTGCATGGAGTCTGTACATTCTCCCCACATCTGTGTTGGTTTCCTCCAAGTGTTCCGGTTTTCTCCCACCCTTCAAAAGGTTCCGGGGTTGGAGGTCAATTGGGTGTAATTGGGAGCCAATGGGCTTGTGGGCCAAAAGGGCCTGTTACTGTGCTGTACGTCTAAATTTAAATTGTTATGGGGAGTGGTAATATGCTCACATACAGTTTGTGAGTTGTGTTCCAGCATCCAAGCCTTAAACAAAAATAATCTGGGCTGATACTCCAATGAATATTGAAAGCAAGTTGCACAATCACGAATGTTCCCTTTCATATTAGGCGTTCTTGATTGGGTAAGATATTCCATGGCTTACATCAAAGAAGAGCAGAGGAGTTACCTCATCCTCTTGGTACATATTTATCCCTCTTCTACTGAGATTTGCTTAGGGTTCCGATTATCTCTCTCTCTAATCTTTTGGGAACTTGCTGCAATCAAATCGAAGGCAACACTTCTTACACTACAACAGTAATCCTTATTAAAACTACATCACCGAATGTAAATCACTCTCGGATATCCTGAACATAACAGGTGCTCTGCACCATCGGCCAAACCTTGGCACTCGAGCTGCACACAGATCTTTTCTGGTCAGAGATTAATGGAGAACAATATCTCAAGTGTTCTAACAGTGACGCTTTGGCAGACGTGCATTCAGAAGGGGTATGATAGCGAGTGCACGTTTCTGTCTAACCTTGGCAGACTAGCGACATAATACCCTTTGTATGTGGTGCTGCGGGGCATGTTGTTCAGCTGTGGGATGACTGCATTCAGCCTCTGTGATCAATACTCAGGCTTAAAATCTCTCTGCAGAATATTTCCGTGAAAAACAGGGCCTGTCGTTTGAACAAAATACTCATAAAATTTAAGCATCAGTAATTTTGGCAGTGATGTTATTAAATTTTAAGAAACACAGGTAGGAAGACGAAAACACAAGTTAGAATGGGATGAAGATTTTGTTAAGTTGTGTCTCATCTGTAAAGCATCACTCACAGTAAAGGAAGCTACTGGAAATATAACCAAGAAACAAAACTGCACATCTTCATCAGTAAATCCTCCTGGATTAAAATAGAACTAGGGCAGCACAATTAGCGTGGCGGTTAGTGCAACTCTGTTGCAGCGGCAGCGGCCCGGTTCAAATCCGGCACTGTCTGTAAGGAGTTTGTACGTTCTTCCCCCGTGTCTGCGTGGGTTTCCTCCTGGTGTTCCGGTTTCCTCCCACCCTCTAAAACGTACAGGGCGTTTAATGGGGCAGCACAGGCTCGTGGGCCAGAAAGGCTTGTTACTGTGCTGTATGTCAAAATTTAATTTAAATTTGAGGTAACTGCATTCTTTTTAATAATGTTAGTAATAAAAAGGCAAATCGAAAAGTTGCACACATCTGGCGGCTCTCAATGCTCCCATGTTATTGCAAATGGCGCAATAATCAAGAGGTTTGCCTGGACGATATCCACTCTATTTTTTTTCTGTAGCATTGACCCTTGATGTTATAAGAACGTAAAACTGTGATTATAAGATGGGGCTAACTTCAGTCATTCTTTTTAAACCTGCACAGATAGGTAGAACAAAAACAGGTGTTTTTAATTTGAATGTGGTTTAAAACACAGCTGACATTCGGAGTCTGCAACTTCCATTTCCAATCGAGTTTATTACTCCTGTACATAAATAAGTAAAGATATTTGAGAAAACCAACTGCTCTGAGTAATGGAGTCAGAAAGCAGCAATGTCAGGCACGCTCACAGACCCTTCGGTTAAGTGACTTAACAGTTTGTAATCACATCTCTTCCGCACTTCAGCATTCTGACAATGCTGTGGAGATACGCAGCCAATTCATCTTGAACCTAATTCCAATTTGTCAAGAAGTCTTTTGCAAGATTTGCAAAGCAAAACTCATTTCTCATTATTCAACACATGGGCAAATTAACCCAAGGAGAGAAAGGCAGAATACATTTGGAGCGTTCGTTCTGAACAGACTGTGGGCAGCACGGCTAGGCAACGCTATTACAGTGCCTGTGACCTGGGTTTGGAGCCTGTAAGGAGTCTGCACATTCGTAGGTTTTACCTGGGTGCTCCAGTTTCCTCCACCCTCCAAAATATATGGGGTTGGTAGGGTGTAATTGGCAGAACGGGTTTCAAGGGCCAGAAGGGATTTCTACCCCGCTGTATAATTTACATTTTTTTTTAAATTAAATGGTTCCCTTAATTTACTGATTCTTGCCCTAGACTGTCCCCTTCCCCCAGGTCCTGATTTTTCCAAGAACATTCCACCACCTATTACCTCTGCCCCATGTCCTGACTCCTTTCTGAAACACACCATGCAGTGTCCTGACTCATCCCTGGAATCTACCTATGTGACAGTGACTCCAAACTTGGAGGCTGCAGAGATAAAACTGGGGTCACAAAGAAACGCTTGATGGTTCTTGGACTGTACTCCTTGGAGTTCAGAAGACTGAAGGGAGAGGGTCTTCATAAAAACATATCGAATGTTATAAGGCCTGGACAGAGTAGATGTGGAAAAGTTGTTTCCCGTGGCAGGCGAGTTAAGGGCAAGAGGGCAGAACTTCAGGATTGAAGAGCACCCATTTAAAACAGAGATATGGAGGAATTTCTTTTTTTTAAGCCGGAGAGTAGTGAACCTCTAGAATTTTCACCCAAGGGTGGTTGTGAAGCCCAGCATATTTAAGGTAGAGACTGATAGCAATCTGAATAGTCAGGGTATGAAAAATCAGCGGAGTGGGGCTGAATGGGAGAATGGATCAGCACAAGATGGATTGTCAAGAGTGCACTCGATGGGCCGAATGACCTACTTCTGCTCCTTTATCTTGTGGTTTTATGGGCACCATCATAACATATATTTGTGACAGATTATCTACATTATTTTGGAGTTACAAAATATTGTCCAGTTTTAATTGGTCACATTAAGTAAAAGGTGGGAAAGTGCTCCTCCACATGTACTGATTTCCCTCTCTGACAACTCCCCATAGCATGACCTTGCACCTCCAGGTCTCATCCATACCCGACACATCCCTCAACAGGTACCAGTTTCTCCCATCACCATGAATCCTCTCCTGGACACCTCTCCACACTACTGGCCCTTCCCTCCAGTCCCGAAACCCTTCTTCTTGGTACAATTTTTTTGAACAATGGTCAATTGTGGGTTTTTTTTTTCTGTGCATCTGCTGCTCTCCATCAAAATAAGGTGTGGAACACTGGGAGCAGACAAGTATCCTTAAAACCTGCATTCCATATCTGAGTGTGTAATGCAGAGGATGCAACTGAGATCAGCAGTAAATATATGTTAAAGCCCACAAGATAATATCAATCTGGATAAAGAGAGATTTATTTTATGAGAGGAAAAGACTGCAAGAAATAGTGACAGAAAAAGAGAGTAAATAGACAAAGATTGAGAAAGACAACCAGATAAAGGGATAACTGAAGACAATCAAACAGTTGGTGATAAGAGGGCAAGAAAATAAATGGGCATGCACCTTGTTCTAAATTTACAATCGCCTCTGAACAGACAAAAGGAATCTTCCATCCACAAGCATTTTTTAAAAACAAATCTCTTCCAGCAAATTGTTGCTTGGTTCTCAGCAATTTGAATTTATTGGGAGTCTTATGCTCTTTAAATATTTCATTCCCTTTGAATTTGTGCATTAAATGGAGTTCAGACACCTTAATGAGACAGATCATTCCGACAAGACTCTCTCAGATGTCTTCAAATTGGTTAAAGAGTAGAATTAAGTAGGGCAGCTTGTGTGAGAGTCACTGCAATCAGTTTCCCTAGCTTAGCAGTCACCCAAGTAGAATGAAGATTTGGGAAGGAAAGTACAAAACGACAAACCATGGATATCAATCTGAGTAACTTCACAGCCTGACATCAGCCAATGCGCATGCTGTCCATCTGGGAGTAGAAAGCAGGATGTCACTTGTCCTGATCCAAGGGCTGTTGCGCAGCCTGGATTGAGTGCCTTTACTTAATGAAGGGCGAGTCTTCAACAAGTGGCAAAAGGACTATATTTGATGACAAGACAGTCCCCTGCCATTCAATGACTTCCGGTCCCTCTATCGGAATGTTGTGTGTGATCAGTTCAAGTCAAGTTTATTGCCAACTGATCGACCTAGCATATATTTTGCTTTGGGAAATCCCATACATGATAACAAATATTCAGACAATTTTGCAGGAACCACGATCTGAGCCTTTGTTCAGGAAGCCTCTTCTGCCAAGCTGCAAATTTACGCAGCATCCAAGGCCATTCTGCCTGTCATATAAGCCAGCTCTTTTAAATATTAATCTGATCAGTTCTACGCCATTGCTCTTTTCTTCTAACCTTTCCAAGCATATATTTAATTATACTTTGCATCTAAGGCAATAGAGGCACGGTTATTGTAGCTGTTATAGCGCGAGCAACCAGGTTTCGAATCCTGAGCTGTAAGGAGTTTGTAGGTTTTCCCTATGTCTATGTGGGCATTCAAAAACATACTGAGGGTGTAGGTTAATTGGGTGAATTTGGGCAGCACAGCCTCATGGGTCGAAAGCGCTTGTTTAATTTTTTTTTAAAGTTTAAATGCTTAAATCTTTCTGCATTTTTTCAGACAACTCTTCGAATCTTGACTTTGATTCGCTTACCAATCACCTAAACGCAATCTCATTCTCCTGGAATACCAATCATTCTGTCAAAGTCGCCCATTCCACCTTGAAGATGCAGTTTCTTAATCCGCTTTGATGCCAATAAATGGAGTGTTGCAGAGTTATTAGCAATGATGGGCCTGGTAAATTTTCGATAATATCTATATTATTAATATTCCCAACCCTTAACAGCTGACATCTGTGACTGTTGACACGACATAATATAGACCAGGGTCTGATGAATGGATGTTGACCTGAAATGTTAAATTCTGCTTCTCCTTCCACGGATGTCGAGCACTTCCACCATTTTTGTTTTATTCCCAATGTTGCCCATTCTTCATGTGATTTGCTCCAATTATTCCTAGGAATACTACAGTGCAGGAGGGGGCCCATTATACTCTGCAAACCTTTTTGAAGGGACAATCTAATTATCCCCTCTCCTTTCCCTGTCATCTTGCAATCTGTTCCTTTTCAAGTACATTGAAACCCCAATTTTAAGCACACCAATTTAATGTAAATTTGGATACAATGTGACGAGTCATTGGACTTTTGTTTTTCCTCTTTCCGGAACGGAAAAGTTTTTTGCTGAGTTCAATCAAAATGGAACAAATTACTAGAAAAATAATTCTTTTGTGTGAACAATAAGCTTCACACACTTGACATGATCAAGACTAAAAGTCACACTCAAGTTGCATGATACCTCAGGATACCAGAACTAACACTCAAATCTCAAGAAGAAAAGTTATGCACTTCCCTTTGCAAAGTTGAAGAAGATGCAGGACTAAAAGCCAAAATGCAGCCAAAGATGCCAGCCTCGATGACTCCCTGTACAAGTGGTGAGTTCAAGCTCGCTCAGAAGTCCTTCCAATTTCTGGTCCCATTCTCAAAGCTCAAACTGAGAAGTTTGCCAAGCTGAGAAAACTCACAGTTCAAAGCTAGCAATGGTTTAAACACTGTCATTGGATTTCTCGAGCGTTAGTTCAGGAGAAATTCGCTCAGCTTGATTGCTAATATTCTTAAATGTTTTTATTTGTGGTTTTGTTTATTAAAAAGGATGTTTGGTCAACATTGGGTCAGTTTGAAAGCTGATTTATTGCAACCCCGCATTTTTCACTATGACATTTTAATGGACCCCAAAAATCGCGTTATAATGGGACCACATTGTATGAATTTTCTTCAGAATTTGTTTACACAGCCCTTTGAGGATGCAGATTCCAGATCCCTTGAGATCCCGGCTCATTATCTTAAACCCTTTGCTCTCTAACTGCTCTCCTGCCCAGTGGAAACAGTTTCTCCTTTCATGTGCGAGAGAGATTACGATTGGCTGCTGCCCAACTTAAAAAAAGAAATTGGGATTGCTTCCTAAAGAAGCAGTCATTCCAATTTCAGTGGCAGCTCCTGGAGAGTCCTTTCCTTTCCTTCCTTCCTTCCACTAATTTTGTCCCTGCAGCTCGGAATATTTACAGCAGGAATGAATAGTGGGGCAGAGCAACTCACCTCGCAAGATTGAAATGGTGGAAAACGGAAAGGTTCTCGGTATACACACAAAACTCAGCAGGTTTCACAGTGGAGGAAAAGATATATAAACAACATTTTGATACAAAAGGCTCAGACCTTTGCTGTCTAAGGATGCTGCGAGACTTGTGTACAGTCAAAGCTCCTGTTAAATGGAATTCAAGGAACTGGCAACCTCAAGCAACCAGCAAAAAAAAATTGTGGAAAATAAACAGGTAGAAAATACAGAAGTTTAAAATTGGCACGTCTTCCTGTTAGTTTGACAATAATATAATAATTGGCTTGGCTTCGCGGATGAAGATTTATGGAGGGGGTAAATTTCTTAATCCGTCAGCTGCAGGCTTGTTTGTGGCTGACAAGTCCGATGCGGGACAGGCAGACACGGTTGCAGCGGTTGCAGGGGAAAATTGGTTGGTTGGGGTTGGGTGTTGGGTTTTTACTCACTTATCTGGCACCCACCAATTCCCATAGGGGCTGGATACCAGGGGTTTTCCTGTCCTGCATTAAGTGTTTTCACACTTTCTTGTTTCACAATGAGCTCTGCATGCCAGGTTTTGAGATAAGGAAGCAGGCAGCAATCTTGCCTGTGTGACTCGAGATAGGAGAGAGAGCATTTCTGCCCAGAACAGTGATTTGTTTTTGTTACCAACCAATCAAAGCACAGTAAAATCAAATTAACTCTATTCATCCCAAATGGCTGATTGAGGCTCTAAGATGGAGATCGTTCTTTTTTATTACATTAAAAGGTTTCAAGCGCTGAGGAAAGAAAGTAAATAAATGGTGGCACTGAAGTACAGATCAAACATGATCGTTGGGAAAGAATTGAGCGGCTGAATAGCCATTTCCTTTCTGAGTCAGCTTTTGATCTGGATAATCTAGTTGGCAGGAGGAACAATATGAAATTGTGGCAGAGTCTTCAAGTGCATTTATAAAAGTTGTAAGCCCTCATGAATCAGCGCCAGTTCATGATTCAGTGTCCGCTGCTGGAAACTGTATCCAGTTGTAAGTAATAGAGCACGAACTTGTAGGTACTTTTTCAGAGCATCTCATACAAGGGGAATTAGTCACAGGTGCACCATGAGGTAGATAAATGGATTGGCCTCATTTTAGACAACAGTGAAAGAAGGAAGAGTTCCTCTAATTGGTAGAACTGCCTGAAGAAGATCAGCCACTGGACCTCTCCAACTGAGGTACAACAGGACAGCCACCAACGCTCACATCCTGGCCTGGGTCTCCATCCCACACCAACCCCCCACCAGGGTGAGAGTGTTACCGATGGAGGCGAGCTTCACAAAATACCTGCTGACTTTCAAAGTTCAGAATCAGGTTTTATTGTCATGAACAAGTCATGGAATTCAGTGCTTTGTGGCAGCATCCTAGTGGAAACCTTGTACATTATAACACGAAATAAGGTTTCAAAGAGAGGGAATGCACCCAGCTGCTCTTTCAGTGAACAAAGAAGACTGGTGTTTATCTTTTTACAGTCAGGGTGACCCAAATTTTGAATACTTTCCCCTAAAATGCTGCAAATGACCACTGAACTTTTGCAACAGATTTATTTTGATGGCAAAGTCAAAAGAGATAGATTCACAGCAGGTAAGTGAGGTGGAGGAATTTATCCTGTATGACTTGTATAAAACAGGGCAAAGGCCAGTAAAAACACAACGCTGGAGAAACTCAGCTGGTCAGTGTCCTTTATCTAGCAAGGATAAAGATGAAGGACTCAAGCCTGAAACATTGGTTAGGTACCTTTATCCTTGCTAGATAAAGGACACTGATTGACCAGCTGAGTTTCTCCAGCGTTGTGTTTTACTTCAACCACAGAATCTGCAGATTATTGTGTTCTCTTCCGACTCTGCGAAATATCTTCATGGAATGCCTATCCTGAAGTTCTCCTTTGCTCTCCAAAGGGAGTTCTGTGGGATTCACTGCTTCCCATTTATAATCCCTGCTGCTCTCAAGTTCTACGTCTATGTACTCACCTAGACTTGCTTCCATAGCCACACTCCATTCCTCTACACCTTGATGAAAGGCTCAAACCCAAAATGTTGGTGTATCTTTATATTTGCGACATAAAGGACATTGTTTGACCTGCTGAGTTTCTCCAGCATTGTGTTTTTACTTCAACTATGGTGTTTTACTTTGTATAAGGGGCAGTTTCTGGTGCTAGATGCCTTTGCAAGACTGATGGATGGAAGGACCCATTTCAGTTTTGGCCAATTCCGGAGCACCTCGAGAGAGAGACAGCCATGTTCGTGGACATTTGGAAACTGTGGAATACGATTAATGGAAAGAGAGGAGAGAATGGCAGGCAGAGAGAGCCACAGAAAATGCAAGCACTACCCGGCAGGTTATTCAACATTTCTGATCAAAGACACAGCTCTGATGAAAGGCACGCCCTCAACATGCTCCAGCCTGCCTGAGCTCTTCATAGATGCTGACTGACCTGCGCTGTACAACCAACAGCTTGAGATTATACCTTTTCATTAACAGTACCCAAAGCAAAGGCGGAGAATTGAGGGTAGGGAAGAGAAGCAATGAATACTGTGACCACATATTCAAAGCCACAAAAACAGCATGTTATTTGTTCTGCTGATAACAATCTCACATACCCTCTCACGCAAGACATTACCCTGTAGGCTGGCTGCCTCACAACTGCTGCCACCCAGTTTCCATCCTTCTGCCTAAGGCTTGCATGTTCTCCCTGTGGTCTTGAACCCTCCCCCGTGTTAAAAATATGCTGGTTGGTTGGTTAATTGGCCACCGTAAATTGTGTGGAAGCCATTGGGAGAATCGGAGGGGAGTTAGCGGATGGGTTATGGGATTACTCAATGGCCTTGCAAATCACAATGGGCTGAATGGCCTCCTAGGATGTAAGGAAATAGGAAGTACAGTTTAAAAAAAACTCATCATTCCCTGCTCCGTGGTTCATAAATCCAGACCGCCACGTTCGCGTCCTCTGTTCTGAAGAGCTCGGAGTTTGTGGTCACTGAAAGCTGGATTCATTTCTCGATGCCAGCTTCCACCATGGTTGAAATATTGAAACATTAAAGTTAAAGTATAATTAAAACATTTGGATAACAAGGCTCGTCTCCAGGAGGAGGAGTAGCTTAGCATTACCACAGGTGCCATGGAAAAAAAAAATGGCCTTGGGCCTTGGATTGGGTTGAGCCACAGATCAATGCACTTGCACTGAGGGATTGTTGATGAAATGTTAGGCCAAGATGGGGAGCTATGAATGGTGTTATTACAGTGAATATAAGGGTCATTCTGGCTGAATGCTGTCCCTCGCCACTCAGCACTAACCGGGCAGTTGCTTTCTCAACATCACTAAGTAATTACACTTAAAATGTACTTCAACAGTTGCAGAGTGCCTCAGGGTATATTGTGAAGAGTGCAATCTATACCAGTGTAAGATGTTTGTCTTTTTACTGATTACATCAACATTAAGCAAATCTGATGTCAAGATAGGTCAGTGATAATGGAACTCAAAGGGAGACTTTAAGTTCCCTAAATCCCACCCCCCCCCCAACCCCCCCACCCCACCCCAGAGCTGATTCAATTAATTTATTGCCAAGTTGGGTGAAGATTTGATTTTAAATGTGCAGGAAGTTTCCTACTTTTGTCATTTCTGAGACAGCTTGATACATCTGTTTGCCTACTGTGTAAGCACAAAGCCAGCCTGGTGGAATCTAACTGCCATTGGTTCTTTGACATAATCCGTACCATTAATGATTAATTACCCTTTTCAGGACTTGGGACAACCCCATACCGTCGCTCTCTGTAACTGGATCCTGGACTTCCTAAAGGAAAGACCACTGTCTGTCTGGGTCGGTAGCAAGAACATCGAGCACCTTCACGCTGCACACCTCAGGCCTGAGTACTCAGCCCACTTCTGACCCACCACTGCAATGTCAGATTCAGCTCCAGCTGTGTGTAAGGTAAAACATCATGAGATGGGAATGTGTAGGGAGTTACCCTGTACAGGGCAGTAACAAGAAGGGGAGGTGTCCTTGTACTCCTGTTAGGTAAAACATCATGAGATGGGAATGTACAGGGCTGTAACAAGATGTGAATGCATCCTTGTACTTACAAGATAAGAGAGACATTGATGGATTGAGAGGCAGGAAGCTAGCAGGGAAAGGATAGCAACAGTTTTAGTCATTGGACAAGTAATGATATGATGATGTTCTAAGCACATATCCAAGGGTATAAAAAATCACCATTTTGCTGATAACGGCAGAATGCATTCTCCGACTAACATGGTTAGTCGCAAGTGTTACAATCCGGTAATAAAGAACAAAGAACCCTGATTTCGACTCAGCCTGGTGTTTGTCTCACTCATTCATGAACAAAGCAGACCTAACATGTGTCATCAAGTTTGCAGATTATATGGCAGTCGTCAGCCCCATCAGCAACAATGATGAGTCACACTACAGCGGAGAGGTCGAAACCTCTAGCAACCTGAGTCTCAACATGGATGAAGGAGATGATCGTGGACTTCAGGAGGACCAGGAACGACCACCACTCACTGCACATCAGCAGCTAGCAGAGTTCAGCACCAAGTTCCTTGGAGTTCGCTCAACTAGTGACCTATTGTGGACACAACATTCTCACTTGTCAGGAGGGCTCCACGGCGACTGCACTTCCGGAGACGACTGAAGCAGGCAAGGTATTACGAGCTCCTGTTTCATTTAGTGATTGTCACTTTAAGGGTCAGCACAGATTACGACCATTCACAACTATGGAGAACTGAGAGGATACTTTTCAGCAAGCAACTCGACAAAGATTCATGAGTTTTCAACAGTCCAGTCTCTCCCACCTCTTTTGTTATTACTTCTGTGCATCAGTTAAAGAGTCTGCATTCCAACACAAGATTTTTAAGACTTAAGTTTGGACTGACTTTCCAAAATTGTACCCAAACTGTAATGGTTTGGGTATCTCACACATGCACGCGCGCACACACATTCGCACATAGTTGGGGTTAAGTTTTCAAACTGCCCCCCAAACTCACATTCCACTTTAAGCAATCCCTAGGCCATCGGGGCTCTGTGATTAGTAAGGGGTTGCTTAAGGTGGGATGTGAGTGGGAAGGGAAGGTTGAGAATCACTGCTCTAGATCCAATTATTACTGAAATATTTTGCTTGAGAAAAATTGTCATTGGCCTATTTTTTTCTTTGGAGTTATGAAACCATGGACATAACGAGTCAATTAGGTTCAATTAAAACAGTGGTTTTTAAACCTATTTCTCCCCACGCACATACCACCTTCAGCAATCCCTTACTAATCACAGAGCACTTATGGCATAGGGTTTGCTTAAGGTGAGTGTAGAGGGGTAGTTTGAAAACCACTGATCTAAAACATTCACTCTCTCCAGTGGCTGCAGTGCAGTACCATCTACAACATACACTTCTGTTACTTACCAGTGTTGTCTCCCAGTCTGCAACCTGGACTTCCAGGAAGGACAACAGAGGAATGGAAACACACTGCTTTCTCTTCATGTTGTCATTCCATCTTGAGTATGAAATATATTCATTGTCCCCAGAACTCACTGCCCAACAATGTTGTGGGAGGGAAGGAATTCACCAAAAACACGGCAACACCTCATGAATCTGGCCTTGCCCGTGATGTCCTGATCCTACTGAGCCCAGAAAGCATTCCAGAAATGTCGTGAAAAAATCAAGGCTGCAGATGCTGTGATTGTAGTAATTAACACAAAAGTGCTGGAGAAACTAAGCAGGTCCCGTAGTGTCAAGGAGCCAAAGATATATAACCAACGATTTGGGCCTGAACCCTTGGTTGAAGTATGGGAAGGTCCTTGACGAAGGGCTCAGGCCCAGAACCTTGGTTGTATATCTTGGCCTCCTCTGGATGCTGTGGAGCCTGCTGAGTTTCTCCAGCACTTTTATGTATTTACAAGAGATGTTGGGTATTTTTGGTGGGAATAGATGGCTGGTGATGGTTTCATCTGACTCTGCAGCATTACGGTCAGTCTAATGTTAATGCAGCATTCGCGATCAGACTATTAAAATATTTTTCATCCGATCAATTGCTGCAACCAGCCAGAGTATATGTGCCACTGTAGACCGTGACTGCAATGCAACTCCCAGCAGTACAAAGGCGAGATAGCATCTGACTGTGTAGTGAGGTTCAGTTCCTGTCTCTGCCTCCCCCGCCAGTGTGAGTGCCACAGCTCTGTGCCTTTTCCACCAGCTGAGTGACCGACAACTCTGTGCGCTGGCTGATCCAAGGTCATTCTGCTTGGATCCCTTCAGTTCAGGAGGGACCTGCCTATTCGCCTCCTCCAACATCAAGGTCTAAAATAAATGACACCTGTTCACCCTTCATTGCAGCCAGGTTCTGTGTAAGGTGGGGAAACTGAACACCGGTGAAGGCTAACTGCTCTGTGTTATCCATCAGGAGCACACTGACCCCATTGTGGCTTGGTATGATTTTGCAGTCCATTTCACACTTACCAGCCCACACAGAGCAACTTTCAGCTACTCCCGTTGGGAAAGAGATCATCGAAAACAGAAGCACCAGCTTCTTCCCACAGGGAGTGAGACTGTTGAAAGACTGAATGAACTGCTCATACAAACCCTCCCAAGACTACTGTTTTATTGAACAATATTTAATTATTTTCATATATGTATATTTGTTCTGCTTCTCCGTAGATTGTCACCATTTCATGGTGGAGAAGCTGGTGTGACCTCGAGAGTGATGCCGACTGGAGCTGCGCTCCTGGTAGGGTAACGCATGGCTATAAGGTCGAGGTTGAGGTCCTTGACAAAGAACCATCCAACCAAGTCCTCAATGGTCGAACAGGCGGATGAAGTTACTCCGAATTCAATGGCTGTGAAGGCTGCAACAAGTCCATCAGTTCCAATCATCGTGGTTTCCATTCCACTGGAATTAGTTGGTTGATTTGTGAAGATTCATGTGCTTCTTGGAGTGCAAGATCAACAGACGCACAGGCGCCTTTGTTCTGTGGAACGGAACGAAGGCCATCTTACTTGACCTCGAGGGTTAGCCACGATGAATTGTTCTGCTATGCATCATTTGTTTCTAATTGTGTTGTATATTTGTATGTTTTGCACCGAGGACTGGTTGTACTTGAACAATCAGTGATAGTAAACTTGAACTTACTTTGCTTACCCCCCCCCCCCCCTTGTTCTAATGAAATTAATGATTAAAAACTACCTTATCCTTCCAAAAGACACCCTGCCCTTCAAACTAACCTCGGCTTCCTCCAAATGCTCCCGAATCCTCCCACATCACAAAAAGGCATTCTTCTGGGTTAGTTCATGACCATAAATTTCCCTTCAGTGGAGTTTAATGGCAAAAGAATCCTAGGGGAATTGATGTGCAAGTGTGAGAGAGAGAGAGAGAGAGGGGAAGTTGCAAGGGTACAGGGGAATAGGAAGGGAGAATGGGGACGATATGGTTACTTCCCAAGAACTGGCATAAAGCTGAAGGGTTCATCTATGATGATGTAGATCAGATAAACTGGAATGCACACTTTAATTCTCCTTTACCTTGCCCCTTGTCTGTTCCTTTTGAAATGCTGTTCACCTGTAATAAATCAACCTGTTCTCCAGAAGGGTTTCACATCTCCAACATTGACACCCTCTGCAGATTTTGCATAGTGGTGACAACATTGTGCTTTCATCAATGGCCACAGGGCTGACGTGAAATTGCTTTTCCTGTCAAGTCCGTCTTGTCCCACAAGTTGGCTGTTGAAACATTCACAGCTCCCGTTCCTCTCTCAATCCACGACAGTCGTGTCTAACAGGTTCCTTTCTCAGAAGGCCCGTTCTCAAGAGGTCCCTCATGGTCCGTGCTTATCCTGACTGACAGCTGTAACAAACACGGCAAGCCTATCACACGGCAGTCACCGTTCACCAATTCACACCCCCCCTCCCTCAACAACGCAATGAGGTCACTGCAGTGGAATCCACTGCAACGACGATCAAGTGACTGTGTTTGCTGTCAGCCGGCCTCGTTGAGTAATGTTTGTGCAGACCTCAGCTGCAACGGAATGAACAGTTAGTTTACATACCCTGCACACCCAGAGGCAGCACTCACTGCTCCAGAAAGGATTAAATGCAAAGAGACCAGGTGCAGAATAGAGGCAGACTCAGAGATGGAGCTAACCCATCTTTGCATGATAACACTGGACATCAAAGATTTTGCTTCCTGAACACTTATTGGGTATATTTTATGGGTGCTGATCATGAATATCACCTTAAAGTTTTCCTATCACGTACCTTGTTTTTTTAAAGATATAACCGATTTACCAAACTACATCCAGCTGATTGACAAAATGCTTCAAGCATACAAAACAATGAAGTGCAGAAAATTGATTTTCTGCATCCACACTTCTTCCCTGCTGATCTTGGTGCAGCCAGGACATTGCGACCATGGAAAAGCCGTATCTGGGCAACTGGAATCCATCAACTATCGTTGGACACTGGCACAAGAAGCATCAGATGCTGAGCGCAAACGGAAAGCTGTAGCAAAATATTTTTTGGTCAGTTGGAATCATCTACAGCACACATGTCAAACTCAGGCCCTCGGGCCAAATTTGGCCCGTGATATATTTGGCCCGCAAGATCATATCAAGTATGTATTAGAGCTGGCCCCTGCACCAGTATAGGGCATGCACAGCTAATACTACAAATCCCAGAATGCTTTGCAAATGCATTGGTGCCAGCCCGCTAATCGCCTCCACCTCCTCTCTATACTTTCATTAGCACCTGCGACCTGTCGCCCAACTCACATGTAATAAACCCCTTATGAAAAATGGCCAAACAAAAGGCAGAAAACGGGACCTTTCAAGACAGGTGGGAGGGAGACTATATGTTCATCATTTTAAAAGACAAACCTGTTTGTCTTGTGTGTGGAGCCAGCGTGTCTGTAGTTAAAGAATATAACATACGACGACTCTATGAAACGAAACACCAGGACAGGTATAAGGATCTGAACGAGAAGCAAAAGCTCCAGAAGGTGGAGGAGATGAAAAGAAGTCTGGTTTTACACAAACTTTATTTCTCATTTGTTAATGCTTCTTCTGGAAAGAGTTTAACCAAAACTATTATTAAACATTTATTTTAATAAGAAAAAGTTTAACATTACATATGTTGAAAGAAGAGAAAACATGCAGATGTTGTTGAAAATTTTCAATAAATATTTAGTTTGGCCCACAACTTAGTCCAAGTTTTTAATTTTGACCCTCTGTGAATTTGAGTTTGACACCCCAGATCTACAGGATACTCTCAAAGCAGCAGAAAAATCCTGCAAATTCCCCCAAATGTTCTAAAAATCTGATGGCTTGGGGGTGGGAAAAAAGGCTGTTGGCCAATCCGAACATAAAAGCCTGACTGCTGCAGTACTGCCTACCAGATGGCAGAAGGGAGAACAATTTACGTGACGGGTGTGTGGAGTCCTTCACAATGTTTATTGGCTTTCACCTGCATCGAGTGTTGCAGACGTCTTTCATGGTAGGGAGAGAGCCCCCAGTGGTCTTTTGCACTAACTTTACTATCCTCTGAAGAGACTGCCATCCTGCCAATCTGAGGCACCTGCAAGCTCACACCAAGGCACAAGAGCAACTTCTCCGTGAACTACTCTTTGCAGACGATGCCACTTTAGTTGCCCATTCAGAGCCAGCTCTTCACCGCTTGACGTCCTGTTTTGCGGAAACTGCCAAAATGTTTGGCCTGGAAGTCAGCCTGAAGAAAACTGAGGTCCTCCATCAGCCAGCTCCCCACCATGACTACCAGCCCCCCCACATCTCCATCGGGCACACAAAACTCAAAACGGTCAACCAGTTTACCTAACTCGGCTGCACCATTTCATCGGATGCAAGGATCGACAACGAGATAGACAACAGACTCGCCAAGGCAAATAGTGCCTTTGGAAGAGTACACAAAAGAGTCTGGAAAAACAACCAACTGAAAAACCTCACAAAGATTAGCATATACAGAGCCGTTGTCATACCCACGCTCCTGTTCGGCTCCGAATCATGGGTCCTCTACCGGCATCACCTACGGATCCTAGAACGCTTCAACCAGCGTTGTCTCCGCTCCATCCTCAACATTCATTGGAGCGACTTCATCTCCAACATCGAAGTACTCGAGATGGCAGAGGCTGACAGCATCGAATCCACGCTGCTGAAGATCAAACTGCGCTGGGTAGGTCACGTCTCCAGAATGGAGGACCATCGCCTTCCCAAGATCGTGTTATATGGCGAGCTCTCCACTGGCCACCGAGACAGAGGTGCACCAAAGAAGAGGTACAAGGACTGCCTAAAGAAAGCTCTTGGTGCCTGCCACATTGACCACCGCCAGTGGGCTGATATTGCCTCAAACCGTGCATCTTGGTGCCTCACAGTTCGGCGGGCAGCCACCTCCTTTGAAGAAGACCGCAGAGCCCACCTCACTGACAAAAGGCAAAGGAGGAAAAACCCAACACCCAACCCCAACCAACCAATTTTCCCTTGCAACCGCTGCAACCGTGTCTGCCTGTCCCGCATCGGACTTGTCATCCACAAATGAGCCTGCAGCTGACGTGGACATTACCCCTCCATAAATCTTTGTCCGTGAAGCCAAGCCAAAGAAAGAAAGAAAAGACTATCCTCTGCAGGGTCTTGCAGTCCAAGGAGGTACAACTTTCTGTATACATGGGAAGCCTATTAAAAAATGTTTCAGCAATGCCTGTTTTGGATGCTGCTGAATCCTTTTGGCCAATAAAGACCATTCTTTTTGGCCCATAAAGTACTGGGGATTGAGTGATAAATGCCCTGCACAGGAACAGGCCCTTAGTTCCAAAGAGTTGGCACCGACCACCAAGCATATATTTACACTCATCTACCGCCAACCACATTCTCATCAACGTGAAGTATTCAGCGTCACACCAAGGGGCAATTTACAGTGCTCAGTTCATCACTCATATCTGGATGCACATCTCAATCAGGTAGCTTGAAATTCCTTGGAATCTGTCATGGGATCTGGGCCAAGTCACCTCTGACGCTCCAGTTACAGAAAAGCCAAGAGTCTCTCATGTGTTTCTAACTTTTGGATGGCATTGTGATATTAATATTGGCAGGGAGCGAGCCCAGACAAAGATGAAATGTTGTGCTGTGAAGAATACGGGATTGTTAACTTCTCTATCTGTTGAACCCTTACAAGGAAATATTGCAAGTAGACCCAGAGACTGGTGGCCCTATTCTCAAAGTGTCTCTGCTGTTTTTTGTAAATTTTTTTAGACATACAGCTGGTAACAGATCCTTCCAGCCCATGAGCTGGATTACACCCAATTCACCTACAAATCCCAATATGCTTTGAACCTCATCGACTCGTTATGTGTACGGTTTCATAAATCCAAAGTAAATCGGCCAATGACAATTTTTCTCAAGCAAAATATTTCATGAACCATTGGGTCTCGAGGAGTGATTCTCAACCATCCCTTCCCACTCACGTTTCTCCTTAAGCAATCCCTTACCAATCACAGAGCAGCGATGGATTGGGGATTATTTATGGTGGAATGTGAGTTTAGGGGGGAAGTTTGAAAACACTGTTTTAAATCAACCTGAGTGAGCAGAGAAGACTATGTTTAAAGACTCATAGAATCATAAAAAGATACAGCATGGAACAGAAACTCAGCAGGGCACGCAGCATCTATTGGAAGTAAAGGGTAACCGATGTTTCGAACGTGAGCCCTTTGTCAAGTACAAACAAAAATAGGTGGGTGCCTCAAGAAGGTGGAGGAAGAAGGAAGGGGCAGGCAGAGGAACACAGACTACAGGTAAAAGGTTACAGGTGGGTACAGGTGAAAGGGCAGGAGAAAAAAAAGAAGAGAGGCTTGCTCTCTGAATGGAGAAAGGGAAGGGGAGCTGGAGCAAAGCAGACTGAGGGAGAGGAAAAGAGAAAGACTTACAGAGGGGTTTAATTGAAAATGGAGAAGTCGATGTTAAAGTCGTCAAGTTAGAGAATGCCCAGGTGAGATATTGGATGTTGTTCCTCCAATTTGCGGGCAACCTCGGTTTGGCTGCACGAGCCAAGAGAAGACACGTCGGTGTAGGAACGGAGTGTGGAATTAAAATGGTTAGCCACTGGGAGCTCCTTCCTATTTCAGTAGAGAGAGCAAAGGCATTCAGTGAAATGATCTCCCAGTTTGTGTATCTGCAGTCTTTCCTGTTTAACGCACCCTTCAGCTCATCATCCATGCTTATTATCGAGCACTCATTTACACTAATCGTCCACATTTTCATCAACTCGCTCCCCAGTTTCTAACACCCCTTCCCTACTACCCCAGGGCCAATTATTTTGCCAGCCCACGTCTTTGGAATGTGGGAGAAACTGGGGCACCTGGAGAACTCCACAGATCCAGTGCTGGCGGTCAGGATTGAATCCAGGATGCTGGCGCTGAGAGGTAGTGGCTCTTCCAGCTGTGCCATAAATTTAAAATGGTCCCTTTGCAATCTTGGCCAGCCCTACGCTGCAGAGTCTCTGGACTTGAACCCATGGCCTTCTGACCCAGAGGCGAGAGAGAGAGACACACACACACACACACACATCTGTCTGAGCTGTGAGCCATTGCAGTGTAATGTGTACTCAGTTCACTCGGGTGAAATGGGTGGTGGAGTTCGATGTGGGTGGGTGGCTGGCTGATATGGGGGGGGGGGTCACCATGTTAGCACCATGGACCGGCATGAGGAGGAATGGAACACATTGGTGTGGGCCCTGCAAGCTACACTTCAACTCGGAGAATCATTCTGCAAGATGAGCTGTGGCAATGGGAGTTCAGGGCAACCTGACAGCTTCTCATTCAAGTATGCCACATTCACAGACCCCCCCCCCCCCAAGGTGAATGGAACAGTTACAGGCCCTTCCAGCTGCTCAAATACATCTATGTGACCAATTAACCTTCAAGCCCTGTGCCCCTTTCGAGTATGGGAGGAAACTGGAAACCCATGCAGGTCATGGGGAGAATCAACCAACTCCTCACAGTCAGCGCTGAATTGAAACCTGGGTTGCTAGCGCTGAAGTAGCGCTGTCCACACTTCTGTAAACTTAACACAGAAGCAAGAGGGAAATTCTGGAAAAGAGTGTTCTGTCCTCAACAATGACAATCTGCCCCTATAAGGAGCAAGAACATTTAATTGAAAACTTCCCACGCATAAAATGCCCTTCTCGTGAATCCATTTTAACTTTCAAACACCGAGATTGGAATCCAGGTTTGTTTAAGATTAAATTTCACGCTCTGCTCCCTTTGACACACCATTTCATTAGTGCTTGTGTGCAGAGTCTTTCCGTGACTTTAAATGAAGTCTTTATAAGGTCACGGATCAGTAGATGTGGACAAGGTAAAACAAAAAAAAACCCAAGTGAAATGAGGCAAGAGAGATGGTGAGTGGCGTGAGGGACAAGTGGATCCCAGCTCAACAAGCAGCCAATGTTACTCGACAACAGGGAGCTCAGCACCATTGACAGAACCAGATTTAATGAGTCAATGCCAAGCTGCTTCAGAATGGTGTGCTCTTCATTGCCCCTCTCCTAGTGTTACAGAATTAAAATTTAAGTTTCCTTTAATGTCATGTAATAAAAACAGAGCGATATTTACATGAAAAGAGTTGCCATCAGCAGAAATTGCCGGGCGCCTCTTACAATCAGAGATAAAGAAGCAAAAGAATTCCCTCAGAGCCCACCAAGTTTGCAAAGCTCCCATTTCCACTAATCTTATGTCAATCTCATTTTTACTCTCCCACATACTCCTGACTTCACCACCTACTGACAAGTTACAACGGTCAACTGACCAACGTACTTAGGAGGTGAGAGGAAACGGACGCATTCGGAGGATACCAGGCAGTCACAAACTGAGCATGCAAACTTGACACGGACAGCACCAATCGTCCAGGGTAGAACATTTAGGATGGAAATGAGGAGGAACTACTTTGCCCAGAGGCTGGTGAATCTATGGAATTCACTGCCCATTGAAGCAGTGGAGGCGACCTCAGTAAACATATTTAAGACAAGGTTGGATAGATTTTAGGGGAATTAAGGGAGATGGGGAAAAGGCAGGTAAGTGGAGATGAGCCACGATCATTCTGAATGGCAGAACAGGCTCGATGGGCCGGATGGCCTACTCCTGCTCCAATTTCTTATGTTTTTGTGATCATGTTTGTGGACAGTTGAGTCGCCTCATTGTGCTGGGTCTTGACTCATGTAACAGAACACACAACGCAAGGGTGGCAGATTTCCACATTAGTGCAGCTGTTAGGTTTTCTTGATAAAACAGGCCTTTCATAGTCACTATTTTCTTCTATATTGGTTTAATTATCTTAAATTCAAATTACCCAGCTGCTGTTGCAGGACTGGAACTCGTTTATACATGTTGGTCCAGAAACCTGAACTGGAGAGATGGGACCAGGGAACTAGTCAGAAAAGACCATCCACATTGGGAGAGCAACCATCTGGGCCCAGCTGCATCCTGTTGAAAGGACCAGCTCCAAACAGAGACGACTTTGATCTATTCACATTGGATGAAAGATTATAACTCAAGCGACTGTTACTTCCAGAGGCAGAAGCACTCAGAAGAGCAACGGGAACTGGGAGATTTGGCCACAATTCTTAGAGATTTTGGGAACTCCCGCCTTGAGAATGACTCGCTGCTTTTGGATGAGGTGAAACTCAGGAAACTTGCACCCATTGTTCTTTTCAGCAAAGAGCAACGAAAACTTAATCAGTCCCTCTCGGACCGGGCACTGATGGAGATCATTCACAGTTATTAATGACAAGTCGCCATTCCCAAATAACACGGCCTTGTCCTCCTTAGGGGACACAAGGAACACTCAGAGCAAACCAATATATCAAAACATTCTGTGTCCAGGTCTGATAATAGTTGAAAACTGAGCTCATATAGGGAGTCACCGGCTTACGAATGTATGACTTATGGACAACTCGTATTTACGAATGGACTACGTGTGGCTTCAGCTGATCGTCGGCTTGAGGAAGGAGAATGCAATCCGCCATTTTAAGTCAGATCATGTTACCTCCCTGTAGAGCTCGTCGAAAGAACCAAAGACTTGTTGATCCAAACCAAGGCTTTTATTAGCAAAAGACCGGAGCTCTTCACAGGTGGCCGACCAGTCCGGAATGATCCGACCTGGCTAGGGACACAACCCTTTAAGGCCCAAACAATAGGTGTGGCTTAGCTCTCAGCCAATCGCTGTAAGCACAGTCTAGATACAGTAACTATATACACTATGTACATTGGTGATAGATCTGTACTATCACATTCACCCCTTCTTGGAGAATTGACCCGGGGAAAAAAAAAACAAAAACGAGGGAGAGAATGAAAAGGGGTAGGTCAAGGACTGTAGCGGTCAGGGGGTCTGACCATCCGGCGTGACCGCCGTGGTGCCGGGATTGGGGTCGCTGGAGTGGTGTCACCAGCGGGCTCATCGGGTGCGACTGCTCCGTCGCTCAATTCCCCAGTCGTTTTGTCGGCAGGGTGGCCCGAGTCATTGGGGTGCTGTTGGTCCTTCTGTTGCGGCACGGGGCCTGGAGCATAAGGAGTTGGGGGGTTTGCTGGGTCTACCGCGTCCTGAGCTAGGTCCCGCACCGAAACAGTGTCCTCCCGCCCGTCTGGGAACTCCACGTATGCGTAATGTGGGTTCGCGTGGAGTAGAGTCACTCGGTCGACCAAGGGGTCATTCTTTGAGTGCCGGACGTGGCGTCGCAAAAGGACGGGGCCAGGGACGGTGAGCCATGCCGGTACAGTGGTTCCCGATTCGGATTTCCTCGGGAAAAGGAACATCCTTTCGTGGGGGGTGGCATTTGTTGCAGTACATAGGAGGGAGCGGATGGAGTGTAAGGCACTAGTGAGAACCTCCTGCCAGTGAGAGGTGGGGAGACCTTTAGACCGGAGAGCCAGTGTAACCGCTCTCCATATGGTGGCATTCTCCCTCTCGACCTGGCCATTACCGCGTGGGTTATAGCTCGTGGTCCTGCTTGAAGCAATGCCACACTCCAGAAGGTACTGTTGCAGCTCTGAACTCATGAATGAGGACCCCCTATCACTGTGGATGGAATTGGGGTTCCCGAAGATGGTGAAAATACTGTGAAGGGCCTGTATCACTGAGGTGGCAGTGGTGTCTGGGCAGGCCACAGCGAATGGGAAGCGGGAGTATTCGTCGATGGCCGTAAGGATGTAGGTATTACGGTTGGTCGACGGTAGGGGTCCCTTAAAGTCTACGCTAAGACGCTCGAAGGGGCGGGTGGCTTTGATGACGTGGGAGTTATCCGGACATTGGTGATAGATCTGTACTATCACACTCCCTTGATGCCTACTTCAAGAAATTGACTCCAGTAGTTTTAAATGTATAGGAAGGCAAAATATATACTATACACTAAAACAAACATTTGACTAACAGATGCTAAATGTACCTGTTCTGACTCATCTCAAATTCGACTTATAAACAGGAACGGATCTCATTCATAACCTGTGGACTGCCTGTAATCATTTCCTATTGCATTTTATTACCTCTGCAAAAATGGTGACTTCTGTGGTTCACTAAGAACCAAACTGCGTCAATCTTGTCGAAATCACACTCCCCATGTTTTCCCCATTCATAATTCATGTGCAGCTCTTGCCTGACAATTTTCCTTGTCCCTATCTCTCCAGCAGTGCTGACTCTTGCCGGCATGCTACTTCCCCTGGAATCTAGACCCCTTTTCTCAGCTTGTGAAGAGCATTGGAAGACTATCCAGCACATGGTCCATTATTGCTGCCACCATCGTGAAAGCGGTATCGGTGTCACCAGTCACACACCACCAGGTTCAGGAACAGCTGCTACCCCTCCATCGTGAAAGTGGTATCGGTGCCACCAGTCGCACATCACCAGGTTCAGGAACAGCTGCTACCCCTCCATCGTGAAAGTGGTATCGGTGCCACCAGTCGCACATCACCAGGTTCAGGAACAGCTGCTACCCCTCCATCGTGAAAGTGGTACCGGTGCCACCAGTCGCACATCACCAGGTTCAGGAACAGCTGCTACCCCTCCATCGTGAAAGCGGTATCGGTGCCACCAGTCGCACATCACCAGGTTCAGGAACAGCTGCTACCCCTCCATCGTGAAAGTGGTATCGGTGCCACCAGTCGCACATCACCAGGTTCAGGAACAGCTGCTACCCCTCCACCGTCAGACTCCTCAACAACAAACTCAATCAGGGACTCATTTAAGGGCTCTTACTTGTGCACTTTATTGATTTTTTTTCTCTCTCTGTATTGGACAGTTTGTTCACATTTCTTTATTCATTTAAATGTGAACATCTGTCAGTTTTGTTTTGCATTGCCAAGTGGTGATTTCTTCCCCACAGGTAAAAGAATCTCAGGGTTGTATACGATATCATCTTGTGTCTTGGTGTGAGCTTGCAGGCGCCTCAGATTGAAGAGACTGCCATCCGTGCGGTACCGGATGTAAACAGCGTCTTCATTGTTGGGGTCTTTCATGGCTTGGTTCAGCATCATGCTGAAGAAGATTGAAAAGAGGGTTGGTGCGAGAACACAGCCTTGCTTCACGCCATTGTTAATGGAGAAGGGTTCAGAGAGCTCATTGCTGTATCTGACCCGACCTTGTTGGTTTTCGTGCAGTTGGATAATCATGTTGAGGAACTTTGGGGGACATCCGATGCGCTCTAGTATTTGCCAAAGCCCTTTCCTGCTCACGGTGTCGAAGGCTTTGGTGAGGTCAACGAAGGTGATGTAGAGTCCTTTGTTTTGTTCTCTGCACTTTTCTTGGAGCTGTCTGAGGGCAAAGACCATGTCAGTGGTTCCTCTGTTTGCGCGAAAGCCGCACTGTGATTCTGGGAGAATATTCTCAGCGACACTAGGTATTATTCTATTTAGTAGAATCCTAGCGAAGATTTTGCCTGCAATGGAGAGCAACCTGATTCCCCTGTTATTTGAGCAGTCTGATTTCTCGCCTTTGTTTTTGTACAGGGTGATGATGGTGGCATCACGAAGATCCTGAGGCAGTTTACCTTGGTCCCAACAAAGCTTGAAAAACTCATGCAGTTTGGCATGCAGAGTTTTGCCGCCAGCCTTCCAGACTTCTGGGGGGATTCCATCCATACCTGCTGCTTTGCCACTTTTCAGTTGTTCGATTGCCTTATATGTCTCATCCAGGGTGGGAACCTCATCCAGCTCTAGCCTTAGGGGCTGTTGAGGGAGCTGGAGCAGGGCGGAATCTTGGACTGAGCGGTTGGTACTGAAAAGAGATTGGAAGTGTTCTGACCATCGGTTGAGGATGGAGATCTTGTCGCTGAGGAGGACTTTGCCGTCTGAGCTGCGCAGCGGGCTTTGGACTTGGGGTGAGGGGCCGTACACAGCCTTTAGAGCCTCGTAGAAACCCCTGAAGTCGCCAATGTCCGCGCTGAGCTGTGTTCGTTTGGCGAGGCTAGTCCACCACTCATTTTGGATCTCCCGGAGTTTGCGCTGAAGATGGCTGCATGCGCGACGGAAGGCTTGTTTCTTCTCTGGACAGGACGGCTTTGTAAGGTGAGCCTGGTGGGCAGCTCGCTTCTTTGCCAGCAGCTCCTGGATTTCCTGGCTGTTTTCGTCAAACCAGTCCTTGTTTTTCCTGGAGGAGAAGCCCAGTACCTCTTCAGTGGATTGCAGTATGGTAGTCTTCAACTGATCCCAGAGGGTTTCAGGGGACGGGTCCGTGAGGCGGGTTGCAACGTCGAGCTTTGCTTTGAGGTTTGCCTGGAAGTTTCCTCTCGCACCAAGACACAAGAGAAACTTGTCCGTGAACTACTCTTTGCAGATGATGCCGCTTTAGTTGCCCATTCAGAGCCAGCTCTTCAGCGCTTGACGTCCTGCTTTGCGGAAACTGCCAAAATGTTTGGCCTGGAAGTCAGCCTGAAGAAAACTGAGGTCCTCCATCAGCCAGCTCCCCACCATGACTACCAGCCCCCCCACATCTCCATCGGGCACACAAAACTCAAAACGGTCAACCAGTTTACCTATCTCGGCTGCACCATTTCATCAGATGCAAGGATCGACAATGAGATAGACAACAGACTCGCCAAGGCAAATAGCGCCTTTGGAAGACTACACAAAAGAGTCTGGAAAAACAACCAACTGAAAAACCTCACAAAGATAAGCGTATACAGAGCCGTTGTCATACCCACACTCCTGTTCGGCTCCGAATCATGGGTCCTCTACCGGCACCACCTACGGCTCCTAGAACGCTTCCACCAGCGTTGTCTCCGCTCCATCCTCAACATCCATTGGAGCGCTCACACCCCTAACGTCGAGGTACTCGAGATGGCAGAGGTCGACAGCATCGAGTCCACGCTGCTGAAGATCCAGCTGCGCTGGATGGGTCACGTCTCCAGAATGGAGGACCATCGCCTTCCCAAGATCGTATCATATGGCGAGCTCTCCACTGGCCACCGTGACAGAGGTGCACCAAAGAAAAGGTACAAGGACTGCCTAAAGAAATCTCTTGGTGCCTGCCACATTGACCACCGCCAGTGGGCTGATAACGCCTCAAACCGTGCATCTTGGCGCCTCACAGTTTGGCGGGCAGCAGCCTCCTTTGAAGAAGACCGCAGAGCCCACCTCACTGACAAAAGGCAAAGGAGGAAAAACCCAACACCCAACCCCAACCAACCAATTTTCCCTTGCAACCGCTGCAATCGTGTCTGCCTGTCCCGCATCGGACTGGTCAGCCACAAACGAGCCTGCAGCTGACGTGGACTTTTTACCCCCTCCATAAATCTTCGTCCGCGAAGCCAAGCCAAAGAAATACGATATCATGTATGTACTCTGACAATAAATCAGAAGTATTTTCAGCTCTGAAGTTCATCACAGCTCAGCCAAGGAGCAGTGAGCATAAAGACTTACACTTCTGGATGAGTTCTGTCATGACTGCTTCATAGAGGTGGAATTAGATATTCTCATCAATTTTTAAAAATGTAAACAAACAGCATGGTAACAGGCCATTCTGGCCCATGTGATGGTTTCATCCAATTAACCTACAAGCCCCAGTACATTTTGAACAGTGGGAGGAAACCCCAGCACCTGGATGAAACCCACGCAGACATGGGGAGAAGGTACAAACTCCTTACAGACAGCGCCGGATTTGAACCCGGCTCGCTGGCGCTGTAACATCATTGCGCTAACCGTGCCACCCTTGATTGATAGATTGAGAACAGCTCGACACAGAATAAACCTTCTTCCGCCATGCCCCCCACCTCCGCTGATGGCCAAGGTTTGATAGAACCACCCTCGAGCAATGGGCCTCGTTCCCAGCAGAAAGAGAAACAGAGGTGACATTTCAAATGGAAGACCCTTCATTAAAAAAATGGATGCTGTTATGATGACAAGTCTTCAACTTGAAATGCTGGGCTATTTTTCAATGAAAATATTGTGAGTCAACCAGTGCACTAACTGATCTCTTCAGTCAATACTTGGTGCTCAATTCCCGATACCTACCACAAACCACACAAAGCAGATTATTCTGCTCATCTGCTTATCAACTCTACCACCAGCTACACAAGGGGGAACTTACACTGACCATTTCACTCCGCAAGCTGATCGAACCCCACATCACCAAGCTGTGAGGCAGCTCCACCAGTAGCCACTCTACCATCTTGTTCAGGGAGGAAAGATTAAGCAGACCACTATTATATAAACTTCATAAGAATGAGACACTTCTCACTGAATGAACTTCATAAGGTAGACACCGTTTCCCTTGGCCAAGGTGTCTAGAACTAGGGGATCACAAAATAGAGACTGAAAGGAGAAGACATTTCATTCTAAGGGTATTATGGATGCTTGGAATAATCTAACCAGGAGGTAGAGTCATTATTAATTTTTTTTAAGCTATCAAGGGAACCAAGGGATATGCGGTTAGTGCAAGAAAGTTGTGCTGAGGTTAATGTTTACATGTGATCTGACCGAATCCTGAAGCAGGTAGAAATATTGTAACAGCTCATTCTTGCTTCTATATCCCATCTTCCATCGTGCAAAAAAGCCATCAGTTGAACAGAGTTTTCCCAGTGGGCACCACAATTCTTCTGGACTAGGAGAAGCAGTACTTTCTCGAGGCACCCTGATCTCCCCACTTTATCAGAAAAGCCTGCCTCATCAGTGGTTCCCGGGAACAGGCTGCCACATCATTCCCCAGTCTCCATTTCACCCTTCCCCACTACCCGGGTTGATTCAAGGTCCTGCTGGGGATCTCGCCGCTTGATTTTTTTCAGACCTATCCATCAGACTTGCATCAGGTGAAGGTGAATCTCTGTGCCAGAACCTAAGAGCTGTCCGGTCCAAATCCTTACACGTGACAGGCAGCGCCCCCGATCGTGACACCTTGGCCTGGCTGCAGAAAAGAAATGAGCCATGGTGTGGGGTAAATAATGAGGGTGATGAAAAGATCACGTGTTGAGCAAAAGATGGTAGAGGCCCAGCTCAGTGTCTCTGTCTGAATTGAGGCTCCTCTCACCGCTCTTTAAGCAATCAACAGCCTAAGATTCTTCTGCAAAGCCGCTGATTGGAAAATCAATTTGGTGCAGAACAACAGCACTCTGACAATATTTGAGCAGGTCCCTGGAGAGCAGGATGTGTATCCACGGACTGAAGGAGTGTCTCTACCCTGCTAACCTCCTTCAAAGATCCAGCATCAATAAATCTCTTCTTAATGTCCAAGCTGCATGTTACTACACCTGGACCCCCATCTGGGAATGCACTGTGCTGCACTGACAATGTAGCTGGAGAGGTAATGGGGGGGAGAGAGAGAGGAGCGAGGGTCATCAAACCATATCTTAGCATGGAAGGTACTTAACAGCAAAGTTTCCTCGCTGAAGAGGGCAGCAGTGACACAGGTGGTGGAACTGATCCCTCAACAGATAGAGTGGATGTGGAGAGGATGTTTCCTCTGGTGGGGGTATCGTCACCAGGACACGTCATGATCCCTTTAAAATGCAAATTGTTGAGGACTCCTACCACCCCATACACAAAGAGTTGCATGTGTATCAGAGCAAGCACCACCAGGCTGAGGAACAGCTTCTTCCCACAGGCAGTGAGAATGCTGAACAACCAAAGGAACTGCTCACACTGACCACCCGAGACTCTCAAATTCATGAAACAATATTTTCTCATTTATTTGTGCATATGAATACTTGTCCTGCATGTGTATTCTTTGTCTGTATGTGTGTTTTGTCTGGTTGTGTGTCTGCGCGTTTTTCACCAAAGACAGCGGTTGGGTTGTACTCGTGCAATTGGATGCCCAGGACATAACAGGCAAAACCCTCCCCACTATTGAGTACATCTACAGGGAACTCTGCCGTCAGACAGCAGCAGCAATCATCAAAGTCCCTCACCCACAGGACCACAGTCTGTCCTCGCTGCTGCCATCAGGAAAGAGGTGTAGGTGCCACAAGACTCGCACCGCCAGGTTCAGAAGCAGCCATCAGACTCCTCAACAACAAACTCAATCAGAGAATCTTGCTTGTGCATTTTATTTTTGTTCTCTCTGTATTGCAAAGTCAGTATGTTTACATTGTTTGTCTGCTTAAAGCTCTTTGTTTACATGTTTCACACTGTTGCAGTTTATTTCTTGCACTACCAATTCTGCAGGAAAAAGGAATCTCTGGGTTGTATGTGATGCCATGTATATACTCTGACAATAAATCTGAAATCTGATAAACTTGATTTGACTTGACTTGAGATGAGGAAGCACTTCTTTACCCAGAGGGTGGTGAATCCATGGAAATCACTGCTGCGGACAGCTGTGGAGGCAAAGTCATTGGGAAGATCAATAGATAAGTTCTTGATTAGGAAGGGAATCAAGGGTTACAGGGTAAAGGCAGGAAATGGGGTTAAAGTGGATAGTAAATCGTCCATGATGAAATGGCAGGGAAGAATCAATGGGCTAAATGGCCTAATTCCGTTCCTAAATTTTATGGTCTCACAACTCCAATGCCTGCACTCTAAACCTGACCTGCAGTGTGTGGAGATTGCAATGTAATCCCTGTGACTGTGTGGGTGCTGGGTTTTGCACTCCCTTCCCAAACACATGCATACAGTACGTAATTGTCCCTAGTCATAAGCGAGTTGTAAAATATCGGTTAAGTTGCCGGGGAGAATGTGTTGTCAGATAATAGTCAGCCCGTACTCGGTGGGCTGACGGCCCAGTTTCCAGGTCAACGATGGAAAAAATCTAGCCAAAACAGTGATTCTCCAGAGATAAATTCACATTATGAAAAACTTTCAAAAACGATCACCGAGGATTCTCTCAAAGTAAAAGGGAACATAAATATGAACAGGAGGAGCCTATCTGGCCCAATGAGCTTGCCCTACCATTCAATAAGATCATGACTGATCTGGCTGTGCACTCAACTCCACCCACCTGCCTTTTCCCTTCAATTCCCTATTTTATGCAAAAATCAATCCTAACTGTACTTTAAATATCTATTTTTTTAAAAATATATTTAAATAAATATAAAATAATCAATATAATCTCAAGCTCAAAAATAAGCACCCCTGAAGATGACTCCAGGACCGAGGTCCCATGAAGTACAAGAATCAACTGTTTTACGACCAGGAATTAATCCATTTGTTCTCCAGACCGCTCAGCAGAGCATCAATTATGAGAACAAGGTGATTTAAAAACTCCCTCATTGCCGAGGCTTCAGCACTGGAATACCAATGAGCAGTTATGCTTCAAGCTTCCTCTCTTACTGTTTTGAAACAAGAACTCTGCACTCCACCGACCCGAGATTGTAGCAGCCCGTTAACTGGGACACGGCACCCGTACACAAAATGGCTGACAAATGCGGCGACCATGCAGACCCCGCGGGGGGGGGCCAACGACCTTCGTCCCAGGTAACAACCGGCACGGCGGGAAGGCCAACTAACCCGATGCTGGCACCGCCGTGACATCGCTCCTGCCATCAGCGGTGGGGAGAGGATACAAGCCGAGTGGCCAGTGCAATAAACCAGTCTTCAACTTTGACTTCTTGGGTGTGTGTCATTCTTTCCACACTTGGTGGTAGTGTGCACGCTACAAGGTCATTCTTTCCACAAAATTATGAAACCCCTACGTTCTTTCGGTCTCCCCTTCCTCCAGTAATGTCTGATCCTTCCAAAGATCAAGGTTGGAAACAATTCCTGATTTAGAGATAGGGACACATAAGCAGGGCTTACAGGGGTTATATGTGATGTCATGTATGTACCTGCATCCAGATTTCAGATTTATTGTCAAGGTACATACATGACATCACATACAACCCCCGAGTTTCTTTTTCCTGAGGGCCAGGCAGAATTACCACTTATTGGTAGTGCAACAAAAAAATGTACACATGTAAACAAATAAATCAATAAAGCAGCAGCGATCATCAAGGATCCACACCACCCAGCACATGCTCTGTTCTTGCTGCTGCCATCAGGAACGAGGTATTGGCATCACAAGACTCGCACCCACCAGGTTCAGGAACAGCTGCTACCCCTCCACCATTGGACTCCTCAACGAAACAAACTCAATCAGTGACTCGTTTTAAGGAGTCTTACTTGTGCACTTTATTGAGTTCTTTTTGTTCTCTCTGTAATGCACAGTTTGTTTACATTCATTACCGGTTTACAGTTCTTTGTTTGTTTACAGTTCACGCTGTGTAGATTTTTTTGTACTACCAAGAAGTGGCAATTCTGCCTGGCCCGCATGAAAAAGTATCTCAGGGTTGCATGTGATGTCATGTGTGTACCCTGACAATAAATCTGAAATGTAAACAACTGACTGTGCAATACGGAGAGGAGAAAAAACAAACAATAAATTGCAAAAGTAAGAGTCCTTAAATGAGCCCTTGATAGAGGTCTTTTTGTGAGCACACCAGTAGGTATCCCGTACACAGTACAAGTAAGACATGGTACAAAAGTGTACACAGAGAGAGAGAGAGAGAGAGAGAGAGAGAGAGAGAGATCTCAGTTACTATATAGTACATTCAACCATTTTACAATTTATAGTTCATTAATGAATGTAATAACAGTGCAAAATAAACGGTTTTGAATATTTCATACTCGTGAACCTTCTTCCTGATGGGCGTGGGTGTGAAGAGATTGTGGCTGGGGTGGGATGAGTCTTTTAATATGTCAGCTGCTTGCCAAAGACAGTGGGAGTTGTAGATGGAAGGGAGGGTGATGGCCTGAGCCACATTCACAACCCCCTGCAGTTTCTTAGACAGAGCAGTTTCCGCAACACACAGTGTTGCACCCTGACGGATTGCTTTCAGTGATGCACCGGCAATCTGGGCGGTGACAGGGAGAACTCCACATGGTCAGCACCTGAGGTTAGGACCAAATCAGGCAGCAGCTCCATACACTCTGGTGCTGCAATGCCCACTAATTTAGCCATTTTTTACTCCTTCTCCAACCTTGCCTTTTCTGCTTCGAGGGCCTGTTGCCTTAAAATAATACTATAATACCTTGACTCGATGGGCTGAATCACCTATTTCTGCTCCTATGTCTTACATCATAGCTTGTAACAATACTGGTTGAAATAATAGCATAATCATTATTTATCAAAGACTTGAATTTCTCAGGCTGGTGTGGCCTCTCTCAGAATTGCCTCAAGTTATTCTACACACAATGGGCTTTGGCTTGATAACCGGAATCTTCGGGTCTTGGAACTCCTGGTCTGTTCATCTCTCTCCTTCAAGATGCTCCTCCAAACTTTCCTCTTTGAACAACCAAGATCTTGATTACCAGCTCCAACAATCCCTTATTTGGCTCAAACTTTGTCTTATAGTGTTCATCTGAAACACCTCAGAATGTTTCGCTGTGTTGAGCACGTTATTTTAATATGGCGGGGCTTTGACTTTTTAGCTCCGGGGGCTTGGTCAAACTGGATCATGCTTTGATGAAGTTATTTCATACAATTCTCATAAGCACAAAATACATCCCACTTTACAGGGCACAGACTCCCATGGTGTAAAGGGTACAGATGGACTGGGTGAAGATGGTGAAGGGAAAGGAGATTATTTTGTTTTCAAGTACTTCCTAGACCTGACTCCTGCTTTGAATGATTTCTTGTGGTAAAAGCAATCTGCTTCCTGAGCAATTACAGCTTTTGATGATTTTCCTGTACCTCGATGCACAGTGGAGAGTGCAATGAATACCCAATAGTCCTTGGTGTTGAATACCGAGAGCAAGAAGTTATGTGAGTGGAGCAGAGGTGGAACTATGGCATCACTTCACCAATCAAGTGTCTGGGGTTCGAAGAAAATGATTGACTAGCTTGTTTTCACAGTTTGTTTCAGGTAGTTCCAATAATTGGGTCTGGTCAAGAGTGCATATCCATAATTAGCAATGGGACTTATTGCTCCACAGAGGGAGTGTGGAGCCCAGATTAATTCTTACACTGTAATCAAGTGTGTTGTACAACTATAAACAATTGCAGCAATCTATTGTCTTAGAAACAACACAGGCTTAGGCCAAGGCATTGTGAAAAGGATCCCCTGATATTTGTGAATGCTCCTTTCCCACCCCGGATTGTAAGTCAACACAGATGCCAACTCATTGGGTGTCAGTGAAGGAGGATTGGGATGAGCATCGTAACCAGTTCCAAGTTCAAGTCAAGCTTATTGTCATCTGATTGCACTAGTACAACCTGACGAAATAGCGTTCTCTGGTCCTCGGTGCAAAACATGCAGACATTACACACATACAGACAAACAATACGTATGCAGGACAAGTATTCACCTATACAAATAGTTAAATGAATATGAGAGTCTAGGATGGTAAGTTCCTTTCATCATTCCCAAGTCTGTCTACAGTCACACAGAGCTGGTTACTTCTCACCTCACCCCCAACCAATTCTGACATCCTTGCTGTGAGATATAATTGAGGACTGCAAACACAACACCAGCCAAGGTCAGGGCATGGCAAGTGTAGCCTAAACAAATCCACCTGAGAGAACAAATATATCCATAAAGTTACCATAAAAATTCTTGGCTGGTTAAATGAACATAAAAACTGAGAGCAGAAAAAATTGTTTATATTACCGAATGCAATGCCATAAATATTAATGCTCAAGTATAAAATGATAAAGGAGAGAACCCCTTGAGCAAGAAATTGCAGAATGCAGACCTGACACCATAAATTCACAGGCAACAAATCAGTGAGAGTCTGTGGAGTGGATTAAATTTGCATCCCACCCACTGGCCTGTCACTGTAGCTCACAGCAGGACTGTTGATTGTTGTGGGTGAAATTGAAGTCTTCGGAAGAGATAATACTCAGCACTGGTTGAGCTGGAATTCCGTGCAGAGACTGTCAGAGCCAAATCATTCATTAAATTCCAACGATTCCAAATGATAAGACCCCGAAACATTGCACTCTGAGCAAGTGGCATCATCAGTTTTAATTATGTTATTAATCACTCAGTTATTACCCTGTGTTTCATAAGCAATGTATTATAAATGAATACACTATTGATTGCAGTGTTTAATGGCACACTTGAAACGACTTAATAATTATGGCTACACTGTGAATCCATGCTTGACTATGCAGTTGGGTGTCAGTCTCACTCATACTTCTCAAGTGATCTCTCCATTCGCTACCGCTGTCTGGACTACCTTAAACAGATACAAAAGTCCTGCTTGTCAACAGCGTGTTGAGATTCAGATGCTATCGGCCTCATTGTAAGTGTTGGAAAGTGTAGAGTCGTGCACTTTGGTAGAAAAAAAAAGACGGGTAAACCCTTATTTAGACGGGGAGAAAATTCAAAATTTCAGAGGTGCCAAGGGAGTCCTCGTGCAGGATACTCGAAAGGTTAACCGCCAGGCTGGATCGGTGGGGGAAAAAGTGAATGCAATGCTGCCATTCATTTCTAGAGCAGGGGTGTAATGTTGAGACTCTATAAAGCATTGGTAAGATGTCATTTGGAATACTGTGTACAGTATTGGGCACCTTATTTGAGAAAAGACATGCTGGCATTGGAGAGGGTTCAGAGAAGATTTACCAGGTTAGCAGATGAGAAATGTTTGTTGGTTCTTGGACTGTACTCGTTGGAGTACAGAAGAATGAAGGGGAGGTCCTCGTAGAAGCAGTTTGAATTGCTGAAGGGCCTGGACAGAGGAGATATGGCAAGGATGTTTCCCCATGGTAGGGGAGTCAGGGACAAGAGCGCACGACTTTAGGATAAGAGGGCGTTAATTTAAAACAGAGATGCAGAAAAATTACTTTAGTCAGTGTGTTATGAGTCCGTGGAATTCGTTCCCATAGGAGGCTGTGGAAGCGATGTTGTTGGATGTATTAAAAACAGAGATTGACAGATATTTGGAGTCAGGGTATTGAGGGTTACAGGAAGAAAGCTGGAGAATGGGTGGCTGGATCAGCTCATGATCCCTGTCATTTTCAAAGATCTGTCGGCTATAAACTCTGAGCATCCTTAAAATACCATGGAGGGGCCAATTTTATCAGCAAAGCACCTCGGGCAGATCCGAATTATACAATACAGACATGCACGGTGAATACTGTGCATGGTCTCGAGTGTGAACATTCATACACCACATTGGAATGTCTTCCAATCCAATCGCCAACACTAATACACAATTTTCAATTCAACCTCCACACAAGGGAGAGTCCCCGGATAGCAGCCCTTTTAATTTGTGGTTTAGTTTCTTTCCCTTTGTGATGAACTTGCTAAAGCTCAGATATCTGGGAATGGCAGTTCCTTTTCTCTGGTTTTAGGCCACGAGCTATTCAAGCCTTCAGTTTCAGAAGCTCCTGATCTCTTCCTAGAATGCCAAATTCAAGGCTGGCTTAACCCAATCGCAACTTGAAGAACAGTTGTACTGCAGTAATGTTTTGCTGCTTCACATTTCCTGCAACTTACGCTGAGTTGGACAGCTTGAACAAGGAGGGCCTCGACCAAAGTGGTTGTTTTGCCACAAAAAAAACTGTAGGAAAGCACAGAGGGAGATGGACTCTGTTTACCCACATTAGACATGTCCTGCAAACACTTGCTGTCTGAAATAAATAGGAGGAGAATTTCTCCATCAATGAGTCTAGAATTAGTATTGAAAGGAAATAAACCAGGCCCGGTGTTAATAAAAGTTAATGGTTAACTACAACTATCGATGTTGGCTTCTCTACACCACCATTGGTGGGTGTACCTGCAGTCTGTATGATTCTCCCATTTCATAGATCAGCTTCGTTTTAGGTTGGTCGGCACTTATTTTTCCCAGTTGGCACATTGTGATTGCAGTCTTAGGCAAGCTGAATTTTCCATCTCCAGATCCTCAACAATATTGAGAGCTTCATCCAATCCATCTATGCCTCAGTCCATTAGCAACAGTTGCCATTTAACACAAGATTGTACTGGCATATTGGAGGGAGATGGCTGGGTAGCTGAGCTATTTGCTTTGGTCACTGTGGCCCACAATGATGACCTTTTATGAGGGAAAAGACAAAGGGTACTACTTTGACCCAATCGCTCCTTCCCTTCCTCAAAGACACTGACGCTTCAGCAACTGCCCTAGAGGCTGAAATATATTCAGTGAACTGTTGATGGCTGTGGGCTATTTAACTGCAGGGGTATCAGAGCATTGGGTTGTCTGTGTGTGTCCGTGCGGACATCAACCATCCATGTGCACTATCTTAATTATCCTCCTCTCCTTCCCATCAACTCTCCCCATATTCTACTACTCATCTATATACATTCACCGACCAACCTGCACATCTTGGAGATGTGGGCGGAAACCAGAGCATGGAGAGAAACCCCAAGCAGTCACAGAGAGAACATGGAAACTTCATTGACCTGACGTCAGGATCGAACCCGGGTCACTGGCGTCAAGAGGAAAAGACTCTAACAGTTGTCCTGCTGTGCCTCCCCATCAAGGGAAATCGCATCAAGGGTGATTCATCCAGAACCCAGAACAATATCCAAACCGGTGCAACTTGATCCAGAAATGTTTGATCCGATCCAAAAGTAAATGCTTTCAGTTGTTTGCCATTGAAAGAAACAGCTCCATGTGACTAAATTCTGAAGCCATCATCCTTCATATAAAGAAAGTAGAATCAATGTTTCAGCAACAAGGAGCTTTATTTATTAATGCAGATAATTAGATAAACTTCTCCAACTGGAACTAGGAAGTCACTCAAATGCTAGAGATTAATCAAAATGCTGGTATGAACCATTACACCAATTGCCATCCTGAGAAATAATTAGGATTTGACATTTCAACAGAAGCTCACGAGAATCAGTAACACACTCACACAGCCCAACAGTCAAGAGGAACACAGAATCAATGGGGTGATTTATCAGCTGCTCTAACGAATGTAGAGAAAGCTCTACCAATGCACCACCCATTGATTACTTCTGCACATCTGTTAACTCTTCCAGGGCTTTTAATTTTAGACATACAACATGGTAACAGGCCCTTCTGGACCACAAGCCTGTGCTACCCAAACCCCAATTAACCTACAACCCTTTTATGTTTCCTTTTAAGGGTGGAAGGAAACCGGAGCCTCCAGTGGGCAACCACGCATACACTGGGAGAACAGAAACTCTTTGCAGTCAGCACCGGTTTCAAACCTGGGTCGCTGGCACTGTAAGAGCTATGTCAACCGTGCCACTCTTGGGAAACATTTGTCAGGTTTAAATAAATTAAGACAAGCACTGATGCTGATGACCAAGAAGATAGGGTTTGCAAGGAAATTTAAATGTCTTAAATGTTCCTTGTAGCTGGAGTGTCCTTTAACCGGCAAGGAACTTTGATCACAGATATTGTATACTGGGAAATCGCAGGAGGAATCATTTTATTTTCCATCCATGGGAGTCCCAAATAAAATACAGCCAGCCATTTAGTGCAGGCTGCCCCAACAAGATTGTTATCAAATGCAGGGGAGACATTTAATGCAGATGAGAGCTACTTGGTCAAAGGGATTGTAGGAACTTCAAATCAATTTTATTGTCATCTAATCGCACAAGTACAACCTGATGAAATAGCGTTCTCTGGTCCTCGATGCAAAACATGCAGACATTACGACATACATATGCAGAACAAGTTTACGCGCACAAATAAATAAATAAATATTGCTCGTGAATGTGAGTGTCTTGGGTGGTCAGTGTGAGCAGTTCCATCGGTTGTTCACCATTCTCACTGCCCTTGGGAAGAAGCTGTTTCTCGGCCTGGTGGTGCTGGCTCTGATCCTCCTGTACCTCTTCCATGACGGGAGCAGCTGAAAGATGCTGTGTGCAGGATGGAAAGGGTCCTCAATGATTTTACGCGCCCTCTTCAGACAACATTCCCATAAGATCATGTAGATGGGGTGGGGGTGTGGGGGGGGGGGGAGAAAGACTTGCTTTTGAACTAATTGAAAACATTATTTGATTTATCAGGCAAGTTAAAAACATCATCTTGGAACATTAGTGACTATTCAACTCTAAGTCAGGTTACAAATAAATTCTGCTCATCACCAAGACTTCCCGCAGCAAGGAAACACAAATACAATAGTGAGGAAACAAGTCAGAACTACCTTGGCTAGCACGTCTCTCCAAATACCATTTAGAATGTAGAAATCGACAGCACATTTCAGGCCCTTCAGCCCACAGTGTCGTGCTGACCTCTAACAACTGCCTAGATTTCCTCTATTTTTTGGAAAGTCTGCACATCGCTGCAGACACTACACTGTCAGCTGATGGTTTGGAGGGTTGATAGGAGCATGGCATGACTTAGCCAAAGAGTCTATTTTACACCGAGGTCACCTTTAACAGCCTTTAAGTGCAGACTCTCTGAAGAACAAACTGTAATAATGAATAGTACTGTAGCAAAGATCCCACTCCATTATGAAAATCTCTCCCCTATCTTCAAACCAATGATACTGTGAGATGTTTCCATTCAATGACATTCTGGTTAATTCCATCTGCTATCAACATTCACCTTTTGACAAAGCGTGTTAAAAAAGGAATAAAACTTGCAGCGCCTTTCATGACCCCAGGATATTTTAAAATGCAAACTTGTTTATCAAATATATTTTGAAAATCCAGAGAAATCACACCTCTGTATTTGTTTTACCGATTGCCTCTGTTAGTTCTTCAAACAACTTTATCTGATACCTTTGACTGATTCTAGTTCCAGCCTGCTGTTAATCTTCATCCATGTCTTACTCAAGACCCAAGTTTTACCTAATCCAACCTGACTGGTTCCTTTAGGTCCAGTGTCTCAGTTGACCTCTACCGCCTTTCAAATCCACAACAGATCTCTTCACTTTACCTGTGTTTCTCCAGCACGGATTTATTTTCTTTTATCTCTCTCTCTCTCTGTGCAATGTTCATCTTAAACTGGCCCCTGTCTTCTCTTCTACCTACACAAAGCCACTTTCCAATTGCAGTTACAAAGTCACAATCAGGACCCTCCAGGGAGCTTCTGAACAAGTGCCAGCTTATTGGAGGAGTCATCTTGTCAATGAGACATTAAACTGCAGTCTCAGTTGAAACAAGTGATCCTATCAAGTTATTTCAACTAATATCACTGAAGCATCAGCTTTGTGGGAACTTGCTGTGTTTAGTATAATTTGATTGTTGCAATAAAAGAACTTTGAATGAGAAAGATTGAGAGGGTGAACCTGCAGATGTTGGAAGCGAGAGCAAAAAAAAAAACACTCCACGGTGGGAAATCAGAGGGTTGAGCACCATCAAAGGTGTAGATGAAGAGTTTCAACCCGAAATGTTGATCATTTCTTCCCCCACCCCTCAACACAAGGTTCCTCCAGCAGACTGATTTTCTTTTAGACATACAGCACGGTAACAGGCCCTTCCGGCACACAAGTCCGTGCCACCCAATTGACCTACAACCACCCCCCCCAGTACATTTTGAAGGGTGGGAGGAAACCAGAATACCCGAGGAAACCCACGCGGACAAGGGGAGAACGTACAAGACAGCACCGGATTTGAACCCCAGTCACTGGCGCCAAAACAGCATTGCACTAACTGTGTCGAGGTTTAGAGGGTCATGGGTCAAATGTAGGCCAGTTCAGGGAAGCAATTTGGCCAGCATAGACAAGTTGGGCTGAAGGGCCGGTTTCTGTGCTGAACATTTCTACGACCTTGATTCCTTCATGCAAAGCACATTGAGAGTCTCTTTGCTGGCATAAAAAAATGAGTTGGAAGATAATAGATTGGTCACAGGTCTGGTGGAGGGGAACACAGGATGAGGTATGAAAATGTATGTTCTACCTTGAACATTTGGCAATTTTTCTACCTCTACACTTTCTCCTAATGAATGTGGGCTGACTTTTAGTGTCCCTTCCTCTCTCTCTCTCTCTCTACTCCCTCTTTGCACGTCTTGACCGTATTTTTTCTGAATCCTCAACACTTTGTCTACAACTATACAAATCTGTGGGAGCCTGTCTGCCCCCCCCCCCCAACATTGAGACAGTCAACATGACACATTGCGAATCCATTGGGAAAAATTATATGGCTGTGGCAGGTGATCCATTCTGTCCTGTCACACAGAAGTGCCTGTAACAGGGTTCCTGAGAATGTGGAGGGGTCCTTGTCTGTATGTGGCTGGATATTAAACTGACAAAAAGATGATAGCACTTCAGGCCATCATTCATCCAATCAGAACAGGAAAATATTTTTTTAAATAAAATCACCTTTGCATAATCAAACACAGCTACTTCAAACAAATTTGATCTGGTGCAGGGCACCTTCCAGTGTATGATTCAGATTGACATTCCACACGTAAAAATAAACGAGTGAGTATTGGCAGGCTGTTTGGCTATAACCACAGGTACCCATGATGGTGCCCCTGTTGGAAAGGGTGGGGGAGGTGGGCAACAATCATAGTGGCAAGGGAGGCTGACTATTGTAATCCCCTTCCAATGAGATGAATTGCAACACACCAAACTAAAATGAGCAAACTCAAAGAGAATCAAGCACTTGGATATAATTTATTGGACGTATTTTTTCCCAAGGTTCAAGGTTCCCTTTATTATATAAAATACATAAAAATGTAACATACATGATATCCTCCAACTTTGCCTGCCAGGCATTGCAAGGCACTCCTAACAACGAGAGAAAAAGAAGCAAAAGAGAGTCCCTTCAGAGGCTCTGTGTCCGTGGATTCGCTGCCAGCCCTCCCTCTGCAATCTCACAGGCTCTTGCTCTACCTGTGGGAAACCTAAGCTCCAGATCCAAAACTTCGATACGCTCAGGAAGCCTTTCGTGCCCAAAACCATTCAGGAACATCTCTTACCCTCAGCTTCTCAATGGGAGAGGGTGTTCTCTGTGTCTGGTGCCCACCCCCCCCCCCCCCCCACCACCGGTCCACTGCTCTCCTGGAATCTGCATCCTTGAGGTCCGCTGCCTAGCACAGGCACTGCCATCTTAGGCGCAGACCCTGAGGTCACAGTATTTTAAAATAAAGTACTGTCGGCTCAAGATATCAGATATCAGGGGATACTGCTAGTTTCAGTAGGGTTTTTTTTAGAGTGCAGGCATGTAATCAAGGAATTTTGCCGTTACACGGGAAGTCTAAAAAGGAACGTGCAGGAATTTTAAGTCAATTCCTGCACCACGATTTATCTTGCAGGACCCCTACAACCTTTTGGAGGAAACCTGCAGTGTAAATCGTGCCGGGAAAATTCGTTGTTAGTCATCCACTCTACTGCACGTCCAACCATCGGGACTGTTGCACTCAGGTACTTGCAGTCCAAAAAGACACCCAGTGTGATCGTCCACACGGGCAGCAATTATGTTAATTTTTTTCAGCTATTTTCCTGACAATACAGTCTAGAAAACATTAATGATCATTTATGCTTTCTTCAGACAGTTTTAATCAGATGCAATATTGTGTGTGTGTGTGTGTGTGTGTGTGTGTGTGTGTGTGTGTGTGTGTGTGTGTTCGTAAGATTAGCAGTTTTGACCCCCATCAGCATTAAGTACATGCATAGCGGTCTCATCTAAATACCAGGTGACCTTTGCTTAGCAACGCAACACAATCCTAGTGGCTGCCTCGTTTCTTTCTGCAGAAATTTTCTTTATAGAGAAGAGGAGGAGATTTTCTGCTGCAGCTACACCCTCTGTCACCCTGCAGAACCTCAATCACCCAGAGCAGGAGCTGGTTCATGAGGAGCTATTCCAAACATGGAATCACAGGAGAAGGTTGAGGGGGGGGATCAGAGTGGAGGATGTCTGGACACAGCACTGGTGGTGAAGGGAGTGGGTAAAAAGAATGGAGACAAGAGAGGCTTTGGGAAAGGGAGGGGGAGGAAAGGGAAGGGGGGGGAAGAGGGAGGGAGGGTGTTATGAAATGATGTTGAAGGAACTGACAATAAGAACTCAGTTTAATAGATTGAACAGGAATATAAAAGCATTACGATGAAGTGAACATTTAAAAGAGGTATTGATGGAGAAACAGACAGCCCCTTAGGCTCAGTGCTTGAAGCCTAATTGTAATGCACAATTTTAACATGAGGTTGGCCCACAGATTAATGCTGTTACAGTGATGACAGCTGTAGTACACATACTCCCAAGAAAATGAATGACTTCTGGGCTTGGTGTCTACGAAATGGAAGGCACTTGGGGAACTGTGGAAATCAATTTCTACAACACACTCTGGCAGTGATATGCAAACCATAACCACCTATCAACTATCAAACGAAAGGATATCAAGGACTGACACAGAGGCGATGTCCTTCTTGAACTGCAGAGCTCAATCGCTGAAAACACTTTCAACGCCCACTACTGTTGAAAGACTCACCATAGTGTCATCATAAGATAATCCATATATTTAACCCTCATTAATTGTTTATTCACAAGATTTTCTTAAAACTTTTGGGATACAGGAATGACAGCAATTAAAAACACAAAAAATATCAGGTGTTGAAATTCAATGTTCCCTTTCAATTTTAGTCGTCAGTGGGCGCAAAAATCTTATGTTGTGCAAATCTTTTTCCTATGATAAAAGTATGCGCGTCGTGAATGCTTATGCAAATGTAACCTTGAAATTGTTTCAAGATAATTTTGGCACAGCCTATCTCTCATGGCCAATATTGGCATGTTTTATGATTACATTCTATGAAGTAACATGTTTAGTTAAGATTTTATTCTATACTCTAAATTACTTTGTTGTTCTGTTAAATAAAGCATCAATGAGTATTTCTTATTTTTATGTGATGTAATATCCAAATCAATTAATAACACCCATCAATATTAAAGTTGCTGGAAATGGTTCAATCAAAACTCATTTAATTACAAAGCTAGTTGACAAACTATCCAGATGCTTAATGTGAAAATAGCCCAGTTTATAAAGGTTTACAGGAAAGGTGAGGTAAATTAGTGATGGGCAAATGTGGTATTTGAAAAACCGACCAACTTGTTAACAGATTCAGTTAGTGAAGAGATTATGTTCAATAAATATAATTATTAATGACTACATTATTTTAGGTTACTAACCTTTCGTGCGCACATTAATTCCCTTTGTGCGGTGGCATGCACGTGTGCAGTTTAGTGGGAACACGGTGCTGATGACAAGGATGCTCACACTGGCTTTGTCCCTCCATAAGATCATGTTTTACCTCAGCACCAATGTGGTAGTACAGATTCCATCACCAATGTGTATATGTATAGATTGTAGTGTAGATGACTGTGATTGGTTGAGAGCTTAGCCACACCTACTGGCAGGTCTTAAAGGGTTGCTCCTAGCCAGACCAGGTCATTCTGGACTGGTCGACCTACATGTGATATGCTACAGACTTCTAGTTAATAAAGGCCATGATTTGGATCAATAAGCCTTTGATTCTTTCAATGCGCTCTACAACCATTTTTTCTGCACTCTTCCTATGTCCCCAATACCCTTAATGTTCCACAAATCTATTTCTTGCATGTACTCAGAAACAAAGCCTCTAAAATTTTTAATGCAGCACAGTAACAGGCCCTTTCGGCCCATGAGCCCATGCCGCCCAATTACATCCAACTGGCTTACAACCCCCAGTACGCTTTGAAAGGCTGCTCTTTGGCGAATCCTTGCATACAGGATTCAAAAGTTTCACGACCTTCTTGGTGAAAGTCATTTCTTCTCGTGTCTGTCCGATGTGGCTGATCCCTTATTTTGAGATTGTGACCGCTAGTTCCAGTTAACCCAGCTGAGGGAAATCCATCTTTCCTACCAAGCCACGAAATAATTTTTTAAGTTGCAATGAGATCATCCCTCACCTTTTTAACCTCAATACTCTACAGATAGACCCCGACTTACAACATTCTGACATCACGATTATCAGAATCCATTTTGAATAAAAGGTAAGTCGGGGTAGACCTGAATCAACGCGGTTGCTTTTCCTTCTCTGAAGGAAATGCTTCCGTCCAATCAGCACACTCAAATCATTTCCCACCACCCCCAAGTCATCATTTTGGCGCTCCTCTTGAAATGACATCAAGGAAGCGTGCTTTGTCGGACCTAAAGCCGTTTTATCAAAAAAGGCGATTTGGAATGTATGCGCAGATTGCCATTGCTGGGAAGGGCTTCGGCAATCTGCATAGGCATTCCAAATTACAATGTAGGTTGCGAGGTGACGCCGCTGTTCCTAGTTACCCGGCGTCACATTCGCCTACCGGCGGGAGTGGATACGTTGGCTTCCTGGGCAGGAGAGGGGATGTCAGCTTCCGGGCAGGGACAAGGCAGTGCACCACTTGTACAGGTAGACCTCGACTTACAATAATTTCTACTTACGATGCGAGTCCCAGAGCCGAACCCCATCGTAAGCCAGGGTCTACCTGTAGATCAAGTTTGCTTAACCTCTCTACAAATATTTAACCCATGACACCAGGGATCAATCTAGTGAACCTTTTCTGCCTTACCTTCCTCACAAGATTATCCTTCGTCAAAAGACCAGACCTGCACATAATATTCCAAATGCTCCCTATGGCTCCACATAATCAAAACTTGATGTCTCTACTCTTATGCTCAATCTTGCAATAAAGGACAGCATATTATTTGCCTTTCCTAATATTTGCTATTCCACACGATAACCTTCAATAATTCATGCTGAAGAATATCCAAGTCCCACACTTTTCAAACTCTGACCTTTATCAACATCATACTCTGTCTTCACTCCATCAAGGTAATCTACATGAGGCAGTATATTAAAAAAGCAGCCTCTATCGTCAAATACCCCCACCTCTCAGGCCACGCCCCATTCACACTGCTACCAAAAAGGTACAGGAGCCTAAAAACGAGCACTCAGCGGCACAGGGACAGCTTCTTCCCCACTGCCGTCAGATTCCTTTTTTTTTTTTTCGAAACTTTATTTATTAATTTTAACATATGAAGAAAGTAAGTAATTCATGTACAGAAAAATTACAAAATAAAGTAATACAAGTACAAAGTAACATAGTTAATACAATACCAATCTCAGCATCTCCCCCTAACAACTAAAAACTAAGACTAAAAAAAACTATTTTTAACCCCTAAACCCCCCCTCCCCACCCCCACGATAAAGAGTGAAGAATTAATACTATTAGTATAAAAAAATAAAAAATATATCTTAAAAAAAAATCGATATATATAAAAAACAAAAAAAATTAAGTATTAATTATTAATCCAAAATATTTTATTATATAAGAATATATGAAAAACAAAAATAAAAAGAACTTAAACGAAAAAAAACAACTAATAAAAAAACTTTAAAAAAAAAGAAAAAAAAAGAAAACATATATAGAAAAAATATATAACAAAAAAGTTTTTTTAAAGAAAAAAAATGATTAATTCAAACTTATTTAAATTGTATATAATCAATAAATGTGGTCCATTTTAACTCACAATGCCGTCAGATTCCTGAATGGACCATGAACTACTTACTCCTAGTCTCTTGCATTATTTATTTATTTCTGAAACGTCACTTATAGTAATATTTCTACTGTAACACAGCCACAAAACAACAGATTTTGTGACAGTCACACAATAAATTCTGAACTTCTCTTGGTGTCAATAGCTGAATTACATTTTCCATTCTTTCTGACATAAAAATGCAATATATTCACCTTGCAAATTCAGCATTAATTCTTTAAATGTTCGGTGTTGCCTATTTAGTTTTATCTTTTACTGTAGTCCACTCACATCTTTGCAGTTTGCTTTGCTCAAATTTAAGACCTTTCAGATTAAAGTAAATCACTTTTAATCTTCATTTAAAATTTATCATATTAAGATTACTGTTCCTCAAAGATCCCTTAAATACCAGAATATCAATTTACCCGTTCTCAATGTACAATAATATTGATTATTCGGAAAGGTGTGCCATAGCTCGGGAATGGGGTGGCAGAGATAGAGGGAAGAGAAATACATCGTAAATATGCGTGTATAATATGAAAAATGTTGTACCAAAATTCGAGCTCAAAGTAGGGGGCCACATTATACATGCAGCGTGAATTGGGTGGGCGAGGGGGAAGAGAGACGGCAGCGCGAATTTGGCAGGCAAGGGGAGGGGGATTGTATTATACATGGGGGTAAAATGTTTTCCCCCTTTTCCCCTCAAAAATGGGGGGGTCTCATTATACTCAAAACGCATTATACACGCATATTTACGGTAATTGGGAAATAATTCCCAACCTTCCCAGTTTCTATGACTTGGTTGCTCCATCAATCAGGTGGCTGAACCCATGAGGTAGAGGACTTCCTTATACCTGCCCCACTGGTGTAATGGGATCAATTGAACCCTGCAACCGTCCCCACTCCAGCAGCTCTGAAACTGGTCAGGAGAACCGCACGATATCGGAGAAGAAGTAGGCTATTCGGCCTGTTGAGTCCGCTCTGCTATTCCATCATAAGCCAATTCATTCTTCCACTCAGTCTCATTTCCCTACCTTCTCCCCACAATCTTTGATACTATTCAGATAGTTATTGATCTCTACCTGAAATATATCCAACAACCTGGCCTCCTTAGCTGCCCGAGATTGCAAATCCCAGAGGTTCATCGTGCTTTTTTAAAAAAAAAGTCATATAGCACAGTAACAGATCCTTCCAGAACACCAGCTCAATTACCCTCAATTGTCCTACAACCCCAGTATGTTTTGAAGGGTGGGAAGAAACTGCAGCACATGGAGGAAATTCATGCAGGTTACGGGGAGAACGTACAAATTCCTTACAGGCAACCCTGGATTTGAACCTTCTGTAACAGCACTGCGTTAACTACTACAATAACCGTTCCTTTGCATCTCTGTTTTAAAAGGGCACCCTTCAATCCTGAGGTTGTGTCCTCTTATCCTTAACTCCCCTGCCACGGGCAACAACTTTGCCACATCTACTCTGTCCAGGCCCTTCAACATTCGAAATCCTTCTAAGAGGTTCCCTCGCATTGTTCTGAACTCCAAAGAGTACAGTGCAAGATAACTGTTCAGGGTACAGTGAAGGTAAGGAAGGAGAGCTGAAAACGGATACTTCAATTACAGATTGAGACTGTGTTGGGATCCTCCTCCAGGCAGAGTGACAGCTGAAGGAGAGTTGGACTAACCCCTCAAACATTCTCCAACCTGTACTTGGGGTTGACTTCACTGCTGGATTCCCCTCAATTTAAAGACACCACTGCAACCTCAAGCGAGGAGTAACAGGCACAGAGGCAGTTGCTTCACACAGAACGCAAACCTCACTCCCATGGCAATGCTTGAGGCATTCAGTGATGACCCAGAATAGGGGGAGAGGTGAATGTGACACCCTCTCCCTTTACTGAGGAGCTTTTGCCTCTGTGGAAGGTGAGCAAATTTCAGTACTTGGGAGAAACTATCTTGAAGGACCTTTCCTGAACCTGACACACTAATAGGATCATGAAGAAAGCACGTCAGCATCTCTACTTCCTCAGGAGTTTGGTATGACGTTGGAAACCCTGGAAAATTTCTATAGATGTATGGTGGAAAGTGTGCTAACCAGCTGCATCACAGTCTGGTATGGGGACACCAATACCTCTGAGCATAAAGCCCTCCAAAAGGTAGTGGACACAGCCCAGGACTTCACAGATAAAACCCTCCCCATCATCGAAAACATCTACAGGGAGCGCTGCTGTCGGAGACCAGCAACAATCATCAAGGATCCACATCACTCAGCACATGCTCTGTTCTCACTGCTACCATCAGGAAAGAGGTATTGGTGTCACAAGACCCGCACCACCAGGAACAGCTGCTCCCCCTCCACCATCAGACTTCTCAACAACAAACTCAATCAAGGGCTCATCTTACATTTGCACTTTTTTTTTCACTCTGTATTGCACAGTTTGTTTACACTTCTTTATTTGTGTACATGTTTTTGTTGCACTACCATTAAGCGGTAATCTTCCTCACCCGCAAGTAAAACAATCTCAGGGTTGTATGTGATCTCATGTATGTACTCTGACAATAAATCTGAAATATCATATAACCATATAACCGTTTACAGCACGGAAACAGGCCACGTTGGCCCTTCAAGTCCGTACCGGTTCACTTGAACAACTCCACTAGCTCCTCCGTAAATTCCTGCTCAGGGAGAAAAATTTCACATTTTCTAAAGTGACCCTGGGAAATGGTGCAAAGCCAGAGGAAATACTTCATAGAGCCTTGGACATCCTGCATGGATGGCAATGACCCAGCTACTGGGGCTGATTAGAAGTCCCACAGTAAACACCATATCACTGGAGGAGAAGCTCACTGGAGGTCTGGCTTTGTGTCTGCTACTTGCTAACCATTGCCATTCCAATGGAGATTTTACAAAACACTGGATTCTTTCCAAGTGACAGGAATATTGGGTGGGCCAAATGGCCTTCAAAAGGTGTAGTTCTGTCATCTGTCCCAATGTGATGCAATCTGATCCATGATGCCAAGGAGTGGAGCAGAAAAAGAGGAGCAGAGTGCCTCAAAGTTCCAGTGACCTAGGTTCAATCTTTACCCCTTGGTGCTGTCTATCTGGAATCTGGTCATTCTTGCCCTGCTGTCTTCCTGGGCGTACCCAGTGATGTGCTGGCTGGTAGGCTGCTATGAATCTCCACTGGTGTGAAGGTGGATGGCTGGAGAATCGGGATGGAGTCGATGTGCGCGTGAGGGAGCGGGTTACAGGGAAATGCGCAACTGACGAGAATCTCTGTGGGAGCTAATTTATTCTCAGTTGGCTGAATGGCCCCATTCTATGGTGTGAGAAAAATATGGCCGTGGGGAGATGGTGGTGGATGACATTGGGAGGAATTCAGGAAGTGTCAACTGGCCAAGAGAATGAGTCTGCTTCAGGACCAACTGAGGAGGCCATAAAACACAGCAGAGTAAAATCCATATTCCTAGCAATAGGAGAGCTGATGCAACACTGCATAAATCTCCTGTAATATACAGGAGCGGGAGGTAACAAGGTCACAGGTGCACATAAATCAGAAAGAATAAGACAAATCAGTTCATATAGCCTCAAAACTATAGGGAACCAGACTCAAAGCAGACCCAACCAGTGCAGCCCACTTTACACCAGGAAACCCACTGGGAAAGAACTGAAAGTACCTGTCACATGATGCTGCAGCTCATCAGATCGCACGTCACAATCATCTGCAATAGAAAAACAAACCCATTAACAACATCTCTCTCAAGAATCAAAGCCTGCGTTAGATTTCATCCCCACAGTTGTGTAGGCAGAAATGTAGACACTCACACACAGACACAGGCAGACACACACACACACACACACACACACACACACACACACACACACACACACACACACACACACACACAGAGGCAGAGACACTCACACAGAAAGACACCCACCCACACACAGATATCCTCAGATGTAGAAATGCATGCACGCGCACAAAAACTCAAGATACACACACTCCAAACACACTCAGACATGCACACAGAAACACTCAAAGACACACACAGGAATATGACAATTTAGAGCTGAACCCCTCCATGAGGAGAGGTCCCTGAGTAATGCTGCTGATGGCTCAAGGAGTGAATGTAGTCTCAGGGTCTGCCCTCTCATCTTTGCATCTTTCTCCGGAATTGATTCATTCACTTGGGCTTAATATTCCTTCATGGGGGGCGGGGGGGGGGGGGAGAGCAGTGCTTCATACAGACCCCTTCGATAGGAAGTGGGGAATGCAGCAATGTTTTATACTAGCACATTCCGTGAGCCTACATCTAGAGATCTGGAGATCATACACTGGGCACCCCCTGCTACAGCTCCCTGTTATACCTCACTCTTGATCATTTCTTTTTCCAAATTGTACAATCTTTTACTGATTGCTTTGCTCTCACATCCCATCCAAATCCAAGCAGAAATCTGTGCAGAAAGTAAAAAAATATCAACCCAGTCAGAGCGTGGTAGAAGAATATAGCTTCTCTGACTGGAGGCCTGCGAGTTGTGGTTCACCTCATGGATCAGCGATGGGTGCTTTGCCGTTGATCACCCATAGGAACGATCTGGATAATAATGTGGTAAATGGGATCAACAAATTTGCAGATGCTGCTAAGATTGGGGATGTAGTGGGACAACGAGGAAGGCTTTCAAATTTTACAGCAGAATCTGGATCAGTGGGCTGCAAAAATGGCAGCTGGAATTTAATGCGGACAAGTCTGAGGCGTAACACGTTAGGCGGACAAACTAGCATAGTTTTAACACTGCACTGAGTAGTGAAATGCAGAGTCTGGGAGAGGAGAGAGATCTAGGAATACAGGTACTTAATTCCTTGAAAGTAAATTGGGATGTCATGTTGGAGTTGCATAATTGACGGGCGAGGCCAAATTTGGCGTACCATACTGCGTGCAGTTTCAGACACCTACCTGCAGGAAAGAAATCAACAGCATTGGAAACAATGCAGAAAAGTTTACAAGGACCCGAGGAGCGAAGTCATCAGGAAAGATTGAATAGGTTAGAACTTCAGTCCCTGGACTATTGGAAATTAAGGGGTGATTTGTATAGAAATTATGAAGGGTTTAGACAGATTAAATGCAAGCAGGTTCCACCCCCCACAGAGGCTGGTGAGACAAAAAAATATAGGATATGGATTAAGGGTGAAATGATTAAGGGGAGCATTAGAGGGAACCCACTCAGAATGTTGCAGGAGTGTGGAACGAGCTGCCAGAGGAAGTGGATGTAGTGGACTCATCCACTCACCTTAAACAGATGACTTTTGGTATTCGTTATTGTCACCCCAGGAAAAAGGTCCTTTTTTTAAAAAAAACATATAGTACAGCAACAGGCCCTTTCAACATTTAAGACAAATTCAGATAGGCTCAGAGGGGGAAAGGTACTACTCCAGATGTTATCGATGGGAGCAGGTGGAATAATAGTTTAGCACGGACTAGATGGGCCAAAGGCCTGTTTCTCTGCTGTAGTGGTCTATGGTTCAATGGTCTTTTGAACATGACAGGAAACCGGAGCACTCAAAGGTCACCCATGTGAACACAGAGAAGATGAACAAGTTCCATACAGACTGCAGTGGATTCAAACCTGGGTCACTAGCGCTGCAAAGGCATTGTGCTAGCCGCCCACCCCCAACCTGGGATTAAGAGTCTAATGCTTCGCCAACTGAGCTAGCCACTTAATCTGTGTCAGGAGGCCAAAATAAGACAGAAGGAAGTAGAGATGTTTTACAGAGGGCCGTGGCTGACAGGTTCATCTCCCCAGATCTTCATTTAGTATACGGCAACTGGTTTGAACATCTTGGATTAGAGAGAAGAGAAAAAAAGAGTAGGTTCCCAATCCTTTTTCCCATATTGAGACCTGTGCCAGAGAGAAATGAGAGTGAGTGTAATCACTGCAGGTGAACTGCAGTACCAGGGCAGCACGGTCAGTGTAGCGGTTAGCACAACGCAATTATGGCACCAGCGATCGGGACTTGGGTTCGAATCCCATGCTGTCTGCAAGGAGTTTGTACGTTCTCCCCGTGTCTGTGTGGGTTTTACCCTGGGCGCTCTGGTTTCCTCCCACCAAAAAGTACTGGGGGTTGTAAGTCAATTGGGCGGCATGGTCTCAAGGGCCAAAAGGGCCGGTTACTGTGCTGTATGTCAAAATTTTTTTTTAAATAAAGGAAAATCGAGGTATATAACAAATGGGAAGGTTAGATAGGGTGGTCATCCAGGACCTTTTCCCTGGGGTGACGGTAACAAATGCCAGAAGTTATCTGTTTAAGGTGAGTGAAGGAGAAGATTTTCAGTTAAAGAGTGGTGGGTGCCTGGAATGCTTTGCCATGGGGGGTGCTGGAGACTTGTCCAATAGGGACATTTAAAAGTTTCTTAGATAGGTACATGGATGCAAAAAAAAAGTAGGCTGTGGGTGTGAGGGAGGGAAGGATTAGATTGTTGTGAAGGAGGTTTACACTGATTGGCACAACATCGAGGGCTGAAGGGCCTGTCCTGTAATGTTCTGTGAAAGAGAGAAATTAGCGGTGTGGGGAGGAAGTCAAGGAAAGGAAAAGGGGAGACGTGCAAGCTCCCATTTCAGATAAGCCCAGATAATTAAGGAGCAAGCTGGACTGCACACGACCTAACAAACCTGTCTACATTCCTAGCCCTACACTCCCATGCACTGCCATTGGCTCTCTTCCAGACACTCCATGGGTTCCAAGGTACTTATGTGGTTCATTTTACAGAAATCCCTATTCTTACAAAGAAACTTGTGTGCCAAATTGAATAATGAAATGTTCCACTGAAATGCATTTCATGGTTCAAAAATTTCACATTTCAATAAGTATTTTGCTTCAACAAACTGGACTACAGTGCCAAATGTCGAAGGCAATTTTAAAACCTGCTGCTTTCTGCCTACATGCTCTTGCTGTACAGTAACCCTTGTAAACCATCCTGAGATAAAAGGGCTCGAGAGATGAGATCCCTATGATCCTTGAAGCATAGCTACTTTGTGGGAACTGAAGCTCCCATGAATGATACGACTTGCATCCTGACCCATATTGCGCACTGCCTCCACCTGGCTGCCTCAGTCTAGTTGGGCAAGGGGCTTTTGCTATTGGAAAAGTGGTCTTTAGAGGCACTTTAGAACATAAACACAGTCATGTCATATGATGTGATCATCACCAACAAGGCTATCTTTAACTGCCCAATAGGAGATGGTGGAGAAATGCCTTCCATAATTGCCCTGACATTTCTGACATTTCACACTCACAGTCCTTTCAAGAGTGGAGTTCCAGGACAATGAAGGTGAGTTGAGATATTTCCAAAGCCGCATGATGAGAGGGTTTGGGAAAGATAAGAGATAGGAGTAGGAGTCGGACATCTGGCCCATCGAGCCTGCTCCGCCATTTAATGTGAACATGGCATTTAATGTGAACATGACAGGTTCATCTCCATATACCTGACTTTTACCCATATCCCTTGATTCCCTACTATGTAGAAATCTATCCAACCTTATCTTAAATATATTTACTGAGGTAGCTTCCACTGCTTTAATGGGCAGTGAATCTTACAGATTCAGCTTCCTCTGGGCAAAGCAGTTCCTCCACATCTCTGTCCTAAATTTACTACCGTGAACCTTGAAACTATGTCCCCTAGTTTTGGTCTCCCCTTCCAAACTTACCTACCTCAACCATGCCTTCATAATTTTATGTTTCAATCAGATCCCTTCTCATTCTTCTAAACTCAAGTAAGTACAACCCCAGATGGGTCAATCTCTGGTGGTGGCATTCCCATGCCCCTCCTCTTCCTGGTCATGTGTTTGGAAGGTGCTGTCATTTGTAACTGTCATTTGTTGGAGAAGGCGCCTGGGCGATCTCTTGTGGTAATGAATGGGTGATGAATAGTCAAAACGGATTTTGAGGGTCGAAGATTTGGAGAGCCTGATTCTGTGCTGCATATCCCTTTGGTCAATACAAAAGCCTGGAGCTAGGCATCACGTCTCTCCTGTCAGTAATTGTGTTTTGTGGCTCACTTTGCTGTTAGGCCCCAACTTTCTTTTTTTAAATTTTTTAAAATTTAATACATCACAATATACCAAATCAGTAAAGATATATGCAGGTACACAATCCTTTATCCGGACATCTAAAATCCGGAAAGCTCAAAATCCGCCAAGAGGGGAGAGAGACCGGCAGCACGAGTCGGGCGGGCGAGAGACCGGCAGCGCGAGTCGGGCGGGCGAGAGACCGGCAGCGCGAGTCGGGCGGGCGAGAGACCGGCAGCGCGAGTCGGGCGGGCGAGAGACCGGCAGCGCGAGTCGGGCGGGCGAGAGACCGGCAGCGCGAGTCGGGCGGGCGAGAGACCTGCAGCGCGAGTCGGGCGGGCGAGAGACCTGCAGCGCGAGTCGGGCGGGCGAGAGACCGGCAGCGCGAGTCGGGCGGGCGAGAGACTGGCAGCGCGAGTCGGGCGGGCGAGAGACCGGCAGCGCGAGTCAGGTGGGCGAAAGACGGGGGAAGCCAGCAGCGCAACTGGAAGGGGGTGGTGGTGGATACGGCAGCACAATTCGGGTGGGCTTAAATCTGGCTTTCCTAAATTCAGAAAAATCAGAAATTCGGAACATACAGTACCCCAAGGTTTCCGGATAAAGGAATGTGTACCTGTACTCAGAATCGGTTCTTGAAGGAAGGCCACATAGAAGCACTCTTCCAATGCTGCAGCTTCCAAGTGGATCAGCCCCTAGTGGCAGTGTCACCAGTTGCATGATCAATGAAAGTCCCCAACAGCAGCAGCATGACAGAGGACCTTCTGATCTACGGGCTGTCCCTGGGATGCACGCAGAGACAGGCGTCTGCTACTGCTGCAAGATCTTCAAATTGGTGAAATGGTCTGCGTGAAACTTGTCAGTCTTCCAGCATAACGAGATGCTGGTGAGGCAATGTTGCCAACTGGCACCTTCCAGGCTGCAGGAGTACGTGCTGAGGGACGCATCAAGCTTTGGGGCAGCCAATGCAAAGGCTTTGTGGTGAAGGACCATAGTCGAGTCATTTTGTTACTGGGAACTGAAGCCCCTCAAGCAAGATTTGTGGCAATTGGCATTTGGTGATATAATGATCAGCTACAATGTACAGCCTCTCCCCGATTTACAACCTATGCGACTCACGATCTTATGTACGTACCACTGAAAAAAAGTAACAGCTGCGTGCGTATGACAGCGACCATCTCTCAGATGCCATCCGGTAAGCGCTGTAAGCTCACCAAAGACGGCGAGCAAGAGGAAAAACACATCCCCTGCTGATAGATCTGGCAAGAAGCCGAGGAAAACGTTTAATTTGGTATTGAAGATTACTTGATTCGCGACTTCTGCCATGATAATACTTCCGACTTGCGTCCATTTCGAGATACGATCAGTCGGTCAGAATGTCGGGGAGTACATATACAGAAATTGAATGTCCAAACTGAGTGGCAATATGACACTTAGTATATAAAAGATCTAGCACTGTTTTTCCGATGGATTCAGCAAAAGTATAAAAATCCGGATGTGAGAAATCTGGACCACCCACTGAAACTTTTAAAATTTAGCAGGTGTGTTCGTGTGCGTAAACGCTGCAGATGAACAGTGGCAACAAGCGACCATGCTTAATATAGGTAATATTATCCCAAAGAAATTCATGTATATACTCTATTTTACTTTTACAATATTAATTTTTCTTTTAAACAAAATTTCAAACTTACATACTTTTTTTGTAGGGAAAAATAACGAATTATATTTTTGTAAAGCGTTGACTTTATTTTTCTTTAAAACTGCTTGTTTTGATAAGCGAGGCACGCTGTATTTACTAATGAATAAATTATCAAAATTTACCTGGCCATCTCTTCTTTATTCCTTCTTAAATATGAATTTTAAAAGAACTGCCCGAGAATCCGAACCAACCCATTCCCAAAGCAGTCCAGGTTTTAGAACTTTTACTGTATAATCTTTGTTGAGACTATAGTTTATTTTTTTGGAAAAGAATTAAATAACTAAATATTTATGTCCCAGTGGATTCTTCAGTGTGTCTGGCAGAGCTAGAAAGTGGAGGCTGTAGCGGCGGCTACACTGGTAACTAAATGATCGCACAACCAGACGGGTTGAGTTCAGTGAGCAAAACTGATTTATTGCAGGCTTCCTGGCTGGTTTTATACTCCCAGCCTGGACCTGGATGGTCTTATACTCCCAGTCCGGACCTGGCTGAGAACCGCGTTGGGGACCAAGACGTCACCGGGGCGTCACGTGGGTCGCCAAGCGCAGGCTTCTGAGCCCGGTGCCGAAGTCGGGAGGAAACCCCCAATGGCGCCATTTTGGCTGGCTGCCCCGCCGCGTGCGTGACAAGCGGGGCCTGTTCGCCTGCCTAATGGCGTACTGCCACAAGGCGTTGATTGCCTGCTGATCCTGCCCCGTTATTTCAGATTTCAGACACTGAGTGTGAGTTGGTAATGGAGTATCCTACAGAGCCTGGCCAAGCTCCCATCTCATCACAAACAGAAACATCTCATCCACCTGCAGTGCCCTCCAAACAACTTGTCTGCGAATCCAAGAACCAGTGCGCTCAGCATCCCATTCACAGGTACATTCACACACTTACCAATTAAGGAGCATATTACAAGGGTAATACTGTAATGAACCATCACCCACACCTCTTGTCTGTTGAATCCATTTCAGATTCAAAATCAGAACACGTCACGAAATTTGTTGTTTTGCGGTTGCATTACAGTGCAAATATTACGATAAAATTACATTTAAAAATAAATTAGTGCAAAAGTAAAAGAAAATAATTAGGGACAGAAGTTCACAGTTCGTTCAGAAATTTGGTGGTAGAGGGGAAGAAGCTAGCCTTGTGTTGTTGAGTGCTCGATCTCAGGCTTCTGTACCCCCGATGGCAACAGTACGAGGAGGGCATGAAAGTGCTTGAGGATAGAGGCCGCTTTCTTAAGGCACCGCCACCTGTAGATGTCCTCAATGGAGTGGAGACTGATGCCTGTGATGGTGCTAGTCAAATTCACAGCACTGCATTTCCTCTTGCCACCTCTGTACAAGATTTTGGTGACATACCAAATCTCCTCAAACTCCTCGCGAAGTATAGCCATTGGCACAACGCTACTACTGTGCCAGCAACCCAGATTCGAATCCAGCGCAGTCTGCAAGGAGTTTGCATGTTCTCCCAGTGTCTGCACGAACTTCTGGGTAATTCGGTTTCCTCTCTCATTCCAAAGACATAAGAGGCTTTCCGGATAATTGGTCATAGGGGTGTATTTGAGTGGTGCAAACTTGGCAGCCTGTTATCGTGTTGCAAATTAAAATTAAGTTAAAAGTTTTTAAAAATCCCTCAATAAGAATAAATCAGGAGGAGCAGAATTCAAATTCTGCCTGTTTCCAGTGATGAAGATCATCCAGTAGCAGTACTGAGTACTATAGTTAAACCTCGTTAGAACGCGGTAGTTAGGGGCCAAGATTTCATACCGCGTTATAGCCAAGTCGCAGAACAGATGTACGCGTCAGAGTGCCCACAGATTATCAAACCTAAATATTACCAGTTTTTGAAGGACCCGCTATCTATAACTAACAATTTCAATGAAAGAAAGCAAGTGCATTCTTTTAATATTGGGATTCTGAATTTTAATTAACTTGTTTGCAAAGTTTGGGGTCCACAGACACCTGCGCTATAAGCAATTCCATGGATTAACGAATCGCGTTCTAACGAGGTATCACTGTATTCTGTAAGGTTTTGGCAATCTTCCAGATTCCATGTTTCAATAAACATTTGTAGTGGGAGCTGTTAGTAATAGAAGGAATCTGGATCATGGTCCTTCCCTTCAAAGCCTTTGCATCGGCTGCCTCTCTTGGCACGTATTCCTACTCAGTGGTTACATTTCAATGGTCTCCAGGAAACAGACAGAATGTGGTGCAAAAACAGTCGGCCAGAAGAACTCAGGAGGTCAAGCAACGCCAGTGGGGGAAAAAAAAAGAACAGTCGACATTTCGGGTCATAGCCCTTCATTACCATCTTATCCCACTTTGTTTCCAGCTCTGTTCCCAGGCCTCCCAGTTCAGCCCCAGCCTTTCAATTCACCACTTCTCCCTCTACATCCTATGCCCCACCATCTCTGCCACGCATTGATACCTTCTGGCTCTTTATCTATCCTTCCCAGGGGGTCTAGGCCTTGCCTTCCCAAATGTGCCAAGGACTGCAGTTCTACTTCACCCTCTGTTGGATCCTTTATTATAATCAGCGTTGCTTCATGCTCCTGAACTTCCGCGAAGGATCAGAAATTCATCCAACTCCAGGCTCCCGATGTCTCCTTGAAATCCAGTCTGAATTCTAGCCCTTGTATTTCCATCTGGACCTCTTCACGTTCCCTATACTCTGCTGTTTTGACGAAGGGTTCCGACCGAAAGGCCAACCATTCTTTTTCTCTGTTGATTCTGCTCGAACCGCTGAGTTCCTCCAGCAGATTTTTTTTTTTTAGCTCCAGATGCCAGCATCTGCCATTTCGTGTGTGTCTCTGGAAGAATGCAGTGCCCATTGCAGCTACTAAGCTGTAGGATAACATTCATGAATGAGTTTCTTCACTGCACAATTTATAAACTGTGAGTATAAGCCACATCGTTGAGGAGTAGAAATGGTACAAAAATTCTGTGAAGACTCAATTGCCTCGAGCTTGCTGGAAAGAGGTCAGTAGTGGAATCAGCTGCTTTCAGAAATGCATAGGTAATTGGGACTCCTAGGCTGATGGCAGCAGGAAGGATCCAGGAAAGAAGAATCTCCTCCTCAACCAGCCACAACTAACCCTGCACTTTCCAATCGGCTGCAACGGACCTAGACGTGAGAACAAAGTTTAAAGACTGTTTTGGAGACCTGAATGACACCTGATGCGAATGAGAAAAAGGAACAGGAGGGACATGTGGCCTCATCTATCTGGACAATGGCCACATATGCTCCAAGATGACGGTGATGTGGCTTGGACTTGCAGGCTGTGACTTCAAATGAGTGGTGCGCGGTCAAACACCCACCCTAAAGGTGAAACGTCAAACCATCACCTGTCCACTGGAGTGGGTATTTAACATCCTGCAGCACTGTTTTACAGACACATTAATATTTAAAACTCAGTCACACTGTTACACATGGAGCTTGTTCAAAGCACATTGACCAGAGTACAGGTTTCACTTGGACAGAAAGGGAACTTCACATGTAAACAAAAAATATTATTTTAAAAGTACTGCTGGGAATAACTATTTTTTTTGGGGGGAGGGGTGAATGTTGCTTCTGTTTCAGGAAACCTCCAATTCTCGGATTTCCTTAAAATGAACCCAGGCCATGTGCAAAGAGAGTGCCAGCCTGTCTTGTGCGGATCAGCCAGTCACGGAACTAACAGCTGTTCATCTGAGTGCTGCTCTATACGCCAGTTTAGCAATTATTAGTACCCTGTTGATTTATTTTCCACATCCACTCAATAATGCATGTGTCCTTGAATGGTACATTTTGTCAGTAATAGCCAGAAATTAGTCAAACATGGTCAGGGGGAAAATATCACCCATCGTGCTTCATCTTCCTTCCCGCTATTGAGCAGTCTGTCAGTGACATGGCAGAGTGCCATTATGCCAGGCCCTCGTCCTGGCAGATTTTACCCCTGCCTTCAGGTCAACTAAACTGGTGAGTAAGGACTTCTTTGATAAATTTATTTCGCTCAGTTCCCCAGATTAGCAGCAGATTTTGTGCGCTTCCAGGAAGGAACGACGACACCAGGTGTTGGCAGAGGATGGCTTCTGCTCCCCCTGATCAGGGAACGTGTGGAGCGCCAGGCACACAGTAAAACTGGCTCTTTGTGGGCAGAAGGAGATCGTCGATGGCACTGGTCAGGTAAAAGGCTTCCCTGCACTGATTCCTGAGCACTGCCATGTCAGGGCTGGGATAGGATATGCTGTCAGGAATGGTGGGTTTGTGAAGATAATGATCCTGACATCCAGGCTTGTGCCAATCAATGCCCTCCAGTGCCCACATCAACTGGAAATATGCAGCAAAGAAAGCATGCCATCTGCGAAGGAACATCCCTCTTTCCATGGAGTCATGGTGGGCGATGGGTAGGGTTTTAGTCTCTCTGATCTTGTCTCCTGGCAGGGCTCACGCCTCTTCAGACCTTGGCAAGGAATCCGGGTCAGAATTTACTCCAGCTTCTTTTTGAGACCTGGGTGGCTGGTTGTCAGGACTTTGTATCCACAACATGGCTGGGAATTCTCACACAAGGGTTGAGTCGGGCTCGTGGCACATCCACTGAATTCTCAACATAGCTGAGGATGGCGCTCACCAAAACAACCAGGAATTTCAAGGCTCTTTACACTGCATTATCGAAGTCCTGATCCCAAAAGATCAAACGCTCCTACACATTTCAAAAGAAGGTCAGTAAAGGAAAAGGCCAATTGGGTGTAAATACCATTTTAAATTTAAATGTAGACATACAGCATGGTAACAGGCCATATCGGCCCACAAGCCAGTGTCACCCAACTTACACCCAATGAACCTTCAACCCAGTATGTTTCAAATGGTGGGGGAAACCGGAGACCTCAGGGAAAACCCCATGCACACACAGGGAGAACATACAAATTCCTTACAGACAGTGCGGGATTCGAACCCCAGTCCCGATCACTGGCACTGTAAAGGCATTGCACTAACTGCTACGCCATCCGTGCCGTGGTTGTCTGAATTTTGTCTGAATCCTGATCTCCAACAGATTCTCATCCAATCCCTCCCTGACCACTGAGGCGCTCATATGGTCCAGTTGCAACGGCTGTTTATCACTCGTTTCAAACATCTTGCCAAGATCTGTGGACTAGCGCCGAGTTCTACCCATTTGGCTCAAACAAATTCTTGGGCAAACATGATCCTCGATCTTTGCTGTACCAATCTCAGCAAGTTTAATGAGGAGGTTCAACTGTGTTTGAGCTCTGAGTTTTAGAGGGTTTGTTTGGGGGAGGCAAGGTGGTGTTGGAAAGATTAGACAGTGGTTCTTCTCGGAACCACGGGAAAGGAAGCAGCGGATATACATATGCTGAAAAATGATAATCAAAACATTTGTGATGGCCTCAGACTTCAACAGCCTTTCCCTGGTTATCCTTTGCTCATGTACCAGAATAAATATTCAGTTGTGTTGAAAGACATAGTGAATCCAAGTCAGTGGGAGAACGTGTATGGATAGAGAGATGAGTCATTTGCCTCAAATTGAACAATTTTAATAATGGCAACAGACTACCATCAGGGCTTAAACTATCTGGACGGGAATAATATCAATGTGGGAGGGGGGCAGAAAATATGACAGCCATGAGCACATCCTGTAGCACAAATACAGCAGTCAATCTTTTTGACTTTAACTTGCAAGTAATGGATCATAATTGTATCCAAGAGCCGAAACGGAAAGACAGGACTCAACTTTTAAAGCCCGTTACAGGCTTGTTTTCTTCTGACAAGCAGTAAAATTATTTTTGGATGAAGGGTACCTTTTATAAATTTCACATGCCTACAATAGTTCTGCACCATCAGCCTCTTCTCCACCCACACCTGGTGTGTTACAGGATCGCATAAATAAGGGCAGAAGCTGGAGCACGGTAGACAAACCCTCTGTGTTCTGCAGCTGCTGACGGAAAGCATTCCACTGAAGCATCTTTGCTTGCGTCATACAACAAGGTTTACGTCATATGATGGACAGTATTCCAGTGAGGTATGTTAATTACTTATCTCTTTAAACTATTCATTACATGAAACATGAGGTAGTGTGGACAATTCAACTTCAGGTCAGCTGATCTTCAGATTTATTGTCAGAGAACATAGGAAGGCATGGTTAGCGTAAAGCAGTTACAGGACCAGTGATCGGGACCAAGGTTCGAATCCCGTAGTGTCTGTAAGGAGTTAGTATGTTCTTCCCGTGTCTACATGGGTTTCCTCCAGAAGCTCTGGTTTCCTCCATTATTCGAAATGTAGGCTTATTGGGTGCAAATTGGGCAGGCATGGGCTCGTGGGCTGAAATGGCCTGTTACCGTGCTGCATGTCTAAACCTACATACGTGACATCAACAAACAACCCTGAGATTCTTTTTCCTGTGGTCAAGACACAATTACCACTTAATAATAGTGCAAAAAAAATCCATGCACAACATACACATGTAAACAAATAAACAACTGTAAACAGATAAAAACTGACTGTGCAATAGAGAGAATTTTTTAAAAAATCAATAAAGGGCAAAAGTAAGAGTCCTTAAATGAGTCTCTGAGGTTGTTGTTGATGAGTATGATGGTGGAGGGGTAGTAGCTGTTCCTGAACCTAGTGGTGTGAGTCTTAGGGCATCTATACCTCTAACCTGTTGGAAGCAGTGAGAATGGAGTGTGCGCTGGGTGGTATGGATCTGATGGCAATGTTCTTGATAGTGGGAAGGGCTTTGCCTGTGATGTCCGGGGTGGTGTCCACTACTCTTTGGAGGGCTTTACGCTCAGGGATATTGGTGTCCCTATACTAGACCATGATGCAGCTGGTCGGCACACTTTCCACCACACATCTTGCCCTTATAGGTTGCAGTAAATCACAAAATTCTTGTGACACTGTGGTTAAAATCCTAATCTTCAGTCTGTCTAAGTCATACTGGAAAGGGGGAATGGGTGAGTTATCGAAAATTAAGAATTCCAAAACCTTTCAGTGTTAAATGGAGGGCACATTTATTTCTAAGACAGCAGAGGAATTATTGGAGAATGTAGCATTTATAGGCCATTTGACCCACTCAGACCATGCCAGAATCTGTGTTCCAAATGAGCCCAATCCTGGCTGACTACAATCAATTCTCTGCAACTGATGGAAACAGTGTTTCACACCAGCAGAAATTGTCCTTCAGGTTATTTATGATTGCTTCACTCTCTGTCCCATGCATTTCTTTGGTTAATAAGAGGCCACGAAACTGGTCAGTGAAGCTGCAGTGGAGTTCTCCCCAGCTCAATAGTTGACCTTCAATGAACATTACTGAAACTGGGGCAAAACACGAAAGTCTGTAGGCACTGTGACTGAAGTGAAAACAAAATGCTGGAGAAAACTTAGCAGGTCAAACTTTATGTAGTAGTCCTGCCTTTGGGACTGTGCTCCTCCCCCTTCTTCCCCACCCCATCCCACCATTATGATCGGGCACCTGCCTATATTTTCGATACCCTGATGAAGGCTCAAGCGTGAAATGTTGGTGATGTATCTTTATCTTTGCTCTATGACCTGCTGACATCCACCAGCATTTTGCAATTACTGAAACCAGGTTATCTGGTCATCGTCACCTTGTTCATTGTGGGAGCTTGCAGCCCCTAAAATGGAAGTTGCATTTCCGGCGTTAATGACCTTGCCTTATTGGCGGCAAAACATTCTGAAGCTTCCAAGAAATCAGTATCCTATATGGAGCTGCAATCCCTGTTGGGGGGGGAGTGGGGGTGGGGGGGGGGGGAGTGGCATCAGGATCAGTGTCTGCAGTTGAAGGCCCTGTCTTCCCTTCCGTGTTAACACTGAAGGGGCTGCCACCGGCAGCACATCAAGGGAAATGCAGCACAAAATGCTGTCCATTTATGATTGCTTCCACAGAGGCAAGGGAGAAGAGGAGCTCAGATAATTGACCCCACAACGTCCCATAGGGAGCTCACACATTAGTACACACAAAAACATCACATGCCTTTTCCCAACTCACCCAGCTCCAGAACTAGGCAATATTAATTAAGTGCAAATCAAAATTATGAATGCAGTTGCAAGTGAGGGGGCTTGCAGGCAGCACAGTGGAACAAAGCGGTGTAATTTTTGACTCAATCTAACCTTATTTCACTTCCATTACAAAATGGAGAGGTGAGAATAAGGAGCTTGTGAAACATGAACAGAATTTATATCCAGTGCCACAAGAGGTAAATTGAGATCTGTTAAATGGGATGATTATTGTTTTGGCAGGATCTGGTTAGCGTTCCAGCCAGGGTCTGTACCACTCTGCCCTGCTGCAGAAGGCTTCCTGGGTTATGTCTGACATTTTAGAAGGGGGCAAGGTGACGCAGTGCAGAGAATGACTGGAACAAAATGACAACATTCACAACTGACCCTTGTGAACATATACAAAGGTGAATGGGATGAGAGCACAACGCACCCCCGCCTCCCAACACGCATAGGAGGGGAAAGAGAGTGTGCATCTCCCAGCTTGGCAGTGTGGGAAGACAGTGTGCACTTCAATGCAGGAATAGGGAGCGCATTTTTCAGTGTGGGGCTGGGGGGGGCGGGGGAGGGGGAAGAGAGAGCGTGCCCCTCTGTGGGACAGGGAGGAGAGTGCATCCTTCAGCGTGGCAAGGAAGAGTGCGTGTCCTTTGGAGTTTGGGAAGCATGTGCTTTTCAGCCCAAGTGTGGGGGAGTGGATTTAGTTTGTGGGGGAGGGGGGGTGGGGGTTTTACCCTTTAGCATGGAGGGGGTGGGTGGCAAAAACTGCAAAGATTAGATTGGCCATTTCCTCTGTTAAAGCCATGACTGCTCCATTACCGGTGAGATTTATTGAGCCTTCCTGAAACACGAAGAATGTTGTGTAAACAGAAGTCACATTCAAATGGGGGCTAATGTTTGGCTGATGGGCGTCCAGCTTTGACATGGAAGGATGCAGGAAGAGCAAGATATGTGCCCTAAACGCTTTGCCAGGGTGAAAGGCGAGTGTGCCAGATGTCAGATGGAGGATGTAGATTCGTTCTTTGTTAAATGTCAATATGGTGCATAGGAGTGTAGTCCATCTGGCAGTGGCATGTCATCCTGGAATGTAGCTGGGGGTTGCTGTTCGAAGAGGGAAGGAGCAGCCTGGATTCCTCAATGCCTTAGGGCAGTTCATGTACCAGCCAGTGTTGACAGGAATACCCTTGATTGTTCTTATAATTCAGACCAACCACTCACCCCACATTAATGTTCCACTCACCCCATTCACCTTTAGCATTTCTGGGTGAACTGCAGTCCATCTGTGCGATGGAAATGGATGGGAAATGAGATGCCACTTGCATACTTCTTCTTGCAACATCTGTTTTCAATTTGCAGCTCAACTGAGATCCTACACAGTTCATCAGTGGAATACAAACATGGTGTAATTGCTTGGTGCAAAGCTGAAATACTAATGCACAGAACTGATTCACAAAATTACACAGAATGTACAATCCAAGATGTTCTAAAAGTTTGCAAAAAAAAAAATTAAAAAAATCCTGCCAATAAGTTTCAGTAACTAGTTTTGGCCAACACTTGGAATACCAAAAGACTAAAAAAAAAATTGAATTGTTTTATTTCTGAAACACAAGTTGGAATATTGAATGCAGAGTATCAGATATCCGGAGAAGAGCAGCAGCAATCATCAAGGATCCACAGCACCCAGCACATAGTCAATTCATGTGCTGCGAACCGGAAAGAGGTCTCGGTGCCACAAGACTCATCCCACCAGGTTCAGGAACAGCTGCTCCACCATCAGACTCCACAACAAACCAATCAGGGACTCATTGATATTTTTCCTCTCCCTGTATTGCACAGTTTGTTTACATTTCTCTATCTGCCTACTAGTTATTTTTGGTACTACCAATAAGTGGCAATTCTACCTTGCCAATAGGAAAAGGAATCTCAGGGTTGAATATGATGTCTTGTATGTACTCGCAGAATAAATCTGAAATCATGGCTGTTCTGCCTGCATCTGAATCCACACTTTAATTTAAACAGGTCTTTGCTCCTCACCTGTGACCCTGACACTATCCCTTGCTCCAAGCCTAGCATTGCCAGTTTTTGGAACTGCCCTGGAACTCGCTCAAAAATGATGATGATTTTCCCGGACCCTGCTGTGAGCTGCAGAGGGGAAAAGAAAATTATTCAGGGCAGTATTTAATAGAATTGTTGCTTTTCTTTCTTTAACCATTTTCTTAATAAAGAAAGAAATAGGGCCATGTTTTCCTGGCTGGGGGTGCTGTTGAAACAGCTCCAGGGAGACATCAACTCAGAGGCAGAAACAGCCCTGGAAAAAGGCAAAGTGCACAAGCCCAGAGAGCTACCTGGAGCTTTTGATTGCCTGTGTATCACCCCACTTCTTTCTAACCCACCAATCTTCCATTGGTTACACAATAGTGAATTACCAAGAAAGTCAGAACTCTGCAAAGTGCTTCCCCTGGTCATCCCGTCAGCATCCCTGCGTCATCAGGTTCAGGTCCAAATTTTGCTGATAAATAACTAGAAACGACGTGGCAGAATGAAGATGATGGAAGAACAGCAATCTTGCTCTAAAAGTTACCGAGCCCAAGGAACCCAAAGAAGGACCATGTGCCGGTCTTCATTGACGGATGGAGATGGACAGGGTTGGAGCCTTCGAGTTCCTGAGAGTCAAATTTTAGATCTCTCCTGCAGCCAGCTCATCGAGAAAATTGAAGTAGGCGCACGAACGCCTCTCCTTTTTTTTAAAATAAAGGGAGTGGGAAGAAATTTGACATATCATCAAAAACACTCCATCAAACCTCGACAGGTGTATATGAAAAGTAGACCGACTGGTGACGTCACAGCCTGGTTGGATTATTTGAGTGCCCAGTAATGCAGAAGGCTCCAGCAAGTAACAAACTTAGCCAGGTCCGCCACAGGCTTCAACCTCCCATCCACTGAGTACATCTGGGCGAGGTGCTGCTTCAAGAAGGCAGCCCACATCATAAAGGGCCCCCATCACCCTGGCCGCAAAGTGCAGAAGCATGAAGATCAACAACTTTGGGTTTGAGAAGAGTTTCTTTCCAACAATTATCAGGATCGTGAACCTCCTTTTGTTACACCAATCACCTAACATCTCAAAGGATTGTCTGTACAATAGACAAGATACATTTTTTTGTACTGGGATAATTATGAATATTTATTAACCAACTGAAAAACCTCAAAGTTTAGCGTATACAGAGCCGTTGTCATACCCACACTCCTGTTCGGCTCCGAATCATGGGTCTTCTACCGGCATCACCTACGGCTCCTAGAACACTTCCACCAGCGTTGCCTCCACTCCATCCTCAACATTCATTGGTGCGACTTCACCACCAACATCGACGTACTTGAGATGGCAGAGGCCGACAGCATCGAATCCACGCTGCTGAAGATCCAACTGCGCTGGGTAGGTCACGTCTCCAGAATGGAGGACCATCGCCTTCCCAAGATAGTGTTCTATGGTGAGCTCTCCACTGGCCACCGAGACAGAGGAGCACCAAAGAAGAGGTACAAGGACTGCCTAAAGAAATCTCTTGGTGCCTGCCACATTGACCACCACCAGTGGGCTGATATCGCCTCAAACTATGCATCTTGGCGCCTCACAGTTCGGCGGGCAGCAACCTCCTTTGAAGAAGACCGCAGAGCCCACCTCACTGTCAAAAGACAAAGGAGGAAAAACCCAACACCCAACCCCAACCTTCCCTTGCAACCTCTGCAACCGTGTCTGCCTGTCCCGCATCGGACTTGTCAGCCACAAACGAGCCTGCAGCTGACATGGACATTACCCCTCCATAAATCTTCGTCCGCAAAGCCAAGCCAAAGAAAGAAGATTTTTTGGGTATTTGTTGTCTCCCTTTAATCAACAATTTCAGTATATTAGTTGCTTTTGTAGCTTTTTTTTAAAAAAAAAAAGAAAGTACTTATTTGATGCAGCAATTAAGAATTTTGGTGCATATGTACATTGTAAAATGCATGCAACAACAATCATATTATTTATATTAATACTCCATATCTTTCTGGCTCCAAGTAGCAGATGAAATCAGCAATTTGCTCCTTGTGGCAGCTCTTAGTTGGGTTGGAGATGCAATTGGTGTTTCACAGCTACCACTCTCATCCTCTCTGCGTTCAGTCCTCATTGCAGGGCTACACCCAACCGGGGGTCATCGCTACAGCCGGATGTACACTTCTTCGCTGCAGCTAATAACCACCACGCTTGCTGTCAAACATGGTCAGCTCAATTGCCTACTCTTACTCCAGATAAATGTACAACCTATTCAGGTGAGACACCAACAATTCCTTCTAAGCACCGTGGCTGCTTCAAGATAAAATTTATGTCTCTTGCTTTTAAAATGACATGGTAGAAGCTGATTCTGTTGTTGAAACCCATGCTGCCCAATTACCCCCTAATTAGCCTTTTTGGATGGAGGGAGGAAACCAGAGCCCCTGGAGGAAACCTACACAGACATGGGGAGAACATACAAACTCCTTAAAGATAGCACAGAATTTGAACCCAGGTTTCTGTAATAGAGCCACGCTAACCACTACACTAACTATGCTTCCCTAACTGTTACACCCAATTAACCTACGACCCTTGTATGAGTTAAATCTTGAAGTCTCAACAGCCTTTCCATAACCCACATTATCGCAAACAATCAGGGTTTAATGGCACTCACTCGTTTCTTTCAGCACACATCATGAAGTCGGCTTTATTATTCACTAGGAACAAGGTTGCCACCCAACTAAACTCCTCTGACCTTCTCATTGGCTCACTGACACACGGGTGATCCGGACACTCTCGCTCTCCTCCCGTGCCTGATGCTTAACACACACGCGCGCATGAGTCATTACTCCCCCATGCTGCTTTGCCTACATCATCAGCGGCAACAGGCACCGCTCTCAGTGAAATTAAGTACGCGACCGTGACAGTCCCCATCCGCCCCCAAGCCACGAAAGGAGGTGACTGATTGGAACTGTCCTGCTATGTAATAGTCGAGAGGGCTGAGAGTTTGGCCCAACCTCGTACAATAGAGCAAGACTGGCGATGCTCGGTCCGACTGGCAAGGGTGCAGCTGGTACCCTGACTCTGACACAGAATGTGGACCGTCAATATACGCCGGCTTCAACCTGTCAATGGAAACTGTGTCAGCTTTTCCATTCCTGTCGATCACAAAAGTCTTTGAGTGGCTTTGTAAGACGTGAAAAGGACCATCGTAAATGTTGTTTGCGAACATTCAGCACATGCATTGTAGGTGACGCCTGCTGCGTCGGAGTGATCTCATGTTTTCCCGAAGATGAACAGCATAAACTAGCTGGATCATAGAGCCTTCTGCTTGGACTCGGATTCACAAACTCGTCAGGCAAGGTTAACGTGGTGTCATATACTAGCTCTGCCAGTGAACGTCCAAGATCTGCCTGAACAGCAGTCCGCACGCCAAGAAGAACCATGGGCAATTGTTCGTTCCCCATGGATGCATCACCACCTACTGTTAATGCCTACTAACTGTCTGCCAGTCCGACATTGAGGTGATCCAAACACCTCTCTGCCAATGATCCATCCTCAGACCTGGTGTAATAACACCAGGAACCAAACAACAGCCCAATACAGTGATGAGTGAATATTCCTATAAAGCATTTGGGCTCAGTCTGCCCCAGCCTCCAAATCTACTTTATTCAGAACGCAATGATTTGATCAAAATGCATCCTTCTAATCCTGATCAATATCAATCTATTAGCAGCCTAACACGTGCTTCTGTCTTTCTCTCCCAAAAATAATTCTTAAGAGGTTTGGATGCGATAAGAAAAAGATTTTAGTGCTCAGATTTGAGTTGGGTTTGGAGTCATGATAATCAGAGTGGGAGTTAATTGATATCCATGAGATTACAGTCCTTCCTATCACAACAGTGTAATCAAAAACAATTTTTGGATTCATTCAATTCAATAATAAGATCCATCACATCCATTGGAACCTAAATACAGTCGAAAACAGTAAGATCCTAATAGTCAAAACCTTAAATTATTCACTCCCACGATAATGGAATCCTGAAACACCAAATTCTTGTCATTTTTTTTTCTGGTGGAGTGGAATTAATGAATCAATTCCTTCCCATTTATTTCCATCATACAGTCATCCAATGGACCAAACCAAGGGTACACAATCTAACAATGGGAAGAGTTTAACTGTCCCAACTAAAACCTCAATCACTGTTTATGTTAACTCTGGGCAATCCGCCACCAAGATTTCAGTGGAGTAGGGCATATTTACCAGGCTAGTTATTTGAGATGCATGTTTTTTTTAAATTCAATATTGTTTGTGTTAACGACATAGAATGTACAATCAGTAAAATATCACTGTAGAATTTCGAGCGAGAAGATCTGAAATTTACATACTTCAGCCATGAATCCTCTGGTGAGCTCTTTTTTTGTGGACAACCAGGCCGAGAGACATTGCCATCAAAACTTCAAAATAGAGACTATGTGCCCTTGGTCTTGGTTCCAAATATTGGGGCTGAAACCATGTGCAATTGAACACACATTGGACGAAGACTGAGTGGTCGACAACCAGTAATAATCCACGACTTTGGGAGAGGAGAGAGAGAGGGGAAAGGATGTGGAAGGTAGAAGCAAGAAAAATTGCCCTATCTTTGAAATATCTCTGCTCAAACACTGCCCAAGTGCTGTTAATGCAGAATCCCAAGAAAGAGGTGTCATAATTTATTCTAAGCTGCAAAATAAAAATGTAAAATTCACTGCCAGTCAATCTGGATTCTTCTTTGGGTATGTTAAAGTGTAAGCCTCCTTATCAAAATATTCTGAATGATGAACGAGTCCTTTATTAAAATCACAATAGAATCATTCACAAACCCTTCACACATCAGCTGCACCAACAACAATATTAAAATAGGACATTATATTTCAGTAGCAATGCAATCATGTCATTGAAGCACATGCAGAATTATACAAACAAATCACAATAAATTACCAGTATTTGCCTCAGGGACTGAGATATCTTCATACAAGCAAAATAGATATGTTTTGGCAAACTGCTCCAGAACTGAACTGTACGACAAAAGTTGGGAAAGAAAAGTTTTGGATGAGCAAAAATTCCAAGCAGCTGAGATGAAAGCCAACAATCCCTTTTCAACCTCTTGCTGTTGAACTGTGCACGAGGTGAAAGAGCATTGCCATTTTTGCAGGGCCTGTATTATCCCACGAGAAATCTGAAGCCACGAATTGCATCAATGTCACCAGTATGGGCAAGTAGAGCAAACGTGAGTGCAATCTCGTGAAGGAACTGAATACTAACTGGGCTATTGCTTCTCAAAAAGTAACCTCACCTTCTGGCCACTCCTGCTGGTTGCACGTCAGCAGGGAGGGGGAGTACCAAGATGAGACGGCAGCAACATACTCCACCCAACTCCCAGCATAACGATAACAAATCTAGAAATGGAAATGATGCTGCAGGAAGATTTGTCACTAATTGTAGTCAGTTCTGAAACCACACTGAGTACCAATTCCACTGATCGCATTTCCCAGGCACAAGTAACCTCTCACAGTGCTGTCAAATAACCTTCAGTGGTTCCCAACCTTTTTCTTTCCACTCACATTTCTCTTTAAGTAATCCCTATGCAATCGGGGCTCTCTGATTAGTAAGACATTGCTTAAGGTGGTATGTGGGATGTGAGTGGGAAGGTTGAGAATCACTGCTCTAGGCCCAATTGTTATTGAAATATTTTGCTTGAGAAAAATTGTTATTGGCCCATTTCCTTTGGAGTTATGAAACTGTGCCCACAACGAGTCAACGAGGAACGATTAAAACCATGGTTTTCAAACTTTGTCTTTCCACCCACCTACCTTTTAAGCAATCCCTTACTAATCACAGAGCACCGATGGCATAGGGAATACTTAAAGTGGTATGCGAGTGGAAAGAAAAAGGTTAAGAACCACTGCCGGACTAACTGAATGTCAGCTCTGGGAACTTGGTTCAATTTAAGCCCAGATTAAAGAGAGGGCTGTTCATCCTAAGTCATCTACACAAAGTGAATTTGAAGTTATTATAATCCACCTCCTGCTGGGCATGCACCCAATACACAAGCATCTAAATGGAGAGAGGGAATTTTATTCTGAACCTGCCTTTTGGCCTTGTCCATCATCACAGGTGAATCCATTTGCAAACATCGCACTATTTTTTAAAAGAAAAGAACAGCCAGGGTGTTCTCCGTATCCTGACCATCTCGTCCAACATTAATACAGATTTGCTGTGACTACAGTGGCCACATTTTAGCAGTGGTAATTGGCAAGGTGCCGTGATGGGATGTGAAAGGCTCCATGTTTATGCAATTCCTTTTATTTTCCCCCCACGGCTGATGCATGCGATGGCAAGTGTTCCACTGCTCAGCAGATGCCCTTGATTAGCCAGGTGCTGCATTGCACACAGAGCCCTACTAAAAGTAACTGCACTTCCCTTTAGAATGTTTTACATGGCCATTAAACCAAAGTACACACAGACAGAGCTCCTCTATGATGAAGATAGGGCAAATTAGGAGTTCCAATTTTCAGCCTCCTTCAGCTCACATTTTGGATGTTTCTGTTTTTAAAAGATATTACCTCGTCGCACAGAGGAATCAGCTGGTAAACATAGTATCCTGTGAGAATGCTGTGTTCACTCCATGCCAACATCACAAACACATTTCAAATTCATTTCATGTTTTGGCATCCAGGATATTTATAATCACTGCAAGCAGGAGAAAGAGAAACACAATCGAGCTTCTGACATCCATTTTGCAGAGGTTTGGTAGGGCACCAGATACCCTGATAAATTTCTACAGAGGTGTGGTGGAAAGTGAACTGACCAGCTGCATCACAGTCTGGTATGGGGATGCCCATACCCCTGAGCGTAAATTCCTTCAAAAGGTAGTGGGCATCACAAGCAAAACCCCTCTAGACGGAACGCTGCCATCAGAAAGCAGCAGCAATCATCAAAGATTCCTTTGTTCTCACTGTTGCCATCAGGGAAGAGGTCTAGGTGCCACCAGACTCACACCACCAGGTTCAGAAATAGCTGCTACCCCGCTACCATCAGACTCCTCAATGACAAACTCAATCAGAGACTCATTTAAGGACTCTTACGTGCACTTTCGAGATTTTCTTTTGTTCTCTCTGTATTTCACCGTGTTTGTTTACATGTTTACGCTGTGTACAGTTTATTTTTTGCACTGCCCATCAGTGGTAATTCTGCCATGCCCGTAGGAAAATGGAAATGCATGTACTCTGACAATATCTCTGCAATCTATTCTGCTCTTGCACCTCTCCTCTCTTCCCAGAAGATACGAATTCTAACTGAGAATCTCAGAACCCCTAAATTATCACTTCTCAGACTTCAGCAGTTAATTTTAGTGGGACTTTCAAACTTTGGTGTGCATAAGAGTACAATTTCTCACAGGAGCTACTGATTAAAAATTAATTATAATGATTAGTTCAATCTCTTCTGTGGCAGTGAGCTAAATTTTCCTCTCACACAACTTAACATCTGAGTGAAGCTCCTTGAAGTTGTAACTTTTTTCTTACTGTACATCAGAATTAACATTGAACAATCCTCAACACCAGAAAAACAAGACAGTAAATACAGAACAACCATTATCGGTTAAAAGTAAACATCAAAATCTGCAGATGCTGGGGTCTATCTAGTGCAGTGCACAAAAATGCTGGAGGAACTCAACAGGTCACACAGCATCCATAGGAAGTAAAAAGCACTTGATGTTCCGGCCCTGAACCCTTTGTCAAGAGTGTTGAAAATCACGCAGATGCCCGAATAAAAAGATTGGAGAGGGTAGGGCAGGGAGGAGAAGGGGAAGAGGCACAGACGAATAGGCCCGAGGTGGATGCAGGTGGGAGGGTAAAGGACAAAGAAGCTGAGAAGTGATGGGCGAAAGAGCAGAAAGTCAAGATACCTCTCTGATGGAAGGAAGGGAAGGAGACCGAAGGATGAGGGAAAGGACAAAGAAGCTGAGAAGTGATGGGGGAAAGCTAAGATACCTCTCTGATAGAAGGAAGGGAAGGAGACCGAAGGATGAGGGAAAGAGAGAGAGAGACAGAGGGAAGAGGGGTAATGGAAAATGGAGATCAATATTAATGCCAACTAGATTATAGGACTGTTTTTTGGTCATTGCGGTGGGTCTGGACAATCCAAAACAAATCTTACTCGATTCACGGCTCTGAATTTTCAGTTGTTTGTGGGAGCAACTCAGCTGCCAATGAGGCAATAAGGTAATGAGTCCTTGTGTCAAGCGTATATTTGCACTGATCCCATTTATTCTCTGCTCTTTCCCATCAGGTTCTACCATTTGGCCAAGCATTTAGGGCCATTTACGGTGATCAATTAATCTACCAAGTCCTTCAGATGTTAGAGAAAACTGGAGGCACTGGGGTAAACCACATGGTCAAGGGCAAAAACTCCATGCAGGCAACACCAGAGCCCAAGATGGCACCTGGTTCACCACAGCTATTAGTTACCACTCCACCATGCTGCCATATACTGTAAATGACAAGCTTAGAGCAGGGCATTGAGATTCTAAAATTGATAACCTGGCAGGGTAAATTGAAAATGGATCCAAGGGCTTCCTTCATCTATCATTTAACCTGCAATGTGATTTTATACTTCCCAAGGGTGATAATCAAGACCAAGATTTTCAGAAAAAAAGACTGGAGTTCTGTGGATAGGGATTAAAACGCCACTGCATGTTAAAAGGGAGGTATGTGGGGTGGGGAAGGGGGGAACCATGGAGTCCGGTAGAAAATTACAAGCATTATTAAAGAGATGAAAAGCAAAGTTACGAGTTATTAAAAAAGTGTTTGAAAAAGGCTGGCTGATAACAGAAAAGGAGAAAGGGCTTCGGTAAGCAAATTGAAAAGAATCATTAAAGTGGTGAAAGGTTGTTTTTTTTTTTTTTTTTTAAATTTTTTATTTTTCACACCATAAATCACAATAGCCATGATATACACTTTTTCTTTTCCACACATTTACAGTGACTTTTTCTCCCTCCCCCCTCCCTCCTCCCAAGCCACCCCCCACCCCCCCCCCCTCTCATCCATTTTAGGTATACAATCTAGGTTGCATTAATTCAGTTAGACAATGTTGTCATTCAACAAAAATACACCAGAAATTCTACTGAGTCCATTCTTTTCTTTTCTTCTCCTTCCATCAACTTAGGTAATGTTTGTTCCCGGTAGGTTTTCGCTATTGTATTTAATGTAAGGCTCCCATACTTGTTCGAATATTTCAATATTATTTCTTAAACTATATGTTATTTTTTCTAATGGAATACATTTATTCATTTCTATATACCATTGTTGTATTTTCAAATTATCTTCCAATTTCCAGGTTGACATAATACATTTTTTTGCTACGGCTAGGGCTATCTTGACAAATCTTTTTTGTGCATCTTCCAAGTCAATTCCAAATTCTTTATTTTTTATGTTACTTAGGAGAAAGATCTCTGGATTCTTTGGTATATTGTTTTCTGTTATTTTATTTAATATCTGATTGAGATCATCCCAAAATTTTTCTACTCTCTCACATGTCCAGATTGCATGAATTGTTGTTCCCCTTTCTTTTTTACATCGAAAACATCTATCAGATACTGTTGGGTCCCATTTATTTAACTTTTGCGGTGTAATGTATAGTCTGTGTAACCAATTATATTGTATCATACGCAGCCTCGTATTTATTGTATTTCTCATCGTTCCAGAGCATAACTTCTCCCATGTTTCCTTTTTTATCTTTATATTTAAATCTTGTTCCCATTTTTGTTTAGTTTTACCATTTGTTTCCTCATTTTCCTTTTCTTGCAGTTTAATATACATATTTTTTATAAATCTTTTGATTAACATTGTATCTGTAATCAATGCCTATGAATAACGCGGATTTCTCAAAATTTAAGGAGGAATCCCCATTCAGATGGCAAACGCAGGCAATAAGATACCTAGGTGTGCAAATAAACAAAAATCTAGGCCAATTATATAAACTCAATTACAATCCACTAATGAAAAAATTACAGGACGATTTAGAGCATTGGAAAGAGCTACCACTAACACTGATAGGAAGGATAAACTGTATTAAAATGAACATTTTTCCAAGGATACTATACTTATTTCAGGCATTGCCAATACAACTGACAGAAAAATTCTTCAAAGAGTTAAAGAAAATAATAAGGAGATTTTTATGGAGAGGGGGGAAACCGAGGATAGCACTAGATAAATTTACAGAATGGTATAAACAAGGAGGCTTACAATTGCCAAACTTCAAAAATTATTATAGAGCCGCACAATTAAGGTACCTATCAGATTTTTATCAAACAAGGGAAAAACCAGACTGGACGAGACTAGAATTAGATAAAATAGGGGAAAAGATACCTGAACACATATTATATAAATGGGACGAAAAATTGGTACAACATAGAACTTCTCCAGTATTACACCATCTCCTCAATATATGGAAGAAGATTCATGTAGAAAGAAATAAAATAAATTACCAAATACCAAAACTAATATTGACGCAAAATAAGCTACTCCCTTTTACAATAGACAACCTTGCCTTTAGAAAATGGGAAAAAAAAGGGATTAAAAGAATAGAAAATTGTTTTTCAGGAAGTAGATTCTTATCCTTTGAACAAATGAGAGATAAGTACAATATAACTGGAGATACAGCGCTGGCATATTACCAACTGAGATCCTACTTGAAAGATAAATTAGGAAGCAACTTGAGTTTACCAGAGGGAAGTAAAGTGGTGAAAGGTTTTGATGAGGATTTTAAAATACACTTCTGCAACCAACTTGGAAGCAAACATACTAGAGGATAGGAAATATTGTTGGAATTATCTGCGGGAAAAGAAAATTGGTTTTGAGAATATTACCAGGACTCAGATTAGATCAGTCACTGCTTTCTTGTACTGGGAAGCCTAAACCGTCGAATAAATTCAGAAAGCTGAATTTTTCAGTTCTCCTTACAAATGCAAATAATGCTTTTGGACAGCAGCCAATGTTATTCTTTGGTTTAAAGATAAACTGTGTAACCATCCACCAGAGAATGCCGTGCATACAGATCCTTGAATTTGTGCAACAAGGCATCTCACAGGAAGTTTGTGAAAAGTATTGAGCATGGCAGAAAAGACTGAATTTTGGAGAGAAAATCTGTTGATGCTTTGGAGGGATGAGAATGGCACTGCTTGCTTTGTAGATGTTTGGAAATCATGTAAACCGGTGACCAATGCCGATTTCACAGATGTTACTGAATATTCATTTAGGTGACATGATATCGAAGAAGATATTTTACAAAACAAGAATAACTATGAGAGAAGGAAAACATCAAAAGAACATGTTAACAAACAAAATATATTCAATATTCACTCAATAGAAAGATACTTGACTAGATACATCTCTGTCTGTTTCTTTCCATCTTAATGTCAGAAGTGGAGAACTCATTGAAGTGGCACGTAGTTAGATCCAGGCAATGTTCAGGCATGGACTGATAAGAAGCAAGTGACAAATGTGCCACAAAAGGTTCCAACTACTCACTTGGCTATACCAGCACTGTGTCCAGCGCATGCTACATCTCACTAGGACTTCCTCAAACACAATTGTAATACTCACTACAGACCAGAAACTCAACTGCATTCGTCATAAATGTAACAAAATTTGTTGCTTTGCGGCGCCATTGCAATCCAAATATTGCTATAAATTACATATCAAAAATAAACAAATATGAGAAAGTGAGCTCATGTCTTTGGTTCATTGTTCACTCAGGAATCTGATGGCAGAGAGGAAGAAGCTGTCCTTGTACCATTGGGTGCACATCTTCAGGCTCTGTACCTCCTACCGGATGGTAGCAGCGTGAAGAGGGCATGGCCTGGGTGGTGGAATCCAGACGGGAGTGCGGTAGAACACTCACCACATGCCTGGATAAGTGAATCTTTAACAAATGCATGAAGCCCAACGCCATCTAATACAAAGCAGCCTACTTGACTGACACATCAAACACTCATTCCGTGCACCACCCATAATTGCAGTGTGTACACCCTACAAAATCCTTTGCACTTAATCACCCAATACGTAGAGGAACCGACTCAGGACAGTGTAATACTGGATCTCCTGTTAGGGAATGAGATAGGTCAGGTGTCTGAGGTTAATGTTGGAGAATAAATTGGGTCTAGTGATCATAACTCTATTAGTTTTAGGGTAGTTTTAGGGAAGAGCAAAGAAGGGCCTAAAGTTAAGGTTCTAGATTGGAGAAAAGCAAATTTCGAAAGAATGAGAATGGCTTTGGGGAGTATTGAGCGGGACATGATTTTTTCAGGAAAGGATGTAAATGAAAAATGGAGAATATTCAAAGAAGATCCAGTGAGGATCAAAGGAAAGTCATAGGAAGCCTTGGTTTTTGAGGAATATTAGAAATTTGGTTAGGAGAAAGAGGGAGGTGTACAAGAGGTATAAACAGAAGGGTGATGAGAAATTGAAAGAGGACAACAAAGAGTGTAGAAAAAATCTTAAGAAAGAAATTAGAAAGGCCAAAAAAAGGCACGAAGAGGCTTTGGCAGGCAGAGTAAAAATAAATCCAAAGGTTTTCTATAGATACATTAAAAGTAAAAGATTAGTGAGGGATAAAATTGGACCCCTTGTAGATAGGGAGGGTAGGCTGAGTGAGAAGTCAGGGGAGATGGGGGAAATTTTAAATGGTTTATTTTCCTCGGAATTCACTAGGGAAAAAAATATTGTACCAGTTGAAGTAAAGAAAAATAGTGGGGAGGTCATGAATCATACAAGGATAACTAAGGAGGTAGTGATGGCAGTGTTAAAGATAAAGGTGGACAAATCTCCGGGTCAGAACAAAGGACACTCAGGGAGACTAGTGTATAGATAGTGGGGCCATTAACAGAGATATTTAGGATGTCACTGGTCACGGGGGTAGTGCCAGAGGATTGGAGGGTGGCTCATGTGGTTCTGCTGTTTAAGAAAGGGTCCAATGTAAGCCTGGAAATTATAGACCTGTGAGTCTGATGTCTGTGGAGTGTAAGTTGATGGAAAGTGTTCTGAGGGATGGCATTTACAAATATTTGGAAGAACAGGGATTGATAGGTAGTAATCAGCATGGTTTTGTCAGGGGTAGATCATGCTTAACAAACCTTATAAAGTTTTTCGAGGGGGTTACAAAAAAGATTGATGAAGGGAAGGCTGTGGATGTTGTCTATTTAGACTTTAGTAAAGCTTTTGACAAAGTTCCCCACAGGAGATTAGGAAAAAAGGTGGAGGCATTAGGTATAAATAAGGAGGTAGTGAAATGGATTCAGCAATGGTTGGATGGGAGGTGTCAGAGAGTACTGGTAGAAAATTGTTTGTCAAATTGGAGGCCGGTGACTAGTGGAGTTCCTCAGGGATTGGTCCTGGGCCCACTATTATTTGTTATATATATTAACGATCTGGAAGAAGGGGTGATAAATTGGATAAGTAAGTTTGCAGATGATATAAAGATTGGTGGTATTGTGGACAGTGAGGAAGATTACCGTAGCTTAAAAAGAGATATAGGAAAGCTAGACGAGTGGGCTGAGAAATGGCTGATGGAATTTAATACGGATAAGTGTGAAGTGTTGCATTTTGGAAAGGCAAATCTAAATAGGTCATATACATTGAATGGTAGACAATTGAGGAGTGCAGAGCAACAAAGGGATTTAGGAGTTAGGGTAAACAGTACCCTCAAAGTTGATACTCAGGTAGATAGAGTGGTGAAGAAGGCATTTGGAATGTTGGCCTTCATAAATCGGAGTATTGAATTCAAGAGTTCGGATGTTATGATGAAATTGTACAAAGCATTGGTGAGGCCAAGTTTGGAATACTGTGTGCAGTTTTGGTCACTGAATTATAGGAAGGATATAAACAAAATAGAGAGAGTGCAGGGAAGCTTCACGAGAATGTTGACTGGATGTCAGGGTTTGAGTTACAGAGAAAGGTTGAGCACCCTGGGGCTTTTTTCTCTGGAGCGTAGAAGATTGAGGGGGGATTTGATGGAGGTGTTCAAGATTTTAAAAAGGGACAGAGAGAGTCAACGTGAATAGGCTTTTTCAATTAAGAGTGGGGGATATTCAAACCAGAGGCTATGGTTTGAGATTGCAGGGGGAAAATTATAAGGGGAACATGAGGGGAAATTTCTTCACGCAAAAGGTAGTTGGGATGTGGAATAAGCTTCCGGCAGAGGTGGTTGAAGCAAGGATGTTATTTATATTTAAGGAAAGACTGGATAATTACATGAAGGGGAGAGGATTGGAGGGGCATGGACCAGTGGGACTAGGAGTGTGGGGATTTGTTCCGGCATGGACTAGTAGGGCCAAACTGGCCTGTTCTGTGCTGTATATGGTTATATGGTTAAATCCCAAAACTGCATCTTCAAGAAAAAGGGCAGCAGATACATTGGGAAAACCGCCCTGCACTGGTTTCTCTCCAATTCATGTACCATCCTGCCTTGGAAATATATCGTTGCTCCTTCATCATTGATGAATCTGAATGCTGGAGCTCTCCACTCAATGCTACTGAGTTTTACCATCACCACATAAACTACAATGGTTGATGAAAGGTGGTTAAACAAAAACATTTGCAGATGCTGGGGTTGTATGTAATGCTGGAGAAACTTAGCAGATCACAGGGCATCCATAGGAAGTAAAGGGTAACCAACGTTTCAGGCGTGGGACCTTTATCGGGTATCCGAAGGGCACAGTCCCAAAATATTGGTTACCCTTTACTTCCTATGGATGCTTCGTGATCTGCTGAGTTTCTCCAGCATATTTGTGTGTTGTTAATGAAAGACAGATTCCTCACTTCCTTATCAAGGGCAATAAGGAACTGATCATGAATACCAACCTTGCCAGAGACACACTCAACATGGGAAATGAACACAAAGGGAGGAGGAGTCACGTGATGGAGTAGTGGCCGGACGGTGAACTCCAGCCCTCTCCAGAAAAGTCGGGAAAAACAAAGGAAAACACAAAGGCACAGAAATAAAAGTTACAGAAAAGTGAGTATAAAGGTAGAAAGAAGATGGCGACAAAAAAAGAAAAATCGAAAGCAACGGTAAGAAGAGAGGAAGAGAAGACAAAGGAGGAAAAAGGTGAAGGCCTTACCTGTCCGAAGAGGCCCGCTGCGGAGAGAGAAACCCGCTCCCTCAGGTCGGTAAATAATGGACTACAAAAATGGCTCGCAGAGCCGAGTAAAAGTGCGCAACCGCGCATGCGTGATACTTCGCGCATGCGCAATGCGAATGAAAAAAAACACACCGACGGGAGGGGGGACCAGCTCGGGAGTCGATCTCCACAGCCGGCAACGACAGCTGCAGAACACCTGCAGCAAGAAGAGACCACAGAAGACAATAGAAACAAGAAAGAAGAGGAGGAAAGGGCACCAAAGCAACAACAGATGGTCAACCCAGAGGAAGAAGAAGAGGAAGAGTACAGGGAAATAGAAGAAGAAAAGAAAGGCAAGGTAAAGGATATACTTGCTCTTATTAAAGGATACATGGAGTCATTTAAAGAATGGCAAACACAGGAATTTAAGGATTTAAGAAAAAGAATAAACAACACAGAAGAGAAAATAAATAAAATGGAGATGACCTTAACAGAAATGGGAAAGAAAATGGACAAGATGGAAGAGCGGGCAGTAGCCGCAGAAATGGAGGTAGAAGACTTAAAAAAGAAAGTGGAGAAATCTAATAAAAAAACTAAAGAGACACAAGAACTACTAGCTCAAAAAATAGATACAATGGAAAACCATAACAGAAGAAATAACATAAAGATAGTGGGCCTTAAGGAAGATGAAGAAGGCAAGAATATGAGGGAGTTTATAAAAGAGTGGATCCCTAAGACCCTAGGATGTCCAGAACTACAGCAAGAAATGGAAATAGAAAGGGCACATAGAGTATTGGCCTCTAAACCACAACCACAACAAAAACCAAGATCTATTGTAGTAAAATTCCTAAGATATACTACAAGAGAAAAGGTACTGGAGAAGACAATGGAAAAAGTAAGAGAGGGCAACAAACCACTGGAGTATAAAGGGCAAAAAATCTTCATTTATCCAGATATAAGTTTTGAACTCCTAAAGAAGAGAAAAGAGTTCAATACAGCAAAGGCGATTTTATGGAAGAAAGGGTATAAATTTATACTAAAGCATCCAGCGGTATTGAAAATATTTATTCCAGGACAACAAAACAGACTATTCTCGGATCCAGAAGAAGCACGAAAATTTGCAGAACAATTACAAAAATAGACTGAGGGATGAAGACGGGTAATGAGAGTAAAAATGATCACGATTGATATGTATGCGGGTAAAGAGGTATAAGAGTGAATAGAGACAATGAGCATACATGAATGTATCTGTACTTAGAGGAAAATATAGATAGTATAGACAAGAATTAATAAGGGAAGGTAATGGAATAGAGAGAATAAGGAGGGAATTAAAAGAGTGACCTTTGTGACATATGAAAAGTGAAATCTTTTCTGGGGGAGGCGGGGTGGGGGGAAATAGCGGTCACTGCAAAATCAGTTGACGCTTGCGAGTGGATTCGCAAATCCAAATGGAGAGGGGAGATGTGGTTGTCCGACAAGGGATAAAGGACAACTCAGGAGGTGAAGGGGAGATTGGGGATAAATAAGATAGAAATAGGAGAATAAGGAAAATGTTGGATGTTGTAGGAATGTTGTCTTATAAAGAGTTGAAAATAAGAAAACAGAAATGGAAAAGGTGGAAAGGTAATGATGGAAAAACGGAAAGAGAAGATAAACAAAATATAAAAGGGCTACGCTGAACTATATGTCTTTAAATATTAATGGAATACATAACCAAATTAAAAAGGAAGAAACTACTAAATTTAAATGAATAAATGTCTTTCTTTGGCTTGGCTTCGCGGACGAAGATTTATGGAGGGGGTAAAAAGTCCACGTCAGCTACAGGCTCGTTTGTGGCTGACAAGTCCGATGCGGGACAGGCAGACACGATTGCAGCGGTTGCAGGGGAAAATTGGTTGGTTGGGGTTGGGTGTTGGGTTTTTCCTCCTTTGCCTTTTGTCAGTGAGGTAGGCTCTGCGGTCTTCTTCAAAGGAGGTTGCTGCCCGCCAAACTGTGAGGCGCCAAGATGCACGGTTTGAGGCGATATCAGCCCACTGGCGGTGGTCAATGTAGCAGGCACCAAGAGATTTCTTTAGGCAGTCCTTGTACCTTTTCTTTGGTGCACCTCTGTCACGGTGGCCAGTGGAGAGCTCGCCATATAACACGATCTTGGGAAGGCGATGGTCCTCCATTCTGGAGACGTGACCCATCCAGCGCAGCTGGATCTTCAGCAGCGTGGACTCGATGCTGTCGACCTCTGCCATCTCGAGTACTTCGACGTTAGGGATGTAAGCGCTCCAATGGATGTTGAGGATGGAGCGGAGACAACGCTGGTGGAAGCGTTCTAGGAGCCGTAGGTGGTGCCGGTAGAGGACCCATGATTCGGAGCCGAACAGGAGTGTGGGTATGACAACGGCTCTGTATACGCTTATCTTTGTGAGGTTTTTCAGTTGGTTGTTTTTCCAGACTCTTTTGTGTAGTCTTCCAAAGGCGCTATTTGCCTTGGCGAGTCTGTTGTCTATCTCATTGTCGATCCTTGCATCTGATGAAATGGTGCAGCCGAGATAGGTAAACTGGTTGACCGTTTTGAGTTTTGTGTGCCCGATGGAGATGTGGGGGGGCTGGTAATCATGGTGGGGAGCTGGCTGATGGAGGACCTCAGTTTTCTTCAGGCTGACTTCCAGGCCAAACATTTTGGCAGTTTCCGCAAAGCAGGACGTCAAGCGCTGAAGAGCTGGCTCTGAATGGGCAACTAAAGCGGCATCGTCTGCAAAGAGTAGTTCACGGACAAGTTTCTCTTGTGTCTTGGTGTGAGCTTGCAGGCGCCTCAGATTGAAGAGACTGCCATCCGTGCGGTACCGGATGTAAACAGCGTCTTCATTGTTGGGGTCTTTCATGGCTTGGTTCAGCATCATGCTGAAGAAGATTGAAAAGAGGGTTGGTGCCAGAACACAGCCTTGCTAAATTTAAATGAATAAATGTATTCCATTAGAAAAAATAACATATAGGTTAAGAAATAATATTGAAATATTCGAACAAGTATAGGAGCCTTACATTAAATACAATAGCGAAAACCTACCGGGGACAAACATTACCTAAGTTGATGGAAGGAGAAGGAAAGAAAAGAATGGACTCAGTAGAATTTCTGGTGTAATTTTGTTGAATGACAACATTGTCTGACTGGCTTAATGCAACCTAGATTGTATACCTAAAATGGATGAGAGGGGGGGGTGGGGGGTGGTTTGGGAGGAAAGGGGGGGGAGAAAAAGTCACTGTATATGTGTGAAAAAGAAATAGTGTATATCATGGCTAATGTGATTTATGGTGTGAAAAATAAAAAAATAAAAAAAAAGGAAATGAACACAAAGGTCAAGTGCACTGCTGGGGCTGCTCAGTGTAGTGCAGCCGACTCCTCGACTCTGCATTCTGTGGTCCCATCCTTCATCCGTGAGGCAATTATTGAGTCAGTGAGAGATCCCTTGAAAATTTTCAGGATGAAAATGTCTGAGTTGACAGAGGGGGAATGATGAAGACTGATTACATTGGAACATAAAGAGTCGGCCACTCTGCACCTTAAACCTGCCTCACCATTTCAGGACAATCAAGACAGACCGGGTCCGGCGCTCATCTCCACCTCTGTGCCACTCCTCTGAAACATTACTGTGTCTCACAGCAAGCTGATAGGCCAATACAGGACAATGACTCAAGGGTAGGCAGACATGGGCAAATTCTACTGCTCTTGATGCTTTAACAGGTAACGACAGAGTTGGCCAGGTTGATACCAAATCAGAATGTTGGGCAAGAAGATAAACTTGCAGATTTTACACGGGAGACCCCAATTAAAATGGTATTGGCATCAATGGGAATTGAAAGAAACCAAGGCATTTCATTTAATTAAAGTTAATTCGGCAAAATAATGTGTCTGACTTCTGTCTGCAGTTGCAAAACGGAGGATGTAGCAGCTACTATGTGAGGAGCAGATTTAAGATTGCAGAACATACAGTGTTATCGTGCGAGAAAGGGATGGCTTAGTTACGACCACCCACTATTTCCAATTTGCATTTTATATTCAACTGTTGTTTGCTGAACGTTAACAGCCAGATGAGTCACACAGTTGCAATGGGACAGAGTTCAAGATACCCAGATATCCACCAGCCCGAATTATTGCCATTAATACTGCTTGGAATCAGTCCAACTTGTAACCCTGATAGAATCATCCAACTGCCATGAAGATGGAAGAGGTTATTCAGTTAAACGGGTGAGCGTTGGCTTTCTGTTGGGTGGTCTAGTGAGGGCTGTTGGCTTCCCCTCATCTTTGGAATTCACTGTTCAGCTTTCTCAAGTCAAGTTTATTGTCATCTGATGCACAAGTACGAAACAGCCCTTGATCCAAACAAAGCATGCAGACACACAACCAGACATAATCACATACAGACAAGCAATATACATGCAGGACAAGTATTTTGTCTCTACAAATAAATAAATATTGTTCCATGAACATGAGAACCTTGGATTAGTTAATGTGAGCAGTTCCTTTGGTCGTTGTATACTCTCACTGTCCGTGGGAAGAAGCTGTTCCTTAGCCTGGTGGTGCTGGCTCTGATCCTCCTGTATCTCTTTTCCGACAACAGCAGCTGAAAGATGCTGTGTGTGGGGTGGAAGGGGTCCTCAATGATTTTGCACGCCTTCTTCGGACAACGATCCTGGTGGATCATGTCAATGGAAGGCAGGGGGGTTTGGAGGGAGCATCCAGTGATCTGCTCTGCCACTCTCATGGCCCTGTGGTTTGATCTCTGATCCATTTCTCTGCACCAACTGAACCACACTATGATCCAGTCGGCCAGGACAATCTCGATAGAGCTCCTATACAAGGGTGAACAGTTACCAAAACAGACTTCCTCTGTTCCCACCACTCCAAAACATAACCTTTGCTAGAACAATCTATAATGCTCAACTGGCTGAATAATTAAGTAGCAGTTCTTTGTCAGGGGGTTGGGGGGGGGGGGGGGTGCGGGGAGTGGTCAGACACTCTTGAATCCCAATTAACTCAATACACCTGGCTTCTGATTAATGGATCACTCTGGTCTCCTAAGCCATTGGGAAGAGTTTTCCTTGCCTTGTTAAGTTGATGAGCTTTCCAAAATGTATCTAAGACAATTCTTTCTTTTCTTTGGCTTGGCTTCGCGGACGAAGATTTACGGAGGGGGTAAAAGTCCACGTCAGCTGCAGGCTCGTTTGTGGCTGACAAGTCCGATGCGGGACAGGCAGACACGGTTGCAGCGGCTGCAGGGGAAAATTGGTTGGTTGGGGTTGGGTGTTGGGTTTTTCCTCCTTTGCCTTTTGTCAGTGAGGTGGGCTCTGCGGTCTTCTTCAAAGGAGGTTGCTGCCGCCAAACTGTGAGGCGCCAAGATGCACGGTTTGAGGCGATATTAGCCCACTGGTGGTGGTCAATGTGGCAGGCACCAAGAGATTTCTTTAGGCAGTCCTTGTACCTTTTCTTTGGTGCACCTCTGTCACGGTGGCCAGTGGAGAGCTCGCCATATACCACGATCTTGGGAAGGTGATGGTCCTCCATTCTGGAGACGTGACCCACCCAGCACAGCTGGATCTTCAGCAGCGCGGACTCGATGCTGTCGACCTCTGCCATTTCGAATACTTCGACGTTAGGGATGAAAGCGCTCCAATGGATGTTGAGGATGGAGCGGAGACAACGCTGGTGGAAGCGTTCTAGGAGCCGTAGGTATTAGTAATTCTAGGAGCCGTAGTAATTAGTTAATTATTGAAGCTACCATATTTAATGAATGATACAAATGGATCTGTATCCCACCCGTCATGAATTAAACTCCATTTTCAGTTTGAACTGAACAAGTAAATGCATTCTTTTGTCAAACTTCCTGATTGGAAGTCCATGAAAGGCCACAAACTACTGCTCAACTCATCAACTTGGAAATTCAAATCCAACTTAAGTGGCTAATTGTTTTGAAGTAATTCTGAAAAAATGGCAGCCATCGATTGCCAAGAAATCAGATCTAATCTCTCTCCAGTCTTTATTCAGATGCCTTCCTTTATTTTTTTGCTTATACTTGGGAAAAAAAAGGGCTAAGGGCCAAAACGTCGGTGATATATCTTTACCTCCCATGGAGGCAGAGTTCCTCCAGCATTTCTGTGCATTTTTGTCACCACCAGACTCCTCACCTCTACTATTTCTGCCATCTACTATGTGATCCCACCTCCTGACACATATTCCCCTCTCCGCTTTCTGTGGGGACAGCTCCCTCCGTGACTTCCTTGACCACTCCTCCCTCTCCATCAATCGCCTCCTTGGCACCTACAGGAGATGCCTCACTTGCAAGCACACCTCTTCTCTCACAACCATTTGGGGCCCCAAATCAACCTTCCAAATGAAGCAACATTTAACTTATGAATATGTTGGGATCATCTACATCACCTGGTGCTCCCTTTGTGGTCTCCTCTACGTCAGAGAGCAGATTGGGAGATCACTTCACTGAGCACTTCAGCTCTGTCTGTCACATAGCATGGATCTCCCAGTGGCCATTCATTTCACTTCCCCACCCCATTCCCTTGCTGACATACATGTCCATGGTTTCTTGCGCTGCCAGAATGAGACCACCTGCAAATTGGAGGAACAGCACCTCATAGTCTGTCTGTGCCCCTTCCAACTACATGGCAATAACATTGACTTCTCCAGCTTCCGTTAGACAGCCCTGCACCTTTCCCCATGTCTCCTGTCCTCTCACTCTCTTCCCTTTTCCGTCTCCTTTCAGAGCCAAAATCAATTCCCAGCTTTTTTTTCTCCTGTCCTTTTATCATATCCAATTAACACCTTTTGTCTTTTGATCTGCACCCCTTCCCTTCCCAACGTAACTGGGGTTCAAATCTGGCGCTGACTTCCAGTACCTGTATTGATTTCCCCAAGTGCTCCGGTTTCCTCCCACCCTTCAAAACGTACCGGGGATGCAGGTCAATTGGGCAGCATGGGCTCGTAGACCGAAAGGGCCTGTTACTGTGCTGTATGCCTAATCTTTTTTAAAAATGGGGTGGTGGGAAGGGGGTAAGCCCCAGCACCCTGTCAGAATCTCCGGTCTATTTTGCTTTAAACTTAATTCGCAGGATACGGAAGATATTACAAGCATTCTACTGCATACACGAGGACTTCTCAAAGCAGTCCGTGTGGCTTATGGAAATTCTAAACAAGCCTTTTCCACAGCTTCAGCTTGCAAAAGCCTTTGGAAATAATTACTGTGATCTGAACAGTTGTTGATCATGTTTGAAAATAATTGGCTGGCACCAACATCTGACCAAATCACAGCAGCTGTGTTTCTTCTGAAGCAGCTTTGAACTCCTCTCAAGCTTTGCAGACAACTGCGGAGTGTTCTTCCTGGTTACAACTGACTCATTTGTTGGGGGATTTAAAAAAAGCATGTTGACTTTGGTATCAAGAAATCGAACTCTTTGCTTCCTAAATTTGCATGCACTCCACCTTCACATCTCTGTCAACCCTCAAGTGATTACATATTACCATGCAAGACTGTGGACAATGCACAAGGGTTTCTGGGCTTCCTAATGGATCCAGCTCATTACAAATAACTAGACAGCTCTCTACTGGAGGAAAGATCTAGTTTTCCCTTTAATAGAACTTTTACTGGCCTCCTTGCTACCCTGCTCCAAATGCAGGTCAAATCTTGAATCTGTAGTGCAAAGATTTCCTCAAGTCATATTTCTCCTTTCCTTTTTTAAAAAAAATTATATAATCGAGTTTAGCATTTAAACTTTCCTCAAAATTTTGTATGTAACAAATAATCTCGTATACAGGCAAGTAAAACTGTACAAAAAAAAGAAAAAAAACTGACAGAACTACATCGACAGTTCCTTGATCCACATAAGTATATTTCTCCCTTAAACACTTATTCATTTTACGCAGAAGCAGATATATAACAAGATATTAGGCATTGCACAAAAGAATGCATCAACATTACTGGGGAAATGAAGGCTGCTGTTGAACCACAAAAGGAACAAAGTCATACTTAATGCAACACAAAAGCCGAGTGGAATACTGGAAACGATTGAAACCAATAATTGGGTGAAGTCTTTGCGTGAACTCTAATGCTTTATCGGTATGGGTCTGTCAGTAGAATTTGTGGTGGAACCTCTGCCTCAAGAACATTGCCTGTGACTTTTTGTAACACATTCAGGGCAATTCCTTCCAATTATTTGAATTGTGTTCCTTTCCAACATGACATTAATCTTCGCATTCTTGTAACATTTACTTTCTTCCCCAATTTTACTCATTTAAGCCAAAGCGAAACTGCATTCAAGAAGTGGAATAGGTTGAGAGCACAGTGAGAAAAGGGAGAATTGGCAGTGAGCTCCTTGATGCAGATACGACAAACAGTGTGCCAAGGTAATGAGCAGGCCAGTCTCAGACAAGGGTATAAGCCACCTCCATCTTTGACCTCCACACCTGAACATCAGCAAGAACAGGAAGGGGCTCAACTAAAAAAGCTCCCTGCCACTGATCAACATACTGAAGTCACTGCCTTTTAGTTCGAGGGCTTGGGACTTGGGTCTCAATAGGTTGTATCATCTTCAGGATAAGAGGAATGGAGAAAACATAGAGGGAAATACTTCCAGGGAAGAATTTATATGATGTTTCAGTCAGAGCCTCCTTCAGTGATTGGGCTCCAACACAAATAATCTGGTAACCGGCAAAAGGGAAATTAGATTATGACAAGATATGGCACTCAATCAACTGATTCCTGACTTAATGTGGTGCAGAAATTTTCCACCCAATAAAAATAATACTTGGCATTTTGCAAGATGGATATTAGTGAATTACTAGCCAGTAATCAAATTCCACAATTCAGATGATGTGATATAGTCTGACATCTGAACCTCTTATTAAATTTTCGACTAAAATTCATTAATATTATTTCTAAAACTAAGGTTTCTTCAAGATACTGATTCTGCCCCCCCACCTTTGCAGGGAGTTTACTGGTCCTGGTACTAAGTGTGGTGAGAATTTTCAGAAACTACTTTACATGATCAGGTGACAAGCCCAAGAACACGGACTCCTTGGATTGATTGCCACAGCAGGGAGAAGGGCATAAAATTTCCATTCCATTTTATTCTGTGGACATTTTTCACTTGTCTCCTTCAAAATACAGCGATTATGATTTCAACAATTCCTTTTCTAAAAAGTCTTTCATGCTCCAGCATGAAATCCAGTGATCTTAATAAATTGTAACCTTTCCTCACTGTCTTTCCTTATCCGGAATCAAACTTCTTTACAATTTTAACCCACTTCCCAGGAAATATCTTTAATAAAGATCATGCTTTGCTTTGCTTTTGTGGAAAGCTTACAGCAAGTCAAATTTCTCCTCACAACTGTAATCTCTCATCTCCGTAATATCCTGGAGACCTTACTCCTCCCGTAAGGTTTTAATATCCTTTCCAAATGCACACCAGATTAAATCTGCAATCACAATTGATCTGCAAATGCAATTGTCCTTTTATAGGCTTTGGGTCTGAGATCACAAGATATAGGAGCAGAAAAAGGCCATTTGGCCCATCAAGTCTGCTCTGCCATTCAATTACGAGCTAATCCGCTGACCACTTGGCTCCACTCCCCTGCCTTCTCCACATAACCTTTGATACCCTGACTATTCATATAACTATCAATGCCTGTCTTAAATACACCCAATGACTTGGCCTCCAGAGCTCCCTATGGTGTCAACCTCCAGAGATTCACCAAAGAAATTCCTCCGCTTCTCTGTTTCAAATGGGCGCCCTTCAATCCTGAAGTTATGCCCTCTTTCCCCAGACTCCCCTACCATGGGAAACAACTTTGCCACATCTATTCTGTCCAGACATTCATGTTTCTTCCCCCACCCCCCCCCCCCCCACTCATTCTTCCGAATTCAGACAATCATATATGCAGAGTGACCTTGAATATTACAGTCAGGGTCTGTACTGAGTACTTTAATGCTGTTTTCAGGTCAAGGTTACTTGTTGACATCTCCCAGGCCACATTAAACTCCGGCTAGTGGCAAGTAAATGGAGCGGGGGGAAAAAAAGTGTTTGATCCCGGTTTCACAATCTCCTTTAGTAATTATTTTCCTGTTGAAGGTACGGTACTTCCTATTTCTTCCTTTTCTCTCAATGTGCATTCACACAGGCATTAAATTGCATTTGTCATATGTCAATCTATTCTACCCAACTCAGGCTCATCATGTTTTTGTGGTTTGCTTACCCTCCAGACAAGATTCAGTGCTGTGTACCAATAGTCAAATGCAAATAAGTCACTTACACAGAAGTGGATGCAAAGACCGAAAGTTCCATTCTCAATCGATCTTCCATCCAAATGAAATCTTATAAATCCCAAATCCCAATTGCTGGTTTGGCCAGATATCTTTCCTGTGGGCCTGGCTATTGAACATGCAACTGGCAGACTCCATGCACACAATGCCTCAGATTCTCTGTGTTAACTGCAATGGATAATTGTGGGAAATGTTGAAGAAGTGTTTTATTATTCAAATTGAGGATGGTGTCATTTTCCCACGATAGCAATTCCAAGCATTGATTTTTTTTAAAATTATCTAGGTTCTTTATTGAATTACTTCTTAAATTTATCTTCACTATAAAATGTCACCTTGGCTCATTTGGTATTATTCTCACCCCTTGACCGTGCGTTCGAGACCTACCCCAGAGAATTGAACCACAAAGTGCATGCTGGGCTCCAGGTAGTACGGAGGGAGGTCTGCACATACCACTGCGAATATTGACCAACGACTTGGTCAATCCGCATCAAATAAATTGAAGCAGAAATGATCCTCTGTTTGTGTTAACCATGCAATGTGTGCGGGGTAAATAAAGAGAGAAAATAGGAATTTGAAAAGGTTCTCAAAGCCTGACCTACCATTCAATATGATAATGAGTATTTATCTTGCAATAAAATATTCCTGTTCTCCCATGCTCTCCTTAATGCCTTTGGCAGCTGGAGATTTAGCCATCTCCTCCTTAAATATATTCATTGACTTGACCTCGTTAGTCTTCAATGAATTTCATAGGTTCACCATTCTTTCAGTTAACAAAATTTCTCCTTCTCATTTGCTTTGTAATGGGAGTCTGTGACCTCTTGTTCTGGGCACCTCATCCTGCCAGGTGAAACATTCAGTCTGCCCAAACCTTCCAGAATACTCAGCAAGCTTCTCTCTCACTCTTAAATTCAAGTGAACACCAACCTGGTTGACTTAATCACAAAACATGCGATAATCTGTTGGGCAAACCTTAGATGCACTTCCTCTGTGGCAAGTAGAGCCATTTTAGTTGAGGAGATCAGAGCAGCACACAAATATTCCAGGCACAGACTTACCAAGCCCTGCTAGAACTGCAGTTATAGATCATTGCTGCCGTACTCTAATCCTCTTGCTATGAAGGCCAACATCCACATGCCTGCCTCATCGGCTTATTTGTTTCCACCCAAGCTTTTTTTGTACACTTTTCAGTCTAATATTTCAATCACACATCACTTTGTTTTTCCTTCTGAAATTGATAACCACATTTTATCTAAGTCAAAGTGCATCTGCCATGTTTTTGTTCAGCCACTCAATCCAAGTCACCTTGAAGCCTCTTTGCATCATCCTCAATTCGAAAACTCACCCAGTTAGGTTTCATCACCAAACATTTCATTCTGCTGGGATTAGTAAAGGATTGCTTAAGGTGGTCTGTGAGTGGAAAAAAAGGTTTGAAAACCACCTGTTTTAATCGTACCTCATTGACTTGTTATGTGCATGGTTTCATAACTCCAAAGGAAATGGGCCAATGACAATTTTTTTCAAGCAAAATATTTCAATTACAATTGGGTCAAGAGCAGTGATCCTCAACCGTCCCCCCCCACTCACATACCATCTTAAGCAATCCCTATAACAAAGCACTGAGGGAATGGAGATTGCTTAAGGTGGCATGTGAGTGGAAAGAAAAAGTTTGAAAACCACTGGTTTAGACGAATATGCGTAAGCAATTGGGATGAGCTCAGGTAAAACCACTTGGATGAGTTGGGCCAAAGGGCCTATTTCTATGCAGTAAAACTCTGATCGTAATTCATAAAAACTCTCGATTTTAACAATCCCAATTTGCTTTGAATAACTCTGTGCTAGCAGTTTGCGATTTTACCTTGTAGCTTGAGATGCTCACTGCTTTAATCTTGAATTATAGATTTTAAGAGCTTGCTTACATTTATCACTGCCGCCCACCCTAACCCTACATTGTTCCTGGTGAATGGAAAGTAGCCAGTTTGCATATTCAAGTTGAACTAAAGTCATTATTCTCTCCTCTCCTCTTTAAAACCATCAGGTGATTTATCTACCTTCCAAGTTGTGTAATTTATTTTTCCTTTCTCCGTCTACACATTCAAATGCACCATCATTTTGGCATAAAACCTAATATATATTTGTGAACGTATGTCTGTTTGCTTGTCTAGAAATGCCCAAGGAGGTTCAGTTGGGGTAACATTTGATGCTGAATTTAACCGTTAAGGCCATTGGAAATTCGAAGAATTTGAATGAAGATTTTTGGGATATTTGTTTCAACAATGCTGGGGATCTTGCTAGTCTAATATATCCTTACCAAGACTCAAGTTATGGACATCAAAGATACCTAACCAAAGTTTCAGGCTTGAGCCCTTCATCAAGGCATGAGCAAAATGTAGGCGGACACCTACAGCTTTTTAATTCAATTTATTTATTTTTACACTCAATAAACCATATTGACCAAAATACATAGACATTTTTCTCTTGAATATATAGTGTCATTTTCTCCCCTTTTTCCCCCCTCCCTCTCCCCCCTTCCCATTTATACATGTTTGTTATAAATTTTTAAATGATCATTGTGAGCTTGCTCACACCTTGATGAAGGGCTCAAGCCTGAAACTTTGGTTAGGTATCTTGATCTTTGCGATTATAAAGTACACACTGTTCGACCTGCTGAATTTCTCCAGCTTTGTGCCTTTACTTCAATCACTGTGTCGGCAGACTTTTGTGCTTTACTCCAACTATGAATGTTAGCTTCCTTCTCCAACTATTCATAAGCCCTGATAACTCAAGTTACTCTGTGCCTTTATGTTCCCTTATTTGTTCCTTTATCCCTGCTCTCCCTGTTCTTTAGGTCTTTGATCCAGTATCATTGCTTCTGGCTTAAATTGTGCGGTTTTAACCTCTCATAAATTTGGACTTTGGTCCAAATCATTTCACTCTGCATCTAAAAAAAACTGAAGCATGAGATGAATTGTTGTTATTTCACAGAATAATGTATATTTCTTTAACAGTTCCCCAGTGCTGTCTTTGCTCTGTCTCCATTAACTAACATGGGTCAGATCCCTTTCCTCCGCTTGTATTTCTACTCCTTCAGCCATTAGCTCTGCCCCTTCGTCACCCTGCTCCACATGGTCAATGAACCTAATTAATAGCGTTCACCATTTCTCAATTGCTTCCCTCTTCTATTTGGAGAACTAAATGGACCAAGACTTTCTCATTTGCTCTTGTGCAAAATATTGAAGCAAGATGGTGTCGAAGAATTTTCTAAAATCTCTTCCCAAACAAACCTGGTTAATAGCAATTTAAAGTTTTAAATTTCTTTTTTCTTTTGAAATTTAGAAAAACAGCACAGTAACAGGCCCTTCCAGCCCACAACCCCGTGCCGCCCAAATACGCCACAACTCCTGTACGTTGGATAGGTGGGAGGAAACCAGAGCCCTCAGAGGAAACCGAGACAGACACAAGGAGAACGTACAAACCCCTTACAGAAAGGGCCAGATTTGAACCCGGGTAACTGGCACTTTAATAGAATTGCACTCACTACAACGCTTTCAGTGCCACCCGTGTTGAGAACAAGACTACCAGTTTGTTATTAACATCTGTCGGAGGAAGAAATCAGAGACCTACAATTGTGGTCGACTCCGAAAGCACTCGATTGTTGCAAAGTTATCATATTTCAATAGATCAGCCAGCACCAATCCATTTCATTGAATTCAGACACAGCAATATTACCCCCAGATTAAATGACATGACAGAGTCCCATACAAATATCTGGGATTGGTGAATCAAGTGATGTGAGTTTTTCCACAGTTTAGTGAGGCAACAACCTGACAGTTCCACTCACAGTATCATAAACTACAGCTGTGCCAAGCCCATCCATCATAATATTTAGGTACACCTTGCCTCACCACAGATGGCAGCACTGCAGGACGCTGTCCAGAGACAGCGACCCAGGGAGTCTTCAACATTGGCTCCAGACCCTATCAGGTATCATAGCATCAAGTCAAACGCAAACAAGGAAGCCTCTGCCTCAGTACCACCTCCTGTCCTCTCGCAGCTGATAAATCAGTGCTCTTCCATTTTAAACAACACTTGGAATCAGCTCAGCAAGGAACAAGAGCCCTCGGTTGGACTGAGTGGAGGAATGTCAATGTTCATCATCAAAAGTGGTATGGTTGCACTAAACTTACAAAGTCTTCCAAGGCCATAGCTGCCAGAACGATTGTGTGGCAATTAGTAAATGAAGGGCTAAATGTACTTGACCTCATCCTTGCTGGTCCACCAACATCAGATATACAGGCATCTCATCATGTCAGCATTAGTAGAAATGATCACCACCAAAGTCAAGTATATGAGAATAGGCTCAACAGATTTGGTAACTCCAAACCTCCCAAGTAACCCGTGGACCAGAGCAGCAGCAGACCTTCAGCAGCATAGACCTCAATCGACCATTACCCTCAAACCAGGGGATTAAACCCCGGTTCAATGAAGCCACCCTAAAAAAGTGATGAAACTGCAACGCAGAATCACATGCATAACAAACAGCAAGAACAGTATTCAACAGTCAGAGCAAGGCATCTTCACAAGCAACGGATCAGATCGAAACTCTGCAACCCTGCCATATTGACTGCAAACAAGCAGGAAAAGGCTCTCAGAGATTGAACTACAACAATGAGGCCCAGCACGAGAACACTGAAGGCAAGGTGGAAATATTTGTTACCATGTGAAGCCAGAAGTGCCATGGCTAAATCCATCCCAGCATCCGCTCCTCCGCCTCATGTCCTGAGGCCAATGGCTTCCACCATCAAGCAGGACAGGTCCCTCAGGTTCACCACCAACAGCTAGCTCCCTCCCTGTCTCACACACCATCCTGCTTGGAAATATATCATTGTTCCTTCGTCATCACTGGGTCTAATTCCTGGAACTCCCAACACACAAACATGACTAGAATACCTTCGCCGGACAATCTGCAGCAGTTCAAGAAAGTGGATCATTATCTCCTCCTTGAGGGCAATCAGGGAGAGGCAGTATCCCTGGGTTCAATTCCAGCGTTGTCTGTAAGGAGTTTGCACATTCTCCCTGTGTCTCGTGCATTTCCTTCGGGTGCTCCGGTTTCCTTCCATTCAAAAAACGTACAGGGGGTTGTAGGTCAATTGGGTGACATGGGCGAATGGGCCAAAAGGGCCTGCTGTATGTCTAAATTTAAAAGTACCAAACTGGATCTTCCACACCTGTCATTTTCACAATCTAAACTGTGTTTCTCTTCATTGATGACAATTCCCATCCCCATGCTGGTCAATCTTAGAATTGTTAATGTCATTGCTGTTATCTCATTTTCTCTCTCCACTCTGTTTACATTTTGTCTGAATCTTAGTTGAAATGTACATTTGAAATTGAACCATTCCCTTCCTGGGCCTTTACTCAGTTTATATGATTCTCATGTAATGACCATGCATGTCCAACATGTACGTATTTGTTAACGTCCTGATCGATGCTCAACGTTTCCCATTCCTGTTCCTTCTGGACTTGCACAAACTTCAGGCTTCATTGCAACTGATTCTTTCTATACCAGCCCTCACTCCCCCTCAATTATTATTAATGCTTTGAACTCTTCAATTGCCATTTTAATGCGATGTATTTATTTAAACAGGATTCTCTGACAGGTTTAAGAATGCTGACCTTCATTCTTTGACCTTATAAAATTGTGATCCAGCATTTTAATCCTTCAACTTCAAAGCTTCCTTCCCCCACCGCCCCCCCACCCCCTCCTCCTCATCTGGATGACATTCTTGCACAATTTAACTTAAACCCTCCAATTACATTCCAAAAGCTTTTTTTTTAAAATCCAGCTCTTCCATCTAATCCTGAGCTTATGGTCCTTGTTACTGAGTCACTGATTAGTCAAAATAATCTTTTTTCTATTTACCCTCTCCAAATGTTCAAAACTGACTATTTGATCTCCATTTAATCTTCCCTGATCCATTTAACATAAACCTAGATTTTCATTCCAACTCTACAACGAATTCCATCCTAGTAATTTCGGAAAGGCGGCGGGAGTTTCGGAAAGGCGGCGGGAGTTTCGGAAAGGCGGCGGGAGTTTCGGAAAGGCGGCGGGAGTTTCGGAAAGGCGGCGGGAGTTTCGGAAAGGCGGCGGGAGTTTCGGAAAGGCGGCGGGAGTTTCGGAAAGGCGGCGGGAGTTTCGGAAAGGCGGCGGGAGTTTCGGAAAGGCGGCGGGAGTTTCGGAAAGGCGGCGGGAGTTTCGGAAAGGCGGCGGGAGTTTCGGAAAGGCGGCGGGAGTTTCGGAAAGGCGGCGGGAGTTTCGGAAAGGCGGCGGGAGTTTCGGAAAGGCGGCGGGAGTTTGACCTCCTGTCTGTACTTTTCCTCTCAGCCTTAGTATTCATCCAGAGACAACATCCATTTTCCTCTCATTGTGTTGTCCTCTCTAGAAAGAACAAGTTTCCTCAGTTCTATAGACTTCAAGAAATCCACTTGGTGCAAATTCAGGTAAGACACCCTGGTGCTATGTTAGAATCTCACATAAATAGTCATCGAGTCCTGCAGTCATAGAGTATAGAAACAGGCCTTTTTGCCACTGAAGCAGTGCTGAATGGCAAGAACCCATCTACACGAATCCCATTTATGTTCCCCACAATCCCATCAACTTCTCACCAACGTACTAGGCGTGATTTACATTGGCCAATTCACATATCTTTGGCAAGTTCGAGGAAACCGGGATTATCTGGAGGAGTTTCACATGGTCACAGGCAGAATGTTCAAGTTCCATTCAGACAGGTCAGGATGGAACCTGTCTGTTAGACAGCTGTGCCATTTTGACACAGTCAAGGGACATTTTCCACCAATGTTTCTCTCCTTGCCATTTTGTGCCTTCAATGTCCAAGCCTTTGAACAGCTGGGTCCATGGTACGTAACAGGATATTATAATAATGTAAATTGCCTCTAAGAATGAAGGGCTGGGAGCAGGGCTCACTGTGGTGCCTGAATGTCCACCATTTTCCAAACTAGGGCATCAATGTGCTTTCTTGATGCATCGGCTCTCCAAAAGGTCGACAGTGTACAGACGCACAGTCTGCTGAGGATATGTGGTCTATCTAAAAATAAACTTCTGTTATTGTGAGCAGCAGTACTTGTGCTGAGTGCCATAATGGACACTGCATGGTGGGGACCATTACATCTGACATCCCTACACTTTCCAGCAAGCATTATAAATTTGCAAGGCACAGAATAAATCAGTAATAGCTTTTTTCAATTTCTAATCCTATGAAAGATTTCCACTGCTTTCAATGAGGTCAGCTAACTTAGCACCGAGGAGGAACTAAAGTAATGGCATGGACAATTCACCATTAGTTTCCAACTAAAAGCAATGAAAGAACTACAGATTATAGCCACTTCTACCATTCAACATTGCAATTCAGTGAAAAATTCAAGCCTGACAGGATGGAATTATTCAGGGCTTAAATTCACAAGCTTATGAGGTGCAGCGACCAATCTTTAGATGACTTCTGTCACTATTTTATCAACTGCAGCAACTTGCGTTTCTTTCTTTTTTCAATCTATTAACATTTCATAATGTACGCAGCATAAGGAGAATAGAAATAACACAATTAAAATGGTCTGTCAAAGTCCTCATAGTATCATATATAAATTCCAAAGACTGAAAATATGCCGTGTAACGGGCCAAGTGGGCGCACAGTGCGGTATTGTGAACCGTCACCGGCGTGGTTCTTTGGCGGGCATGCAGAGGCATAAGACAGACAGCTGAGTACTCACCTATTCAATGAATTGCACGTGCGCAGTGCTGCGTGCCGAGTAAGAGCACGTTACTGCCGGAAGGCGCGGGTCGCTCGCTGCGCTTAATTTAAACTTGCCGGTCCCGTGGATCGGCAGAAAACTCATAATGATGTCCTGTGGATCCTGGGATGTGAGGTATATAAAAGAAGCCAGTAAAGTCTGAATAAAACAGTCTTGTGTTGAGTAATCTGGTGTGTGCATTACTCTAGTAGCTCTACTGAAGTAGTCACTACAACATATTAGAAATAATTCTCCTAACAGAGATAAATAACTATATTATATATTTTTTTAAATCTAATCTACTAAAAAAACATACTATATTTTAAAAAAAAATGAGCAGCTTATCCCAAGGATCTGTTGACTAGTTTAAATCATCGCTCCTATCCACACGTACAGATAACAAAAATGGCAAGAATTCTATTACGACTGGAAAGCAGAGATAATTCACAGAATAATGCCAGTTGTATCAATAAATGTTTTCTTCTAATTTTGTAGTTGCATCTACAGTTCGACTCCTGATTTCTTTTTCTACATTTAAGAAAGACACAACATGAGAAAGCCACTGAAATAATGGAGAATCAGATTCTTTCCATTTCAATAAAATGGCTCTTCTAGCTCATCGTGTAGAAAACGCTATAACTTGATCTGCAGAATTAGGTCAACAGCTACATCTGTAGTTCCAAAATGAGCAGTTAAGGGGCTTTAGGTTGTAAATGAATAGCCAGTCTCATAGAGTTTTAAAAAATCATTCCACAATTTTTCTAACATGGGACATGATCAAAAGTTGTACTTTCCAGCAAGCATTATAAATTGATCAATGAAGCCACAAACTATAACCCTAAACCACAGGAAAAGTTTTCTGAAATACCCCACGGTTAAAGAGAAAAATGGAGCAGGAATAATGTCACTGAGCAGGAATTTGTGGGTGCGGGAGGCAGCTGCTTGGAACCCATGGGTTCCAGGAGGAGACAAATTTCACCCCTCAGGACATAACGGAGGCAATACCATAATAGATGCCCTCATCCGAGTGCAGGAAACCAGCGCTCTGTCACACTGGCCTTTGAAACGAGGTGCGATGGTGTGCCATTTTGCTCTGTGTTCCCTGCACTTGCTGAGGAGTCTTTTCACAGCACAAAATAGAAGGTTGACACTGATCATTTGTTACTGGGGAGAAAGAATCAGTGAAGAGAAAGAGTGAACGAGAGCTGGGGATCCGCAGATGTGGGTCTTCCTGACATCCTCAACTGGCTGCAAGAAGGTGACTGCTCTTCCATGATCACTTCATAAAAGCGATCACACCTTCAATTCCAAACCATTGCCCAATTGAAATAAATCATCACATGTCCAATTGTAGCTGGGAATGCCAGTATAATAGATACAATAATAATCTTTGAAAGGGAATTTGAGACATACTTGAAAAGCGGGAAAAAAATATGAGGAAGAATGTGCAGATAGATTCTAATGGAATGGTGCATTCACAGATACCCAGTATTACACCCCACCTCCCCCTCCAAGGGACAGTAAATTCATTGGAGGTTTGAAACCAGAGTTTTACCCACAAGTGGCAAGGTGGGATGGGCAGGCTTTTACCCCTGACATGGCGCTCTGCTCCATGTGACCTACAACTTTTAACTCTGCCCTTCCAAACACCCAGACCCCTTAGCAAGTGAATGCTCCTCCATGAATGAATACATAAATCTCCACACAGAGCATGGATGCTGCCAGCTAATCCGAGGAACCGTTTCCCCCAGAGCCAGCTGCGAGCTTGGCAATTGGCTTCTCAAAAAGAAAGGGATTTTTGTCCTTGAAACATGAGACTCTTTAATTAAAAAGCATTTTAAAACGGAACTGAAAATTAAGTCTTCCTTTGTATTGTTGACATTGGAAAGCAGTAATGATAAAACCACTCAAGCAGAATTTTAAGCAGAGCTATTTGAGCGCACAAACCAGCCATTTCCCTGAAGTAGCCTCCATTTTGAACGAGTGAATTCGAAGCCAATACCATTGTTTCGAAATTGGAGCCAGCGTCTGTTGTTACGTTACACCGATCCAAGGTGTTCAAAGTGCCTTCCCTGGGTACAATGAGAACAAATTGCTGGGAAGAACTCTCTCTCACTATATGATGCAAAATTTGAAGGGGAAAACAGGAGAACAGAAGCAGGCATTTCTGAATCGGTGTCACCAATTCGAGCACGGACTCCCTTTAATTACAAGCAGCCTGTAGTAAGTGTGCTTCAGATAATGACACATCATTACTGCGGAAGAGAATGGCTGCGTTCGAGTTGGTGAGTGCACATGGTTGTTGATGGAAAAGAATTCAATTGCCTGAAATTTCCCACTGGAAACAGAATATTTAAAATGAGTCATTAAACTGGTCACTTTATTTGCCCTAGAAAGGTTTATGAAGAAAGCTCGCTCATCACACACACAGGAGCAGTGACATCTGTGACTATTGGGCCACTCCATTCCTCTTGTCCAACAAAATCATGTCTAGTGGAATGACATTATCACCAGTAAGGTGCACTCTCCTGGCTGGAGGTGGAGAAAGCAAACTAATTGAATGATTTGAACCTTTTCAGTCCAATACAGTGAAGTGCTTTTAGGACAGAAACAGTGTAAAAGAAACAGAACTGAAAGAAATTGCATAATCAGAGGTTGATTCATTGGGACCTTTTGATCTACATTGCTGACCGATGGATCAGTTGGTCATGGAATTAGGCTGGTGACAGGTAACAACCCCTCAACTTACTCATACCCACGTTTAGCTGATGCTGAACGATGAAGGTGAGGTGCAAACTCTGATGGATCACCATCACCACAGTTTATGCACCTTGGAGGCTCATTGACCAGTCCCTCATTTTATCTCTGGTCTGATGAGTTGGCTAATTATCAGTCTGTCTGGGAGCTGCACCTCCGGAAGGAAGCAGGTGAAAAATGTCCGTGTCTCCTTACTCAACTGAGGTCTTCCGCAGAAGGTGGGAGAAAACAGGTCAGTACCATTGGAAGGTAATCACCGCATGCTTCTCAACTTCAGTTACAAGGTTAAACAGCAGAAAACACCAAAGCCTCAAGGCTTGCAGGACAAGCAATCTGAAAGGTAACAAGAATTTGGCTGAGATTGATTTGAAGATGGTACAATATCTCAGCAGCAAGTGTACAAAAGTAATTTAAGAGGAAAGATATACAGACCAGAGATTTCACAGGCAAACAAAGAACAAGCCAAATTGATGCCAATTGCTCTTCAAAGGACGATGAGCGATTCAGCAGAGACCATTCGCTGTTATGCCATTCAAGTAAGGGCGTGAAAAAAAGCTAGGATTGATCACAGTTCTTTCTTGAAATGACGCCAATTCAAGCAACCTCTGCAGAGTGGAAAATGCCAAGTGGTAGAGGTCATGCTGAGAAAGATCCTTGCAATCTACGGGCCTGCAATGCCACGATCTTTTCCAAATTGCCTGAAACTACCCAGTCTGTTGTTGGTACTCGCTCCATCTTCTGCAAGTCGGTTGTTACAGAAAGAGCGTGATTGGATGTACTCCAATTCCCATGTTCCAATATGCCTTCCACCCTGCTCCACGTACCTATGCCCTAAAGGACCATTCATGTTCTGCTGCAATCAGAACAAAGCAGCTTTTAGCAAAGCCAAACGCCAATATTTTCAAGATGAGTCGGAGCTCATTAGTACCAACAGTGCCGGCGCTGCTAAGATATTGCATTATCTTCATTTTCCAATGATATGGGGGAAAAAAAATTCTCATCCCATCCTAAAAGCTTGGTGATTGACAGCATTTGCGCTAACGCAGAATGGGCCTATCACACGAGCCTTACAAAACAATGAATATTCGCACTTATCACTCACAGAAACCAGAGGGAGATTACTTTGTGTCTTCGCTATAACAATGCAGTTGTTTTAAGTAAGGAAAATAGAAATTCAGACGCTGAAAAGTTGCAATTAAACAGAAGAGCTGTAAATGTTCAGGGGTTGGGCAATATCAATAGAGAGAGAACACAAGCTGATGCTTCAGGTCAGAGATCTTTCATCAGAATCTCTGAAAGATCTTTGAACTAAAACATCAACTCTGCTTCTCCTTGCACACATGCTGTTTGGCCTGTTGAGTCAAGCAGAAAGTCTTCAGATGCTGAACGACACAAAGTACCGGAGGAACTCAGAATTCCCAATGAAAGGTTCTGGCCTGGAATATCAACTATCCCTTTCTTTCTATGGATGCTGCCTGATTTGCTGCGTGTCTGTTTTAAAGTTTAGCTAAGTGTTGAGGCCAATTTGTCACATATCTTTAGGAGATCCTCATCACAATTAAGTGATACGTATCATTGAACTTTAAGACTTAGTAAGTTAGAAGAGCAGCGTGCCACATAATGCTGTAAGGCGTTCAAGGAAAGGAGCTGCGTCCTGTACGTTGCAGCCTGTAGTGTGGGGCTGCCGCCTGTACTGCGGGGCAATGTTCTGAGAGTTGCCATGCTCTATCCCCTCCGTTACATCCATCCGCACACCTTCTTGAACACAATCTGGATAAAAGATGCTAAGTTGGTGGTTCATTTTTAGACATGCAGCCATTTCAGCCCACAAGTCCATGCTGCTCAATTTGCACCCCATTAACCTACATCCCACGACGCATCAAACGGTGGGAGGAAACTGGAGTCCCCGGGGAAAACCAATGTAGACGCAGGAAGAACAGACAAACTCCTTAGCACGGGATTCGAACCCCGGCCCCATTCACTGGCACTGTAAAGGCAATGTGCCAATCCAATCGTGTCACCATCTTCTCCAGCCTCCTACCTCACTGCTAGTTTTTTTTTAAGATGAGGCGGCCTGCATGCATGTGACCCACCCCACCTGCCCTCGTCTTCACTGGTCCCCATTCCTATGATCTTTTCTTCCCACTTTCTCTCCATTGCACACGCCTTGGGGAATATCTTCCTTTCAACCCTGAAATTGCTCTGAACCCTGAAATTCAACACCAAAATAACATTCAGCATTTCTGATACACTCTTTAATGGAGGAGTTGCTACCTTGCTTGGCTGTCTCTTCTAAGCCATTCCACTGGATCCCCACAACCAATGACCTGTTTGGTGACCCCTGTCAGTAAAACTAAGACCCATCTTCATCGATCCCATAATCCACACCCCCTTCCACCATCCAAGTCCCAGAAGTGTGATTATACAAATCTGGCTCAATGATTTTGTATGCTTTGTGGCTAATTTTACTTAAAGACTTGCAGCTGAATATGATCATCTACTCATTGCTTCAAACTAATTTCATGATTTTGCTTTGCATCTTTAATGAATACAAATTTATGCAGTACTGCCTGCTAGTATGCGTGACATATGTGGGTCATAACTCGCTTGTTATGGGTGTCCAACTCACCCCATACAGCTGACTACTTCCCATCCAATGGTCGAGCAAGAATTTAAGATTCAGGCCACAACTTGCTAGTTGTCCTTTGCTCCTACATCACACTTTTAGCTCATGAGTAAATTTAAATATTTACCATTACATACCTGACTGGCTGCAGTAAGTAAGAATTTATAGTACATCTGCACATTGCACTTGTACTGTACATACTCATGTAATAGTCAAATTTTGTGGACCAATTTTTTAGGGTAAAATTTAGGGGGTCGACTATTGTACGCATACTACTTTTGACCCTGCTAAGTACCTGCGTTGTTCTGGGCATTGGGATCTCGGCTGAGTGAGCGACCAGGGTCAAAATTGGGGGGTGGGGGAGAGGGGTCGGCTTTTACACGCGTATATGCAGTATTTAACAATAAACTCACATTGACAAGGTTAGAATATGATGGCTCCACCTGTTCATGCTGCAAAGCTTTACTCCATCCACCGCTCTCCTCCTCCCAGACCAATCTGGCTGTCACCCCTTCCTTGCTTGAATATTTAGGCCAGTAGTTTTCAAACTGTTCCCAAAACTCACATTCCACTTTAAGCAATCCCTTACTAATCACCGAGTACTTATGGCATAGTGATCGCCTAAGGTGGGATGTGAGTGGGAAGGGGAAGGTTGAGAACCACTGCTCGAGACCCAATTATTACAGAAATAGTTTGCTTGATAAAAATTGTCATTGGCCCATTTCCTTTGGAGTTATGAAACAGTACACATAACGAGTTAATTAGGTACAATTAAATCAGTTGCTTTCAAACCACATTTCCAGTCACATGCTTTACTAATCACAGAACACTTGTGGCAAAGGGATTGTTTAAGGTGGAATGCGAGTTTAGGGGGTCAGTTTGAAAACCACTGATTTAGGCCCTTTTACTCTACCCCTGAAAGATAGTTATTAACCATCCTTTTACTGTTTCACTTACCTGTGTGAACACACCAATCCAACTCAACCTGGCTTCAAACACGGGTCATTGACACACCAATTTAGTGGGATCTCTGTGTAAAGCCATTCCTGAAGAACATTCTTTCAGCAACTGTCTCTGTGTACACCGTTCATAGAGTGAAGAAAGTGTTACTCAGAGTATGTAAGTGCCACTTATTCCGCAGAGGAAGGACTTTGCTCAGAAATGCTAAAATAAAATTTGAAAATGCTGGGCCATATGCAGCAAGTCAAACATCTGTGGGAAGAGAAACTGAGTTAATGTTTCAACTGCAAAACCTTGGTTTTCATTGAATGTTTTTTGTTTTAGACTTTCATAAACAGCAGTTTATTTAGTTTTAAATTACCTGCAGAGAAATGCTATTTATCATTAATAACATTCTCCTACTGGGGTCCCATGAATTAAGTAGAATGGAGATTATATATCCTTTGCAAAATACTTTGCTATCTACTTGAGAGCTGATGGTGTTGGTGGGGCTGGAGGGTCATGATAATATCTGAATGACCACTTTATATCCACACAGCCAGTCCTGTGTGGAGACAAATTGCAATCTGCAGATCCAATTAAAAACAAAACGTTCCTTTTTCCAAATCCTCTTCCCTGGGAGGCTCCCATTTGTGAAACTTGGATCCACCTATCCTGAATCAAACTGTTTCCTTTGCAAAGTTCAGGGAGGGAATTCTGAAATAAAATTACTTACTCTAGGGATCCAAGTGAAGGGTCAAGGCAAGAGGAGACACCGGGCAATCAGGGGAAGGAGACAAAACTGCAAGCGCTGGAATCTTCAAATGTCCTGAACATGTCAATGGATTTCTTGACCAATACACTCTGATTCGGTGAACAAAGAGAGGCTGGGAGGTTCACAGCAGCGATGGAGAACCACAGAACATTACAGCACAGAAATAGGCCCATTTGGCTCTTCTTGTCTGTGCCAAACCATTTTTTTTTGCCTTGTCCCATTGACCTGCATTCAGTTCATTTGCCTCCACACCTTTCCCATCCGTGAGAAAGGGATTTCCCTTTCATTTTATGGACTCAAAATATTTTCTGTGCACGTCTCTCCATAGATGCTGCCTGACCCAGAGTCCTTCCAACTTCTTTGTTCAAAGGGGATGGAGCAGGGGCTCTGCTCAGACAGTCAGCCACAGCACCGAGGGGGCAGAATCTCATCCAGGAGCTGGCCTCCCTATCCAAGTCACAGGGTTCCCAAACCCATGCCATCAGGTTCCTTGGTGTGTACTTTGCGGAGAATCACACCAAGTTCCTTAATACCAACTCCATAGCCGAGAAAGCCCAGCAGTGCCTCTACTTCTTGAGAAAGCTGAGGAAAGTTAATCTCCCACCATCCATCCTCACTACATTCTATTGAGAGCATTCCGAGCAATTCCCTGGTTTGGAAGCTGGACCCTGCAGAGGATAGTGAAGTCAGCGGAGAAGATCATTGGGGTCTCTCCTCCCTCAACATTCGATTCACGTGGAAAGCAATAAACATAGTGAAGGATTTGGCACATCCCTCATATAAACTTTTCTCCCTTCTGCCATCTGGTAGGAGGTACCGTAGTGCTCAGGTCTTTGCGTCCAGATTGGCCAAGCCATCAGACTCCTGAATTCCCAGAATATGTGGATAATGTACCATGGGCTTTTAATGTAAACATGTTAATATTTTAATTTCTATTTTAACCTATTTATGGAGATCTGCTCTGTGGTCCTGGTCTTGTGTTTACTGTTCAACGCATGGTATAAATGACAAATAAAGGTGACTTGACTTGCCCCTCCCTCATATGATTGGATACTCATCTCATTAATCCTGTGGAATCTTGCTGTGCACGAGATTGTGGGTAGTCATATCATTTCAAGAGACGCATTGCTGAAATGTGTGGGGAGTGCACACAAGGCAAGGATTTATTCTCCAAAATCAGATACCTAGTGTCTCCCATTGTGAAGATCACGGAATGTGTTTCTTATTGTGGATAGGTTGACTGTGTTATCCTGAAGATGCATCTCTAGTATCGCTGCCATGGACAGCACAGTTTGGGATGGAGAACACCGGGATTAGTAAATAGGCTTCTTGTGCTACGATTTTTCTGCCAGCCTTTTAATTCTCTGCTCTCACCCGAATGGTCCAAATCCCCAGCGACCAACTTGTAGCAACCCCCCTTGGTTAGATCTATTTCCTCCCACAAGAGACAGCCGCGGAGATTGGAGCCCCAACCAGGCCCGGTGTGTACCATTCATTCTGAGTGGGCTGAGGTTTGAATAGGAGGCGACGTGGCTCACATATCCTGAGTGTGAAGGGAATGGATCTCAAACTTTAAACACGAGGGGACATCTCTACAACATGAAGGGCGAAAAATTTAGGGGAGATACCAGGGGTAAGTTGCCAGGGATGGTGGCGGAGGGTGAAACATCAGGGGCATATGAGACTCTTAGGCACCTGGATGAGATAGAAACAGAAGGTTATAAGGTAGGAAGGGTTCAGTTTTTTTTTAATAGGATCATTGGGGTTAGAACAACATCGAGGGCTGAAGGGTCTGTACTTTGCTATAGTATTCTATGTTTTCCAAGTCCCAGAAACAATGGGTGCAGAAAGAAATTAGAGAGCTGAATAGTGCAACGAACCTGGACCCCTATCATGTTACTGTAAACACTAAACATAAATGGAAAACAAGCGCTTCATTCACGAATTAAGTCCGAGTCACTTGTTGACAGACATAAGTGAAGAGGAATTCCACTAACATCCCGCAAGTTAACTGCAGCCAAGCTGCCGTCTTGCAAACGTGTCTGGGGTGGTGGGATAGTGGGGCGGCACAAAAGAATCTCGGCTCCCCAATGACCCTCTGTAATCTGCAAGCTAATTTGTGGTTTCCTTTTCCGAACACTTTCCCACCAAAAGGAAGAGGGGGAGGGGGCTGAAGCAGCATGCCTTGCATACCATGGGCAAACGACAGCCCCGCTGCCTCAGCCCAGGGTCTCCTCTCCCCGACCCACCAGCACACATACCATGCCCAGAATGGCAGCGCCCACATGAGAAACTTCACCTACAACCACAGAGCCAAACCCACAACATGCAGCCGGCAGCATTCCAACCTACTCTGCAGTGTGCCGTAGGATTTCCTTTCAGTATCCAGCAACATATTTTATTTTACAATGAGGATATCCTCTCCAATGGGTAAAAGAGACAGTGAACGTATACACATAAACTGGTCAATTCTTTAATGCACATTTCAGAAAACAATTAACCCTTTCAACTCAAGATCAAACAGCTGGAGGGCATTAACCGTAGCACTATCCCATTCAGGAGAATGCAATCCCAGAGGTTGGCCATGTGTTGGGAGGTCAGTGGTCCAGGGACATCAGCGCTCAAAGAGTTAATATTATTGTGACATTCGGATGAAAAGATCCAAAATGCTACCCCCTCCCCATCCACAGTCAGATACACAACTCCCACCCTTCCACAGACAGACGCACACCACCCCCCCACAGATAGATACACAATCCCTCTCCAGATACATTCCCCTCCACAGATTCATCCCCCTCCACATACACACACAACCCCCCACTTACATTTTACACTCATCCACTTCTGCACAGATGCCTACACACAAACATACACACGCTCAATCACGTACACTAAGACGCAAGTGCACATAAACAAGTGCAAGCCCCCGATACATGCATACGCACATACACACTTACACACACAAGTCTGCAAACATGCCTGCACACTTGCCTGAACATATATATGCAGAGATACACGCACGTACACACACGTGTGCATACAAACACACAGACTCATGCAAACATATGCACGTACCCACACACACAGATATGCGCACAGGTATTACAGGCCTGACCCGCGCACAGGTATTACAGGCCTGACCCGCGCACAGGTATTACAGGCCTGACCCGCGCACAGGTATTACAGGCCTGACCCGCGCACAGGTATTACAGGCCTGACCCGCGCACAGGTATTACAGGCCTGACCCGCGCACAGGTATTACAGGCCTGACCCGCGCACAGGTATTACAGGCCTGACCCGCGCACAGGTATTACAGGCCTGACCCGCGCACAGGTATTACAGGCCTGACCCGCGCACAGGTATTACAGGCCTGACCCGCGCACAGGTATTACAGACTACGCGCCGATATTAGACATGAGGCGCCGATATCACAGACATGAGGCGCCGATATCACAGACATGACGCGCCGATATCACAGACATGACACACAGATATCACAGACATGACACACAGATATCACAGACATGACACACAGATATCACAGACATGACACACAGATATCACAGACGTGACACACAGATATCACAGGCGTGACACACACAGATATCACAGGCGTGACACACACAGATATCACAGGCGTGACACACACAGATATCACAGGCGTGACACACACAGATATTAGACGTGACACACACAGATATTAGACGTGACACACACAGATATTACAGACGTGACACACACAGATATTACAGACGAGACACACACAGATATTACAGACGTGACACACACAGATATTACAGACGTGACACACACAGATATTACAGACGTGACACACACAGATATTACAGACGTGACACACACAGATATTACAGACGTGACACACACAGATATTACAGACGTGACACACACAGATATTACAGACGTGACACACACAGATATTACAGGCGTGACACACACAGATATTACAGGCGTGACACACACAGATATTACAGGCGTGACACACACAGATATTACAGGCGTGACACACAGATATTACAGGCGTGACACACAGATATTACAGGCGTGACACACAGATATTACAGGCGTGACACACAGATATTACAGGCGTGACACACAGATATTACAGGCGTGACACACAGATATTACAGGCGTGACACACAGATATTACAGGCGTGACACACAGATATTACAGGCGTGACACACAGATATTACAGGCGTGACACACAGATATTACAGGCGTGACACACAGATATTACAGGCGTGACACACAGATATTACAGGCGTGACACACAGATATTACAGGCGTGACACACAGATATTACAGGCGTGACACACAGATATTACAGGCGTGACACACAGATATTACAGGCGTGACACACAGATATTACAGGCGTGACACACAGATATTACAGGCGTGACACACAGATATTACAGGCGTGACACACAGATATTACAGGCGTGACACACAGATATTACAGGCGTGACACACAGATATTACAGACGTGACACACAGATATTACAGACGTGACACACATAGATATTACAGACGTGACACACACAGATATTACAGACGTGACACACAGATATTACAGACGTGACACACAGATATTACAGACGTCACACACAGATATTACAGACGTGACACACAGATATTACAGACGTGACACACAGATATTACAGACGTGACACACAGATATTACAGACATGACACACAGATATTACAGACATGACACACAGATATTACAGACATGACACACAGATATTACAGACATGACACACAGATATTACAGACATGACACACAGATATTACAGACATGACACACAGATATTACAGACATGACACACAGATATTACAGACATGACACACAGATATTACAGACATGACACACAGATATTACAGACATGACACACACAGATATTACAGACATGACACACACAGATATTACAGACATGACACACACAGATATTACAGACATGACACACACAGATATTACAGACATGACACACACAGATATTACAGACATGACACACACAGATATTACAGACATGACACACACAGATATTACAGACATGACACACACAGATATTACAGACATGACACACACAGATATTACAGACATGACACACACAGATATTACAGACATGACACACACAGATATTACAGACATGACACACACAGATATTACAGACATGACACACACAGATATTACAGACATGACACACACAGATATTACAGACATGACACACAGATATTACAGACATGACACACACAGATATTACAGACATGACACACACAGATATTACAGACATGACACACACAGATATTACAGACATCACACACACAGATATTACAGACATCAAACACACACACACTTCCCCACAACACATCTTTGAGGAGGTTTTGAACCCAATCGCACGGTGTCCGGTTCGCAGCGTCCTCAGGGCTTCATTTCTCCCGATCACACTCCCTCCACCTCCACCCCCCCCCCCTTCGGTCCTGCCCCCTCGCCACTCCCTCCAGCCCCTAGCCCCTTTGCCCGGCCCGTACCTTCGCCGTGCCTGGTGTCCATGCCAGCGGTATCAGGCGCCGGGTTGAGCTCCGCCAGCCTCCTGCTGGTCGCCGCCAGCTCCGCTCTCAGACCGGTCACCTGGCGGCTGGCCGACTCCACGGCCACATCGACCTTGGCCGCCAGCTGCTTATTGTCTTCCATGGTGGCGAGGATCTTGGCCTGCGGGAAAGGACATGGTGGTCAGGCGGCGAGGGAAGCGTGTGCCCCCCGCCCTAGCGCACAACAGCAGCCATGCTCCGGGACGCAGCTGGCCCCGGACACGCCTGCCCCTTTAAATGGACACGACCAACCCCGGCCAGGGACCGACCGATCGCCCAGAGCGGAATAACCCCCCCCCCCCACTCTCCCCGCAAGCCAGGAACCGTCGGAAGAACGATCAACAGCGGGATGAATTGCGAGCTGACGTGATTTCCTCGGCCACTTTGTATTTCGCTCCAGGACAGTTGCAAAGTCGCTCACTCTTCCCCCCCCCCCCCCCACCTCCTCGGATGGTGGTGGATTCCGTGCCCTGCTGTAATCCCCGCTAACAATGCTCCACAGACGAGGGCAAACGCACTGAGGCGTGGAACAGGCTGGCGAAACCTGGCTCGGGGCACCGTTCCCAGCCTCTTTCTCCTGTTTGATACACGCACGGCCAGCGCACCTCGCACCTGCCCCAATACACCGCCTCTGGAGGGGGGGGGGGGGGGGGGGGGTACACTGCCCCGATAGACCGTCTCTGGAGTGGAGGGGGGGGGGGGGGAAAGACTCTGCCTCGATAGACCTCTCTGGAGTGGGGTGGGGGGGGGGGGGGGGAGAGACCCTGCCCCGATATACCGTCTCTGGAGTGGAATGGGGGGGGGGGGGGGAGATTCTGCCGCGATAGACCGTCTCTGGAGTGGAGTGTGTGGGGGGGGGGGGAAAGACTGCCCCGATAGACCGTCTCTGGAGTGGGGGGGGAGGGGTCTCTGCCCCGATATACCGTCTCTGGAGTGGAATGGAGGGGGGGGAGATTCTGCCGCGATAGACCGTCTCTGGAGTGGAGTGTGTGTGGGGGGGGGGAAAGACTGCCCCGATAGACCGTCTCTGGAGTGGGGGGGGGGGGGGGCTCTGCCCCGATAGACTGTCTCTGAAGTGGAATGGGGGGGGGGCAACTCTGCGCGATAGTCCGTCTCTGGAGTGGAGTGGGGGGGGGGGGAGACTCTGTCCCGATAGACCGTCTGGAGTGGAGTGGGGGGGATGAACCTCTCGCTCGCATCCGATTATCTCCGCATTTCTCATTTGTAGCGAACACGAGTTGTCCAGCACGTTTCTCAGAACAGAGCACCCAAATTACCTTGAGTCTGGAGGGAGGGGGAGATTTCTCCACCCCCCGCCATTTCTCTGCTGATGGTCGCAAATCAGCGGAGGGGAGGGAAAGGGGTCACAAAGGAATGGGGGGCTGAATATCGCACGATAAAGCAGAGTGGGGAAGAAGTCAGAACCAAAGTCCGCTGACGTCCACCTCCCGTTAAGGAACTGGACGAGCCCCCTTTTCCATCCTTGACCCTTTTCCATCCTTGACCCACTCCCAGCATCAAAGTGCGGAGGGCCAGGCTGGGAGATAGCTTCCTCCCGCAGGCTGATGAACAGTGTCCCGTGACCGAGTAAATCATTTCCAAATAGTTATTTTAAATTCCATCTGTGCATATGTGACCACGATCTACTGTGTGTGTCTTTACCGTGGTCCGGCGACGTCGGGCTGCAGATGTCGAGGCAGACGATCATGAACTGAACTTGAAACCGTCTCCCATCGTTATATCCCATACACATGTGTGGCTACGGGAGGGGAAGGCAGATCCGAAATAATATCTCAACAGCCGCATATAAATGAATGAAGGAGAATTTGTTCGCTTTTGCAAAATGAGATGCGAGTTAGCTTTTGAAAAAAAAAGTCCTAATGCTCGTCCAGGGAATGGGGTGGAGGTAAATACATCAAGACCCTTCAGAGGTCCTTGATTAGTCGATTAAATGTGGGCAAATGGGATAGGGACCAGAGTTGGCAGAGAGGCGATGGGCCAAAGGGCCCGTTTCTCTGCTAAATGACTGTCCATCAAGTGAGCCTTCAGTAGAAATCAGACGATGGTCCAGGAGGAGTGAAATCTGGGGCCACGAGGATTCCAGCTCCGGTTCCAGTTTGACCCCCACCCTGATCTCAAGGACCTGCACTGACTCTTCCCATCCACTCCCGTATCCTCCGCTCGATGCGCAGGGATCAGCGGACCCTCGCTCAATCGCCGCGATCTGCCCCGGACCTCTCCTATATTTTATCCTCCACCGGATCCATGCATTCAACTGCCGATTCTATACACCTGGCACCCTTCAAGGAGCAGAAACTCATGTCCCTGCAGGCTGCCGCCTCGGGGAGCCCCCACACGGGTCTCCACTTTGGCCCTGACCGAGATCCTGACGCAGGTTTTTACCTTAGCCCTGGTGACGTACAGGATCAAGCCTCCCACATGAACTTCCAGCCTAAACCTGCTGCCCAACAGATCCCTTCTCCTGCTTTAAAACATCTTCCTCCTCCTGGACACCTCGTTCTGGTCTTCTACCTGCTCAGGATCTTCAACTGCTGCCATGACATCAACCATCTCGACTTCACTACTCCCCTCACTCATTCCAATCTCACCCCCTCGGAACTGGCCCTCCACTCTCCGCACCAATCTGAACCTCACCATCAAACCTGCAGACAAGCGTGGTGGTGTTGTGGTCTGGAGCCCTGAGGACAACCTCAGACCCCTCCAACAGGACCCCACCAAAACTCATCAAATCATTCTTTCATGCACCATCTCTGAACTCCTCACGTCCGGTCACCTCCCTGGTGCAGCCTCCAACCATATTTATTCCCAATCCCATACTGCTTGTTTCACCTCCTACCCAAGATCCACAAACCCAATTGTCCCAGCAGACCCATCATGTCCATGTGCTCTTGCCCTAACGAATTGGTCTCCACTTACCTCAACTCCATTTTGTCCTCCCTGTTCCAATCCCTCCTGATCTACATTCGAGTCACTTCACATGCCCTCCATCACTTCAACAACTTCCAGTTCCCTGAACTCGATCACCTCATATTTACCATGAATATCCAATCCCTAAACATCTCCATTCCCCATACTGAAGGCCTCAAAGTCCTTCATTTCTTTCCGGGCAAAAGAACCAACCAGTCCCCCTCCACCACCACCCTCCTCTGGCTAGCAGAACATGTCTTCACCCTCAATCATTTCTCCTTTGGCTCACCCCAGTTTCTCCAGGCTAAAGGGGTAACCATGGGTACCCATGCCCCAGTTATGCCTGCTTTTTTGTTGGCTACATGGTACAATCCATGCTACAACCCTACCTACACAAGCAAGACTCCTCAGATCTTCCTCCACTATATTGATGACTACTTTGGTGCTGCCTCTTGTACCCATGATGAGCTCATTGACTTTATCCACTTTGCAGCCAAATTCCTCCCCGACCTCCAAATCACTTGGTCCATCTCTAGCAACACTTTCCCTTTCCTCAATCTGACTCCATCTCAGGAGACAAACTCTTGACAAACATCTTCTACAGATCCACCATCTCTCACAGTTCCCACCCTGTCCCCTGCAAGGATTCCATTCCATTCGCTCAATTCCTCTGTCTCCAGCACATCTGCACCCAGGATGAGGATTTCCATGCTAGATCATCATAGATGACCTTCGTTGTCAAACAACATGGCCTTCCCTCCACCACCAACAACTCAGCACTCACCTGCACATCTGCCTTGGCCCCTCCACCCCCACATGCAACAAGGACAGGATTTCCCTTGTCCTCACCTACATCCCACCAGCCTCCGCATCCAACACATTCTTCTCTGCCATTTCCACTACCTACTATGTGATCTCACCACTAGATACATAGTTTCCTCTCTGCCTTCCATAGGGATCACTCCATCCGTGACTCCCTTATCCACCCCTCCCTCCCCACCAATGTGCCTTGGGACCTACCCCTATGACCACTGGAGATGCTCCACTTGTGCCCACACCTCCTTCCTCATCACCATTTGGAGCCCCAAACAGTCCTTCCAAGTGAAGCAACATTTCACGTGGATCTTTAGGGGTCATCTACTGCATCTGGTGCTCCATCTGTGGTCACCTCTACATCAGAGAGATTGAATGCAGACTGGGAGATCGCTTTGTTGAGCACCTTAGTTCTGTCCACTGCAATAGCGAGGATCTCCCAGTGGCCACCCATTTCAATTTTCCATTTCCCTTGCTGACATATCTGTCCATGTTCTCATGCACTGCCAGACTGAGACCACCCATAAATTGGAGAAACAACACCTCATCTTCCAACTGGAAACCCTCCAATCGGATGGCATTAATATCAACTTCTCTGGCTTTTGTTAAAACACTCACTCCACCCCCTTCTTCTCCTGTCCTCTCTCCTTTCCCTGTCTCCTTTTGCACAGACATGATAAATTCTACCTGGTCCCTTATCACATCCAATTAACTTCTTTTGTTGCTCTGGATTCCTCCCCCATTGTTTGAATTCTGAGCCTTTCTGATATATCCTGCTTCTGCCTTTTCAGATTTTTCCTGGATTTGGACGCTGAAAAGACTGGCTGAGTTCCTCCAGCATTTTGGTGTGTTTACTGTCGACCAGAAGGGCTCATTCGATTCTCCAAGCCAGTGGGAAGGGTGAAAGAAAGGAAGACTTCACCCTAATTTTCCCGAACCCTCACTCACATTATTTGCCTGAAGACCAGGAGAAGATTCTGGGACTCAAAATGAAACTGCTGTCAATCTCTAAGATCCGGCAGAAGCTGGCTGCAGCCACTTCACAGGCTCAAAGGTAAGGGTCTTTATCGCTGAGGGGCTGACCCACTTTAAAACATCTCAGGAATGAATGCAAAGGGAACAATAGATCTTTAAATGAATCTTGTAACGAAATGGGATGATATGTCTTGTAATGTGAATGGCAGCATATTCTATATTTGCACATTTATATACAAGCAAGTTTTTTGTAAAGGAAATCCATGGCAACCATCTGGAGATTAAGCAGTGACGTAATATGCTGTAAGCTACGTCACTATCCAGTCCCAACAGCTCAAATGTCTGTGTAAAATCGAGTCTTTGTGTCCAACAAAAATCTAGTGACAGAGCTGTAGAAGAATGCAGCATGGAAGCAGGATTTTCAGCCCATCTGGGCTACACTGAACACAAACCACTTACTCTACACGAATCTGGCATTAATCTCTTTTTTTTTCTATTCTCCCCCACATACTCATGAACTTTGCCAGAGGTTTAACACTCATCTGCAAACTAGGGACAATTTATGGTGGCCAATCAACCGGCCAACCCGCACGTCTTTCGGATGTGGGAAGAAACCGGAGAGTGCCCGGAGGAATCCTGCAAGGTCAGAGAGAAAACGTGCAAACTCCACTTGCAGACGCTGCCCGTGGCCAGGACCGAACCTGGGTCTCCGACACTGAGAGAGGGCCACTCTGCCAGCTGCACCAATGAGCTGTGAGTTCTGCAGTTAGGTGTGGGCTTGAGAATTCACTGGCACTCCTTATTTACGATAGATTGGTCTCTTAAATTATTTTAAAGAATTATGAAAAATATGGGCGAGTTCCTGTGTAAGCATTGCCAATGTCTTATACAGAGGTATTAATTCACCAACTGAGAACAGAGAGCAGAGGGACTGAGACCTGGAGCATCTGCAGTTGGTCAGGAAAATTTGGGTCTGGATAGAGAATTAAAGTATTTTCTTATTTGTCACATCTATAATTCATGTACCCAGGAAGAGAGTCTGGCCTGCTGCAAAGCCAACTCAGATTGTGGCTGTGTGCTTTGTAAATCACTGCATTGAGTAAATCAGTCAAAGAAGGAATAAAATTGTATTGTCACCAGGAAATATTTGCTCAATGTTAATGTGTTTGTTTAAAAAAAAACACAATTACTTTGCAATTAATAACCAGGGGGGGGGGGGGGGTTGAGGGAAAGGTGAAATGTCAAGGTCCAAATTATAGCACGACACTATGGATCGTAAAATCATTAAAGAATCATTAGACAATGAGAAAAGTAATGAAATAACTTTGATTTACTGTCTCTCACTACTTGAGATTGTACCTAAATATCTCACAATTAAATGCATTAGAAGTAAGTTGCTGTTGTTTTATAAGTTAATGCAGGAGCTAAATTATGCACAGCAGGATCTAAAGAAAATTATCACAAGATGAATAACAATGTATTCTCTTTTGGGAATACCAGACAAGATTCACACATGGAAGTATCAGGGCTGAAGTAATATTCATGTAAAGCAGTGTCAGGCAGTGAACACTTTTGTAGCAGGGCAGTCAGAATATTTACACAATCAAGTGTGAATATACAAGGTCATATAGAGACAGTGAGAATGTTCACATGGAGCACTGCCAGACTAGTGAGAACATTCACACACTTCAGCAGCAGGGGCGAATTAATATTTACACTCCATATGAGCATGGACACACTGGCTGCTTGCACAGTGAAAATATCTGGACACTGCATTTTCACGATAGGGTGAATACTTGCACACTGTTAGGCTAATGTAGGGTTAAGCCATTGGAGAGATTGACACAAGGCAATTCAAGACAACATGAAAAGTTGTTCTCTGCACTGTTATTGGTAAGTGTGAACCTTTTCTGTGTCAGAATGAAGAACATTCACTCGCCGCATTGCTTGAATAGTGAGTGTAACTGCACGCAATGTGAAGACAGCGTGAATTTTCACACATTGCCATCTTGAAAATGAGAACGAAGACAGGTCAGCGCGATTTTTGTTTAACAGTGGTATTGAGGCTGTAAATAAGAATATTTATGGATTGGTGTGGCAAGAGTGAGACGTTTCACACATCAGTGCCAGCACAGCATGAGTATTTGCACATTACAGTGTTGGTGCAAATATGGACATTTGAACTCTGAAATGTGAGTGCAAGGAAAATATGGGTATTGTGCATGGTGTAAATATTTGCACACGTTAGTATCACAGCACAAATACTTTTAAACTGCACTAATAGGATAGTGTGAATATTTACACTCCACATTGTTAGGTCATTGAGGATATTTGTTTGATTTGATTGATTGTTCGCATTCTGTGGTGTAATTGGAAGTGTGAGTACTTGCATTTTGTTATGTCAGAAGAGTTATGATTTAGATTTCAGATTTATTGTCAGAGCACTTCACAAACAACACTGGGATTATTTTTCTGGCAAGCAAAGCAGAATTACCACTTATTGGTAATGCAAAAAAAAACTGTAGATTTTGTACACATGTAAACAAATAAAGAAAAGTATGCAAACTGACTGTTGTGCAAGACAGAGAGGGGGGAAAATCAATAAATTGCAAAAGTGAGAGTCCTTAAATTAGTCCCTGATTGAGTTTGTTGTTGAGGAGCCGGATAGTGGAGGGGTAGCAGCTGTTCCTGAACCAGTGGGTGCGAGCTTTTCCCATTCACACTGCAGATACAGGACAACGCAAATACTTGCAGAGTGTAAGATTAGCATGAATATTTTACGCATGGTTGGATTAGGGCTGCGTGTATATTTACACAGGTCAATGTGAACATGTAAATCTTGGTGTGAATACACTCTGTAGGATTAAGGCAGGGAGAATTATTTACATAATGTTCACTTGGATAAATCTGAGTAACACAAAATAAATGTTTAACCTAGTGTATCTTAGGACGTACAGTGTAAGTTTATACTTTGGAATTTGGTGAAATGGGTCTAACAATACATTGATTGTGTGTGTAATCAGAGAACATAGAATTGCAATTGGATTGAAAGTCAATGAACAATGTTTTCAGCTACAGGGGGTGCTGTTTCAGCAGTTGTATTGCCAGTGGATCTTTGTAAAATCTCCCGCTAGTCCTGTCTCTACAAGATGCAAATAATCACATTGTACTAACCATGAGGTACGTAAATCTTCTCGGTTCAAAGTTCAAATTTATTGTCAGCTACCACCCTGAGAGGGAAACTCAAAAGTCTGAAGATACTGTCTGTGATTCTAGTAAAAACCATAAACACCCCTGAGATTCCATTTCCTGTGGGTCAAGCAGAATTTCTACTTATCGGTAAGCGTAAACTGTACTCGAAAATAAAGATGCGTACACAGAAGGGAAAAATGTCAACAAAGAAAGAAACTGAAACAAACTGACTGTCCAAATACAGAAAAATAAATATTCAGTAATAAATAATGAGCAAAGTAAGAGTCCTTAAATTAATCTGTGATGGTGGAGGGGTAGCCACTGTTCCTGATGGCAACAGTGAGGACAGAGTGTGTGCTGGGTGGTGAGGGTCTTTGATGATTGGTGCTGCTCTCTGACAGCAGTGTTCCCTGTAGATGTGCTCAACCCTAACCCTAACCCTAACCCTTTTGGCTGTGATGTCCTGGAGGGCTTTATGCTCAGGGTATTGGTGTTCCCATACCAGACCATGATGCAGCTGGTCGGCTCACTTTCCATCACACTTCTGTATAAAATTGCTAGGGTTTCTAGTGTCATACCAAACCTCCACAAACTCCTGAGGAAGAAGAGGCGCTGACGTGGTTTCTTCACGATGCCATTGGAATGTTGGAAAGATCCTCCGAGAACTCAAATTCGCTCACCCTCTCCAACTCTGATCTCCCAATGATCACTGGATTGTGTATTTCTGGATTGCCTTTCCTGACGCCAACAATCAGCTCCTTAGTTTTGATGACACTGAGTGCAAGGTTGTTGTTGGTGCACCATTCAGCCAACCCCAACCAACCATTTTTCCCCTGCAGCCGCTGCAACCGTGTCTGCCTGTCCCGCATCGGACTTGTCAGCCACAAACGAGCCTGCAGCTGACGTGGACTTTTACCCCCTCCATAAATCTTCGTCCGCGAAGCCAAGCCAAAGATTCAGCCATGTTTTCAATCTTTATGCTGTAGGCTGACTCATCCCCTTCCTTTATACAACCCACTACCGTGGGATCGTCGGCAAATTTGGTACAGCTGTTTTAATCAAATCCCTGGCGTAATCATTCTGATCCTCAGCTGAGTTCTTGAACACCGCTCAATCCTGTAACCGTTCTTCAGCCTCTTGCAACCACCTTCTTGCAACCACCAGGGAAAAGAACCACAACCAAGTGATCCAACCGGCCAAAATGCGGTCTTTGGAAATCATGGTAGGCTTGAGCTTTGTACTTGAGCAAATAAACATTGCTTTTTGGAAGGAAAAAAACTCTGTGGGGAATGGCCATGATTTGGGGTCCTCCTGCCAATGTACACAAATGAGTTTTAACATTTGCCTTCAAATCCCATAAATTATTTTCTTTTAATTTGTAAATGATTCTGAGGTTTTAACATTAAGTAATGGAATAATATTACTTATTATGAAAATGTTGACATTTATATTCATTCGAATTTTTGTGGATAAAGTAATATTTTGACATTAAAAACATGCATTCAAATCAGGACACAAGAAATGTAGCGTGACAATTCAATGTTTAAGAAACATTACTCTGACAATGCAAAAATATTTACCGAAGAGTTCAAGTAGACCAAAAGAAAATGGTATAATTTTATAATGGTATAATAAATGGTTGATCGATGCTGGCCTCACTGCTTCTGTGCTATTTCTCTATACTCTTTTATTCTTCAATCTATTTGTCCACCTCCACTTTAATAACCTCCAGTGATTCAGCTTTCACCACTCACTGCAGCAGAGAATTCCAGGTTCACCAGCTTCCAGGAGAATTTTCTACACATCTCATTTTAAATGACCAGCCCTTTATCTTCTTTTTCAATCTTTTATTAATCATATTGTAGGTAAATAATACACGAGGAGAATAGGAGTATATAATGAAGGGGAAACATTCCCTACATGGCATCATGTGATATAACATATTGTACTATACCACAATTACCGAATATGATCTTATCACCTCAAAGTGAAATCTTCAAAAAATCATTTTTTTAAAAATTAAGTAAACCCCCACCTAATCTAAAGAAAGAAATGGACTAGGGAGCCTATATCCTGAAAATTTATTAGCATAATTTAATCGTCTGTTCTTCACCAACAAAGATAAAAGAAATAAAATATAGTCCGGAAGGGAAAATAATCATACTAAGTCATGTGGAAGTAATTTATAGAAGGTTGCCAAGTCTCCTCAAATTTAACAGAAGTATCAAATATCAGACTCCTAACTTTCTCTAAACTTAAACATGACATAATTGGAGAGAGCCACTGAATCAAAATAGGTGGATTAGAATCCGTTTAGCCAACAATGTAGGAAAGGCTACAACCCAATGTGTGGAAGTGGAAACTCGTTCCACTTCTGGAAGTATAATTCCAAAAAGAGCAGTCAAGATTAGTAGACATACCTTCAACCCAATACTTAATCACACATTAGATTTGGTTTCAATTTCAGACTTGTACATCTTTAATTTATCCAGCACCATTTCTTTTAATTATTTTTTTTTCAGTTGTCTCTAATTGATCAAGTCTTCTCTTCTTGGAAAGTTAAAGGAATCATTTCTTTTCCAGGTTTGTTTATAGATGGTAGATTAATGTCTTTTGAACAATTATCTAATAAATATAATACAGTATACCTAAGACTTTTTATTAGATACTCTCAAATTAGAATTATCTGACTACTTTACTGCCCAACTTTTCAACATTATCCCAACTGGATTGAGTTGATTTTTTTTGCATTTGAACCCTTCTCATAGGCAAAATATTATAAATTAAGATTACCATCAAATTCTAATGACAAAATTAAAAGGGCCTGGAAAGAGGAACTTCAATAACATCTTTCAGTGGAATTATGGGAGAAGATTTTTAGATTGGTTATTACCTCTTCAATATGTGCTGATCATTCTCTGATCCAGTTTAAGGTGGTACATCAGGCTCATATGTTGAAAGACAAATTGGCCCATATTTTTTCTAACGTTAGCCCTGTTTGTGATAGATGTAGATCAGAAGTGGCTTCTCTAACTCACATGCTTTGGTCATGTCCTATGTTGGAGAGGTATTGGATCAATATTTTTAAAACTTTGTCAGCTATACTGGTTATCCCTTTGCAACCTAACCCAATGACTGCTTTTTTTATGGAATTATACCAGTCCTTTATCTTGCAGTTATGTTGTTGAAGACTCTCTTATTAGTCAATTACTAGCAACACTCTCGATCCCTCTATCTCTATCTCGGGAGAGAAACTCTCAGCAGCTTGCATCACCATCCTCCTGCGGCTGGCAGAATTTGTGTCATCCTAAATAATTTCTTCTTTGATTCATCTCCCTTTCTCCAGGTCAAAGGAGTAGCCATGTGTACCTGCATGGGCCCTAGCTATGCTGTCCTTTTTGATGGCAATGTGGAGCAGTCCATGCTACAAACGTACACAACTCAACTCTTCCTTCCTTCAGTATATCGATAACTACTTTGGAGCTGCCTCACGCACCCATGATAAGTTAGTTAACTTTAACTACTTGGCTGCCAACTTTCACCTCACCTCACATCCACTTGGCCCATCTCTAGCAAAAGTGCCCCCGTCTCGATCAAAATCTCTCCTGACAGACATCTTCTTCAAATCCACCAATTCCTACAGCTATCTTGTCTACACAGCTTCACACATTGTCACCTGTGAGGATTCCATTCCTTTCTCTCAATTCCTCCATCTCTGTTGCATCTGCTCCTAGGATAAGGTCTTCTGTGCCAGATCATCAAAGATGTCTTTCTTTAAAGTGACTTCCTCTCCAGCCCCCAGCACTTGGCCCTCACCCATATATCCTCTATTACCCACACATCTGCCTGGCCCCCTCCCCCTGCGCAACAATGACAGGATTCCTCTTGTCCTCTTCATCTAACATATCATTGCCATTTCTGCCATTGACTAAGTGATCCCACCACCAGACACGTCTTCCCTGCTCCTTCCTTCTCCACCAAGGTCCGCTCCCTCTGTGATCACTTTGTCCACTCCCACCAATCGACTCCTTGGCACCCACCCCGTGACCGCAGGACGAGTGCCACTTGCACCCACACCTCCTTCCTTGCCACCATTTGGGGCCTCAAATAGTCCTTCCAAGTGAAGCAACACTTTCACTTGTGAATCTGTAGGGGTCATCTACTGCTCCTGTTGTCGTCTCCTCTACATCGGATAGACTGGACGCAGACTGGGAGATCACTTTGTTGAGCACCATGGCTGTGACCACTGTAATAGTGGGGATATCCCAGTGACCACCCATTTCAATTTTCCATCCCATTCCCTCGCTGACATGTCTGTCCTTAGCCTCATGCACTGCCAGACTGAGCCCACCCGCAAAATGGAGGAACAACACCTCATATTCTGTCTGGGAACCCTCCAACTGGATGGCATTGCCATCCACCTTATTAATTTTCTGTTTGAAGCCCCCCCCACCCTATGTCACCTTTTCTCTAGCTCTGTCTCTCTCTCTCTTTCACTTTTCCCTCTGTCACCTTTACCCCAGATCTGCATTCACAGAGCCAAATAAACCCCAATCAGTTCTCACCCTTCCCTCTCTCCTTACCTTCTCTCCGTATCCAATTAACATCTTTAGTCTATTGGACAGTTCTCCACCCCCTGCCGTTTCTTTTAATTCCAGGCACCTGCCTGCCCTATCTTTACCTCCTATGGATGCTGCAAGAAAAGTACTACATTCACAGTGACTGCAGACTTGAATTTCACTCTCTCATTAGTGAAAACTTCTACTCCAACTTTAGGATCTAAAATGCTTGAATAAGGTCACTCCTTATTCTTCTAAACTTCAGGAGTTCAGGACTAAGTCATTTAGTTTCTACTGGTAGGATAATCTTCTCAACCCAGCAATTTGCCTGGTGGATCTCCTTTGTACTAGCTCCGATGTTACGACATTTTTTAAGGTGATATTCACTTTTCTGATAACTACAGCATTCAAATATCCACATTTCCTGACTCTTCATTGTGTACCAATGCAGTCAGCCCTGACATCACAGAGGATGAATACAGACATTATCCTAACAATGCGGCACAATTGGTGTGGCGGTTAGGGCAACGCCAGTGATTGGGACCGGGGTTTGAATCCCGCGCTGTCTGTAAGAAGTTTGTACATTCTCCCTTTATCTACGTGGCTTTTCCCTGGGGGATCCAGTTTCCTTCCACTGTTCAAAACGTATGGGGTTGTAGGTCAATGGGGTGCAAATTGGACGGCATGGACTTGTGGGCCAAAATGGCCTGATATGGTGCTGTATATCTAAATTTACATTTAAATATAAATCTTTGCAGAACCCTGACCGAGCCATTACTGAATTCACCAATCACCACTAAAATATTTAAGATATTGAATAAAAATCCACTCTTAAGCAGTTTAAGTGAGAAAATAAATAAACAAACACAAAATATGTGCAGAGAACTGAACTAATTCACCAAGGACAATGATTGCAGGGCTAGTGTTTCACAGCGGGAGAACCCCTAAGAGATTTGCTTTGGAAACTGACAAAACCATCTCTTCTATTGATAACTGTACAATGATAATTTATCAAATAATGTAATGCCCATTCCAGCTCAGTAAAACAACAATTTGCCACAACACAATCAGAATCTCCTTGCCTATGGGAGGATTACTGATGAGGGATAAAACTTTTGTAGGAATGCCTCTCCTTTTATAACACAGGACTTAATGGGTGAAGAAAGGATTTTCCAATTGTAATATAGATGATTTTCTAGGAATGTAACCTCTTGGAAATGTCAGAGCACGCTGTATACACACTATTTGAAACCACAGTGTGTAAATATTTGCATTGTCCTGAAACTGCTCTCTGCAAATATTCTCACAGTGCAATTTGTAAATACTGGTATCTATTTTCACTAGGTTACAGTGGATAAATTCTTGTCCTGTCACTGTGGTGTCTGTGTATTCTGAAAGACTCCACAATGAAGTTATGTACATTCCCTCTCATAATTCACATCACAGTCTGTAACTATTTGTAGAGACCTATCAAACAGTGAACATTTTCTCAGAGCTCTGCGCTGTAGTGAAAGAAAGTCTTCTCGGTATTAGTGCCCCAGTGTGCAAATATTCTCTCCAGCTGGCAATGCAGTGTGAAGTATTTTCATTCCACAGACATCGTGATATGTAAAAAAAATTATATATCCTGTTGGGTTGTCTCTTCCCTGACACTGCAGTGTGCCCTGAAACTGGCATGTGCAAATATTTTTCACGTCTCTGTCATTGCAGCGTGTAAATATCTTTTCTTCTCCCAATGCAGGGGGTAATTATCAGAATGATGCTCTTTTGGTTATCATTCCTGCATGTGGAAACGTGACTCGCACTTTAAACATTTATGAAAGCTTGATCAACTTTTTAGTTATAGAGATATTTTAGTATTGCAGTATCCAATTTGATCTTGCCTATTCATTTACACATCCACACAGGCTCTGTTAATGTCTTCTTTTATATCTTATACCCAATGTGGACATCGGGTGACATTCATTGCTCCACCTTGATGCCCCTTCATGCCAACCAATTTTGGCAAGGAGCAAGTAAGTGAAGCTGGGGGTGGGAAGGGAATTTCCTTCTCTGATGAACAGGTGAAACAAATCAAACATCATCTGGAAGCTGTGAAACATGAAAGTCTGCAGATGCTGTCATTATAGTAAAAGCACACAGTAAACGCTGGAGGACCTCAGCAAGGTCCATAGGAGATTAAGGTATATTACCGACGTTTTGGGCCTGAGCCCTTCTTCAAGAAATAAGCAAATAGGAAAGCGTCAGAATATAGACTGTAGACTGGCAGGGGGAGGAGTCCAGAGCAACAAAAGGTGTTAATTAGATATGATAAGAGGAAACGTGAGAATTGATTTTGGCTCTGTGAAAGGAGACAGAGAGGAAAGGGAAGACAGAGAGAGAGAGAGAGAGAGACAGACAGACAGACAGACAGACAGAGTTGGGTGAAAGGCAATGGGCAAGAAGGGGTGGGGGGGGCTTAACAAAAACCAGAGGTCAATGTTAATGCTATCCAGTTGGAGGGTGTGCAGATGGAAGATGAAGTAGGTTCCTCCAATCTGCGGGTGGTCTCAGTCTGGCAGCGCACGAGATCACAGACAGACATGTCGGCAAGGGAATGGGATGGAGAGTTGAAATGGGTGACCACTGGGAGATCCACGCTGCTAAGGCAGTCAGAGTCAAAGTGCTCAATAAAGCGATCTTCCAATCTGTGCCCAGTCTCTCCGACGTACAGGAGACCACAACGGGAGCACCGGATGCAGTAAATGAGCCCTCCAGATTCACAAGTGAAATGTTGCTTCACTTGGAAGGACTGTTTGGAGCCCTGAATGGTGGTGAGGGAGATCGTGTGGACGCAAGTAGAGCATCTCCTGCAGTCACAGGGGTAGCTGCTAAGGGGAAGATTGGTGGGGAGGGAGGTGTGGGCAAGGGACTTATAGAGGGAAATTAAAACTCACTTCTCCCCTTAACCAAAATCAATGCTCATCTCTCGACTTATCATAACCTTGTAGTTGGTCTGGTCTCCTCCCTGGCCAGTCCTCTCTTTTTATTCTTGTGCTTTCCTGTTCTTTTCTTATTTCTTGAAGAAGGCCTCAGGCCCAAAACATCGGTAACATACCTTTATTCCAGTGAACACTGCTGAGACCAGCTGAGTTCCTCCAACATCTCTGTGTGATCTGGAAGCTGGGCTGACCCCCACTCTTTCTGTTTCAGGTGTCGTGAGGAATTTGGCTTCCCAAAGACAATGCAGACGGTGACCAACTGGCTTGGAGCAGACGGGGAATTCATTCTGAAGCTGCCCAGCTTTGTATTTTTAATCTAGTGCATGCTGTTCCCGAATGACTGTGGCACTGAGTGCATGCCCAGCTACATGGCTGATTGCATCGTCAACAGAACACCTCCCATAAGGCTTCAGTTAGTCCCCAAGCAGGGTTCATGCAAAATTTTGGTGAATCTGCAACACTGTCCTGTCGAATTTAGGGGATGCCTATCTTCTTCCTAGTCAGTCCTAGCTGTGATTTAAATTCTGTTTCAGGTCCGTATGCAGGCCCAAAGGCCAACTTGGATCTTAGTTGAGAGGCCAACCCAGGGATCACTTTCCCCTTGGCTGTGGAGATGGTCTGGAATGGGACATGACGGACCCTAAGGTCAAATTGCCTTGCTAACCACTGCTGCAGCCTACATATGAAGCCAGAAAAAGAAAAGATGCAGGATTCCACGGGGTCAGTCTGAAGACAGGAAAAGTCCTGAGGCTGAACCAAGAACACTTTAAACCAAATCAGAATTATTGAGGATAACTGAGATTTCCATTTCCAAAATTACAGTCATTCTGATTGGATCTTGGAAACACGCTCGGGATTGAACTCTAGGACGGTAAGCTGGCAAAGTGATGTGATGACAAACTGCTATGTTACATTGCAACAAACCCATATCACAACTTGGGCTCTTCCTGCCTTTCCATGCTGGCCACTTATAAGATGATTGCAATATACCTAACAGCATTCCCACCACTTTACTCAATGAAGCTGGTATTTATTGCAGACAAGGGGGTGCTTGCCAGGTCATTCCTGGCAGCAGAGAAAGGAAACCGGCTGTTGGTGGAATTTTGTGCTCGGATCCAATGTGTTTGTATTATCTCTTCCCTCAAGCAGGCTGGACTGTACTACATCGTCCCCTGACAGTAAATCTATTCATTACTGTATTATAATGTATGTTTTGGCTGCAGTGCTTAGTAACAGCTTTTGTTTGTTCCAATGCATGAGAAACTTTGAAACTGTCCACCAGCTCCTAAATGGCACCATGTTCCATTGTTGGGCTCAGCATTGTTGGGCCGTGTCTTGGCTCTATTGTGTCCACTGTCCCATCTTTGCATCAAGCACATAGGCTTCATGGTATCATTTCCTCAAATCCTTCCCACTATTGCTTGTGGTTATAATCAATGTCCCTCTCATTTTTAGTGTCAGTGTGCACAAACATTTTATGTTGTAGACATTTTTTTCCTATGACAAAAGTATGTGCGGACTGAATGCCTGTGCAAATGTAAACTTAAAGTTGTTTCAAGATCATTTTGGTGCAGCTAATCTCTCATGGCCAATAAACCTGTACTGGCATGCTTTAATACAAGTATGACTACATTCTACAAAGTAACGTATATGGATAAGATTTTATTCTATACTTCAAACTGCTTTGTTCAGTTTGCGGGCACATTCCTTTCCTTTGTGCACTGGTTGCAAAACGTGTGCGCATGCACACGCACACAGCTTAGAGCACACATGTCAAACTCTGGCCCGCGGGCCAAATCTGGCCCGCGATATAATTATATTTGGCCCGCAAGATCATATTAAATATATATTAGAGTTGGCCCGCTGGCCGCCGCGCCAGTATAGCGCATGCACACTGAAGGTGAAAATGAAGACGCCGGAGGTGTGGAGGGATCTCAGAGTCCCGAATCCCGGGGATCGGAGCACCGCACTCAGCCCGCCTGGCTCCCGGACACACAGACGCGGCTGGAGTTGGGGACCATCCTCGCTGGGTCTGCGCTTCAGCGGCGACGCCGGACCGAACGTCTCGTTGGCGATGCCTTCCCCCTCGCTCCGTGCGTGGCGGACCCTGCCTCCCACTCCTTTTGTTGGAGACGTGTCCGGCGCCATGAGATCGCAGTTTAATCCCTCTCCAACCATGGGAGGGGGGTGGGAGCAACGCGCTCTTCTCAGCCAATTCCTCCACCGCCCTGGACAACAGGGGGTTCGGGTGCCTTCGTCAGGCGACCGACCTGTTGGTCCAAGACAAGGGGAGAACGTACAAACTCCACACAGACAGTACCTGAACTCGGGTGAACGTGGAGCTGCGACCCCACATTCCACATCAGGACTGTGTGTAAGATTGGGAGCAGTGAGACGGAAGCTTATTTTGTTCCTGTGATTTAAGCCTTTCTTGGGGTGGGGGGGCGGGGTCCTTCTCTGACCACTTGCCTAACAATTAACCTAATCAGATGTGGAGTTACCACAATACAACAGTTCTCAACCTTTTTCTTTCCACTCGCGTCCCTGTGCCATTGGTGCTCTGTGATTAGTAAGGGATTGCTTAAGATGGTCTGTGGGTGGGAAGAAAAAGTTTGAAGACCACTGCTTTAATGATCCCTCATTGACTCGTCTTGTGCACGGTTTCAGAACGCTAAAGGAAATGGGCCAATGACAATTTTTCTCAAGCAAAATATTTGAGTAACAATTGGGTCTAGAGCAGTGATTCTCACCCTTTCCTTCCCACTCACATCCCACCTTAAGCAATCCCTTACTAATTACAGAGTTCCGATGGCATAGGGCACACATGTCAAACTCTGGCCCGTGGGCCAAGATATAATTATATTTGGCCCGCAAGATCATTTCAAAAATGTATTAGAGGTGGCCGGCTGGCCGCCGCGTCAGTATAGCGCATGCACAGTAATACAACAAATCCCAGAATGCATTGGCGTTAGCCCGCTAATCGCCCCTACTTCCTCTGTTTACGTTGCAGGGTCTCACCGTGGACTCCGGTTTTGGGGCCTGGCCGGTGTCAGGGGAAGCCAAGGCTGCTTCCCAGCGCCCGGAACCGGAGGCCTCGGGCCTGACCTCGCCAGGACCATTGCCCACTTCCCCTCCCTGCCGCAGGCCGACCCGCGACTCACGGTGACGGGGCCGCTGATCCGCCGAAATGCCGCCCTGCAGCGAGAGCCGATGCCTCCGCACTGTCGTTGTCCAACCCGATCGCTCGCAAACCCCGCCCTCCCGCACACAGGCCTGAGTAAGTATTATGAACTTTAATCTCAGGATAAAACGATCTTCCAATAGTTTCATGTCACAGTGATAAATATATTCCTGGTTAAAAATGGTCCTGCACCTGGATATAAGCTCATTAGGCATAAAACTTGAAAAGTGTGTAAATCAAAGGATATCTGTACCAATGGAAAAAGGGCATGGCAAATAACCCTGCTAGAGTTCATGCCCACAATCAGTCACCCATTTGATTGTTTCAGGAATCATGTTATTCTCCCACATTCTCAATAGCCCTCAGATTTTACTATTCGACAGCACACTAGCAACATTTGACAAATCCTCTATAGAGAAATATTATTTATTGAATATTTTATTTCTCATTTGTTAATGCTTCTGGAAAGAGTTTATCCAAAACTATTATTAAACATTTATTTTCATAAGAAAAAGTTTAACATTACATATGTTGAAAGAAGAGAAAACATGCAGATGTTGTTGAAAATTTTCAATAAATATTTAGTTCGGCTCTCGACTTAGTCCAAGTTTTTAATTTTGGCCCTCCGTGAATTTGAGTTTGACACCCCTGGCTTAGAGGGATCAGTGGTTATAACGGGGCTTTCACACTGCCAGCCATCCCAGGAGGGTTTGGAGGAGCAGACTCAAACACATTCTGACAGTGGGGGATCAACTGACTCACAACTTGGCCAAAGAGGCAGCTCTCTCGGAGTGACTTAAAGAAAAATGTTCTCCCCGCGTCTGCCTGGGTGCTCTGGTTTCTTCAAAACGTACCAGGATCGTTGGTCAATTAACTGCAATTGGGTGGCACGGGCTCACGGACCGAAAGGGCCTGTTATCGTACTGCATGCCTAAATTTAAAATTGAGGCAGCGGGAGATCTAAGTGCTTGTTTAAATCTTATCAGGGACTGGGACAGCAGGATGATGAACAAGTGAAAGGGCGGTTAAAAAGCAGTGGGAGAGGTTCGTGCTCGTTTAAATCTCTCCAATCGCCGATGAGGTGCAGCCAATAAAAAATGAGGGAAGCTCAAGCGGATCAGGCAGTGTAGAAGTGGGAACTTAGAGGCTTGGAGCTTGAGAGGCTTTGACAAGCAGAGACTGAGGATGTCCAATAGGTCAGGTCAGGTAAGATAGCAACAACGGTGGATAGTGGAGATGGTACCTCAGGCAGCGGAATGCTCCGATTGCAATTATGTGGGAAATTTGGGAGAGCATATTGTCCCTAATGACAGCACCTACAAGAGGTGCATCTAGCTGCAGCTCCTATTGGACCACGTTAAGGAACTGGAGTTGGACCTGGATGAACTTCGGATCATTCGGGAGGGAGAGGGGATGATAGGTAGAAGCTATAAGGAGACGGTCTCACACCCAAAAATCAAGAGCTATGTAACTGGGTAACTATTAGGAGAGGTAAGGGGAATAGGCAATCAATACTGAGAACCCCTGTGGCCATTCCCCTGAACAATGTATACCACAATGTAGAGGGGTGATCTATAAGTTGTAGTGGTCAGGTCTCTGGCACAGAGTCTAGCTAAGAAGGGAAAGGGGAGAAGAGGAGAGCTATAGTAATTGGGGATAGTTATGCAAATATACTGGAGATCCTGAGAACAAGATCGAGACCTCTCTGGATGGTACGTTGCCTCCCAGGTGCCAGGGTTGAGGATATCTCAGCTTGAGTACATAGCATTCCGAAGCAGGAGGGTGAGCAGGCCAGACATCATAGTCCACGTTGGTGCCAATGACATAGATAGAAGTAGGGATGAAGTTCCTGAAGAGGGAGTTAGGAAAGAAGCTGAAAAGCAGGGCCTAAAGGCTGGTAATCTTGGAATTGCTGCCTGTGTCACTAGACAGTGATGGTAGGATCAGGAAATGTGGCAGATGAATGTGTGGCTGAAGAGGGAGCAGGGGTTCACATTTGTGGATCATTGAGATCTCTTCTGGGGAAGGTCTGACCTGTACAAAAATGACGGACTTCATCTGAATTGGAGAGGGACCAATATCATGGCAGGCAGGTTTGCGAGAGCTGATGGGGAGTGTTTAAACTAGTTTGGCAGGAGGGTGGGAACCAAAGTGTGAGGGCAGAAGGTGCAAAGGATGTTGTGGGTTTGTGAGGAAGGACAGGCAGGGGAGGAAGTATAAATGTAATCAGTTGGAGAGTTTGAAATGTGTCTATTTCAATTCAAGGAGTATTAGGAATAAAGGAGATGAACTTGGAGCACGGATCAGTACGTGACGTTGTGGCCATTACAAAGAATTGGCTAACACAAGGACAGGATTGGATGATGTGGGTACTCAATTTTAGATCTTTTCAAAGGGATAGGATGTGAGGAAAAAGAGAGGGGAGGAGTAGCATTACAGGTCAGGCTGCAGAAAGGGAGGGCACTGTGGAGGGAGTGTTGACTGAATCGGTGAAATATCAAAGGAGCAATCACTGTCATGGGAGTAGTCTATATGCCCCCAAATAACCCTCGGGACACTGAGGAAGAGATAAGTCAGCAGAATTTTGAACGGTGCAGAAATAACAGGGTTGTTGTTATGGGAGGCTTCAACTTCCCAAATATTGACTGGCACCTCCTCACTGAAAGAGGGATAGATGGGGCAGAATTTGTCAGATGTGTCCAGGATTCCGGACATGGTACGCGGACTAGCAGACTGTACTGTGTCGGACCTCTCAGTGGGGGAGCATTTTTGTGACAGTCCCCACAACACCCTGTGCTCTAGCAATAGCTATGGACAAAGATAAAAGGAGACAAAGTGTTTAATTTGGGAAAGGCTAATTATGATGGGATGAGGCAGGATCTAGGGAGAGTAAATTGGGAACAGATATTCTCGGGAGAAAGCACAGAAGCAATATGAAGGATGTCTAGGGACTACATGCATGAGGTTCTGGATAGGTCTGACCCACTCACTGAGAGAGAGAAAAGATAGAAAAGGGAATCATGGGAGAAGGGCTTGGGAGAAGGGCTTGTGCAAATTATCTGAAGGAAATTAAGAAAGGACAGGAGAGCTAGAAGAGGGAATAAGGAAAACTCTAAGGTGTTCTATGCATACTTGAGGAATGGAAGGATAATGAGAGTGAAGTTAGGGCCACTTAAGGATAAAGGAGGAAACGTGCCTGGAGGAGGAAGTCCTAAATAAATACTTGGCTTCAGTATTCACAGGAAAAAAGGACAAGGTGAGGTCAGAATACAACAAACTTATGTGCTGGACCATGTTGAGATTAAGAAAGAGGAAGTGCTGGAACTTCTTAAAAACATGAGGGTTGATGAGTCCCTAGAACCAGACGAGATATACCTCAGGTTGCTACAAAAAAAGAGGAAAGGGATTACTGGAGCTTTGGCAATGTGCTTTGTATCCTACTTGGCCACAGGAGAGGTGCTGGAGGATTAGAGAATGGCAATTGCAGTCCACTCACAGCTCTGAGGGCCCAGGTTCGATCCCGGCATCAGGAGTTGGCAGTGGAGTTTGCATGTTTGCTTCATGGTTGTTTCTGCTGTGTGCTTCACTTTTCTCCCTCATCCCAGTACTGCACCTACTGTGGGTAAGTGGAAAAAGAAGCAAAAGCAAAAGGGTATTAACTGTGGGGGTGGGGGCGGGGTGTGTGTGTGTGTGTGTGTGTGTGTGAAAGAAAGTTAGTTACAGGGCTACAGGGAAAGAAGGACGAGCAATGGGACTGATGGGGTTACTCTGTTGGACATAGCATGTACTTGGGAGGCTGTGGTGTATTAAAATAAAATGGTTGAGAAATTTAGACAGGTGAAGTAACTTGGAGGGATTTGAAAACAAGTTTTATCTGACTATTACCCCTCCAGCCCACTATCAGTTGGCTCTTCAAAGTCTTCACTTACTTCCCATGAAATTATTGGAATAGTTTCTTATTCATGACATGAAGTAACACAAAATGTGCAATTCCTTAAAAGATCTGCTTGGACAACAACACACAACACATAATCAATCCCTAGTCTGTCAAGTTAAAGTTTATTTTCATCCGATTGTACGTATTTCATCTGATGAAACAGCATCTCTCCAGACGAAAAATGCACACATCACTTTCAGTGCATAAATAATTAAAATAAATATATTTCTATATAAATATTTGGGATGATCTACACGGTTACAGCTTACTGTTCATCAATCTTACAGCCTGCAGGAAGATGTTATCCCCCAGCCTGGCAGTCCTGATTTTGATGCTCCTTCTTGATTATAGATCTTTTCTTGATTATAGTGGGTTAAAGATACTGTGTGCTGGATGGAAAGGGTCTTCTTTAATTCCTTCAGCCCTATATACACCACAGTCCTAGTAGATGTTGTAAATAGAGTAAAGAGAGACCCCAATGATCCTTTCAGCTGAGTTAATGATCCTCTGTATAGACTTCCGGTCTGTTGCATTGCAGCTACCATACCACACAATGATGCAGTCAGTCAGGGCATCCTCATTTGTGCACCTGTAAAAGGTTGTCAGGATGGCAGCCAGTAGCCTTGCCTTTCTCAGCCTGCTTAGGAAGTGTAGGCGCTGCGACGCCTTCCTGAGTAATGGGGTGTTGTAGGTCCAGGATATTTGCATGGCAAGGAACCTTATGCTCCCCACTCTCTTCATGACGGAGCCATTGATGGAGAATGGTCAACTTTCATCCACCTGAAATCCACTATCATCCCCTTTGTCTTGTCCACATTGGCTCACGTTGTTGTTCTCGTTCCATTTTACAACCTCCTCGCAGTAATGCGACTCATTGTTGTTGCTGGTGAGACCAACTAGTGTTACATCATTCTCAAATTGATGATTCTTTTAGAATTGAATCTGGCAGAGCAGTCTTGAGTCAGCAACCTGAACAGTCAGGAATTGAGCACACAATCCAGAGCTGCAGCAGTGCTTAGCGTGAGGAGGCTTGAGCTTTTGCTGTCAACACGCACAGACTGTGATCTTTCAGCCAAGAAGATGGGCCTTGAGTCCCAGTCAGGATAGCTTCTCCACCAGCATCTGTTCATGTTGAACGCCGAGCTGAAGGCAACGAACAGCCTCCTGTTGTATGAAGCATTGTTCTCTAGGTGGGTCAGGGTGGAGTGGAGGGTCAAGGCTATTGCATCATCTGTGGACCAGTTTGTATGGTTGGCAAACTGGAACACGTCCAATGTCGCTGGAAGATGCGCTTTGATGCATTTCATCACCAGCCACCCAAAGTACATTATGATTGTAGAGGAGTCACTTCGTCCAGTTTCTGGGATGATGGTGGCTGCCTTGAAACCTGGACTGTTGCAGTGAGATGTTATAGATACCTGTTAGGACCTCCACACAGACTTTCAGCATCCGACCAAATTCTTTATCCGGACTTGCTGCTTTTTGCGGATCACCCTGGATAGGATCTTCCTCACTTCAGGGTGCCTGTTCTTCAGAGGGAGATGAGGCTTTCTTTGATGTCACCTTGTTTTTCTCAACCAACCGCACATAGAAGGTATTCAACCTGTCAGGAAGGGACAGGCTGACCTTCAAGGATGACTTACAGTCAATTATGGTTTGAATGTACTGTCGCATGCACCTGTGTGGCTGGTGTTGCACAGGGGTCTGTGGATTCTCTGTGCATAACCCACACATTTTGCCTTCCTGATTGCACGGGAGAGTTCAACTCTTGCTGATCTTAATGTCTTCTTGTCTCCCGACCTGAAAGCAACATCAGGAGCTCTGAGCAATGGACAAAATTCTGCGTCTAGCCGCGGTTTTTGATTTGCCCCGGCAGTGTAGTATTTCAGCACCATGACATCCTCAACACACTTGCTTATGGAGTTAGTCACTGTGTCCGTATACTCATTGTTGGTGGCCGTCTCCCTGAATCCACTCTTGTCCATGGCTTCAAAACAGTCCTAAAGCACTGCTGTGGCTTCCTCTGGCCAGGTCCTGATCTCCCTGTGAACTGGTTTGATTCAATTTACCAGCGACCTGATAGAAGGGGTACATGATCTGAATATCCAAGGTGGGGGTGGAGACAGACTTGTATGCTCCAGGGATATTTGTGTAGATTAGATCTATGATATTCTCTCCCCCAGTTAAAAGTTGACGTGTTATTGCAACTTCAGCAGGGCTGTTTTTAAGTTGACGTGATTGAAGTTACTGGCAATAATCATCTTGTCATTAGGGTGGGTTGCCTGGGCTTCACATATGCCTCATGGGGAAATATATTCCATTGAACTCGTGATTCTTGCCAGTGGTGTTTCCCTATCTCCGCTGATGTTATTTGAAATTTTTTTACATCAAGATCCACAGGTACAGCCACAGAGAATTTGCTCTGATCACAATCAAAAAAAAAGAACATCAAAGGCGTCTGGAATAAAAATGTGCAAACCGCACGAGTGTTGTCTGGAGGCCAGTATGACCTGAGTGGATGACGGAAGAATAATATTTCAAATAATTTTTTTAAAATGCATGAAATAAAATATGTGTGCAAGGTACCTCGGCTTTGTCTCCATTGGAGGCCCCAAGGCAAGGGGTGTCATTCCACCACACTACAAAGCAGGGTCCAAGTATCTGCTCATCTGTTCACACTTTGTGTCAGACAGTTGTTGGGTTTCAACTCCATTGTCTGAGGACTTTTTAAAAATTCAAACATGCACTGCATAACATGAACATAATTGGTACACATTTTCTCTACATTCATTGTTCCATTAATTCAATATGTTCTCTTACAGAATGTCAATGCCAATCATGTTTTCTCTTTAAACTGTAGAGTGTTTGGGAGGTAAACGGCAAAAATCTAAGTTCCCTCTGCAGGTACATGCATTCCTGAATTGCTGATGGATTGGAAGTACTGGCTTTAGCTAAGGAATTCAGTCAAGGCCCTTTCTGCCCATTAAGATGAATGTGAACAACCTACTCTCATTGTTTGAGAAATGGTAGGAAATTTTTAACCAGAAGGCAGAGCAAAGTGGATGGGAAGGCCATCCCTTAGCTTGCATGTTTCCCAGCATCGAGCTGTTGTTATACACTTACGTTGATGTCAGATTTTGTTTTATATGTTTCCACAAAATAGAAGGCAAAGCAACTTGGGTCTGAGTGCTTAGATGGTAATAAGCTTCTGAAGTTAGAATCAATTGTACGAGGAGGAGGCTGGGCACATTCAAGGTCATAAAGATACTCAGGGTAAGACAAAGGAGCAGGACCTGGGAAATAAAAGAGGAAGTAAAGACTGAGTGGGAGGAAGTAGGAACAAAACGGGGGGAGATGACGATGGGGAAGCGAGACTGGGAATGAAGGGGAGGGTGAAGATTACAGGGGAGGAAGTGGAAACAAAGGGGAAGAAGTGAGACCAGAGGGAGGAAGTAAGAACCGAGGGGGAAGAAGTAGTGAAGATTGAATGTGAGGACATGGAAGATTCAAGGAGAATAAATGGGAATTAAGAGGAAAGGAAGTGAAGACCCAGGTGGAGGAGTGGACATGGGGGAGATAAGGAGCACTGCTGGTAAAGCATGGGCCACAGTAAAACGGGGCAGCAAGTTTTCATTGCAACAAATTGTGGACCCGAGAAAGGTAGCATCTGTCGAGACTGAGGAAGAGGAAAGTTTAAAAACAGTGATTCTGTTTTTAAAGGGAAAGGTAAGAGAAGCTTCAGTTGAGAGAAAGAAAATGAACCCTGTAGAATAAGAAGAATGTTCAATCAGATATCCACCATTCCCTATCTAATGAAAGGTCTGCTCACAGACATTCTATGGGTATCAAGTCAGCATTAATTGCTCTAGCTCAAATCGCAATGCAAATGTGCTGGGACTCCATAACATATGGAGGAATACCAGCAAACAGCTGCTGGTCTATATGCCCCACCCCCCATTGTTACTGCTGTGGCTTATCAGCCACACACCCACCCCATACTGTTATATCAATCACAAATTTGACATTTCTGTTTGAATTGAATCTGGAAGTGCACGCGTGAGTCAGCAGTATGAACAGTAGCAGGCTGAGTACACAGCCCTGAGGTGCACCAGTGCTCAGTGTGATGGGGCTTGAGGTTTTGCAGCCAATTCGGATTCCCTGACTATTCAGTTGATAGCATTTATCAGAGCTCTCCAACAAATGTCAGGATGCAGCCCAAACGGAAGTGAGGAAGGTTCTTCTTTTGAGGCCCTCCCAACACGTTCCAGGCCTCAACACCTCCTCAAGACTGCTACGGGGAAGAGACTATTAGCTCTCCCTGTGATCTTCTGGTCAGAAGGCAATGTAAGGCCCTGTGGTCAGCCTGAAGCTCAGTGAACTTGCAGAAAGTGGAACTGGCCATGATCAAATATGGTCAACGACTGCACTCAGGATACACTGAAGTAAAGTGTGACTCATGCAGGGCTTCTATGGACAATGTGTATGAGTCCATGTTGTTGTTGTCCTGAGTAGGAGCTCAATATTCATATCTCTGCACAAAGAACTGTATTTGAATTACAAAAATACTTTATTTCACAGGAAATATTTTCATAAAATAATTCCGATAGGAACACTTTGCAAACCAAGTTGGCAAGACCCAGCAATCAATTTCTCCTCAGGGCAGGTACTCCACAGTGTATTACAGCAGGTGTTCCCCATCCATTTGCACCATTATACAATTAAACATGTTAAATTCAATAAAAGTTAATTTAATGTTTCTCCAATGTCCTACGTGATGCAGCAAATCTTAAATTATCTTCATGTTCAGCTTGAAGTTGTCTATCATAATCCCCAATTTGAAAATAATGGTTGTCTTGAGTTACATTGATATGACATACACATTGTCCAAAGGAGGGTCGGTGGGTATGCAGGCAATGGAGGGGACTGTGGGGGTTGGAGGGTGGGATGTCTTTTAGTGGGTTGAGTTCCCTTGTTATTTTCTACACTATCAGTATATCCACCCCCTTGCCTTAGCCTGGTATGACTCAGTTGGCAACAGCCTTGTCTCTGAGTCAGAAGGTGATGATTCTCCAGTGCAGTACGAACAGAGGGCTATACTGTCAGAGGTACTGACATTCAGTAAAGCATTAAACTTAAGACCCTTTTGCTCTCAGAGGTGGACATTAAAGGTCTCATGAATCTTTTTCAGAGGATTATCCCCACTTTATCTCTCAATGAATATAGAGAGAATGAATGACTACTTCTGCACAAACTGAATGAAGAGCCCTGACTCCATTTTGAGGTTTAGAAAAGGAGCTGTAAAATCTGGGCCTTTTCCTTATAATTTTTTTAATTTTAAAATTGAGACAGGTCTACAAGCCCGTGCCACCCAATCACACTCAATTCACCTACAACTCCCAACATGTTTCGAATGGTGGGAGGAAACCCATGCAGACATGGAGACAATATACAAACTCCTTCCAGACAGTGCAGGATTAGATCCCGGGTCGCTGGCCCTGAAACAGCACTGCATTAACTGCTTTGCTAACCACGCTGGCCTTATAATTTAGATTCCTCACAGGAGCAGCACAGAGGCTTTAGTTTTTAAATTTGAATTTTAAATTTAGACCTACAGCACGGTAACAGGCCATTCTGGCCCATAAGCCCATGCCACCCAATTACACCCAAATGACCGACAACCTCCGTACATTTTGAAGGATGGGAGGAAACTGGAGCACTTGGAGGAAACGCACACAGATGTCGGGAGAATGTACAAACTCCTTCCAGACAGCGCCGGACAAATGAACAAACCACTAGCTGTTGTGTGGCAAACTGCAGAGACAAATGGCATTTACATTAGAGAAACGCAATTAATCTCTCCAATGGTCAGAACGTGAACAAGCTGACTGTGCCCTGTGGTACATGGAACAGAATCCCAGGTTCCAATTGGTTCCCTAAATTGTAGAGGTGAAATGAAGCCAGCACAGGCCATTATGGCTACTGGTGAGAAAGTGATCGGCAATGCCAGTGCGCTGGTAAGTAATTTAAATTACCTTCACCACTGCAGAGTTTTGATATTGATGGAAATATTTGACCACCCCCCCCCCCCGACCCACGCCATCCCAACCCAACAAGAGGAGAAAATCAGCTTGGCTCCTTGCTTGTGATTACTAGATGGAAGTAAGGGCTGGGATTTGACAGAGATGAAACAATTTTTTGCCTCATCTTTGACAGAATTTTGACAAAATACACAAGAATTGAAAAACAGCTTCACTCACAGAAATCTCACCTAAACTCAACCTGTTCAAATAACCAGAGATTTTGCTTGTTTTACATCTGCAGTCATTAAAAGGACCCAAACTATTTAATTCGGATATAAGCATCTGGCATAATTTGTACTGATGTGTGTTTGATAGAAAATTTTCTTTTTAATTGGACAAAATGGTTGAATTTGCATTTCTGTCACGTAATTCCAGCCATGTTGCATTTGATAAAGTCCCTTAGGAGACTGTTCGTCAAAGTTGAAGCTCATAGAATTGCAAGCAGCTTATTACTGAGCTAGTAATATGGCTGAGCACAAGGAGACTGAGGGTAGGGATAATGAGCACGTCCTGAAATTGGAAATCTGCTACTATCAAGTCCCATAAGGATGTGTGGACCACCACTATTTATTAATAATTCAGATAATAGACTAGGAAGCCACATGTCCAAGCTTTCCAATGGCATTAAGGTCTCAGGTAATGTAGATGGAAGCACAATGTATTAAAATATGAAGAGGTATTAATTGATTAAACAAATGGGGAAAGAACGATTGCAAATGTGAAATAATCCAGTTGGGACCTAAAACAAACAAAACAGATTTCTTTTTTTAATGGTAAAACCTACCAGTGCAGGTCCAAAGAGAATTGACATTTGTGTACAAATATCATTAAAATATACTGAAACTCATTAAAAAGGTCAGTAGAATATTGGCCTTTATAACTGAATCCTGGAATCCAAGCAGGTAGAGATTAGGCTGTGGCTTTATACAGCGAATAATCTGGTTTTGGAGGTAGTTACAGCAGAGATTTGTTGGAATGAGAGTTGGACTTAGGGTTAAAATACGAACAGATGTTTGACAAACCAGGGAGAGCGTCCCCGGAATTTAGAAGGTTAATGGAGGATTGATCAATGCTTACAAGTAACCAGGAGGGACTAGAAGAGTAAAGGAAAAGAACACATATTGGTTGGGGAGTGTGAGCCTTGGGGCAAGGAGGGGGTGAAGAGGAAATCATAGTCTGAAAATTATAGCTTTTCAGGAATGAGAACAGGAAGAATTTCTACCCTGAGATCATTTGAAACTCTTTCCCAAATGCACCAATTAATACGTCCAATTGTCAATTTTACACTTGGGTCTGTGTTTGCTCTCAAAAAGTATGAGAATTAAGATGTGGATAAATTGAGATTTTTCTGAATGACAGTTTGAGGGCTCTTACATTCAAATATTGCCCATTACTGGGTGTCCTGAGAAAGTGAGATTTGTAATTGCTTGGCACAATGGTTCAAGATTCAAGATTCAATTCATTGTCATGTAATAAAACAGTAACAAAAAATTGCTTTTGCCTGCTGTAAGGCAGAAATTGCTTGAGGTGTCTCTTGCAGTCAGAGAAAGAGAAACAAAAGACAGACCCCCCAGAGTCACCGTGTGACAGAGATTCTCCTCCAGCGCTTCCGCAGCCACACAAAGTTCAGTCCAAACCACTAGTGATCTGAGATCCAGATCTGAACCTCCGACACGGCCAGGAATCCTTCAGCACCCTCGGCACCCCCTTCCACCCAGCTTCTGATACCTGGTACCCCTTTACCATTGATACCATATGAGTGTGTCTTGTCCTACACAAAAGTACAATACACAAATGCACTGACATTCCAGCTTGCTGCAGCCAAACAGGTGTGTAAAATACATCATCAACAATAGTCTAAGTTAAATTATCACAGTGCACCCACCACAAGACAAACAATCAAGTTTATTGTCATCTGATTGTACAAGTACAACCCAATGAAACAGTGTTCTCTGGTCCTCGGTGCAAAACACGGAGACACACAACCAGACCTAACACACATACAGACAATTAATACCCATTCAGGACAAGTCTTCATATATACAAATCAATCAATAAATATTGTTTCATGATAAAGAGAGTCTCGGATGGTTAGTGTGAGCAGTTGTTTTGGTTGTTCAGTGCTCTCACTGCCCGTGGCATAAATAAACGTGATAAATGTAAAAGGATTGATAAATATTTACACTTGCAGTTGGTTGTATTAAAATAGATGTTTGGTGATCCTGGACTAATGATTTTTGTTGGAGTAGCATGGAAAGATTCAAGAGCCTGATTGCTGTTGGAAATAAACTGTTTTCGAACCTAGAGGTGCCAGATTTCAAATTTCTCTACCTTCTACCTGAAGGTAGCAGTGAGAAGAGGTGGTGACGAGGGTCCTTCATGATGTTGGCTGCCTTCTTGAGCCATATAGTTGTCCTCAAGGGACAGGAGGTCAGTGCTCATTATAGACTTGGCTAGCTTGTTACTTTCTATATCACTGTGTGTACATGTGTCATATGAATAGTATGCCCAGAAACAATTTGACCACTTTCTTTTGGTAATAAAATATTCCTCTGTGTGGAGTGTAATACAAAGACTCTAAGCAATGAACAATAATTTCTAGGTCAGTCATAGCCATAACAGCACAGTACAGGCCCTTTGGCCCTCGATGTGCCAACCTATATATTCCTACCAAAAAAAAAGTACTAAACCCTTCCTACTTCATACCCCTCGATTTTTCTTTCATCCATGTTCCTGTCTAAGAGGCCTTTAAATGCCCCTATCGTTCTGGCCTTCACCACCATCCCCAGCAATTCATTCCAGGCACCCACAACCCTCAGTAAAAAAATAAAAATTGTCCCGATGACTCCCCTAAACTTTCCTTCCTTCACTTTGGGCAGATGTCTTCTGGCATCTTGGCACTTATTTTCTGTGGGGGTCAGCAATATGCAGTTCTAGTTGCCCATTGATAGGAAGAATGATATTGAGTTGCAAATGCTGCAGAAAAGACTAAGAAGGGTGTAACCAACACCTTGAATTACAAGGAGGAGGTGAGCATCTTTTCCCTGGTTTTTATTTCCCTGGTCTGTCGGAGGTTGAAGGATGAGTTTATTGACAATCATAGATAAGGTGAATGCTCACAGATTTTTTTTCTTCAGGGGAAGGTCATCTGAAACTAGAGGTCAAAGACTTAAAGTGAGAGGTGCAAGTTTCAAAAGGATCTTATGAGGCACTTTTCTCACCCACATGCTGCCAAAGGAAGTCATAGAGGCAGATAAGATTACATTGTTAAAGCCATTTGGACAGGTACATGGATAGGAACGGTTTGGTGGGAAATAGGCTAAATATGGTCAGTAAGAGTGAGTTGGGATGAAGGGGCTCGTTCCCTGCTTCATAACCCTATGACACTTGCTATGAACACCCCATTCATTTCATGCTGGTTTTCCTCTCCATAAGCACCCCCCTGCCCCCCCCCAGCATTTTAACCATTTCAACAAAGTGCTCTCTTTCTTTCTTAGTCGTGTTTAGTTTCATTCCCTTTTCTGCCATTTACCTCCATTGCCCACTTTATGACCACACACAACGAGAAGCTGTGGCCCCTAAGTTCCTGACTGCATTTATCTGTGACCATCTCACAATTACACCCTCCAGTTTGGGTATTGCCTGCAAGTGAAAAATATCTCTTCAGTGTTGACCCAATCAAGCCCTTTTACACCAGGGAGGTCTTTCCAGGGCAGCTCTCAATCTTTTCTGGAGAGAGTCCCGGTGCCTTCGGTGAGAAAATGTGTCACTGGCTTCCCACACACTGTTATCTGACTGATTTCTACACTGTGTGTGGTTAATCCCCTGGGACCTAATTCAAAAAGCTACATTGCAGACACAAAATGGGAGAAAGTAAATCCATTTCTCTGCAAATTAGAAATTGAGATGCAGCTCTCAAATGCACACTTATTCGGAACATTTGCATTACTATGACAACACTGCATACCGAAAACGGAAGAAGATTGTCACCAGACTAAGAAGTAAACCGACTGATCTGAACTGTGAACATCAGCCTTTCCTTTCTTGTCCCGTTATCTGACTCTCCTGGTTAACAATTAATACATCATGGCTGCTTAAGGGATGATGTCAGAGTTTAAACAGTCAGCAGGACATCAGCATGTTTTCTCTCTCTCACAAACACACACACACACACACACACACACGGAGAAAGTCATACAGTGGCACACACATGGCGACAAACATAGAAACATACATGCAGACACAAACACAAACCGAAGGGTACACACAGACACACAGAGAAAGTCATACAGTGGCACACACATGGCGACAAACATAGAAACATACATGCAGACACAAACACAAACTGAAGGGTACACACAGACACACAGAGAAAGTCATACAGTGGCACACACATGGCGACAAACATAGAAACATACATGCAGACACAAACACAAACCGAAGGGTACACACAGACACACAGAGAAAGTCATACAGTGGCACACACATGGCGACAAACATAGAAAAATACATGCAGACACAAACACAAACTGACGGTCACACACACACACACACACACACACACACACACACACACACACACACACACACACACACACACACACACACACACACACACACACACACCAGGCGCATGCACAAAAATTGGGGAGAGTGGCTGGAAATGTACCATCATGAATCTTTGCCACTTTAGTCGCAAAGGAAGAAAGAACAATTGAACAAAGCAATATAATGCCAGCCCACTAATTGTTTGACTATTGATAAAGTGCTGGAAAATTTATCAGACGTCATGGTGACTTTACAATGTTTGCTGGGAATCACATCCAAATCTCACCAGGCGAATGCAATGCTGTTTTAACTAACATTAAAATAGAAAAGCCCCACATTTAAAAACTGCAAATGGGAAAGGATTTGTTGGGGGAAGAGAAATCTCTACCAAAACACTAAAGTCGCAATGACGCTTGAAAGTATTAGGACCAAATATTAGAACTAAAAAATAAATCTTTAATAGCAAAACTAAAGCCCCTATATTTTTTCAAAAATAAACTTTATTTACAATTAAAAAATATAGAGACAAAGGAAAAGAGTCTTTTTTTAGAGTTTGAGACTAATATTTGTCCAAGTGTTTGATTATGGTACATGGTAATGTTAGCCATACTACATAGCACCATTGACACTACAGTGCCCCCATAGGGTTACTCCTCCTTCAGCTATGTGAGAGGCTTCCCCATCAATCTTAACCCCCTCAGTGCCCAGTAGTAACAGGATCTTTGACCCCACACACAAATGGCATCAGTGCCTCTACTTCCTCGGGAGTTTCCGGGGGCTTTGACTTGGCATTGAAAACCCTGGCAATTTTCTACAGGTGCATGGTGGAAGGGGTGCTGACTGGCTGCATCACAATCTGGTATGGGGAAACCAATACCCCTAAAAATAGAGCCCAGGACATCATAGGTAAAACACTTCATGCCATTGAGAACATCTGCTGCCATCAGAGAGCAGCAGCAATCATCAAGGATCCACACCACCCAACACACGCTCTGTTCTCGCTGCTGCCATCAGGAAAGAGGTGGAGGTGGCACAAGAACAGCTGCTCCCCCTCCAGCATCAGACTCCTCAACAACAAACTCAATCAGGGACTCATTTAAGGACTCTTACTTCTGCACTTGATTGATTTTTTGTCTCTCTCTCTGTTTTGAACAGTCAGATTGCTCACATTCCTTTATTTGTTCAGATGTGTACATTGAGCCAGTTTTTTTTCTACTGCCAATAAGTATCTCACCTGCAGGAAAAAGAATCTCAGGGTTGTATGTGATGTCATGTAGGTACTTTGATAATAAATCTGAAATCAGGTCCCTAAAGCCTTGTGCTGGCTGCCCCGAGCTTCAGTGCATCTGTCAGCACGCACCCCTGCAGACCAAAGAGTTAGTGATCTTCCAGCAACAATGGATGTTGCCACTGTATTTATTCCTGAGAATCCTCTGCTCTGCTCCTGCTAGAGTTGAACTGTGATTAGGACCCTTGCATCTTTCTCCATACACTCTTAACAAATTTGCAGTCTGCAAAGAAGTGGGCGACTGTCCCATCCCCTTTGCTATCATCTTGAGGGCAAAGTGCATTGGGGATGATATTCCGATCCTACAGAAAGGATCTGACCGGGGTGGGGGGTCCTCTCATTGCCAGCCAGGCATTCTTCCAGATGAGCTGGACAGTCTGCTCAGGGAACCAACTCACAAGTCCTTGTCTCTCAGTGTCTGCAGGATGTTTCATCCTGACCACTGCCTGATGGACATGTTCTAAGGTGTTTTCCTGGAAAATCTTTTCTCTGAAGGATAGGTAATTGGCAAATTTCCAACTGACTGACACATTGCGTGGCAACAGGGCCAGGCCAATCTTTCACAACACTTGGACAGGTAGAACCACAGCTCATAAAGTATTTGGTGCCCTCATACTTTGGCTCCACACACAGCCTGATGCAGACAGATGAGAGGGAGGTCTTCAGGGAGAGGACCATATGCCCCTGCCTCCATTGTGTGTGGCCACCCCTCAGACCTTTTACATCCTGGGTCCCCAGATGCTCAAGTGTTTACCACAACTGCACCTGATGCAGCAGGTACCAAGTGCACCTCACACCTGTTATGGGGAAGATGAATCGCTCCCACAGTCCCAATTTCTGCTCTGACTGATTTTTGTCACACACTTAAAACCCCAGGTAAGACCCAGTGAAAGGCAGATCCATCAATTCTCCCATCCGAACTGAGCGTCTTTAACACTGGGCTATACCTTTTGATGTGGGTGGCTTGAAAAGCACATGTAGGAAAATCTAAGATGCAATTTTCCCAGCAGCAAGTTTATAGTCATATCCACTGTCTTGTTACATTTAATTTACAAAACTGTTTTCTGTAAAAACAAAGAAACATTTTCCTGTTTAATCTCTATCTCCTACTGATGAGCTGTGGTTGATTGTTTATGGTTTATGCAAACTTTTAGCAGGAGCTAATTAGCTGATACAAGGCCTACCTTTCACCATTTTGTCAGCTTTTCGGCTCAACAAAGCCTTACATTTTAAATTTTAGACAGACAGAGTGGTAACAGGCCCTTTTGGCCCACGAGCCCGGGTTGCCCGATCACACCCAATTCACCGACAACCAACCTCCCCCCGGTACTTTTTGAAGGGTGGGAGGAAACGGGAGGCCCCAGAGAAAGCTCACGCAGACACGGGGAGCGTGTACAAACTCCTTACAGATGCCATGGGGTTCGAGCCTTGATCCTGATCGCTGGAGCTTGTAACAGCGTTGCGCTAGCAGCTACACGATCCGTGCTGCTCCCAGCTAGATTGTTATTTTGGGGCTAAGGGACAAATGGAGCTCAGAATGGGAAAGCGAATGGATTGGGATTTATTGCCTGACTCCTGTATAACTTCTCCAGATTGGATTACTCAGTCAATTTGCTGTCATTTATCTTTAGTGATTCAAACCTTTGAGTGACACATGCCTTGAATGCCCTCTCCTGGGTTTTATAACCTGAGATTGTGCTTTCGGTCTTAATTTACTTTAATTTTATTTCCTGCTGATGAAATGGAGAGAACGACCAATTCCACAAATCACTTCAACTTATTAGGCACACAGAGCTTTGTGCTTTATTGCTAAGAAACCATTTGAGAAGAGCAAGTCCCATAGCGTGAGATTGTGCAAAGGAAGGAAGGCAAGGAAGTTTGCTGGGCTTTAAAAGTCTATTGGTGGAGGAGGGTGGAATGTAAGTTTTTTTTGCCAGAGCAAAGATGTTCTGCAGTATGGTTAAGACTCTCTTCACTGGATCTCATGAATGCTTTGCTCGTTAGATATTCTGTCACGCAGCTGATTTTTTTTAAGCAGTGATAGAGGCGTCCCAGTAGCCAACCATTTCAGTTCTGTGTCACACTCCCATCTTCTTCTTTCTTTGGCTTGGCTTCGCGGACGAAGATTTATGGAGGGGGTAAAAAGTCCACGTCAGCTGCAGGCTCGTTTGTGGCTGACAAGTCCGATGCGGGACAGGCAGACACGGTTGCAGCGGCTGCAGGGGAAAATTGGTTGGTTGGGGTTGGGTGTTGGGTTTTTCCTCCTTTGCCTTTTGTCAGTGAGGTGGGCTCTGCGGTCTTCTTCAAAGGAGGTTGCTGCCCGCCAAACTGTGAGGCGCCAAGATGCACGGTTTGAGGCGATATCAGCCCACTGGCGGTGGTCAATGTGGCAGGCACCAAGAGATTTCTTTAGGCAGTCCTTGTACCTTTTCTTTGGTGCACCTCTGTCACGGTGGCCAGTGGAGAGCTCGCCATATAACACGATCTTGGGAAGGCGATGGGTCACGTCTCCACACTCCCATAGTCACATGATATTTACCAAGATCCTGACATTACTCACGACCCATGTCAGAATGGAGGTGGCTGTGACCATCTAATGTACCCTCAAGGACTTCTAGGCCCACACTCAGGCACTGTATCATTATGAATGTAAGTTTTGAAGTGGTAACCAAAATAATACCGCAGAGAACATTACGTGGAATGTTTTCATAACTCAGCAAGGTTGAAGAATAACAACAACTCCATATTTGGCAAAGACAGTAAAAGACTGTTAACCGTTGGGTCGGGGACGTGACCTTGATTAATGAATCCCAAAGAAATTCTAAGGAATGTGTACTTATATGGAGCCGTCTGTTCGAATATACTAGAAACCTGGGTGTCCGAAGCTATAAACTACATGACTTGTAAGCCACGAGGGGACTTCCTTGAGGGAAAGACAAGCTGCTCGTGGCAGTGCTTCTTGCTGTAAAGGAGTTGTCATGCTTTGCAATGTGATTAAAATATCTGTTCATGCGGCTGTATTTGTGTTTGTTTTCCAAACAACCAAAGGTTCACTTCAATAGCATGACATCCAGTCCAGGATGATGGTCATCAAATGTTTATAGAGATGTGGGACTGGAATTGTAATGTTATTGGCCAGGACTCCACAAGCCTACAAATATGTAACCCAGAGAACATGCTTAAATCTTACTTTGAAAGCTTGAGAATTTGAATTTAAGAAATGGTAATATTAAACATGAATTTTGTGAAAAGAATACACTACCAATGCTGAATAGACAGAGGAATCCTCACCATGTCTGGTTTACGTGTCCCACTCTGACAGAATCTGAGTTGTATTGGCTCATTGGAGCCACAACATATCAGAATGGGAAATCATATCAGTCTTGCCAATGAAACTTCCATCCTACAAATTGTTACAAAAGAAGAAAAATCGGAAGGGTGTGGAGGCTTTTGATTGCTATAGAGTTGATATTTTAATGCAACTACGCCAATTGGCCCATCAAGTCTGCTCTGCCATTCTATCATGAGCTGATCCTTATCACTCAGCCCCATTCCCTGGCCTTCTCCCCCTAACTCAAATCAATCAAATACCTGCCTTAAATCCACCCACAGAAACAAGTTCCACAAGGTAGCTAAGCCCAAAATTAATTAGTTAAGTCTAGAATTATTCACCATGCATGATTTAGTCTGTAGCGTCTGCCTTTGGGTAAATTAAACTGTGGTTTTTCATTGCAGTTATGAATTTATCACTTGTATGCTCTTGGAAGTCTACCCCCACCCTGCTGCAGGTGATAGCCTAACCCACTCCCAACAGCTGGGCAAGATCATTTCGTTCTCTTGCAAATTTTCCTGACTCCTTTCCCCAGGGTCCCAGCTCTTCGCAGGAATAACACATTTTCCAGACTGTGGGAAGTTAAGAGCTGCGTGGGAGCAAGAGGGTTTGAGCTTCTTTGCACACTCTCAGGATTACCAAAACGAATCAGAATGGGCCTTATCTCAAGAGGAGCTGGAATGCCAGGGCCTGCTTCAGTTGTACAAGGGGCCTCTGGAAGTCTGGACATTTTGCTTTTTAAAAATGGTATCAGTAATTGTCACCACAACTCTGTCAGAAGCTGGAAAAACACTTCTTCAGTAGAGAAGGGGATCCTTCTCCAAGAGTAAGTTCGGTGAAGAGCCTTGACGAGTTTCCCTGATCTATGTTGGAGATGAAGGGGTTAGCTTACAACAAATAGCACAAACCTAACTCGTGTTTTGGACGGTTACATGGTGACATAGTTGTGACACTTCCAATGATTCCAGGATTCAGTAAGATACTTCCTGTCAAACAATTTTCTTCAGAGGGTCTCCTCTCCACCCCCCCTACTTCCCTTTACTGATAAGAGTGCTGCTTTTCTCAGCCTTCTGCCCTCTTCCCCCAATCACTTCTCAGCTCCTTCCACCATCCCGCCTGTTTATTACCTTTTTCCTGTTAGCCTGTGGTCCTCCCCCTTCAGATTCAGATTTAATATTTATTGTCAGAGTAGTGAACCGGTGCGGACTTGAAAGGCCGACATGACCTGTTTCCGCTCCGTAAATGGCTATATGGTTAATGGTTATATGGGTCACTGAAGGCTCAATCTATATCTAAAAAGTTAGGGAAGTCATCAAGCTTATTTTCCACATAAACAGCGGGATGTGGAGTTCTCCTTCCTTGAAATGTACTAATTACAATTTTTAAATATAGTTAAGAGCTCTGTGAAAATAAGATGATGGGATTAAATTAGTCTCATTTAGTTGTTGTTGCCTTCTCAGAAGGAAGATATGACTCTGCCTCCATTGCAGACTTCTTTGATGAGCAATACTCAATAGAGGAACATAAGGTTAGCCCACTGTTGGAGTAGAGCAGCTCCTGTTACCTAAATTGGAAACTTTGGCCCAACGATTGCCAACAAATACTGAGCACCCACCTGTGGAAGGAGCCAAGGCACTGGCAGCAAGATGAGTTTCGTTGGATTGTGGATGTATAGTCAGATGATAATAAACTTGAACAATGTACAAAGATTGATGTCGCCGCTACAGTCCCCAGAAGTGATGCACACAGAGCCGCATAAATGCAATATGCTTGAGTCGAAAACTTCTGGTCGTTTCTACACGATAATTGAAACCCTCAGCACTTAGAAAACATGTTCGATGCAAGGAATTCCTCAGTCAGCACAATCTATGCATCAAAAACTATAGATCAAAGGCAAGGAATTAAGAGTTTCTAACAGAATGGTGAACGATCCTTACACTGTGGATAGATTACTCTTGTTCACTGTTTCAGAGGATCTCCAAACTTGCAGCAGGGATAAAGCATTTGGCCCATTATTGCCGCGTTGTTTCTCTTTTAAGTGAAGTCAGCATTTATTGCCTATGACGATTGACCATACAACATGGATGCTTAAAACCTAACTGACCACTTTGGCTCTGGAGTCTCATGCTGAGTGAAGAAGCAGATTAATTTCTCTAAAGGGCATTTGTGAGCCAGATGGACTTCCAACAATCTGGCAGTTGCATAATTGCCAAAGATTATCTTTAGAGCATAAGAAATAGGAGCAGGGGGTACGCCATCTGTCCCATTGAGCCTCCCCGCCATTTAATAAGATCATGGCTGATCTGGCCATGGATTCAGCTTCACAGCCACCTTTCTCCCAAACAGTTAATTCCCCAACATTGCAAAAAATCTATCTATCTGTGTTTTAAATACATTTAATGAGGTATCTTCTTGTGATTCTTGGGCAGATTCACTACTCTCTGGAAAAGCAGTTCCTCCTCATCTTAATCCTAAATCTACTCCAGTGAACCGAGGTTCCGACCAGTGGAAATAACTTTCCTGCCTCTAATGTCAATCCTTTTCAGAGTTTTATATGTTTTTATATCACCCCCCCCCACCCCATTCTTCTGAATTCCAGCAAGTTCCGCAGGGGAAGCCCCACCTGCACCCACACCTCCCCCCTCAGCACCCTTTGGGCCCCAAAACAGTCCTTCCAAGTAAAGCAACATTTCACTTGTGAATCTGCAGGGGTCACCTACTGCATCCGGTGGTCCCGCTGTGGTCTCCTCTACATCGGAAAGACTGGACAGACTGGGAGATCTCTTTGTTGACTGCCTCAGCTCAGTCCGCTGCAATAGCATGGTTCTCCCAGTGGCCACCCATTTCAATTCTCCATCCCATTTTCTTGCTGACGTATCTGTCCATGGTCTCATGCACTGCTAGACTGAAACCATCCATAAATTGGAGGAACAACACCTCATCTTCCAACTGGACACCCTCCAACCGGATGGCATTAATATCAACTTCTCTGGCTTTTGTTAAAACCCCAACCCCACCCCCTCTTCCCCTGTCATCTCTCCCTGTCTCCTTTCGCACAGACATGATAAATTCCCTTATCATCTTCAATTAACACCTTTTGTTGGTCTGGATTCCTCCCCCATTGTTTGAATTCTGAGACTTTCTGATACATCCTAATTCTGCCTTTTCTGATTTTCCCTTGAGGAGGGGCTCAGGCCTGTAACGTCCGCAATGTATCTTTGTCTCCTTTAGATGCTGAAAAGACCGGCTGAGTTCCTCCGGCATTTCAGCATTTACTACAATCACAGCATCTGCAGCCTATTGTGCTTCACATCGTCCAGGCAGCTCAATGTCTCCTCAATGTCTGATAAACTCTTCTCCAGAATCAACCTGATGAAACTCCTCTGCACTGCCTTCAAACCCTTTTACAAATTAGGAGGCCTAAACTGTACAAATTACGCAATGCATGGCCTCACCCATTGCCTGAGCATTCACAAAATTAACCCCCACCCCGCTTTCAAATTCAATCCCTTGCAATGAAGGCCAGTATTCCATTTGTCTTCTTGATTACTCGTGGCACCTGCAAAGCCAACCTTTTACGATTCATGCACCAACACTCCTAATCCCTCAAAACAGGAGCATGGTGCAATCTTCCACCACATAAATAATAATCTGATCTACTTATTTTTCCTTCCAAAGTGGATGACCTTACACATGCCAACATTGTACTCCATCTGCCAAACCCATTACCCACTCTCTTAACCTATCCGTATCTTCTGCCCAATTTGCTTTTCTGTGCAATTTAGCGTCATCAGCAAACTTAGATATGATACACTCTCCCACCCCCTTCCAAGTCATTAATATGTGACGTGAGCAGTTATAGGAGTGACCCCTGTGACACTCTGCACTCCACTGATTGTCAACCTGAGGAAAACCTGTTTATTCCAACTTTCTGCCTCCTTTTGGTTAACCAATCCTCCATCCACTCTAATGCATCACCCCCAACTCCATGCATCTTTATCTTACGGATAACTCTTTTCTGTCGCACCTTATCGAGTGCCTTTTGGAAATCCAAGTATACAACATCCACTTGTTCCCCTCCATCCACTGCACTCATTATACCCATCAGGCAGACATACCACAAAGGAAAGGTTTGACAGATTTACTGATGTTCCTTCAGATTCAGCTTTCAGATTTATTGTCAGAGTACATACATGACATCATGCACAACCCTGAGATTCTTGTATGCGATGTCATGTATGTACTCTGACAATAAATCTGAAAGAACTTCAGTAAATCTATCAAATCTCTCCTTCGTGCTACGACTGCCTGATGGCACTATTTTTATCCAGATGTCTCACTGTTTCTTCTTTCTTAATAGATTCAAACATTTTCCTGACTACAGACATGAAGCTTCACTGGCCTATAGCTGCCTGCCTTCTTTTGTTCCATATTTAGTAAACCAAATTTTAAAAAAGTACTTTTCCAAGTTGTGGTGGTGGGATTTGAACCATCTCCAGATTAGGTCTATGAACTACTAGATTGAGAAAGAATAATAGTCGCTTTGTTCCATATGTATAAGAATAGCTTATATGACATTATATACACATATGTATATATAAGATACAAAGATTCTTACATTAAAATCTAACATAAGAATCAAAGGATGGGCATCATGAGAGGGAATAGTGAAGGGACAGAACAAAATAAGACGAGGGGTGAGGGCGTTATCGTGTAGCTCTGCTGGACTCAAGAAGTGGTGGATGTGGGGACAGCAGAAAAGAGTGTCAGAGCCGGCACCACCAGGCTGAGGAACAGCTTCTTCCCATGGGCAGTGGGAATGCTGAACGACCAAAGGAACTGCTCACACTGACCATCCGAGTCACAAAACAAAATGTATCTATTCATTTATCTGTATATATGAATACTGGTCCAGCATTTGAATTGTGTGTCCGTATGTGTGTTATGTCTGGATGTGTGTCTGCATGTTTTGCACCGAGGACCAGAGAGCGCCGTTTCCTTGGATTGTACTTGTGCAATCAGATGACAATATACTTGAGATGACTGGAATAGTTTCCTTCTGTGTGTTGTTGGAATCTAGGGGTTAAAACATTATGAAATAAATGATTAATCAATAAGTTTATTTGTACTGCATGAGTCAGGGAAAGAGGAATGTGGCTAAGTGGCTGTCACAGCATGGAGCAAAGTTGGCTGAACAGAAATTGGCCGCTCCCAAGATACAGGGAGAGGATATGCATAAAACGATTTAGGAGGAATGCTCAACTGAAGGAGGTGGGAAGTAGCACAGGAGACACAGGCCAGATCAGAACAAAGAATGGCCCGCAAGAATCAAAGGGAATGGAAAACCAGTCTAGGAGGAAGATTAAGGCACGAGGAGGTGTTAAAGAGAACAGCAGAAATTGGCCAGACAGGGACCAAATGGTGATTAGAAATATCTGGGGATGAATTAATTTCAGATCTAAACAACAGGATAGTCTGGCCTGGAGGATTAACATGGGAAGGCTACACCCCAGAAATCTGCAAAACAGGAGATGACTTGTGATAACCCTTATGCAAAAAGATCTAGCAGGGAAAACAACTTTTGTTCTGTGTGATAAGATTGACCTATATAAACTGTGCCAACTGGACAATAGGGGTCAGTCTCGGGGAGTAGCTCACTGGCAGGTGACCTATGAACTAACAGACTGACCCAGAGCTCTGTTAAGTTTTATTCTTGTGCTGTGCTGTGCTGTGTGGTGTAATAAACTGACTGTTGAACCGAATACCTTCTCCTATCACTTCATTCAACGAACGCGCTGGACTCAGCTCACACATAGACTAAATTAAGAGTAAATAAATTAAAGCCAGAGTCCAACAGTGTAATGATTAGGTTTGTTGCTGAATGAATGCTGAATGTGATCTGGGCAAAGGTTAGCTCCTAACCCAAGCCTAGAGCTGAATTTCTTTTCTCTTTGACCACACACACCCCTTGAGCATTTTGTGCCGCCTAGGACAGCTGGCTAAGACATACTTAGGGGCAGGATTCAAGATTCATCCCCAAAGGGCAACAGGAGCAGGGAGGAGAGTAATCAAGCCACCTGAGCATTTCCTCGCACAGATTTCATTACTTTCCATGGCAAGTGGACAGACTGAAGGACACATTTTCAGCTCACAAAGCCCTCTGAGCTGGCATCACAATGGGAGCAGATGGAAACCGGATGCCAATTGCATTCGCAATCCAATTATGAACTCCTCGCCGGTCGACTCTCTTGTTGGTGCAGACATTTTTGTGAAGGAGCTGTTCGGCAGATGGTTGCGAGAGTGTGGGGAGCTCCGTTCCAGCTCTCTGATCGCTAAGCAACAACCTGATCCAGCCCATTTCTGCTACAGCTCTCGACAATGGAAAACGTTTGCTGGCAAATGGGTTAAAATAAATAGTGTTTGTGCAGCAATTGACTATGGAATTCAGAAACACTCCAGGGAATTTTGTTTACAATGAATAACATCAGCAACAGTGTAAGCTGTGTGATTGGCCAGCATTGTGTTTCAAGGAGATAGGAATGGATAGAGCACAGGACATAACAGTGGAATTGAAGAAGACAGAAATAATGCCACCACTATGGACATTTTGAATAGTCTTTAAATGCCAAGTTACAAGAAGCAGGTCCAAGCAGAGCGGGGGGGGGGGGTGGTCTACATGCATGCAAGGATGATTCCAGGAATTTGAGTCATCATGTGAGGAGCTCTTGGCCTGAACTCGTTGGAATTTAGGAGAATGAGGGGGAGGTCTCAAGTGTTGAGAACCATGGACAGAGTAGATGCAGAAAAGTCATTTCACAAGGTGGGACAAGAGGGCTCAAATTTAGAATTGAAAGGTGTCTGCTTAGAACAGAGATGCAGAGGAATTTATTCAGCCAGAGGGTGGTAAATATGTGGAATTTGTTGCCACAGGCAGTTGTGGGGGCCAAGTCCATCATGGATGACATCACAGTGACGGGCAGCGCTACTGCACCATTCGCCCTGTCTCCCTCAGCTCCAGAAGTCATCTCCCGACGCTGCTCTATGAAGGGAGCCAGCTTTAATGTGGGGTCTGGAGAAATGTAAAAGTGGGCTAGCCTATTTACAGGGTTCGAATGACCTATCGATGCAGACACCTTTGAGGTGGGATGGGAAATCCAGTGCCTGGAAATGACCCATGTGGTCACAGGGAGAACGTGTAAACTTCTCACAGATGGCACTGGACGTGGCGATCTTTGGGTGCCGCGAGGTAGGAGCTCTACCCCTGAATCCTTGTGTCAAGAACACATGAATCGAGCTGTGGGCATGCATTTCTACGAGGTAACTGACACAACAAAATGACCCAATAAACGGACATTACCTGAAAATTGAAAAAAAAAAAATGGAAATCTAACATAAAAACAGAAAACGGTTGTAACATTTAGCAGGTCGGGCAGGATCCAGAAGAAGAGGACTGAGTCAATGTCAGGGGTCAAAACCCTTTGACATAATTTAGAAGGAGGCAAAAGAGACTTGTTAAGCCATCGGGAGAGTAAGGGTGAGCTGTCCTTGACTGGGTGAGCACGAGGATAAGCTGTTTACAACGTTATCCATCTTCACCAACCTATGACCTCCTGCCTGTGGGACTCTGCTCCTCCTCCTGCCCCCTTCCCTCCCACCATTTTGCTCTGAAACTAGGGTTATCCATCTTTATCTTTGCTACGCAACATACGCTCTTTGACCTGCAGTTTCTCCAACATTGTGTTTTGTATACAAGGATGCCTGGCTAATGAGTGAATGACTGACGTGACCTTTTCAGTAGATGAATGATGGGTTAGCGAGAGAACAGGTGAAAGAAAAATAAGTGGGTGAATGGAACCGACGGGACTGGATTGAGAGCCATCATGGATTTGATGGTCCCACTGGTCGTTTTCCACACCGTGAGCAAAACAAAATAGGCTGGAAGTTGCATTTAGATTTACTCCATAATGAAGGTAAATGCCATTATCTTCAATGCGCTTAACACATTGAACTGAAGCATGCATCTGCTTGTCATTATGATATTGAGCAAGGAGCAAGAGGATTTTGGCCAATATTCCACCTTCAACCATACCAGCAAAAGGAGCTGCAGACACAAGAGACAAAATCTGGAATGTCTTGACGAAGGATCTCGGCCCCAAACAGGGACTCTCCATTTCTCTCCACCAATGCTGCCTGATCTATTGATTCCTCCAGCAAATGATTCTAAACTAGGTTTGCCTTCGATAAGTCCAAAAGATAGCACTAACCCATATGAGAGTATGAGTGTAAAATATTTCAGTGAGACGTGATAAGTTCGCCATGATAGCATACTCTTTAGTTTTTAATGACTTCTTACATTTCAAGAACAGAAGACAAAGCTTACAACCATTACTGACAACCTATTTTGTATTTATCACCCCAAATACGAATTCATCCTGAATAGTGGTACGACTTCAGTATATTTGCCTATCACTGACTGAGAAACTGCAAAAGAAAAATATGGTATGTATGACCAAGAATCATTAGTTCAATGACACTGATGTGAATTTGTACCTCTTCATATCTGCTTATTACTGCAGTAAGCTGAAGGTGAAATGCAGAAGCCTCTGAGCTACTCAGGTAAACAACACTCATGAGCTAAAATAAGTAAGTGTTATTACAACAATTGAACTCAAAATTACCACCTTTCAGCTGATGAGAGACAGGAAAATTACAGGAGAATTACTTTGGTTCCTCAAAGCTGACAAGGCCAGCAATAAGTTAGCTCGAAATTTACTTTTATTTCCTTGTTTGAAAAGCTCCAGAAATGATCAGCATGCGAATAACCCCTCAATTCACAATGCCCCTGCCGCCAGCCTTCTTCGGCTACTCCGCACCCCTTTGTTGATGATGAGGAAGGCGTTGACAATATCCATGCAAAGACAATGTGAAATACGATTGGGTCGTGCAAATTCAGTCGCAAACAGGACCTGTTGGCAACCCTCTCTTGAAGAGGCCAAAGGGTGGTTAAGATACTCAGAAAATACCAGCCTTATTCAAGCGAGGCTTCAGCCAAACCGAGGCACGTTGTTGTGTCAGTCTGGAGGGAACTTTCACTCTGCTTCCAACCCTTTCTGTACCTGACCAGGGAGGGAATGATTGGCTAAAGTCGCTATCGTACATGATACAAAACTGGCATGCATGCCAAATGTTCTGTTTCCCAGCATTATATTCCTTCACCCTGAATGGTTAGCCAACTGCACAAGCGAATTAGTGGAATAAATGGCACGGTTAGCGCAACGGTGTTACACCAGCAATCAGGGTTCGAATCTGGCGCAGTCTGTAAGGAGTGCCTGCATGGGTTTCCTGTGGGTGCACTGGGTTCCTCCCACCCTTCAAAGCATACAGGGCATTATAGGTTAATTAGGTGTAATTGGGTGGCATGGGCTCCTGTGCCAAAAGTACCTGACACAAACTGCATGTCTAAATTTAAAAAAAAATTAAATTAGTTCCGCAACCAACCAATGATGCAAAGATGCTCAACTACAAGGATAAGAAAGAATAAAGCCAAGCTCTGGGCACCTAGAGACCACTCTGGGAAACCTGTCAATGCCTTGACCTTGCTCAAAAACCTGACCCGGATTATTGATTCCAAAATTGCCCAGCTATAGAGTTATAGAGGGAGAACAGCACTATATTTATTGAATGTTATACTGATGTCTCACATGGATGTGAAAGATCCCATGACACTACTGTGGAAAAAAGTCTTCCTTCTTGCCTGTCACCAAACCCTTACCCACTCTCTCCTTCACCAGAACCACCAACCCAATACAATGGCCTGCTTGACATCTATTCCTCAGATACTACCAGCAGCAGTGTGTCTACCGATTACTGCATTGCATTTTTTTAAAATAGCATTTAAGTGTGGAAAATTGTCTCATAATTCAGACAGTGCAATTTCATTTGGCTGTAAAATGTTTTTGGATGCTCTGTCATGAAAAATGCCTCAAGAAGGCAGCTAGCAACATGGAAGTTCCCCACCCAGACACCCACATTAATCCTGGGCCATGCTCTCCTCTTGCTGCTACCTTCAGGTTGGAAGTTCAGAGGCCTGACATCCGGCATATCCAGGTTCAAGAACTTTTTTTTTAAAAACAGCCATCAGGGTCATATCACCTGGACATTAACACTACTATAAGCCAATCAAAGGTCTGACTGCATGTTTGATTCAGAACTAAAACCAACTGGGAATATTTATTGGTGACTCATGAGAAATTAAAGAAGGAAAACGTCTTTAACAGCAGTAAACCTGGCTAGTGTAATATCCTCATAATGCACTCTCAGTCTTGATGAAGGGTTCAAGCCCTAAATATCGACAATTTTTTCTAATGATGGTGTTTAAAGCACCATTCCTTCAGCAGGTTGCTCTAAATATTTATCTATTTATTCATTCACTCACTTTCCCATCTTTCCTGTTATATTATTATCCTTTTTTTCTCTCTTGTTACGGGTTGGGTTTTTTAAAATGTACCTTGGAAGCTACAGCAAGCGAAACTTTCATTGCACCTCTGCATTGAACTTATCGATATGACAATAAACTTCATAAGCATAAAGAAAGGTAAATTATTGCTTCCTTCCTATTGTGAGCCTTCCACGCAATTAAAACTTCAGACAAAATCCTGACCAGTTGACCTCAACTTCCCTCAGTTGAGGAAGGAAAGAATCAGTCACGGTTCACATTCCTGATCATTTTCCAAATAACTCTTGCAGATAAATAGGTGCAGATGGGTATCCAGCGAGAAACAGATTTGTACGCCAGTGTTCAGACCTCGGAGAGTCCAGGGTTACATGTGCAACCCTTGACTGATGCATTGTGGGAATGCCCCAGGAAATGGTTGCACCATCAGGAGTGAGTGCAGGGAGGGAAGAAGAGAGCAAAGAGGGCTAATGATCATAAATTCAAGCCAGGACAGGCAAAAGATGAGCAGAGCAGCTGGTGCAGTGAGAATCATACCTGGGTGAGCTTCTTCGATCGAATAGAAAATGATCATTTAGGGAGCTTTCCCATGATCCTGTGCTTCAAGGATAGTCGATTAACTGGAGTCTACTTTCAACTGTCAGAACTCCCATCTATTTGTAAAACTGCTCTTGGAAAATTCCTCGTGCTGCAGGCTGTTTAATTCGCAGTGTTGCTATCTACTCATTTCAAGAAAATCAATGTTGGATTTATCTAAGGTCCTTGCCACAGTGACTAAGCAAACATCTCATCGTTCTTGAAGTGCCAGAGGCGCTGAATGGGGAATGGTACCAGAAAACCCAATAATATTTTCATGTCAAATTAAACCCTTGAACCACAATCAGTTCTTTCCGCTTCCAGTGAAAACACACAAAGCACCTTCTGATCATTTTAATATTGCTGTTTCTCAGGGTTCCCGATAAAATCTTAAAAGGCTAAGATCTGGGCAGCGAATTAATCAAGTGAAAGCTGACAAATTAATGTTTGCTGGCTTTGTTAATCAGCATCAGGCAGCCTTTGAAAATGAGGCAAGTGGAACTTTGCATCCCCAGCTGCTTCTGTACCGTGCTTGGCCCGCTCCTGTTCACGTTGCTGACCCACAACTGCATCGCCAAATCCAGCCTCCACAGCGTCATGAAGTTTGTAGATGACCCAACAGTTGTCGGACTCATCAGCAACAACGATGAGTTACACTGCAGGGAAGAGGTGGAAAACCTCGTGATATGTTGACAACTTGAGTCCCAACGTGGACAAGATGAAGGAGATGATTATGGACTTCAGGAATGACACCCTCCACTCCACATCAATAACTCTGTCCAAGAGCCCCAGGTTTCTTGGAGTTCATTTAGCTACTGGTCTATCATGGGCTCCTAACATCTCAGGATGGCGCAACAGCGACTGCACTTCCTGAGAAGACTGAAGCAGGCAAGGGCACTAGACACCATCATGTCAACCTTTATGTCACCATCATGGCTATGGTGAGAGTCCTGGCCGGCTTCATCACAGTGTGGTATGGTTGCTGCAGAGAAATGGATTGGAGGTCAATCCACTGGACCATAAGAGTGGCAGAGAGGATCACTGGAATCTCCCTCTTCACCACCCCCTGAAGAGGGGATGCAAAAGCTGCTCCCATTGGGAAAGAGATATCAGAGCCAGCACCACCAGGCTGAGGAACAGCTCCTTGCCACGGGCAGTGAGAACGCTGAACAACCAAAGGAACAGCGCACACTAACCGTTGGAGATTCTCATATTCACGAAACAATATTTATTTATTTGTATAGATGAAGACTTGTCCTGCATATGTATTGCTTTTCTGTATGTGTGTATTGCCTGGTTGTGTGTTTGCAACAAGATCCAGAGAGCACTGTTTCATCAAGTTGTATTTGTCAGAATCAAAATCTATTGTCATGAGGCATGGCACGGAATTCGCTGTTTTGTGGCAGCATCACAGGGCAAACATTTCTATGAGCCACATTTCAATATAAATAAAAATAGTGCAAGAAAATGACAAAGAAAGGCTTTGGTTCATTGTTAATTCAGGAATCTGATAGCAGCGGGGGAAAGAAGCTGTCCTTGTGCTCATCTTCAGGCTCCGGTACTTTTTTCCCCAATGGCCACAGAGGGAAGAGGGCATAGCCTGGGTAGTGGGGGTCCTGAGGAAAGAGGCAGCCTGTGCCATCAGATGATAATAAGCTTGACTTGATTCTGGCTCCAGGTGCTCATGCTGCTCCCAGACGACCAGCTATCTTATCCCAATGGCAATTTGCCGGCAAGGGGGAATGGGCTAAACAACTCTTGGTGTCATCTAGCTCCTCAAACAGCAATCCTGGTAGCAATAACTGAAGCATGACGGGAGTAGGAGAGGGGCTGTGGTATATTCTCCCCCACCCTACATAATCCATAAGCCCAGCGACTTCCATGTAGCTATAGCATATGGAGCAAGGATAGAAATTTGGCACACCTATCTCCCTTGCCTGGATGTCACAAGGATAACGGCAGTCCTTAGAATGTCATGCCTCCAGCAAGATCGGTGATTCTCATCCTTTTTCTTTCCACTCACATACCACTTTAAGTATTTACTATGCCATAGGTGATCAGTAAGGGATTGCTTAAGGGGGTATGTGGGTGGAAAGAAAAATGTTGAGAACCACTGAGTGAGATGAAGTTCAGTGACCAAATTTGAGGATTGCATTTATTTAAAGATTTGGGTTCATTTACTTTATATCCTCCTTGTGTAACTTCTCTATTTAATCTCAATTCCTAAAAATAAAGCAATTAATGTCAAACTTCTCACTTTCCCTATTTTTAATCGCTGTAATATCTCAACCAGCTTCAGTAGCTCTTTCCCACACCCAAGGACTGAGAATGCATTTATTCGCTCAATGTCAAGATGATTTGTAGGGCATCTGGGATTGATCAGAATCTATTTCGCTGATTAAATTGCCCACTCAACCAAAATCTTCTTACATTTTAAGAAAATGCAGAATGAACCAGAGTTAATGGCATAAATTCGCAAAAGATAAATTAAATAATGAACAGGTGAACTGGAAAGAAAATAAAATCAGGCATTATTGTAATGTGGGAAATGGAGAAGGTAATTTACACACAGTTAACAGTAATGAGGTAATAAGTAAGCGCAGAGAAACACAAAAACTGCAGAGTTCAACAGGAAGGTCTGGAGACACTGGGCTTAGGGGCCCAGGTCCCAAACATTAGTTTCCCCCTAATTTCTATGGATGCTGCGTGACCTGCTGCGTTTCTCCAGCACATGTATGTCTTGCTGGAATTTTGAACTAATCTTGAGAATGTCCAGTGGGTCAGGTAGTGATCACGGGTAGAAATCACGGTTAATCAATTTTTCGGTTCAGGATTCTTTCTCCATAAAGGGTCTTGACCGGAAGTATGTAGGAGCTGTGATTTAAATTTAGACATACAGCATGGTGGCAACCTGCCTAAATGACCAGCGGCAACCACATTAACAGTGATGAAGTGTTTTGAAAGGGTGGTACTGAAGCAGATAATCTTCTGTCTTAGCGGGAACGTTGATCCATTCCAAATCGCCTATCGTAGCAACAAGCAGATGCCATCTCGCTAGTCCTACACAATGCCCTGGAACATCTGGACATATATCACGATGTTCTTTATCGACTACAGTTCAGTTTTTAACACCATCATCCCCTCAAAACTGATTAGCAAACTCTGGGATCTGGGACTCAACACTCCACTGTATAATTGGATCCTTGATTTCTGTGCCCTAAGACCACAATCAATGAGGATTGGTAAGAACATTTTTTCCACAAGTATGACAAGAACACCATCTACAAATTTGCGGACAATAAACTGTAGTGGGTTGTATAAAAAGGACTGATGAGTCAGCATAAAAGAGGGAGATTGAAAATCTGGCTGAATAGTGCATCAACAACAACCTTAAATTCAATGTCACTGAATCCAAGGAGCAGATTGTTGACTTTAGGAAGGGAAAACCAGATGTGTACAATCCAGTGATCAGAGGTGGAGGGGGTGAGCAACTTTCAGTTCTTAGGAGTCACTATCTTGGAGGATCTTTCCTGGACCCAGCACACCAATGGCATCATGAACAAAGGACATCAACATATCTACTTCCTCAGGAGTTAGTGGAGGTTTGGTATGACATCAGAAACCCTGGAAAATTTCTACAGATGTGTGTTGACTGGCTGCATCACGGTCTGGTATGGGGACACCAATACTCCTGAGCGTAAACCCCTGCAAAAGGTGGTGGACACAGCCCAGAACATCACGGATAAAAGATGAGGGAATAATAAGCGGCATCTCCAAGTTTAGAGATGACATGAAGCTGGGTGGTGGGGTTAGGTGTATAGAGGATGCTAAGAGGATGCAGGGTGTCTTGGACAAGTTAGGTGATTGGGCCAAGGCACGGCAGATCCAATATAATGTGGATAAATGGTGTCCAATTAGGAGAGATGCAATGAGACCTGGGTGTCGCTGTGCATCAGTCATTGAAAGTGGGCAATCATGTACAGTAGGCAGTGAGGAAAGTGAATGGTGTGTTCGCATTCATAGCAAGAGGATTCAAGTACAGGTGCAGAGAGATTCTACTGCAGCTGTAGAGGGCCCTGGTGAGACCCCACCTAGAGTACTGTGTACAGTTTTGGTCTCCTAATCTGAGGAAAGACATCCTTACCATAGAGGGAGTGCAAAGAAGGTTCACTAGATTGATACCAGAGATGGCAGGACTTACATATGAAGAAAGGCTGGATCGCCGAGGCTTATACGCACTGGAATTTAGAAGATTGAGGGGGGGGGGATCTTATAGAAATGTATAAAATTCTTAAGGGATTGGACAGGCTAGATGCAGGAAGTTGTTCACTATGTTGGGGAAAACCATAACCAGGGGTCACAGTTTAAGAATAAGGGGGAGGCCTTTTAGGACTAATGTGGTCCGGTCAGAGCTGTAATTTTTACCTCCTTCTTTCTTCTTTCTTTCTTTCTTTGGCTTGGCTTCGCAGACGAAGATTTATGGAGGGGTAATATCCACGTCAGCTGCAGGCTCGTTTGTGGCTGACAAGTCCGATGCGGGACAGACAGACACGGTTGCAGCGGTTGGAAAGGAAAATTGGTTGGTTGGGGTTGGGTGTTGGGTTTTTCCTCCTTTGTCTTTTGACAGTGAAGTGGGCTCTGCGGTCTTCTTCAAAGGAGGTTGCTGCCCGCCGAACTGTGAGGCGCCAAGATGCACGGTTTGAGGCGATATCAGCCCACTGGTGATGGTCAATGTGGCAGGCACCAAGAGCTTTCTTTAGGCAGTCCTTGTACCTCTTCTTTGGTGCACCTCTGTCTCGGTGGCCAGTGGAGAGCTCGCCATATAACACAATCTTGGGAAGGCAATGGTCCTCCATTCTGGAGACGTGACCTACCCAGCGCAGTTTGATCTTCAGCAGCGTGGATTCGATGCTGTCGGCCTCTGCCATCTCGAGTACTTCGATGTTGGAGATGAAGTCGCTCCAATGAATGTTGAGGATGGAGCGGAGACAACACTGGTGGAAGCGTTCTAGGAGCCGTAGGTGATTCCGGTAAAGGACCCATGATTCGGAGCCGAACAGGAGTGTGGGTATGACAACGGCTCTGTATATGCTAATCTTTGAGAGGTTTTTCAGTTGGTTATTTTTCCAGACTCTTTTGTGTAGTCTTCCAAAGGCGCTATTTGCCTTGGCGAGTCTGTTGTCTATCTCGTTGTCGATCCTTGCATCCAATGAAATGGTGCAGCCGAGATAGGTAAACTGGTTGACCGTTTTGAGTTTTGTGTGCCCGATGGAGATGTGGGGGGGCTGGTAGTCATGGTGGGGAGCTGGCTGATGGAGGACCTCAGTTTTCTTCAGGCTGACTTCCAGGCCAAACATTTTGGCAGTTTCCGCAAAACAGGACGTCAAGCGCTGAAGAGCTGGCTCTGAATGGGCAACTAAAGCGGCATCGTCTGCAAAGAGTAATTTTACCTAATTACGCTTCGAATCACGTGGTTTCATCTGCATGTGCTACAAGCTGTGGTTTTCATTGCTGCTGGTGTTTTTATAGTTGCTTTTGTCAAAATTTCTGTTGTTTTAGCTCCAATATTGTGGTCATTAGTATTTGTGAACCTGTATCGATAACATTTTAAAGAATTAAGTAATAATTAAAGGAAAATCAGGAGAAAAATCAAAGAAGCTTCCGCTCAGTTACTAATAATGTTGTAACTAATAATGTTGTAATTCAATGTAGAAAAATTTTACAAAACAATGTAATCTAAGAAATATTACATTTGAGCAATTTACTATTATATTTATCACATATATAGGGGGGTGGGTGGAAAAGACACAAGTTACCACACTGGGGGACACCAACTCTAGTAACGCCTCTGGTTTGCCTGTGATATTCTGGGCTGTGTCCACTACCTTTGGCAGGACTTTACACTAGAGGTGTTAGTTTCCCCGTACCAGACTGTGATGCAACTGGTCAGCACACTTTCCACCAGACCTCTGTAGAAATTTACTAGGGTTTCTGATGTCATACCAAACCTCCGCAAATTCCTGAGGGAGTGGAGGCGGTGTGTTGACTCCAGTAAAGATCCTCTGAGATGGTGACTCCCAAGAACTTAAATTTGTTCACCCGTTCCACCTCTGATCGCGCAATGATCATTAAATTGTACACATCTGTTTTTTCCTTCCTGAAGTCAACAAGCAGCTCCTTGGTTTTGGTGACATTGAATGAGAGGTTGTTGTTGGTGCACCAATCAGTCAAGTTTTCATTCTCTCTCCTGTATGCTGACTGATCGCCCCTTTTTATACCACTACCCTGGTATCGTCAGCGAATTTGTAGGTGGTGTTTGTGTCATACTGAGCCACTTAGTCATAGTTGTAAAGTGAGTAGAACAGGGGGCTAAGAACGTAGCCCTGTGGGGCTCTGGTACTGATGGAGATTGTGGAGATGTTCTTACCAATCCTCACTGACTGGTCTGTAAGCGAGGAAATCAAGGATCCAATTACACAGTGGGGTGTTGAGTCCTAGGTCTTGGAGTTTGCTGATCAGTTTTGAGGGGATGATGGTGTTAAATGCCAAAATGTAGTCGATAAAAAGCAATCTGATGAACGTATCTTTACTATCCAGGTGTTCCACTGCATGCCGAACTGGAATGTATCCATGTCACTGCTCAGATATGCTTCAACGTAAGCCTTTCAAAACACCAAAATATCCCAAAAGGGATATTTGTTATAAAATGCTGTGATGTTGTAGGTTAACATTGATAACAGAGGAGAATATCAAGTCGACAATGATGTAAGGGGAGTTCACTTAATGACTCAGTTACAAAATCCACTGAACTTAGTTGAACCTTATGGGACTGGAAGATTTGAGGCTTAATCCCTGTCTGGTGTGAGATTACAATGAGGGCAGTAGTACTATGGTCTTCATAAGCATGTGTCTTACCTCAGATGATCACAGTCAATGGGTGTTTGGTGGTAGTCAATTGTGAAGGCTGCCCCCCCCACCCCGAGGCAAAATAACCTATCAATCCAGCACTGCCTGAATTGAGTTTGTATGTTGTCTGTATGGGTTTCCCCAGGTGCTCTGGTTTCCTTCCACGGTTCAAAAAGTATGTGGGTTGTAGGTCAATTGGGCTACTCAGTGGGGCAGAAGGGCCTGTTACCATGCAGTATGTCTAAATTAAAATTCTACTGCTTAGCTTCTTCCTTTCTTGATGCAGGCTCACACAATGAAGAACAGGCCAATTTAATGGAGAGCGGCCAAGAAACAGAACTCCAGTGAGATATTTAACACTATAAGCAGTAGATCTAAATCAAGGGGAAGGGGAATGCAAAATGATGGATTAGAGGGCTGCAAATCTTCAACAGTGGTGCGATTATTGCAGACAATAGATTTCAAACAACCTTGAACATCAGTTGAGATGAGGACCTCCCAACTGGTATCATAAATGTAGCTCTGTCAGGGGCCTATAATGCGGAAGGTGTCGTAGACAATGCCATTCTGCAGGTGAAATATCGGCAGAATGTTGGGAGACGCGTGTGTGATGGTACAGATTCTATCACCAATGTGTGTATGTACCCATGGTAGTGTAGGATGACTGTGATTGGCTGAGAGTGGAGCCACGTCGACTGGCAGGTCTTAAAGGATTGCTCCTAGCCAGACCAGGTCATTCTGGACTGGTCAACCTACTTGTGATATGCTCCAGTCTTTAAGTTAATAAAAGGCTTGGTTTGGATCAACAAGTCTTTGGTTCTTTCGACGCGCATGATAGCGGGTTAATGCAGGGGGAATGCACTGCTAATAGAAGAGGAGATTCGAAGGTTACTTAACAATAGCAAACAAATATAAAGCAATGAAAGAGAATGGCTCCTAAGACTGGAGGCAGTAATATGAACAGCAGGGCGGAAGGTCAATATCTAGTCTACTCATATTTTCTGTGTGCTGAAAGAAGAGGAGAAAAAGCTGGTCCAGGCTATTCTCATTTCTATCCCATTCACCTGTCAACATAGTGAGGAATGTCCCTGCGCTGTGCAATATTTACAGAGGACGCTCTGTGTCCAAGGTTGCCTTATTGATCTGACCCAGTGGGGAGAGCCGCCTCCACAAAAGCAGGAGGCAGGACAGACAGGGTTCTGAATTCAGTCACCTCTGGTCTGTTTTCAGGAAACACAAGTGATTATTAAGTATTGAGTGTAGGAGCAGGGACACCTTGTAACAGCATTACATGATGGTTAGACTACATTGGGAGCCCTGTGCACAATTCTGGTGGCCCAGCTGTCAGAAAAACATCATTAAGATGGAAAGCTTGCAGGAAAGATTTGCAAGGGCCGGAGGGCTTGAGTTATAAGGATGGATAGACTTTCTTCCTGCAGGCTGGTGTGGGGGTGGGGGGGGAGGTGGGAAACCATACAGAGGGGTATAGACAAGATAAATAATCAGTCTTTTTCCTTGGCTCAGAGAATCAGAAGGCATAGAGTTGGAAGGAGCCTATTCTTCATGAAGAGGGCATGGGTAAATGGAATGAGCTGCCAAAGGAAATGGTAGAGAAAGGGAACATTGTAACATCTGACATTAGGATAGGTACATAGATAAGAAAGGTTCAAAGGGATGTGGCCTAATTGCTGGCAAATGGAACCAGCCTGGTCCATGTTATTAGCAAGTTGGGCCAAAGGGTCTGTTTTTGCGCCCAAAGAACTCTACAACTCTAACTGTACGTCCTTCTGCAGCCTTACATCTCCCTTTCCCTGTGACATTTCTGGCATGGTTTCCATCCCATAGAAAAGTTGGCGTGTCATCCAAATGATTTCTCAACTGAGGAGAATGTTAATCTTTTTTAAACCATGCCTGGAATTGCAGTTATGTTTGCTTCAGCCCTTTCATGCCTGGGTGTGAACTCCTAAGTGCAAACATGGATTTTACAATGGGGAATCCTGGCTTGTAATCAGCACTGGGATCCCTGGTTTAATATTTCTCTGGTCTGACCTATTCATTAACATTCATTGTAGCGAAAAAAGAAATCAGTTGTTGGAGTAACTCAATGGGCCAGTCAGCGTCTGTAGAGGGAAATAGAGGGTCGAAGTTTCAGGTCTAGACCCTCATCAAGACAACTCCACAGACCTAACTTCCCGAGTTCATCCAGCAGCTAATTTTTTTTTTTGCTCCAGGTACCAGCATCTGCATTCCCTTGTGTCTCCAACTTCTTTGCCGCTTCCCTTGTCCTTTAACAGCAAGAACCAACATCGGACTCCTCAACAACAAACTTAAGTGGAACTCATTTAAGGATTCTTACTTGGCACATTATTTATTATCGAATATTTATTTTCTGTATTGCACATTCAGTTTGTTTGCATTTTTCTTTGTTTTCATTTCTCCCTTTTTTTTTTTTTTTTTTTTTAATTTTTTTATTTTTCACACCATAAATCACATTAGCCATGATATACACTATTTCTTTTCACACATATACAGTGACTTTTTCTCCCCCCCCCCTTTCCTCCCAAACCACCCCCCCACCCCCCCCTCTCATCCATTTTAGGTATACAATCTAGGTTGCATTAATCCAGTCAGACAATGTTGTCATTCAACAAAATTACACCAGAAATTCTACTGAGTCCATTCTTTTCTTTCCTTCTCCTTCTATCAACTTAGGTAATGTTTGTCCCCGGTAGGTTTTCGCTATTGTATTTAATGTAAGGCTCCTATACTTGTTCGAATATTTCAATATTATTTCTTAACCAATATGTTATTTTTTTTTCTAATGGAATACATTTATTCATTTAAATTTGGTAGTTTCTTCCTTTTAATTTGGTTATGTATTCCATTAATATTTAAAGACATATAGTTCAGCGTAGCCCTTTTATATTTTGTTTATCTTCTCTTTCCGTTTTTCCATCATTACCTTTCCTCCTTTTCCATTTCTGTTTTCTTATTTTCAACTCTTCATAAGACAACATTCCTACAACATCTAACATTTTCCTTATTCTCCTATTTCTATCTTATTTATCCCCAATCTCCCCTTCACCTCCTGAGTTGTCCTTTATCCCTTGTCGGACAACCACATCTCCCCTCTCCATTTGGATTTGCGAATCCACTCGCAAGCGTCAACTGATTGTGCAGTGACCGCTATTTCCCCCCACCCCGCCTCCCCCAGAAAAGATTTCACTTTTCATATGTCACAAAGGTCCCTCTTTTAATTCCCTCCTTATTCTCTCTATTCCATTACCTTCCCTTATTAATTCTTGTCTATACTATCTATATTTTCCTCTAAGTACAGATACATTCATGTATGCTCATTGTCTCTATTCACTCTTATACCTCTTTACCTGCATACATATCAATCGTGATCATTTTTACTCTCATTACCCGTCTTCTTCCCTCAGTCTATTTTTGTCTTTACCCACATACATATCAGTCGTGATCATTTTAACTCTCATTACCCGTCTTCCTCCCTCAGTCTATTTTTGTAATTGTTCTGCAAATTTTCGTGCTTCTTCTGGATCCGAGAATAGTCTGTTTTGCTGTCCTGGAATAAATATTTTCAATACCGCTGGATGCTTTAGTATAAATTTATACCCTTTCTTCCATAAAATCGCCTTTGCTGTATTGAACTCTTTTCTCTTCTTTAGGAGTTCAAAACTTATATCTGGATAAATGAAGATTTTTTGCCCTTTATACTCCAGTGGTTTGTTGCCCTCTCTTACTTTTTCCATTGTCTTCTCCAGTACCTTTTCTCTTGTAGTATATCTTAGGAATTTTACTACAATAGATCTTGGTTTTTGTTGTGGTTGTGGTTTAGAGGCCAATACTCTATGTGCCCTTTCTATTTCCATTTCATGCTGTAGTTCTGGACATCCTAGGGTCTTAGGGATCCACTCTTTTATAAACTCCCTCATATTCTTGCCTTCTTCATCTTCCTTAAGGCCCACTATCTTTATGTTATTTCTTCTGTTATGGTTTTCCATTGTATCTATTTTTTGAGCTAGTAGTTCTTGTGTCTCTTTAGTTTTTTTATTAGATTTCTCCAATTTCTTTTTTAAGTCTTCTACCTCCATTTCTGCTGCTACTGCCCGCTCTTCCATCTTGTCCATTTTTTTTCCCATTTCTGTTAAGGTCATCTCCATTTTAATTATTTTCTCCTCTGTGTTGTTTATTCTTTTTCTTAAATCCTTAAATTCCTGTGTTTGCCATTCTTTAAATGATTCCATGTATCCTCTAATAAGAGCAAGTATATCCTTTACCTTGCCTCTCTTTTCTTCTTCTATTTCACCATACTCTTCCTCTTCTTCTTCCTCTGAGTTGACCATCTGTTGTTTCTTTGTTGCCCTTTCCTCCTCTTCTATCTTGTTTCTATTGTCTTCTGTGGTCTCTTCTTGCTGCAGGTGTTCTGCAGCTGTCGTTGCCGGCTGTGGAGATCGACTCCCCAGCTGGTCCCCCCTCCCGTCGGTGTGTTTTTTTTCATTCGCATCGCGCATGCGCGAAACTTCGCGCATGCGCGTTTGCGCACTTTTGTTCGGCTCTGCGAGCCATTTTTGTAGTCCATTATTTACCGACCTGAGGGAGCGGGTTTCTCTCTCCGCAGCGGGCCTCTTCGGACAGGTAAGGCCTTCACCTTTTTCCTCCTTTGTCTTCTCTTCCTCTCTTCTTACCGTTGCTTTCGACTTTTCTTTTTTTGTCGCCATCTTCTTTCCACCTTTATACTCACTTTTCTGTAACTTTTATTTCTGTGCCTTTGTGTTTTCTCTTGTTTTTCCCGACTTTTCTGGAGAGGGCTGGAGTTCACCGTCCGGCCACTACTCCATCGCGTGACTCCTCTCCTTTCTCCCTTTTCTTGAACAGTTTTTTTTTGCATTACTGACAAGTAGAAATTCTGCCTGCCCTAAGGGATAAAGAATCGAAGGGATGTAATATGAGGTCATGAGGAGGAGATGACCCAAGGGACAATGACCATGGCATGACTAAGGGGCTGTGAGGATGAAGAACACCTTCCTACCCACAACATTGGTCCCTATATTGACCACGACATCTGGCTGCTCACACTCCCTCCTGAGAATGTTGTGAACTCGATCTGAGATATCTCGGACCCTGGTACCAGGGAGTGGATACTTGATCTCTTCCACAGAACCTCTTATCTGACCCCAAACAATTGAATTCCCTATCTCTCCAACTTGCTGCTTCTCCTCCCTACCCTTCTTAGCCATAGGACCAGATTCTGTGCCAGAGACTTGATTGCCATGGCTTGTCCCTGGTAGGTCATCCCTCTCCACCCCCCCCCCACCCCCAGAAGTATCTCCCCCAAACACTACCCATTTGCCTTAGAGCAAAGTAAAGCAAATTTTTTGTAATATTACACCTGTTTTTATTCCATGACAATAAAGGAATCTTGAATCTTGTAAGTTCTCTGACAATAAATCTAAACTTTTTGAACTTTGAACAAATAGCAGTGAATTTGTATTTTAAAGAGCAGTGAAAAAAGTGGGCACTCTGTGATTCACCAGGTGCATGGCCTTCAGAAGTTGGCAGCCTTGATTTCCTCATTCCCAACCCATGAAACATCACTGATCAAGCAGACATTTCCTTCAACGCAGGTAAAATCAACATTCTTGTTCTCCCATTTTGCTCCCAATTCTCCTCTGGCCACTGGTCATTGAAGGAAAGTGTTCAGACACCATTTGGTGGAAATACCATTCACTGATTCTTGTCAAAATATCCAATTTGAGAGCAACTGTAATCAAGCATTGCAGCATCTGACTTAAAGAATTGAAATGTATTTCCCCCTAATTTATGGACACTTCATTTTGAGGAATTATGTTCCAGTCCTGTTTCTGATTAGTTATATATTGCTTATAACCTTATTTGGGAAGTATCTAATTTTAAACCTAATCATAAAGGATTGCTTTCTGCCCTTTATGAACTGCTCTCAAGATCTACGGATAGATCCCCGGGTGGTATTAAGAAACTATGGGAACAAGACTTTCAACAACCATTTGTCGAAACTCCATGGGATTCTATTTTGAAACATGTTCACTCATCTTCTCTTCGTGCAAGGTCCTCATTAATTCAATTTAAAGAAGTCCGTCGGGCACACTTCTCCAAGGTTCAGTTAGCTAAATTTTATCCTAATATTTCCTCTAAATGTGATAAATACATAACTGAGGACGGTACTTTGTATCATGACTATGTCCTTCTCTCTTTAAGTTCTGGCAAGGCACCTTATCGTTAATAATATTTGACTCCAAGCCCTTTCACTGCTATTGTTGGAGTGAGTGGAGCCAATGGATTTAACACTGATTGTTTCACAATCCCATGCGGTGGCTTTTGCTTCCCTCATTGCTAGAAGGGTCATTGTGCTGAGGTGGAAAGATGCCGGCCCTCCCGCTCATGCTCAGTGGTTGTCAGACGTGATGGTGTGTCTGTTGCTAGAAAGAAAAGTAGGTGTTCCACTACTGCAATGGATCTTAAATCTTTCTTTTTTGGCCCTCTTCTCAATTACTTTCAAAATTTGTAGATTATTCATCTCAGCTTTATTTTAATAACCCCATAGTTATTATTATTAGTAGTGCATTACCTTAACTTGGCCAGCAGCCCTCATAGGATTGGCTTTGATTCTTAGTTTAGGAATATATGTTTTGTACCTTGTTTATCATTACTTGATACTTGTAACTCAATAGTAACTTACTTAATTATTGCTATATGTACTTAGGTATTTTGCATATATTAAAACCAATAAAAAGATTGAAAAAGATAGTATGCATTGCTCTCCTCAAAGGCACATTTATTCAGTGCTGCCAACCAGCTAAGTGTTGGCAGGCCTCTGACACATGCCCTATAATTCCCTGCATGTTCCGTGCCAAATGTTCCTGCATACCTCGACAATTTTCCCAATTGATTTCGAACATAATAAAGGACAATAAATGAATAAACAAATTGAAATAATGATCAGGCAGTGCCAAATTCCAGCACATACATCCATTGAACCACATCCACACTAATAATTGCAAATGCAAACAAAGATATCCAGCCATATACGTACAAGAATCCAGGGGATGGAAGTCTCATTTAGTTAAGGCTCAACCAGAGACCTTTATTCATTGCATGCTCCATACCAACCATCTCACAGCTACAGACCCAACAATGTATTTACATACAACCTACGTCTAGGCATTCATCCTCAAAGAGATGTGCAGATATGTGGATAAATCTTAACCTACACAATGGCCAACTTGTGCACCCATAAAGACAGCAGTGAATCCATATCCATTAATATGACAAAATATACATGAGAAAGTCTACCTGCCTCAATACCCACACACCTGTTCATATACTAAGACATGCACATATCCACAAGCATTAAGTGATCAATGCACAAGATGCATAAAGCAATGAAGCCACACCCATCCATGTAACAGTATTCAAGTCCAGATGTAGAACTGCAGTTACATTTTCCCAAAGGAAAAATTCTGGGAACAGAGGCAGCAAAAGCAGGAAATGCTTCCACCTTGCTCACAATCTGATACACGTGCATGGAACCCTGCACTGTGAAATGCTTGGTCATGTAAATATCCACATGGAACCTCGTAATAAATTGTACAAAAGCCACAATATTACTTAAATAAAACATGGGTGATTTACCATATGGAGTACCATTGAGGAGTTGGCTCTGCTATGGATGTGCCCACGATGAGAAGACACCTGTGTTCTCACTCAGGAGAAAAGGCTGCTAGCAGTATAGTGAAAATACCCCTCTCCCTTGATCTTTTCTATAGCAATTCTCTTGGCTGTTGGTCTGTGCTCCCATACCCCCCGCCTGGTTTTTGCACATCCCTTGATGAAGGGCTCAGGCCCGAAAAATTGATTTTATAGGGATGTTGTGGGATTTGTTGAGCTTCTCCAGAACTTTTGTGTCCATCAGCGTCTGCAGACTTTTTTGTTTCACTCCACGAGCCCAGCCTCAGTTCTATTTCTCTTCTGCCCACAGTGATGTATGATGTTGGAATTTCCTTTGATGTCCTGAGTTGCATGTGGATTTTCTATTGCAAGGATGCTGCCTGGATTGGAAAGGATGCCCAAAGTTGACTGAATCTCCTTGGAGAGATAAAGGATGAGGGGGTGACCTGATAGAGGTGTAAAACATGATGAAAGGCCTTGAGGATATGGATTTCCCAGGGCTGATATAACTACCACCAGGAGACATAGTTTTAAAGTGCTTGGGAGTAAGGACATGGGTGAACTAAGAGGCAAGTTCTTCACATAGAGAGTGGAATGTGTGCCAGCAACAGTGGGAAGCAGGTACAATAGGATCTTTTTAAGAGACTATTAACTACTTAAATGGAACAGAGAAAAACGGAGGGTTATATAGTAGGGAAATTCTCGGCAGGTGGTAGAAGAGGTTATAACGTCAGCACAACACTGTGGATCGAAATGATGCAACCAGACAGGACTCTCGCATTTGTGGTCTTGTAAAAAGTTGACAAGGTGGGGGCTGAGAGCCTTGTCCTCCTCAACCTCCTTAGGAAGTGTAGATGCTGCTGCGCCTTCCTGACTAATGAGATGATGCGGGTGCATGATAGGTCATCGCTTATCTGCATACCAAGGAACTTTGTGCTCTCCCTCTCTTTCTTCACAGTGGAGCCATTGATGTGCAATGGAGAATGGCTGAAATTCATCCAACTGAAGTCCACAATCTTCTCTTTTGTCTTGTCCATGTGGTTCTCGCACCATTGTACGATGTTTCCAACCTTCTCCGTGTAAGCCGACTCATCATTGTTGGGCAATGAGGCCAATTACTATTGTATCATCTGCAAATTTGATGGTTCTCTTTGAACTGAATCTGGCAGTGAGGTCGTGTGTCAAAAGCACGAACCTAAAGTGCTGTGGTTTGTGATCATGGTTAGCTGATGGACAAATACAGGCCAAGGCACACTAGGAAGAACTCCCTTGTTCTTCCACACACAATATTTCTTGATATTCACCACAGAAGACAAATGTCTCGTTCAAAATATGTCACCTTTGGATCATCCAGCTTTCCATTCTGTGTCAGGATACATGATGGGTTAAAAAAATCACTGGAGCTGGACCACAGCCCTCTGCCAAAGAGGTGAGAACATCAGAATTGATACAGAGGTGACAATTTATAAGCACCTCATTTATCAGCTGCAAAGTGCTAATCGATCTGCCTCGCATATAAATGTGTAATGCAGCACCTGTGGATCAAATCTGGCCTTTCAAGGAAGGAATCAGCAGATGCATTTGACCCCAATCTTTAGATCATTATAATCTCGTCGCGATGTTCATGTTCAAAAATGTTCCCCCTTAATCAATTCCTCAAACTGTACAGAGATGCTAAACACTCTTGGTCATTGTGTCATTATGGTGCACAGACGTGATGGTCATGTTCCAGTCCTGCTCCCCCGACCTGGAACATCTCTTGAACGAGGGTCACCGATTTTATCTGCTGAGGGAGTTCACCGCCATCATCCTGGCCACAGTGTACATTCTGCCCCAGGCTAACGTCAGGCTGGCACTAGAGGGACTGAGCACTGTGATAAACAGCTCATCCAGATGCCTTACTGATCAATGTGAGAGACTTCAGTCAGGCTAATCTGAAGAAGTCTGACAGACTACCACCAATGCGTCACATGTGAGACCAGGGAAACCAACACACTCGGCCACTGCTACACCACCATGAAGAACACACACTGAACCGTACCACGACGGCACTTCGGCAAGTCTGATCATCTGGCTGTACTTCTATTCCTGGCGTACAAGTAGAGACTGAGGACCACAGCACCAGTGGTGAAGATGGCGAAGGTGTGGTCGAGGGAGGCGGAGGAGAGTCTGCAGGATTGCTTTGAGTCGGTGGACTGGAACATATTGAAGAACTCATCCATAGACTTGAATGAATATGCAACAGGTGTTACCAACTTCATCAAGACCTGCTTGGACGAGTGTGTGCCCACGTGCAAATACCGAGTGTTCCCCAACCAGAAGCTCTAGATGAATCAGAGAACCCAAAACCTGCTGAGGGCGAGAACAAAGGCATTTAAGGCCAGGGATCGAGATCTCTACACGAAGACCAGTTACGACCTACAGAAAGCCATCTCTGAAGCAAGGTGACAATTCCGGAGGAAGCCAGAGATAGAGACAGATACATCCCAGCTATGTCAGGGAGTACAGGCTATACTTTATGGAGGGTCTGAGGAGATTCATTATGTCACCATGGGTTCTCGTAAACATCTACATGGTTGCATCACTACCTGTTACGGAGGCGCCAACTCTCAAGTCAAGAATAAACTCCAGAGGGTTGTTAACTTGGGCTGCAACATCACAGGCACCAGACTTCACACTGTCGAGGACATTTATATGAGGCGGAGTCTTAAAAAAACAGCCTCTATCCTCAATGATGGCTGTGACAATTCTGATTTTGATGGAATTCATGTCAAGAAATACAAGGAGCTTTTCTGTAGAAAGATCAGGAGGATAAGAGACTTAGAAATGGTTTCAAAATTTCACAGCTATCAAATCAAGTAAATTGGAATGTTGGGGGGGGGGGGGCACCACGGGGAAATGAAAGCATAGGAACATGACAAAGGAGGCTAGCACTTCAGGGATTTGGAAGTAGGGTCAAGGAAGGAAATGGTTCATCACTGGACAACAGGCCGAGTGGAGGTTATGGGGGTTCTGGAGATGGCGACATCAGTTCACTGAAGAGTCTTTCTCTCGCTTCTGCATCTTGCTTTTAATCAGGGTGTGGGATTCGTTTCCGACTCTTTATTTCCCATTAAAGGGCAAACAAAGGAAAGATTTTTGTGTATTTGAATAAATGGAGCCTCGATTCCAGGATCTGTCACTTTGCTTTCCTGAGAACTGTTTGGTTTCTCCCAAAGTCAGAAATATCCCTTATCTATAACCCATATTTGTATGGGTTCACACGCAGTTGCTCATTTCATTGCATAATTAACTAACACCACCCATAATTAAGAAGTAAAACACACCGTGGTTGAAGTAAAAACACACATCGCTGGAGAAACTCAGCAGGTTAAACAGTGGCCTTTATGTAGCAAAGACAGAGATACATCACTGATGTTTCAGGCTTGAGCCATAATTAAAGTAATAGAATCCAGTCACTAATGAACACCATAAAGCAGATGATTGTATATTGCTAACTTGAAAAAAATTATTAAAAAATATATAGGAATATTTGTGTAAAGTCCACATCTTTGTAACCTGTAAATATACTATTTTAAAATAGCTTTTTTTCTATATAAATCGCTATATATCTATCTATATCTGTCTCTACACATCTCTCTCTATCTAGCTATCAACATGTATATATCTATACACACACGTATAAAACAATCAAGGATTGGGATCCCAGGTAAATTCTCATCAGCTGGATTGGGGAGGCTTGCTTCTCTGATGCACTAAAGGGCTGATTAGCCACTGGAAATGTGGGAGACTATTTTAACCTACCTCAATGGAGAGGAAGCTCGAATGTGCAGTGACAATATTCGTGCAAATGGTTACATGATACTCAATCGCATCATTTTCCAAAAGATTGGCAACGTTAAAGTTGTTCCAAGCATCAGGAGAAATCCTCTCATTTCGCAGAGATGGATTCCTGTTGTGCACTCCAGTATGGTTAGCAAAATCAGAAGGGAATACATAAAACATTGACCCCAGGAGACAATAAGAGGAGTGCAGCCACAACACTGACAGCTTTTAAAGAGCACATGCTAATCCCTCTCCTCCATACCTTATTGCTTCGTGGCTCTTCCAAGCCAAGTCTCCTGATACTGCCTGCACCATCTCAGTCCAAATATGGCAGGAAGTTAACAGATTAGCAGAAGAAAATGCGAGCCGAGCCACAGGAGGGCACAAACAAGGGCCCAGTGTAGTGGTGTGGAGCGACCCTGGCAAGAAGTTCCCCTCATTAAAGGTTTAAGTGGATGAAAACCATCAAAGCATACAGCTGGGTCCCTGATGTGGAAACAGAGCCACCAATGAGGGTAGATCGCAGTGAAGTCTCCCCATCCACTGGACACCATCCACCCAGCAGAAACCAAGATCGAATTTTCCACCTGACTGGCCTGGGCAATTGCCAAAATCCCTGTTTTTGTCAATCACCTTTCTGTTAAAAAAAAAATCCTTTAGCTGCCACTAGACAGGCTTGCAATCACATACAACTCCCACACTGCAGTACTTTCCAAATAAATTACATTGCCGCTGTTTTCCTTCCCTCCCTATGCAATCAGTAATAGGCAAACTGCAGAAAGTTAACTGTTCAGGAATGAATGGGACCAGAGGTCTTGTTCTTAATCTTCTACGATTAAAACTGCGCTGAAGTACAATTCAGGTGCATTAAGGAGCTTACAGGCACGCCAATAACATCAGGAAAATGTTCAAGTCTGTGAACGAGAGCAAGGAGACTTGCACTTACGTCATCCACCGTCATGGCACTACAGTAACGGTGACTGTTCTAGGCACAAGAAATAGTCTAAGCAACTTGAATGTGTGCGAAAATACAAAGGTGGAGAAACTCAGCTGGTCAAACAGGGTACTTTATATCGCAAAAAGATAAAGATACATGATCAATGATTAGGGCTTGAGCCCTTCAGCATGGATGGAAAAATGTCTGCAGGTGCCCGAACGAGAGGGAGGGGCACGGTTCCAAAGGTAATAGGTGGATAAGGGAGGTGTAATAGGTGTGAAGCTAATAAAGTATAATTGAAATGCAGTCACAATTGTAATCATCGTGGAGTTCTGCAGCACATAACCAGGACCCTCAGCCCCACTATCCACGCTGAGCGTACGAGTCCAATTTGCCTGCATTCAGCCCATACCCTGCTAATCCTTTCTTATGCCATTTCTACCTATTGGACTGTGCTCCTCCCTACCCCTCCTCTCCAACATTTCGTTTAGGCACTTCATCAAGATTTCTCCATGCCTTGATGAAGGGCTCAAGCCTGAAATGTTGGTGATGTAGCTTTATCTTTATGGCATCAGAGACACTGCTGAGTTTCTCCAGCCTGGTGTTTTTACTTCAACCACGGTGTCTTCTGTGTTTTACTTCTTGAATTTATGTGACACGCCAGGAAAGTTCAAATTGCCTTATAGTCTATTAATTTTTTTCCATTAAGTATTTTCATTGCGGTGTTGTAAAGACTAACACCGGTCAATTTATAATATTTTTGGGCACTAATGTTTTCCATGACATTTCCAGAATCTCACTGGCCAGAAACATCAATTTAGCCAAGGCACTTTGATGTGCTGCCTCAGTATTTCACCTCACCCATGGACTTCAGGTTCCCTGTGCCCATTTGGACCGACACCTCGCTGAGTCCTGCAGCCGACCAGTCCTTGTAAAACCCAAACTGTGCATTGGTGAGTGGGATATTGAGAAGGAATTTTGCTCAGTTGATGGCAGAATTAGCTATAGTGATGGAGCATAGAAGAAGGAGGGGAGATTTGATGGAGGTATTTAAGATTATGAGGGGGATAGACAGAGTAAGTGTAGGTAGACTTTTTCCACCGTGGGTAGGTGAGATACAAACCAGAGGACATGGGTTAAGGGTACAAGGGGAAAAGTTTAGGGGAAACTTCTTCACATAGAGAGTGGTGGGTGTGTGGAATGAGCTGCCAGCTGAAGTGGTTATAGCGGGCTCAATTTTAAGAAGAATTTAGATAGGTACATAGATGGAAGAGGTATGGAGGGCTATGGACTGGGTGCAGGTCAGTGAAACTAGGCAATAAAAATGGTTTGATAATACTCAGCCATGGAAATTAGACCTGATTCTTGAGTTGTCTTCCAGGTTCCTGAATTGTTCCAGTGAAAACACCATGTCAAGGCTGCAAATTTTATGGATGATGAGGTAGGCACATTGGTGGTGAGCTGTTCAAAAGTGAGGGAATTTCTGTGAGGTAACCCAGAGAGAGCTTAGGCCCTGCTGATGGTAACCCATGCATATGTTCAGTAACGAAAACTGGTATGCTGCTAACAGAACCTCCTTTCGGCTGAGATGTTAGTTCCAGACCTTTCCAGGTGAAAGTAAAAGATTTCATGGAAATTAGAAGATCCCATGCACAAGTTTATTTTCCTTATTTTCATACATTAACAGCACTTTGGTAGGGGGGGGATGGTGGATGGGGGCCTGCTTGAGTTACAAGCAGAAGCCGAATAGGCCTGGAACTTTTCTCTCCAGAACACAGAGGATCTCTTCAAAGTTTATAACATTATGAGGGGTAGAAGGGTACAAATTTAAAGGGACTTCATGGGCACCATCTTCATGCAGAGGCTGCTGGGTAGATGGAATGCGCTGCCACAGATTGTGGTAGATTTTAATAAGGCAAGAGACATTTGGACAGGTGTATGGATAGGAGGGGAGGCCAACGTTTTAATTTTTAATTTAGACATACAGCACGGTAACAGGCCACCCAATTAACCTACACCCCCAGTATCTACTCATGGGCTGAAATGGCATGTTACCATGCTGTATGTCTAAATTTTAAAAAAACTAAAAGGTTGGTCACCCTGGATTGGTGGGACATGGGCTGAACGCAAGCAAATTGGACATGTACTCAGCATGGGTAACAGGGCTGAAGGGCCTGATTCTGTGCTACAGAACCTCCATGACTATTGCAGCCATGACTACACTTCAATGACACTTGAGGCTGGGAAAGGCACCACGTAACTGCAGTGCTGAATGCAAAGTGCATCCCCTCATTGGGGAAGTACTGACCAAGGCTGAAGCATAAGCTGCGCCAGGCTTGCATCAATACATGCCACATTCTAAGCCATGGTCAGTTCTTTCACAGAAGCATTTGAGCGGATGGGCTTTACACGCATCATAGGCCTACTCCTTTCCCTCTGACAAGAAGGATAGACTGTGAGTGTATGGACCACTTCCCAGTTTTTTCAAGCTACTTCTTGGTGAAAGCAGGTATCAGTGATGTAAATTCACCAATGTGTCACTATCTCCTTGGGCTCACTGAAGAAATCTTCAAACCTTGCACAAACCAGTTCTATTGTAGCCCAGTGATCCCTGCCCTCGTGTATTTGTCTGAACCCTGAACTAAGTGCAACTAAGTGCAATTCACCTCCAACAGGATCTCTACAAACCCATCCAAATCCACAGGAAGCATCCCCAGTATTGATGATCGAATTACACCCAATTAGCTATGTTGTGCAGGCCACAAAACGCTTCTAGCTTCAGATAATGTGGAGGCAATGAAGAAGGCTTGCATTTACCCCAATGCAAAGGATGAGTGAGCTTGGAGACAGATGCTGGAGCCCAAAGAAATTGTGCCTCACCACCGTCGACACCAGAAAGGAACAAAGAAGGCACGCCAAGGAGTGTGAACGGAGACACTCTAAGTCCAAACATCTTTTGCAGATTCCCATTGTCAAAATTCTGATAATTGGACAGAACCGCCTGAAAGGGGTCTTCATCAGTTTGATCTTTCTCTCACGGCAATGTGACAGATTTCCTCCCACATTGCAGGCTCTCACTGTGAACCCTCGACACAGTTTGAAGGAGGGATCAGGCTTGAGTAATGTATATTGATTTATTTATATTAGAGGGACTCTCAGCACTCGAGAGATACAACCACAAATCCTAATGGTACTCCTGGGGCTTTGGCGGCAAAGCTTGCATTAGATAAAGAATCTGATAAAAGGGCTGCTTATCCGATACAGTGAACGATAATCACACGAGAAACAAAAGAAAATAGAAACTAATAAGCTCGGTCCCACGGGCTCCAACATGCAGTCAAATTTTGTTAATGAGCTCTTGTAAAGTGCTTGCAACTATTTGCCCAAAGGTTAATTAAACACAGAGCTCCCTTTATTTAATGATGGCGTGAAGTGAATTTAGAAGGAAAATTCAAAAAGCCATGCATCAGTGCGAGTCTTGATCCCTCAGTAAGGAGAGCGAGCTATCTGACATTGTGCCCTTATCATTCCATAGTCTCTTCCTGAAATTACCCTGCCTTCTCTTGATATAGAGTTCCACAACAATGACCTGCCCTTGCATCAATAGTTATTATCCATGTATGAGCCTGGATTATTCCCCTACACAAAGCTTCAACCCATTCGCAGCACAGATCCATATGCTTATACAATCTGGTGCAGTGAGCTAAATTGCTGCCTCACAGTCCAATCCGCACCTCCGATACTGTCTATGGTCACAACTGTGGGTTTTCCTCCAGGTGCTTTGGTTTCCATCCACACCTCATTGATGTGTCGATTGCTGGGTTCGTTGGCCGATGTAACTTGTCCCTTGAGTACAGCTGAATGACAGAATCAAGAGGGGATGTGGAGGAGTTGATAGTAATGTGGGGAAAATAGGTTACGGGGAAATGAAAGTGATTTGACAGCCAGCACATAGGCAGAATGGCCCCCTTCCATAGATCCCTGAATGTTGCCTCTCAGGTAGTCAGGGTAGTTCAGAAAACTTAAGGGGTGTTAATGTTCACAAGTCGAGGAATTGAGTTGAAGAGTTGCAAGGTAATGATGCAGCTCTACAAAACTCTGGTTAGACCACACCTGGAGTACTGTGTCCACTTCTGGTCGCCTCATTATAGGAACGACGTGGAAGCGTTGGAAAATGTGCAGAGGAGATTTACCAGGGTTTAGAGAGAGTGCATTATGAGCAGAGATTAAGGGAGCTGGGGCTTTACTCTTTGGAGAGAAGGATGATGAGAGGAGACATGATAGAGGTGCACACAATATTAAGAGGAATAATTAGAGCGGACAGACAGCGCATCCTTTCCAGAGCACCACTGCTCAATACCAGAGGGCATGGTTTTAAGGTAATGGGTGGGAAGTTCAAGGGAGATATTAAAGGAAGGTTTTTTTTACCCAGAGAATGGTTGGTGTGTGGAATGCACGACCTGGGCCAGTGGTGGAGGCAGGTACATTGGTGAATTAGGTTCTTGGTAGTGGCTATCTCAGAGGATCTTTCCTGGACCCTAACACACCAATGGCATCATGAAGAAAGCACGTCAGCACCTTGACTTCCTCAGGAGTTTGTGGAGGTTTGGTATGACACCAGAAACCCTGGCAAATTTCTACAGATGTGAGGTGGAAAGTGTGCTGACCGGCTACATCAAGGTCAAGCATATGAAGAATCTGAAGTGGAGGGTGATGTGGGAGGCAGGGTCTAAAGGTCGGCACAACATTGTGGGCCAAAGGGCCCACATTGTTCCACATTGCCAGGGTTGGTAGAGTTGCTGAATGGCAACAAAGAGTGACGAATTCTGCTGATCCTCCCCACGCAGATGCCTGAGATCTGGCTAAGAAGAACGGTCTCATTGCAAACCTGTCTTCAATGTTATCCTCCATTCCATTCCAGAGACATTCCAGGTCCCCCCTGCAGCAGCCACAAACCAAGCACTTCATCTTTTGACTGCTGCAGAGAGTTGCACAGTGGTAAAGAGAAATGGAGTGCAGGCCCATACACCGTGCCCGAGCAGTCTCAACTCCCAATGGCCACAGAAAGATTTGCAAGCCTCCTGGATCCAGCAGGAGGATAGTCAGGTGCTTATCCACCGCATAAGGGGATCACCTGGAATTATAGGCAATTCCACAAAAGATCTGGAAAGCAAGCTGGCACTCACTGGTCAATCACTGGAAGGTTCAGTGGTTAAGTGCTCTACTCATCTGCTCCAGAATCTCCCACACAGACAGATCAACTGGTTTTAAGAGGCAAATTTACAATAAATTAGGTAGCTTCGATCTCAGCAGGATAACACATTAAGTCACACAAATTTGCAGAGGCTGTTGCTCTGATGCCACTGGAACCATGGTGTACACGTTTCCCATCACACTGTCCCGAGTGTGGTATTGCTCATGTTCAAATCACCTGATTGCACAAGTACCACCTGACAAAACAGCTTTCTCGGGTCCTGCAACACACATGCAGATAAAAAATACAGTACATAATGTATATACAAATATTAAAATAAATAAATATTATTGTTATATATAGAGTCGAGGGTTTGTATGAGCAGTTGTATGCATCAGTCATTCAGTAGTTGCCTGTGGGAAGAAGCTGTTCCTCAACTGAGCCTTTATCTCTTTCCCGACGGGAGCAGCTGAAAGGGGCTGTGGACGAGGTGGAAGGGGTCCTCGACAATTCTGCGGGCCCTCTGCAGACGGTGTCCCAGGTAGATCATGTCAATGGAGGGGAGGGGACTCTAGTGATCCTCTCTGCCACTCTGACGATCCTGTGGATTGACCTCCGATCCAATAGTGCACAGCAGCCGTACCACACTGTGATGCAGCCAGCAAGGATGCTCTCAATAGAGCTCATATAAAAAGTTGACAGGGTGGTGGGCCCAGACTCTTCAGGAATTGCAGCCGCTGTTGCACCTTCCTGCCAAGGGAGGAATGTTGAGTGTCCAGGATAGGCCATTTCTTTATTGTCAGAGTACATACATGACATCACATACAACCCTGAGATTCCTTTTTCCTGCGGGCACAGCAGAATTAACTGTAGGCAACGTAAACATGTAACAAATAAAAGAACTGTAACAGATAACTAGTGTTAACAAATTGACAGTGCAATACAGGGCAAACAAAAGAAATCAATCAAGTAAGAGTCTTTAAATGAGTCCCTGATTGAATTTGTCGTCGAGGAGTCTGATGGTGGAGGGGTAGCAATTGCTTCTGAACCTGGTGGGGCGAGTCTTGTGGCACCTACACTTCTTCCCTGATGGCAACATTGAGAACAGAGCATGTGCTGGGTGGTGTGGATCCTTGGTGACTGCTGCTGCCCTCTGACAGCAGCGTTCCCTGTAGATGTTCTTGGTGATGGAGAGGGTTTTGCCTGTGATGTCTTGGGCTGTATCCACTATCTTTTGGAGGGTTTTATGCTCGGGGGTATTGGTGTCCCCATACCAGACCGTGATGCAGCAGGTCAGCACATTTTCCATCTCACATCTATAGAAATCTGCCAGGGTTTCTGGTGTCATACCAAACCTCCATAAACTCCTGAGGAAGTCGAGGGGCTGACATGCTTTCTTCATGATGCCATTGGTGTGTTAGGTCCAGGAAAGATCCTCCAATGTAGCAACTACCAAGAACCTAATAAATGTGCTCACCCTCTCCATCTTTGATCCCCTAATGATCCTGAAGTCAACAATCAGCTCCTTGGTGTTGGTGACAGTGAGTGCAAAGTTGTTGTAGGTGCACCATTCAGCCAAGTTTTCAATCTCCGTCGTGTGCACAATCTCCATCCTTTATACAATCCACTACCGTGGTATCGACAGCAAATTTGTAGATGGTGTACACAGTCTTAGGCGTAAAGTGAGTGGAGCAGGGAGCAGAGAACACAGCCATTGGCAGAACTGCTTGCCAATGGCCAAACTAGCTCAGTTCCGAACTCCCTGTTCTGCCACCAGTCCCTCAGCATATTTCACGGAGCGAAGAAGCTTCCCACCAATGTGCTAGTGAGTGGCCTCTAGGGTCAGTGATCAGGCTTCACCAAGATTTTGCTACCTTTTTCCTGTTTTCCTGTGAACATTTATCTAGAAGACCTGGAGAGTTATCAACTCTGCTGTAAATGCTTCGGAAGCCACTAAAAATAAACCTTAATGTTGCTGTTACATGCATATAGTTGAAGAAATCTGCAGGCTCACTGGTTTGTAACTGAAGAAGCAAAGGGAAGAAGGGGAGAAATAAATTCTGTCCAAAGAGGGTAAAGCAGTTGTAGATCACCTCATAATTGTTGTGCCCATAACCACAAAGAGGTTCACTGTTCCCAGAGGAGGATTGAATGAATCTCCGCATTGCTTAATATCCCTGTTTGGTTAATGGATAACAGCTGGGCAGAGACTCGGGGTCAATAGCACATATATAGTTTTCATGCAAATAATAAATGACTGAAATAAATAACAAGCAAAAATATTATCAAAAGTGAATCAATTTTTACGTGGAATGATCAGGCAACAAAATCTTTTCCTCAAGGACAATTAAGTCGGAGGAGTCACATGATGGATTAGTGGCTGGTTGGTAAAACCAGCCCTCTCTGGGAAAATAGAAAAAAAAGTCAGGAAAAAGTAAAGCATGACAAAAATAAAGTACAAAAAATAGAAGATAAAGATACAGGGAAGAGAAAGAAGATGGCTTCCAAGAAGGAGAAAGTAAGAACAGCTGGAAAAAAAAAGTTTTTAAGTCGCCAGAGAAGAAGGAAGAAGGCCTTACCTGCAGGAAGGAACAGGACGCTGTGGTGACGAGGAGCGCTCGACCCTCAAGGTCAGTACCTGACCTGCAGGGTCGCGACCCACCAGCCGGTGCACTACAAAAATGGCTCTCGGAGCCAAACAAAAGTGCGCAACGGCGCATGCATAAGGAGTCGTGTATGCGCAATCAGAGGGGGAAAGAGGACACCGGCGGGAGGGGGGCTCAGCAGTGGAGCGGGCTGTCACAGAGCGAGCAGATGAGAGACACCCGACAGCAGGGCTCTCAGCTGGAGGATAAGGAAGACAGCAGAAGAGGGTGCGACGAAACAGACATGGAAGACAGACGGAGGGAAGACAGACAAGAAGTCCAACATCAGGAAGCACAACAGACGAGCACAGTTCAGGAGGGGAGGACCAGCAACAAGAGGCCCAGCAAGAAGAGGCCCGACAATGAGATGCAAGCAGCTCATCAGGAAAAACAGAAGAGACACAGACCCAAAGAAGAGAAGAAGACACAAACACAGATACAGACACAGAAGAAGAGGAAGAAGACCAAGATCTTCACAGAGAAATAGAAGGTAAAACTGATGGACAAAGAGAAATAAAAGGCAAAACTGATGAACAGAATATAGATAAAGTCTTTTTTGAAGAACAAATGAGATCACTAAAAGAATGGTTATAATTAGACTTTAATGCAATTAAAAGAAAAATGAAAAGAACAGAAGATAAAATGTAAAGGTTAGAACTGGTAATGACAGAAATAGGGAAAAGAGTAGAGAATGTGGAAGAGTGGGAAACAGCTGTAGAAATGGAAGTAAATGACAAGAGAAAAGTGGAAGAAAGTGACAAAAAAAATTAAAGAGACACAAGAGTTGTTACCTCAGAAAATTGATATGTTGAAAAATTATAGTAGGCGAAACAACATAAAAATAGTGGGCCTGAAGGAGGTTGAAGAATGCACATACATGAAGGAATTTATAAAAGGATGGATCCTGAAGGTCCTGGGAACGACAGAAATGCAGGAAGAAACGGAAATAGAAAGGGCACACAGAGCATTAGCTCCGAAACCACAGTCACATCAAAAACCAAGATCCATCTTAGCAAATTTTTGAGATACACGACAAGAGAAAATATACTGGAGTGGGCAAGGAATAAAATTAGAGAAGATAATAAACCATTGGAATACAAGGGTCAAAAACTATTTTTTTACCCAGACCTAAGTTTTGAACTCTTAAAGAGGAGGAAGGAGTTTAATACAGCGAAAACGATTTTATGGAAAAAAGGATACAAATTCATATTAAGATATCCAGCCGTGGGGGGCGTGGCAAGATGGCGTAGGGAGCGGATGTGCCTTCCCGGTCTCCCCCAGGCAGTTATATAAATACCCGTTTTAAGAATATTTCTTTTCTGTTAAAAGTCTTTGTTTTGTTTATCAATTGTTTTTAGTTTAAAATGGCAACAAAGATTAAGGAAAATAGAGTTCAAATACAGAACAAAACTACACTCTCCGACTTTGGAAGAAACTCGGCCTACTTGCCCAGACAGAACCACGGAGTCAAGGCTGGAATCTTCTTAAGAATGGAGCTCATTAATTGGACTGTCGGATAAGCTGGCCTTGGACACCCCTCTGAAAGATGGTGATGAATATTGATTTGAAATGTTTTATGAAGATAAATTGCAGTAATTGGCATTGGTTGCCCGTGAGTTTTAAAAATCTAGATAACATTAAAGTTTATTAGTGATTTTTTTTGGATGGAATATCGGAAGGATGAACTTATTATCTATAAATACAGAACAAAATTACATTCTTTGACTTTGGAAGAAATTTGACCTATTTGCCCAGACAGAGCCGGAGTTGGTGCTGGAATTTTCTCAAGAACAGAACTTATTAAAGTTGATTTCGGTCTCCTTTTTGAAAGATGGCGACGAATGTTGATTTGAAATATTTGAAATATTTTCTGAAGATAAACATATATATGGAACTCCTTGACCTGCAATAAGGTTTATCAGTGATTTTTTTTAAGATAGTCAAATGGATTGAACATTGGCTGAAAGGGAGAGGCCAGAGAGTGGTAGTGGATAATTGTCTGTCAGGTTGGTGTGCCTCAAGGATCTGTATTGGGCCCATTGTTGTTCGTTATATACATTAATGATCTAGATGATGGGGTGGTGAATTGGATTAGTAAATATGCAGACGATACTAAGATAGGTGGAATAGTGGATAATGAAGAAGGTTTTCAAGGATTGCAGAGGGATTTGGGCTGCTTAGAAAAGTGGGCTGAAAAATGGCAGATGGAATTTAATGCTGATAAGTGTGAGGTGCTTCATTTTGGTAAGAAGAATCAGAATAGGACATACGTGGTAAATGGGAGAGCATTGAGGAATACAGAAGAGCAGAAAGATTTAGGAGTAATGGTACATCGTTCCCTGAAGGTAGAAACTCACGTGAATAGGGTGGTGAAGAAGGCTTTTAGTATACTGGCCTTTATCAATCATTGCATGGAATATAGGAGTTGGGAGGTGATGTTGAGATTGTATAAGACGTTGGTGCGGCCTAATTTGGAGTTCTGTGTGCAGTTCTGGTCGCTTAATTATAGGAAGGATATAAACAGAGTGGAGAGAGTGCAGAGAAGGTTTACCAGAATGTTACCTGGGTTTAAGCATCTAGAGTATAGGGAGAGATTGGACAGATTAGGTCTTTATTCTTTGGAGCGTAGAAGGTTGAGAGGGGATTTGATAGAAGTTTTTAGGATTATGAAAGGGATAGACAGAGTGGATGTGGATAGACTATTTCCGTTAAGAGGAGGAAAGATTAAAACAAGAGGACATGAGTTAAGAATTAAGGGGCAGAGGTTTAGAGGTAACATGAGGGGGAACTTCTTTACTCAGAGAGTGGTAGCCGTGTGGAATGAGCTTCCGGGAGAAATAGTGGCGGCGGAGTCAATTGTATTATTTAAGAAAAGGTTGGACAGGTATATGGATGAGAAGAAGATGGAGGGTTATGGGCATTGTGCAGGGAGGTGGGACTAGAAAGGGGTGTTTGGTTCGGTGCGGACTAGAAGGGCCTAATGGCCTGTTTCCGTGCTGTAATTGTTATGTTATGTTATGGAATATTGGAAGAGTGAATTTATTATCTGTGAGTATGCATACATTGCAAACAGATTTTAATAGTTTTGAAAAGGTTTTTTTTAAACTAAACAACAAGATCAGTTTAATATTGAGAAAATTGGAAAAAACGGAAACTTTATTAAATTTGGAAACTCAGTAGAAAGAAACTATGAACAAGATTGATGATTTATAAAATTAAAGTCGAAGGAGCAATGTCCAAGAAGAGTTAAAAATTTTGAATAAGTTTTTCTTGAAAGTAAACAATAATTTCAACTTAACATTGAGAAGATTGACAAAGTGGAAAATTTGATATTAAATTGGGAAACATAGAAGAAAGAACTTATGAATAACATTGATGCTTTAGAAGATCAAGACCGAAGGAATTATGTTCAAGAAAATTTTAAAAGATTTGAAAAAACTTTTTTTGAAAGTAAGCTACAAATTCAACTTGAGACTGAGAAGAATGGAAGATTCGGTGTTGAACTGGGATGTTCAGAGGTGTTTTAATTCAGTGGATGAAATTCAGGAAGACTTGAAAAAAAAATTAAAAAAAAAGCTTTTATTGATTGTAAACAATGTTTAACTCAGTGTTGGAGGGTGGAAAGGGTGCAAAATTTAATATCAAGTTTGGATTTTCAAAAAAAAGAGTTTATGAATAAGATTGGTTAAATTGATGGACCGGGGTTTTATGGATATAAGAAATGATGATTTTTCGGTTTATACGTGTATTTTGTCTGCCTGGGGGGGGTGCAGGGGGTGGTACTTCTGCTCCCGAAAGTCATATGCCACTTGTGGTTTATACCACACCCATTTGGGTTTTTGGGAATTAACCACCACAAGGTGGTTTCCTAAGGGGTTAGGGGAGGTGGGGGGGGGGGGGGGGGGGTGAAAATTTGAAAATTATTTAGTATCTATTCTGTAATATTATACTAAGTCAATTTGAAATGAATGTATGGAGATACTATAAATAAATTTCAAAAAAAAAGATATCCAGCCGTGCTTAAAATATTTATACCTGGGGAGCAAAACAGACTGTTCTCGTATCCAGAGAAAGCGCAAGAATTCGCAGAACGTTTGCAGGACAGAAGAAGAGATGAAGAGATGTAATAAGAATGAAGAACGGTGATAAAGTATATATAAAGATGTAAAAACAATGTATATGTAAAGAACTAAGGAGGGAAAAGAGAGGGGAAGGGAGGGAGTAAGGGGGAAAAAAAGGAGAGAGCTTTGTTATATGTGTTTAAAAAAAAGTGTTTTCTGGAGAGGGCTGGGGGGAGTGGGAATAATTGTCACTGCAAAATCAGTTGACGCTGCGAACAAGATCGCAACCCAAATGAAAAGGGGAGTTGTGGTTGCCCGACAAGGGGTATGGGGCAACTCAGAGAGGTGGGGGGGACTTTTGGGGTTAAGGTATTAGTGGATGTGGGAACTGCAGGGTTACTTTATGTTTTAAATGTGTTGTCGTATATTAAGTGTAATAAGAGAAAACTAAGAGATGAAAATGGGGAAAAGGAGGATGGAGGTGGCAAAGAAGTGGAAGAGAGATGTATGCAAGATATATGATGGCCATATTGAACTATATGACTATAAACATTAATGGAATACATAACCAAATTAAAAGGAAGAGGCTACTAAATTTATTGAAGAAGGAAAAAATAGATATAGCATTTGTGCAGGAAATGCATCTAACTAAAGGGGAACATAACAAACTAAAGGAAGACGGGGTAGGACACGTAACGGCAGCATTCTATAATTCAAAAGCTAGAGGTGTAGCCATACTAGTTAACAAAAATGTACCAATCAAAATAGAGGAGGAAATAATAGATCTGGCATGGAGGTATGCAATGATAAAGTGTCAGATATACTCAGAATATACTAGACAAAAGTATTACGAACTGGGAGAAAAAACACATAATTTGGACCCAATGTTAGATAAAACTAGACAAAAGACAATTAAAAAGAATAAAGTAGCCAAATTTGTGGTTAAATCAATGCAGGAAATGAAACTTATGGATATATGGAGGAGGCCACACCCAAGAGAGAAGGAATTTTCATATTATTCGAGTAGGCACAAAACTTACTCAAGGATTAATATGTTTTTGTTGTCAGCCCATATTCAAGGGAGAGTTAGGAAAACTGAATACAAAGCTAGACTACGATCAGATCATTCACCCCTATTATTAGCAATAGAACTGAAGAACATCCCACCAAGAACATATAGATGGAGGTTAAACTCCATGCTACTTAAAAGGCAGGAATTTAGGGAGCTTATTGAACGCCAAATTAAGACATATTTTGAAATAAACACAGGATCAGTGAAAGACAAATTTATATTATGGGATGCAATGAAAGCCTTCATTAGAGGGCAGATAATAAGTTATGTAACTAAGATGAAAAAGGATTACAATCGGAAAATCTTCTCTTCTTTCTTTCTTCTTTGGCTTGGCTTCGCGAACGAAGATTTATGAAGGGGTATGTCCACGTCTGCTGCAGGCTCGTTGGTGACTGACAATCGGAAAATAGAGCAGTTAGAAAGGGAGACAGTAAGTACAGAAAAGGAACTAGTAAAAAGGGATGATATAACAAAAAGGAGCGAACTGGCAGACAAAAAAATTAAATACGAAACATTACAAACGTACAAGGTGGAGAAGAACATAATGAAAACAAAGCAAAAGTATTACGAACTGGGAGAAAAAACACATAAAATATTAGCCTGGCAAATTAAAACAGAACAAGCTAAAAAAAAACCCATACTGGCATCAAGGAAAGGACAAACAAATTACATATAATCCAACAGAGATTAATGAAAATTTTAAGGAATTTTATGAACAATTTTATCAAACTGAGAACGAGGGGAAAGAAGATAAAATAGAGGAATTTTTAGCTAAAACTGAACTGCCAAAATTGCAAGAAGAGGAACAAAACAAACTAATAAAACCATTTGAAATAAAGTACAGGATATATTAAAAAAGCTACTGAACAATAAAACACCAGGAGAGGATGGATTTCCAATAGAATTTTATAAAACATTTAAAGAGTTATTAATTCCTCCTCTCCTGGAAGTAATGAACCAGATAGAAGAAACACAAAACTTGCCAGATTCATGTAAGACACCAATAATTACAGTAATACCAAAGACGGGGAAGGATCCATTAACACCAGCATCATATAGACCAATATCTCTACTTAACTCAGACTATAAGATAATAGTGAAATAATTAGCAAACAGATTGGCTGATTGTGTACCAACAATAGTAAAATAAGATCAAACTGGATTTATTACTAAAGACGAACAGTGGATAATGTCTGCAAACTTATTAATCTAATATAAGCAGTTCAAGGAAATAACAAACCAATAGTGGCTGTTGCTCTAGACGCAGAAAAAACCTTTGACAGAGTAGAGTGGAATTACTTATTTAAAGTATTACAGAAATTCAATCTACCAGAAAAATATATAAATTGGATTAAAGCATTGTAGAATGGACCATTGGCGAAGGTAACAATAAATGGATATGTATTGAGTCACTTTAAATTAAGTAGGTCAACTACACAGGGATGTCCACTATTTCCCCCCCCCACACTGTTCACCTTAGCAATAGAACCTTTGGCAGAACTGATAAGAATAGAAAATAAAATAAAAGGGATAAAAATAAAGGAGAAGGAGTATAAAATCAGTTTATTTGCAGATGACATCATAGTATACCTTACAGAACCAGAAGTATCAGTAAAAGAATTACATAAGAAATTGAAGGAGTATGGAGAAATATCGTGGTACAAGATCAATGCAATTAAAAGTGAAGTGATGCCAATGAGTAACGCAGACTAGACAGAATTTAAAAAAGAATCACCATTTAAATGGCAAGCACAAGCGATCCGATACCTAGGGATCAGGTTAGCTAATAACTTAAGCCACTAATAAATAAATTGCAGGAAGACTTAGAACAATGGAAAGAATTACCGCTAATGTTGATAGGGAGAGTAAACTGCATTAAAATGAACATGTTCCCAAGAATACAATACTTATTTCAAACATTACCAATTCCCTTAACAGAAAAATTCTTTAAGGAACTAAAGAGAATAAAAAGGAAATTCTTGTGGAAAGGGAGGAATCCAAGGGTAGTGTTAGATAAATTAACAGTGAGGTATAACCAAGGAGGTTTGCAGTTACCAAACTTTAGAAATTATTATAGAGCCACATAATTGAGGTATTTATCAAAATTTTACCAGACAAGGGAAAAACCAGACTGGGTTAAGATAGAGCTAGATAAAATAAGGGAAAAGGTACTGGAACATATACTTTATAAGTGGGATGAAAAGCTGGTACAATATAAAAACTCACCAGTACTGCATCATTTACTTAATACATGGAAGAAGATCCACTTAGAAAGGAAAAAAATGAATTATCAAAATCCAAAATTACTATTGACGCAGAATCAGCTAATCCCTTTTACAATAGATAACCTTTCCTTTAGAGAATGGGAGAGAAAAGGAATCAAAAGAATAGAAAAATTTTTTGGGAAATAATTTATTAACATTTCAACAATTGAAGTACAAATATGGAATAACTCATGGTACAATGTTTACATATCATCAACTGAAAGTTTATTAAAAGGATAAATTGGGAAACAGACTGAGATTACCAGAAGGAAGCAGCTTCGAATATGTGATTACAGACACAATGATAATCAAAAGATTTATAACCATTAAGCTGTAATGGTTAATGTACATTAAGCTGCAAGATAAGGAAAATGAAATAAACTATAAACCTAAGCTGAAGTGGGAAAAGGATTTAAACATTAAGATAAAAAATGAAGTATGGCAAAAGTTATGTTCTGGAACTATGAAGAATACAATAAACACAAGGTTACACATGATACAGTATAATTGGTTACACATATCATGCCTCAAAAGTTAAAAGAATGGGATCCAACATTATCAGATAGATGTTTTCACTGTAAGAAGGAAATGGGAACAACATTACATGCAATTTGGGCATGTACGAAAGTAAATACATTTTGGGAAGAATTAAATCAAATACTAAATAAAATTACAAAAAATAACATACCAAAAAAAACAGAGATATTTCTTTTAAGTAACAAAAGAAATAAAGAATTAGGCCTCAAATTGGATAAAGTGCAAAAAAAATGCATTATGATAGCCCTAGCAGGAGCAAAAAAAATGTATAATGTCAACTTGGAAAATGGAAGAGCGCATGAGAATACAGAAATGATACATAGAAATGAATAAATGTATTTCATTGGAAAAAATAACATATAATTTTAAAAAATAAAGTCACAATGTTTGAACAAATTTGCGAACCATACATGAAACATATCAGAGAGAGCTTGCCTATGACCTCCATCCCCTAAAATGAGAATGAAAATGATAAGAAGACAAAATGACTAGATTCAGTGTGTAATAAATAGATGACTCATTTTTCTGGTTTATTTTCCTTTGTGTGAAAATATTGTTTTATGTTGAATGTTTATGGGTATTGGAGGGGTGTAAGGTAGAGGGGAGAGAGGGAAGGGAGGTTGGGAAAAGGGGAGAAAAGACCACTGTGTAAATTTACTGAGATACGTTTGTACATATTTTGGTTGATATGGTTCACAGTGTGAAAAAAAAGACAATTAATTCTACAAATTACATGCAGTATTACATCGGCTATCCTTTGGTAATTCAGTTTGTGACAGACAATATATTTCAAGAGCCAGAATCCCAGTGTTCTGGGCTCGCTGCATTGAATGTTCTCCAACATCTGGCAATCTGCCCATCCCCTACCTGGCAATAACAAGCTTGATAAATTAATTAAGAATAATAAAAAAATCAAGGATGTTCTAAAATATTCAAGGTTCCTTTATTGCCATGTAATGAAAACAGTGTAATATTACATGCAAGGCCGACAGATTCACCCATAAGCAGAAATTTCCCAGCGCCCCTTACAGTCAGAGAGCAAAAGAGGTTCACCCCCCACACCCACCAGAGTCACCGAGTGCCCATGAGTTTACCTGCAGCACTCCCGCAACCTCCGCATCCGCACAGAGTCCAGTACAAACCATCGCCACACGAGCTCCAGATCAAACATCTGACAAGATCAGGAACCCTTCAGTGCTCTCCGAACCCTCTCGCGTCCTAGTTCCGATACCTGGTTCCCCTTCAGCCAGTCCTGAGGCAGTTGCAGCAGGTCTGGTGTGAGTCCTCTGACCGCAGTTTCCAGCTGCCCACAGCCTGCATGGGTACCTTGCCTCGAGTCGCCAACAGCCCACCGCCCGTGTGGTCCTCAGTTGCAGAGCCCCTCTCTGGTCATCGTCCCACGGTCTCCTTCTCAAGCGGTTGGGGGTGTGGCGGGGGAGGGGGTAGTCTTCCTGTATCATGGTGCTCTGAACCAGACCTCTGCTTTCCCGATGTTGGCAACCCCTCGTGTCAATCATAGGTGCTGCCACCTTGGGTCCAGAACCCGCGGTCAGAGAGTTTTAAATAGAACCGCCATCGGCTGCCTTAACAGGCCATTCAAAGCCTGTACAGAGCTGAAGGCAGCCAGACTGAGCAGTCGGACCCCGCAGGAGGGGGGGGGGGATGGTGGTGTGGTGTCTCTGGTCCCCTTTCTCTTAGTGCCCGCACCAGCGCTGCCGTAACAGGAGCTCTGGCAGCACCATCAATGTTTTCTTGTCGAAAGGAGCCAAATTTAAGGGATTGAATAAACTGTTGGACTCAAAGAGACAATTTGAAAATATCCCTGTGTAATAGATTTGACGAAAAATAGCTTATTTTCTATTCTTTCTACTTCTTGAGTACAAAGTTGTTGAAAGTCATCTCAGATGTTCTAGAGCAGGGGTGTCAAACTCAAATTCACAGAGGGTCAAAATTAAAAACTTGGACTAAGTCGAGGGCCGAACTAAATATTTATTGAAAATTTTCAACAACATCTGCATGTTTTCTCTTCTTTCAACATATGTAATGTTAAACTTTTTCTTATTAAAATAAATGTTTAATAATAGTTTTGGATAAACTTTTTCATTGTCATTGGCCCATTTCCTTTAGCGTTCTGAAACCGTGCACATGACGAGTCAATGAGGGATGATTAAAGCAGTGGTCTTCAAACATTTTCTTTCCACCCACAGACCACCTTAAGCAACCCCTTACTAATCACAGAGCACCAATGGAACAGGGACGTGAGTGGAAAGAAAAAGGTTGAGAACTGTTGTATTGTGGTAACTCCACATCTGATTAGGTTAATTGTTAGGCAAGTGGTCAGAGAAGGACCCCCCCCACCCCAAGAAAGGCTTAAATCACAGGAACAAAATAAGCTTCCGTCTCACTGCTCCCAATCTTACACACAGTCCTGATGTGGAATGTGGGGTCGCAGCTCCACGTTCACCCGAGGTCAGGTGCTGTCTGTGTGGAGTTTGTACGCTCTCCCCTTGTCTTGGACCAACAGGTCGGTCGCCTGACGAAGGCACCCGAACCCCCCGTTGAAACGCCGGCGTCCGGGGCGGTGGAGGAATTGGCTGAGAAGAGCGCATTGCTCCCACCCCCCCATGGTTGGAGAGGGATTAAACTGCGATCTCACGGCGCCGGGCTCGTCTCCAACAAAAGGAGCGGGAGGCAGGGTCCGCCACGCACGGAGCGAGGGGGAAGGCATCGCCAATGAGACGTTCGGTCTGGCGTCGCCGCTGAAGCGCAGACCCAGCGAGGATGGTCCCCAACTCCAGCCGCGTCTGTGTGTCCAGGAGCCGGGCGGGCTGAGTGCGGCGCTCTGATCCCCGGGATTCGGGACTCTGAGATCCCTCCACACCTCCGGCGTCTTCATTTTCACCTTCAGTGTGCATGCGCTATACTGGCGTGGCGGCCAGCGGGCCAACTCTAATATATATTTAATATGATCTTGCGGGCCAAATATAATTATATCGCGGGCCAGATTTGGCCCACGGGCCAGAGTTTGACATGTGTGCTCTAGAGCAATACTGATATCACAAAAGCCCAATCTTATTATTAAATTCATTGAATATCCAGAGACTTATCATCGTGTACATAGTGTCTTATTACCATGCTTGCAGATTTTAAAAAATTCTGTATACACAATGGCTCATTACTGAGGTTACGATGGACCTATTCTCCAGGGTATCTTGTTACTGGTGTCCCAGCACCCAGTGCCTTAACACACATGTCACTGTACACTGGGTGTCTTATTTCTGGTCAAATACAGAAGCATAGTCTTACATTGCGACACAGCCAGTCTCTCACTTCCAGGGACCCAGGTTTTATTCTAAGCTTTCACGCTGTCCATGCAAAGTTCTCACTGTTTTTCCCCCACCCCTCCCCAGATGAGGAGGTTAACCAGTCAATGCAAATTTCCCCTGATGTAGTTGAGTGGTAGAAGAACCGGTGAGGGTCGACCTGCTTGAGCCCTTCATCAATACCTTAATGAAGGGTTCAAGCCCTAAACGTTGGTTATATATCTTTATTTTTGCTGTATCAGGAGTTTCTCCAGCATTGTGTTTTTACTTCAACCACGGTGTCAACCGACTTAAGTGTTTTGGTCAAATTATTTACTAATTTGGCTTGCAGTTAGAAAATCACATATTAATCAAGACTGGGGGGAAAATGCAGTAAATATCCTGACTTGGTATAAGTACTAAACTGGGTGGTCGACCCAAACCCAAAAGTTATTTACAAAATACACTGCTGGCCTGACACTGACACTCAAGGTCAAGTCTGTCGGGCTTGCCTGAGGGACAGGGACTCCATTTTTGATGTTCCTATGTGCATGGCTCAGGTACATTGACATGGTCGTTTATACATCTATGACAAATCGGCTGGATACATGACCCACTTTGACACATCACTTGCATCTGAAACTCTGACAGGGACCTTTGGTTGATTGTTGGTAACTCTGGAAAAATCCTATAACAGCTGTTGATAACACTGTCCCAGGAGGGGGCTGTCTGAATGGTTTGTGTCTTCAGGCTGAGTTTCACAGACCCAGTGTTGTGTCTGGTAATATTGGAACAATGGAATTGAATGATTCAATTGAATGAATGCTGCAAAATCCCATTTTTCATGGTTCTCTTAAAGTTTAGCTTTCATTTAATGAAAAAGGACTAGAGACAACAGAAGACAAGGAAGGATCCATAAGGGGGAAATCCTCCACCTCTCTCCCAATGCTGGGGCAACTTGCAGAGTCTGGAGTGTACTGTGCTAGTGAGGCCATGAAAGGGAACATTGTCTTATATACCCCATATTCTGTCAGGGCTCTCGCCAAACATCAACTTCTCTGATTTCCATAAGGTCTCTCCCCTGTTTCTTTCCCTATCCTTCTGCCTCCTTCCTCCACCTCCCCACTCCCTTCCCTCTCCATTCAGAGAGCATCTTCTCCCTCAATCACTTCCCAGCGTTTTTTTCTTTTCTGCCTGTGGGCCTGTTTTCTTCCCTCTGTTAAATGAAAATCATGAAGTGGCATGTCAAGGGACCATAGAGTCTGCCCCATCATTTAATCAAGAGCTGATCCATTTTCCCTCTCAGCCCCACTACTTGGCCTTCTCCCCACAACTTTTGATGCCCTGACTAATCAAGAACCAATCACCCCAATAACCTGGCCTTCACAATTGCCTGTGGCAATAAATTCCACAGATTTACCACTCTCTGGCTAAAGAAATCCCTCTACATTTCTGTTCTAAATAGATACCCTTCAATCTTGAAGTTGTACCCTCTTATCCTAGATCAGGATGCCAGAGGTGCTCTGTGGTTAGTAAGGGATTACGTAACATGGCTGTTCTCTCCCCCCAACCATTTCTTCGGGTTTCTTTTTGCCCATACCTTGACGAAGAGGGTCAGGCTCAGCCCCGAAACGTTGGTTAAGTATCTGCTACAAGACTTTGAGTTTCTCCAACACTTTTGTGCACTGAACTACGATCACAGCGTCTGCAGACTTTCTCGTTTAAGACTACAAAATGCCCATTTCTCTTCACTACCATTTGACTCTCCTATTTTGACATGATTCTTGCCTAGACAAAGTTCCCAGTGATGTCTCATTGTGTACCCTGCCTCACAGCCCGTTTGGAAATCTTGTTGGGTGACATTGCTTGCCTTCAAAACAAAGCCCTTGAGCTTGGCAATGGGCCTCACTCACAACTCCTATACATGGAGTGCAATCGAGAGAATCCTGCCTCTGAATCTTTGGATTTGGTCCAACCGCCCAGTCAACTGCCATCAGCACCGCACAGGCTTTGAACGGCCTGTTAAAGGAGCCAGTGGTAGTTTTATTTAAAATACCGCAACTGTGGGGTCTGCACCTCTGATCGGCAGCAGCCACGAGGGGTCACAAACTCCAGGGGAGTGGAGGACTGGTGCAGGGCACCAGAAAAAGGGGAGACCACCCCCTGTATAAGGAGAAGCAGAGAAGACAACCCATGGGACAGTGACCACAGCAGTGGACCAGCAGCTGAAAGACTAACACATGCGGCGGGCTCTTGGCGACTCGAGGCGAGGAACCCATAGAGGCTGTGGGCTGCTGGAGACCGGCTCAAAGTGCTTGAAGGGGTATCAGGTATCGGAACTAGGATGTGAAGGGGTGCTGAAGGCGATGAACGGTTCCTGATCGTGTCAGAAGATCAGATCTGGCACTCGGGTTGCCAATGGTTTGGACTGGACTCTGTGTGGCTGTGGAGGCTGTAGAAGTGCTGGAGGCGAATCTATGGACACTCGGTGACTCTGGGGAAACTCTCTTTTGCTTCACTTTCTCTGACTAAGAGGCACTTCAGGCAATTCCTGCCGATGGCGAATCTGTCTGCCTTACAGCGGGCAAAAGCAATTCCATGTAATATGACATTGTTTTATTACATGACAATAAATTGAATCTTAAAACACTAGTCTGGCACCAAACTTCATGAGATAACTTATGAACTATTTTTGTATAGTTGTGGGGCCTCTCTTGAATTGGAAGTTTCAGTAGTGTTGGGGGGGGAGGGGGGGGAAGGGAGAGATAAATTCAGACCATGAAGCGCAGCAGTAAGAGAGTTAGAAACAGGCAACAACTTCAAAACAGGTGAGGAGGTAAAACACAAGTCTGCAGACACTATGGTTGAATAAAAACACAACGCAGGAGAAACTCAGCTGGTCAAGAGGTGTCCTTTATGTACCAAAAATACGTAATCAACATTTCGGAATGAACAAATGTGAGCAGGCCTGAAGTAAAGCATTTCTCCCCACCCCACCCCCACCATTTTCTTTGGGACCTGTCCACATTTTATTCATACCTTGATGAAGGGCTCAAGCCCAAAATGTTGGTTCTGTATCTTTATCTTTGCTCTATAAATTACACTGTTTGACCTGCTGAGTTTCTCCAGCTTTAAAACAGACGAGTTCACAGTGATAGACAACCATGTTCTGCTTAGTGCGTATGAGACTGGTGGTGAAATTCTACCCCCCAGAGTTCCATTGCTCTGATTTTGTGTTATTCCGCCTGCGATAGGCTAGAGTCAACAAATCACCTCATCAAATGTTTCTTTGTGTATCAAGTAAAGGTCAGAAATTATGTTCTTCATTAGGCTGCATCTTAACTGAATTAATGGCTGTCAGGAAAGCTATTTACGCACAGGAAACATCAGACCAAGAGCCTGGTTTTACACAAAGATACCATAATTAAACCCAGTCATTGTAATCTGTATCTCACCAGCCAGTGCATTGGCAGCAGTTATTATTTCCAGCTTGTTAACCAACAGTTACAAGCTGCGGTCAGACACACTAAAAGAAAAATAAGGTTTGGAGAGGGAACTGTGTTTTCTGGCCTTGGCATGGCAACTTGGTTTGGTCACTACTATAAAGGTGCTTTTCAGATTCTCCCATTGGCCTGATATACAGCATGGTAACAGGTCATTTCAACCCACGAGCCCATGCCACTTAATTATACTCAATTAATCTACAATCTACTCAGGGGAGAACGAACAAGCTCCTTACAGACATTGCAGGCTTCAAACGCTAGCCCTGATAGCTGGTGCTATAACAGCATTGTGCCATCCGCTCTACTAGTCGTCCCACTCATAGGTACAATTTCATGAGATGTGAAGTTGGCGGTTTTGCTATCTAAAATAGGGTTTCAAGCCAGGGGCATTTCTGGGGTTGGTTGGGATGCCCTTACCTTCGAACGGCACTTTGATAGGAAATATGAACTTGTACACGAATGATGTTCACATGGATGAGAGACATTGCAAGGATACATATGCATCTAATAGCAGTCCAAGTGTATTGGTTGCTTCTTGGAGAGAATGGGAGAGAGGTAAGCTCAGGTCAAAGACCAATGACAAAGAAATTTTGTCTATAAACAGGCATCAAGTGAATACAGGTATTAGCGATGTACGATGAGCGATAACTTTGGTTTCAACTAAATGAATAAGCAGGCTTTTGCTCTCTGGTTATTTCATAAAATTACAGAGTAATTTCCAAAATTAAGATTGTTTGAACTAACACTTGACCAAGCCCACAGTTCACATGCAGGAATTCTAATGTTCAACACTACATTTTGTAAGTTATCACTTACCATACGACACAACCAATATGATATGCACTCTCTAATAGGGTAGGATAAAACTACCTGCTATTGAGAGTTAAGAGCACAAATTCAGTATCGTCAGGGCACTTAACTCTTGGGCATGCGCCAACCGAACCCAAATACGCGAACCCGCTGCCCATACACCAACCGAAGTCCAATATACTAACACACCGGGTATGTGCTGAAGGAAAACTCATACGTGCTCAAGAATCAAGATGGCCGTGCCCAGCCTATGGGCCCCGGAATGCCGACTAACAAGGTAAGTAAGCACATTTTGGAACTTGCGTGCCCTTTATCCCTGTTTATGGTTTGTCAAATACCACAAAAGTCTGTGACGATAAAGAGATTTGATTAAAAAGTTTACTTCAAGACTTTGGAACTCCACGTGCGCAGGCCAAAATCTGACTTATGTCCAAGATACAACCGATCCTTCAGTCCCAATTCCATCTGCTACTTTTTGGCCTAATCTCCCAACCTGCCCAAACCCCTCTGCAGACTCATTAGCTTCTCAACACTACCCAACCCTCCACCTATGTTTGCACCATCTACAAACCTGGCCACTAAGCCATCACTTTCATCATCTAAATCATTTACATACAGTGTGAAAAGTAACAGACCCCACTGGTAACTAGCCAGAAAAGGCCTTCTCTATTAGCACTCTTTCCTGTCACACCGTGGGCTCCGATCTTGCTAAGCAGCCTCATGTGTGGCACACTGTCTAAAGGCCTTCTGGAATCTTAGTTAACCACTTCCACTGACTCTCCTTCATCTGTTCTGTTCGTTGCTTCCTCAAAGAACTCCGACAGATTTGTTAGGCAAGATGTCCCCTGAGGGATACCATGCTGACTCTGGTCTATTTTACCCTGTGCTTTCAAGTACCTTGAACCATAGCAACCACCGTAAGGTTTCTTCAGGTTCACTGACAACGCACCAGATTTCATATGCAATGCTGCCCCAATTCATTAATGAGAATCAGGCTGGTGCCTGGCAAGAGGCCAGCTTGATTCACCAAGCCCATGGAGTTCAGCAGCAGGTTATTTCTCACCACAATGAAGTCTCTGTGAGAATTGGCAGAATATCTGGTGCATTCCAGTGGGTCAAAATGCTGTGCCCACCAATGATTTAAACATAGCAGGCAGAGCTGCCTGCATGAAATGGGCCTGAACTTTGTTATTTCTTGACATGACTCCAAGATAAAGCAAGGGGGTTGTAGGTTATAAATTTTTCAAAAATTAGATCTAGAGCACAGTAACAGGCCCTTTCAGTCCACACCAAATTGACCCAGTTTTGAACAGTGGGAGGAAACCTAAGTCCATGGAGAAACCCATGCAGACACAGGGAGACGGTACAAATAGCTTATAGACCGTGCGGGAATCAAACCCCGGTCCCGATCATTGCCTCTGTAACAGCTTGTGCTAATCACTATGCTAACTGTGCCACCCAAATCTTGGGCAGCACAAGCTCGTGGGCCGGAAGGGCCTGTTTTACTGTGCTGTATGTCTAAATAAAATGACATCCAAGAGAAGAATTTTGACTGTCTCCTTTCTCTACTGGCAGCATTGATGTAGGAGCCCAGACAGATCCAATAACAATCTACTCCTCCACTTAATCCATAGAAGGTGGGTTAAGGCCAGAGAAGGTGTTATTACCTTTAAAATCGAGAATTTGGGCTTGGCAATTGACCGGTGGGTGAAGGAGGCTGTGCCAGCAACTATGAAGACAGGCTTGATTACAGAGCTGAGGATGAGCTTTAGAAAAGAGGTTTTGTTTGGAGAACAGCAAACAGCTCCTAGATATTCTCCGTTGATACTGCTGCTAAAGTTGGAACAAGCAACCATCTATAAATTCACTGACGACACCATGGTAGTGGGTTACATAACAAGGGGTGATGAGTCAGCGTACAGGAGGGAGGTTGAAAGCTTGTCTGAATGGTGCACCAACAACAACCCTAATTTAGGGGGAACATGAGGGGGAAACTTCACACAGAGAGTGATGGGGGTATGGAATGATCTTCCAGCTAAAGTGATGAATGCAGGCTCAATTTTAACATTTAAGAGGAATTTGGACACACAGAGTCAGACATCCAGAACCGCTGGAAGACCGTCAACTCAATGAAAGACGTATTTAGTCTGTCCCAAAACCTGATGGTCTTTCAGCACATGGAGATGGCACATTCCAGGCTGCAGGAGTACATGCTGAAGGATGCACAGTCAATGTGAAGGCACAATCTAGGGTCCTCCCTTTACTGGGGATTGAGAGAGACATGGACTGGGACTAGGCCAAAAAAAATGGTTTGGTACAGACTAGAAGGGCCAAAGAGTCCTGTTTCTGTGCTGTAATGTTCTACAATTCTCATGGTCCCTCGTGATCCTTTTCTGGTCTTCTGCTATCTCACCAATTAGAAACAAAATTTTCAGAGACCCATGGAATGCGGAATTTTACAGCCTTGCATCAATATGCTCAATTAGTCTGATTTTGCTCTCATCCCAACCCAGAAGACACGCACACACTGCGAAACTCAGCCTGAAGATATAGAGAGCAGCAACAGACAGTTTCTGTCAGCCCCCTCCTGGGATGTTGTTGTCAACAGCTGGTGACCACGAACAGACATCTCACATTAGACTAACAAACAGCTCTGGGCCTCATTGCCATTAGCTTCATTGTCAGGAGTGGCACGATACACTCCACTGGAGTCTGAGCACCCATCAACCTTACAACTGGCGCCTGAGCGAAGGGAAATGGCGGAATAGATGGAAGCAAGATCAAGTGGCGTAATACCAGAAATTCTGGAACAGGGGAGAGAGGAGGAGATGCTAAAATGGGGGCAGTCTATGTACAAAATTCTCCACCATCGGTAATGACATCTTTCTGTCAGGTCAGCAGAGTTATTACGATGTTAACAGGTTAGTCCCAGCTCAACTGCTTGTCCTTAAACTTTAAAATTAAAAAAAAATGTAGCCATTCAACGAAATAATAGACAGGCCCTTTTGGCTTACAAGCCTGTGTGGCCCTGTTACACCCAATTGACCTATAACTTGGGTTTTGTTTTGGAAATTGGAGCCCCGGGGGAAATCCACACAGATGCGGGGAGAACGCAAAAACTCCTTACAGGCAGCACAGGGTTTGAATCCCGGTCCCGATTGCTGGCGCTGTAACCGCATTGCTCGAACTGCTACATTAACCGTGTCACTTTTTCTTTTAAAACTTAGACATACAGCACAGTAACAGGCCATTGGTTTTGACACCCCTGGACAAAGACAAGGTCAGATTTCCCATCTTGCAGTAATACTTTTTGAATGATAGGCTGGCTGGAAAATATTTGCAACGCCTCACTAAATATGCAGCACTTACTCCATATACAGGATCTGTTGGGAAGTCACGGCCTGAGCTGCACTGGCAGTCTGATGTTGGACTTCACACGGAGACTCCTCATCATCAAAATTAAGGACTCATTTAAGGGCTCTACTTCACTGAGATTTTTTTCTCTCTGTATTGCACATTTTCTTTATTTTTTTGCTCTACCCATAAGTGGTAATTCTGCCTGGCCTGCAGGAAAAAGAACCTCAGGGTTGTATGTGATGTTGTGTACATACGCTGGCAAAATGTTTGAACTTTGAGCCCACAGGCAACTTTGCTGGAGTCATACCAATGACACATTGAACTGGTGTAATCAGATCCCAGTCATTGAGATGGAGAGGAACAGCTCCACGGGAGAAGGTCATTTATGTTTATGAATCAATTGACCTGGTTTAATGTCATTAATTGTTAAAAAAAAATTCTTTATGCTTCCTTTTTTAAAAAAAATGATTACATATTTTCAATCGAGTTTTAATAGTTTTTAATGCTTCTGAATGGCAAGAAGACATTAAAAGCCAATTAAACAATTGCCATTAGACAGTTGTAGCAACAGATTTTATGTCTACAGTTTATACATGTGTCAGCGATGAATCTTGGCAGCTCCACACTGGCCCATTAAACAATGGGCCTGCCTGTCAGTCATTGGAGCGTAAAACATCGACACCAGCACATTGAGGTAAGGTGAGGGAAATCTTCTTGGAGCTCGAACCGATATTTAGTCAATGTAGTTTGTAAAATTAAATAATCCCCATGACCCTCTGTGCACAGAGCCATTTCAGTCTTGAGAACGCGACCTCCACGACACTCTGAAGCTGAGAATTCCCGAGATTTACAATGTAAAGACATTTCTCATAATTTGTGGGTAAATGAAAGAAAAATCAAGATCAATAACCCCGGATGTTTAAGGAGAGAGTTCAAGCCAGTTACAGGAAGGGAAGAGAGTTGGGGCACGTGAAAGTTAAAGTCAGATATTCACATACATAATGATCTCCTGCCATGCTTCAACTTCCATTTGACAAAACTCAAATTTATTGTCAGAGTCCACTCATGGCGTCATGTACAATCCTGAGACTCTTTTTCCTGTGGGTGAGGCAGAATGATTACTTCATATAGTGCAAATAAAACTGTACCCAAAAAGATATGTACACATGTAAACAAACTGTGTAAATCAGAGAGAGAGAAAAAAAATCAAAAGTGAAAAAGAGTCCTTAAATGAGTCCCAGATTGAGTTTGTCGTGGAAGAGTCTGATAGTGAAGGGGTACCAGCTGTTCCTGAACCTGGCGGTACGAGTCTTGTGGCACCGTTACCTCTTTCCTGATGGCAGCAGTGAGAACAAAGCGGGTGCTGGGTGCTTGATTATTGCTGCTGCTCTCCGACGGCAGCGTTCCCTGTCGATATTCTTGACTGTGGGGAGAGTTTTGCTCGTGATGTCCTGAGCGGTGTCCACTACCTTTTGCAGGGATTTATGCTCAAGGGTATTGGTGTCTCCATACTAGGCTGTGATGTAGCTGGTCACACACTGATATAGAAATTTGCCAGGGTTTGTGATGTCACACCAAACCTCCTCAAACTTCTGAGGAAGTAGAGACACTGACGTGCTTTCTTCACGACGCCATTGGTGCATTAGGTCCAGGACAGATCCTCTGAGATAGTGACTCCCAAGAAATAACATTTGACGAAGATCAGTGATTATAGTCAAACCACTTCATTTACTTTAGCCCCACTTTCTGCACCAACACAATTAGTTTTTAAGACAGAAAGACATCGATCTCTTTCTTAGGTAGAGAATTCTCACTCATGAAGTAAGTTCCTCTCAACTATTTCTTCTCCTCTGTAATCAAAGAGGATCACAGTCAGCCACAGACTGTGATCCTTGGTTAAGGACACTGCAGCCTTCGAAACACCATCCCCAAACCTATCCCGGCAAGTCCCATCAGAATTCTGTTTGGTTTTGTGAAATCTTGTTTTATTCCTCTCCCTTGAAGTGAGTACAGGCCCAGTTAGTTTAACCTTATTTCATTTGACAAATTTATCATCCCAGGAATCAATTGATGAAGCTTTGCTGTAGTCCCTCAATCACATATATCCTCTGGGAGGACGAGCAGATCAATCTAAAATATTTCAGATGTGCACTCAAGCCAGTTCAAGGAAGGGGATCTGCAGAATTGGAAATGTGCTTTGCATTCCTAATTGCTTGCTGCTTTTACAGGTGGAACGTCGTGATTCGTGCACAAGGACACCTGGGGCCTTCTGAACACTAAACTCTAACCATTTAAAGAAAATAAAGCACCAGCGACTCGGGGTCTAATCCAGTGCTGTCTGTAAAAAGTATGCAAGTTCTCACCGTGACCTGCATGAATTTTCTCTGGATGTTCCAGTTTTCTCCCACCCTCCAAAAATGCACTGGGTTTGTGGGTTAATTGGTGTATTTGGGCGGCACAGGCTCGTGGGACAGAAGGGCCTGTAACTGCACTGTAACTCTAAATGAAAAGAAAAATTAAACATTAAAAATTCCTCTGATTTGCATGACCCCACATTTTTCCAGATGATATTTTTATCTCCCTCTTCATTCAATATTACTATTTCTCCTTGAATCTTCACTGCACTTACCCAGCTTTGTATCATAAGCTGGCTTGGATATAGTGCACTTGGATCTTGTCACAAAGTCATAGAGATTGTGGACAACCTGAGCTCCTGCAATCATTCCAATCCCAAAATGTCCCATTCAACCGTGTGTAAGGAGCTTGTACATTCTCCTCGTGTCTGCGTGGGATTTCTCCAGGGGTTGTAGGTTCATGGGGTGTAAATTGGCCAGCACGGACTCGTGGGCTGAAATGGCCTATTACCGTGTGGTGTCTCTACATTAAAAAAAAATCAGTCTTTTGTCCAATAACTGATCCTTGATGAATACCAACAGAGACTGCTCTAACTTGGTTTAATTATTTCTTGGGTGCCCTTGGAAGCCACTTCTCTGAAACAGTTGGCCATGAATACAAGAATTAAACAGGGTGTGGACTGAAGGACCGGCGCAGGGTTTGATAAACGAATCTGATATTTAAAAAATTGAAACACAGCCCTCTCTCCCTTGGGGAAAATGGTGAAAGAATTAATTCAAACCATTGTGGAGTGGAAAGCAAGGTATCCGAGAGGAACCTTGTGTGGACAGGACTGAGGCATGTGGCCTGAACAGTCCTCAGTGTAATGAGTTTTAAATCTCATACCCGCCAATGGGCATTTCAGACACTGGTGATTGGAGAAAACTGATGGCAATGTGGAGGGCACTCTCCAACAACTCGCCCCTGAATACCAGCTTTAAACTGACACCTCACCTAAGGGAGACTGGGTGAAATCTTCTATCCAACAGCTTTGTTACCGAGCTATGTGCAGTGTAGGACATGTACAACTGGTTTATGCAATTCTCCAACTTGCGCTAGTGTCATGTATTCACATTCCCCTTTTTGAAAAAAAATTCATGATTTACAGATCTAATCTATTCACCAATTTGCCGATTTTCTTTGACCTTCACAAAGAAACATTTACCATTGGTGTGGCATCCACTTCTTGAGTTAAGGCCGTTGTCACCTATTGGTTCAATTCAATAGAATCTCGCGTTGCCTCTTCCGCAGTTCTTGCTGATTGAGCTTCTGTTGGAGTGATTGAGCTTCTGTTGGACTCCCTTGCTGGAGTCATTCATTAAATATATTTATCTGATCCTATCTACTATTTCTGCGACATGTTGTTTTGTACCTTAGTTCAACGCCACACCCAAGCTCTATCGCAATGCACCGAAATGCTGGAGATCACTCAGGACGCTGTGCGATCTGCTGAGTTTTGCCTGCACTTTTGTGTTCTTGCATTAGACCCCCCCCCCCCCCCCAGGAATCTGCAGATTTTACTTGCTTTAAGAAAAACCCCATTATGTTATTTTAATTGTTCTTCTCATGTCCCGAGTCATAATTTCAATTTTTGTCTCAACTGGTTCTCTCTCCTCAGCCGAACTGAACTCCATTATAGTTTGAGACTTTCCTGCTTGAAGAGCATGGCAGAAGTAGCTCAGCCATTTTCGGAAATGTACAGCCAGCTGGGTCACCCAGTCACTTTAAGAATCATCTCATTCAAAACATTCAAAGTGAAGTTCTGAACAAACAGAAATTCTGTAGACACCGAGGTTGAGATAGAAACCCAAAATGCTGGAGCAACTCAGGAGGTCAAAGTGCCCTTTATAGAGCAATGCAGGTAAAGGTATTTTGATCAGCTGAGCTGCTCCAGCAATTTGAGTTTTAACTCTGAACAAACATGTTCGGTTGGCATCCTTCCCCATTGGGAGCTAGTGCTACACACATCTCCAGATTCGAACCCAAGTCCCTGGCGCTGTCATAGTGTTGTGCTAACCCTGTCAATACTCCCCTCCTCCAACACACAGTTCGCAAACATTTCCCCCCCGCCCATCCCACATCCCCATGATATTTTTAAATAGTTTTTATTTTACACACTGTGAACCATATCAACCAAAATATGTACAAACGTATCTCATTAAATTTACACAGTGGTCTTCCCCCCACCTCTCCCTCCACCCATCCCCCTCCAAAACCCACAAATATTCAACATATACAAAACAATAAAACCATAAAACAATATTTTTGCACAAAGGAAAATAAACAAGAAAAATGCAACATCTATTCACCACACACTGAATCCAGCCGCCCCGTCCCCCCATCATTTTCATTCCCATTTTAGGGGATGGAGGTCGTTGGCAAGCTCTCTCTGATATGTTCCATGTATGGCCCCCAAATTTGTTCACATCCCCATGATATTTAGGGCATTTTCTCAAAAGCTGTCTTTCCGACTGGCAGCCGTTTACCATGCTGTATCTATCAGTGCTGCTTGTCATCTACGTGAATGACTTGGATTAGAACGTAGTCAGCGTGGTGAGCCAAGTTTGCAGATGACACTAAAGCTGGTGGTGAAGTGAACAGTGAGAAAGATCGTCAAAGATTAACTTTGCTAAGAAAAGTGGCCGAGTGGATCTGATAGAACAAATGGTGAAAGGCCGAATAGAAAATGAGAACCAGAGTTCATGGTCTGAGATTACATTGTGATCTTGATCAATCTTTGGAATCCTTAGGTACTGTTCTACTGTTGAGCAACGAATTTGCGGATCAATAAATCAATGTTAAACTTGAGCACCCTTGTAATACTTCACTGACATTTCCTGTTGTCCTCACAGTTTTGCTAATTAATGCTGGATGACAAGGAGAAATGCATGCAAGGTACCATTTTGTTTCACAAAGCGTTCAATGGGAGTGAACAAAACAGGATCGTTATCTGAGACTATGCCATGACATGAGTGAATGATCTCAGTTCTTTGACAGTACACCCTGGATCTAATCGGGTTGGTCATGATCTTTATTAAGTGATTATGATTAATCAATCATCTTCAATTTAGGAAGGTGTTATAAAGAACACTTGTATATATTGTTGCTGATATGGTTCATAGTGCAGTAAATAAAGTTACCCAAAAAAATTTAGTAATTTCCAACTCTGTCTGGGCCTCTACAAACTTAGCACTTATCTCCAAGCTCTAAGGTCTTCATCAAACTGGAATGTTCAATTGCAAAATTAGCCTTCTCAATGTACTTTGTATAGGATCAGAGAACAATACAGCAGAGAAACAGGCCTTGTGGCCCTTCTAGTCTGTGCCTCCTTTGTCCTTTGCCTCACTGACCTGAACCCCGACCTACCCCTCCAAACCCTGGACTGCACCTGTCCTAATTCTTCTCAATTCGTTCCACATTCCCACCACTCTTTGTGTGAAGAAATTCCCCTTAATGTTCCCTCTAAACCTTTCACTCTTAATCCACGTCCTCTGGTTTGAATCTCACCTACCCTCAGTGGAAAAAGCCAATGTTTAAAACAATTGGTGGTGGTGCTGAAGTTGCTGCCACTGCTGTGGAGCCACAGACAGTGGGGAGGGGAGACATAGTACTCCTCCGAAGGGTTCTACCACCCAGGCCAACTACTGATGACTCTGCATTGGCCTTAAACGGGCTGCTATAAGGAGCTGAAGGTGGTTCATTTTAAAATCTTGCCGTCGCAGGGACTGAGGAAACAGAGGATTGGTGCGGGGCACCATAAAATGGGGAGACCCATCCCCTCCCCGTTTGAGAAGGAGAAGCAGAAGAGATGACCCTCGGAGAAGGTGACCACAACAATGGGTATCTGCAGCTTAAAAAATATACAGAGGCGGCAGGCTGTTAGTGACTCGAGCCTGCTGGTGACTGCGGTCAAAGGATTCACACCAGGCTTGAGACTTGCTGAAGGAGCACCAGGGATGTGAGAAGGTACCAAGGGCGTCGAAGGCTTGGAGCTGGGTCAACTGTTAAGAATGGTACCATGGACTTGGTGTTCAGGTTGCCAATGGCTGTGCAGCTGAGAGGGAGCTCTGGAGGCAAATCCTCTCAGTCACTCTAAGGGGACTCGCTTTTGCATCTCTCTCTCTGTTTGTAAGGGGCACAGGACAATTTCTGCTGATGGAGAATCTTCATCTGCCTTACAGACAAAGATTAAAGTTAATATTTTCAGATCCATTCATTTTAATCATGCCTTCCCAGGGAAGGTGCTGGAGGCTGAAACGTTACGGGCATTTAAGAGACTCTAAGACAGGCATATGGATGGAAGAAAAAAAGAGGGTTATGGGTTGGGATGGTTTTGTATTTTTTTAGGAAAATATGGGTCGGCAAACAGATCGTGAATGTAAACAAACCAACTGTGCAATGCAGAGAGAATAATAAAAATAAATAAATAAAGTGCACAAGTAAGAGTCTTTAAATGAGTCCCTGATTGAGTTTGTCGTTGAGGAGTCTGATGGTGGAGGGGTAACAGCTGTTCCTGAACCTGGTGGTGGAGTCTTGTGGCACCGATTCCTCTTTCCTGATGGCAGCAGCGAGAACAGAGCGTGTGCTGGGTGGTGAGGATCCTTGATGACTGCTGCTGCTCTCCGACGGCAACGCTACCTGTTGACGTTCTTGAGGGTGGGGAGGGTTTTGCCTGTAATGTCCATGACCTTTTGCAGGGCTTTACACTCAGGGGTATAGGCGTCCCCATACCACACCGTGATGCAGCCGGTCAGCTCACTTTCCACCACCCATCTGTAGAAATTTGTCAGGGTTTCTGATGTCATTCCAAACCTCTGCACAGTAGAGGCGGTGACATGCTTTATTCATGGTGCCGTTCCTTGGAAAATCACTGGAGGATCCTTGGGGGAGGTGCAGGTGAATCTCTGCCTCACTAGATCTGAGGATGGCGGGGAATTGCAGTTGTAGGGTGCACATGCAAACTCCACACACACAGTACATCAAGTTGGGATTAAAGCCCAGTGGCAGGAGCTGTGAAGCAGCAACTATTCGACTGCATTAGCATGCTGCCTCTGTGTGCTATGGGACCACATAAAGGCAGTACTCAGTGAAACCAAGACAAGAAACAACAGTGGGAGGGTGGGGGGAAGTAGTAACAATGTAATTGGCCATCAAATCAGTCTCATCATGTGCTGAGTGAAGTAAATGAAAGTTCAACAGATATGACAGCACTATTCGTCGCAGGTAATGGTTCTTGTAACATGGAATAGTGTGACATTTGGAAGGTAACACTCTCACAACAGATGGAGCGATGGAGGGATGGATGGAGGGAGTGTGGTGTACGTGTAGTGAGGCAACTGTCTGACTCATGAGAATGATGGTATTACATTGTTATCACACACAAAGCCAGCAGAGGCATCCTGCCTCAGAACTTATTTGAATATACACAGATCTGTCAACGAGCTACCATGTGATACTGACACAGCAGCAAGCAGCAAATAAACTGTGTGCCTTACCAGTGAGGACACACAAAAACTCTGCCTGCATTCCCCTCGGTAATGGATCATAGAAGTGAAGTGCTGGGCATTTTCTACTCGATTAGCTGCCAGCTAAGTGGTATCTCAGCCAGAAGTTGCAGCATCCAGGGAATTTCCGGCACTGTGGTTAAACTTCTCAGGAACCTCAGTAATGTCAGTACTTGAAGGGGATCCTTTGGAAGTTCCCAGAACTGATAGTAAGCAGCCAGCGACAGTCTATAATCAGTGTCCAATTCCCATACGGTTATTTGAAGCCTTGCCCGTGGAAGAATAAACACACTAAAGGCCATCTAATCTACAGGGTGGGTGCTGGGGAAGCTGGCAAACTCTGATTGCCAATATTTCTGGAAGAATGCCCCCTTATCATGTAACCTCCATCGTTAACCTCCCTTCCGACAAGACCATTGTGGGCCTGAAGTTCCTGCATCAGTGGAAAACCGAACAGGCTCTTCCTGATCTATTTATTTGACATATAGCCCGGTAACAGGCCATTTTGGCCCATGTGTCCGTGCTGCCCAACTTACACCCAATTAACCTACGTTTCGATCTAATTAAAATATTTTTTGACCATCCGTCAAATAATTTATCTTTCTGCTGAAAATCCAAAAACAAACGTAGACGCTGGAAATCTAAAATAAAAACAGAAATCTTCTGATTTCTAGGTTGACATTATTCTTCTTCTTCTTTGGCTTGGCTTCGCGGACGAAGATTTATGGAGGGGGTAAAAAGGTTGACATTAAGGCTATCATAATAAACCTTTTTTGTGCTTCATCCAAATCGAGGCCAAGTTCTTTACTTCTTATATTACTTAGAAGAAAGATCTCTAGTAAACGATTACTTAAGATGATATTCGAGTAAGGGGGGGAGGAGGAGAAAGGTCGAATACCACTGATCTAAGTTGAGTCGAGGAAAGTTTTGGGGAGATGTTTGAGAAAAGCGTTTTCACTCAGAGCGTAGTGAATGCCTGGAATGAATGCATTGCTGGGGGTGGTGGTGGAAATTCTCAGAAAGGTCCATAGAGAGAAAAACACAGCAGGTCTACTGGCAACTATGGGAAGAGAATCAGTTAATGGCTTGTCTCAAAAATCCTTCATTAGAAAGGACTGACAAAGAGTCTTCGATCTGAAATGTTAACTGTTTCTCTTTCTACATCTGCTGAGTGTTTCCAGAATTTTCTGTTTATTTCAGCTGGTTTAATATTTGTAGAACTAATAAACAAACAGTAATAAAAAATAAAATGAATGAATTATTTCGTCCAGAGGCAGTGCCCTGAACATTATTCTTTACTTAGTGAGGTAATGCTGCAGCTCTATAAACCTCTGGTTTAGACCACACATGGAGTAATGAATTCAGTAGCGGTCGTTTCATGAGAGGAAGGTTGTGGAAACTTTCGAGAGGGTGCAGAGGAAATTTACCAGGAAGTCGCCTGGATTGGAGAACGTGTCACGTGAAGCAAGATTGACGCTTTGCAGCGATGAAGGATGAGAGATGACTTCATGGAGGTATTGAAGATTATGAGGGGCTTAGATAGGGTGGACACCCAGCATCTTTATCCTCAAGCAACAAAATTAAATACCAGAGAAAACTGGTTTAAGTCAATGGTTCTCAACCCTTTATTCCCCCCCACTCACATACCACCTTAAGTAATCCCTTACTAACCACAGAGCACCCATGACATCCTCTGCCAGAGGTGCTCTGCAGCTAGTAAATGATTACTTTTAAAAAAAATTATTTTTCACACTCTGAAACATATTGACCAAAATACACATAAACATTTCCCTCTTGAATATACAGTGCCATTTTCTCCCCTTTTTTCCCCCTCCCTTCCCTCCCACCCCCCCCAAACCCACTCAACGTTCAACATATATGATACATTAAACCCATTAAACAATGTCATCACACAATGAAAATAAACAAGAAAATTGTGTCATCTACTTTTACACACTGGGTCAGTTCACTTCGTCTTCTTCTCATTCTGTCATTTTAGGTGGTGGAGGTCCGCGGTAGGGCCTCTCTGTTGTGTTCCATGTATGGTTCCCAAATTTGTTCGAATACTGTGATGTTATTTCTTAAATTATATGTTATTTTTTTCCAATGGAATACATTTATTAATTTCTATGTACCATTGCTGTATTCTCAAGCTACCTTCTGATTTCTAGGTTGACATTATACATTTTTTTGCTACAGCTAAGGCTATCATAATAAATCTTTTTTGTGCTTCATCCAAATCAAGGCCAAGTTCTTTACTTCTTATATTCCTCAGAAGAAAGATCTCTAGTAAACGATTACTTAAGATGATATTCGAGTAAGGGGGTTGGGGGAGAAAGGTCGAATACCACTGATCTAAGTTGAGTGGAGGAAAGTTTTGGGGAGATGTTTGAGAAAAATGTTTTCACTCAGAGCGTAGTGAATACCTGGAATGAATGCATTGCTGGGGGTGGTGGTGGAAACTCTCAGAAAGGTCCATAGATGTAAGAAAAATAGATGGTTGTGGGTGTAAGGCAGGGACGGATTACATTGCTGTGGAGTAGGTCTCCATGGGTCAACATGACATCATGGGTTGAAAGGCCTGTGCTGTGCTGTACAATTGGAGATGAAGGACCACTTTGCATTGGGAGGAGGGCAGATTCCAGAGAGATCCTCGACCAGAGTTCTCCTGCAGATTTTTCAGTTCCTCATCAAAGACATTAGGTCTTAACTCTGACAGAGAAAAATCAGGCTCCAGCATTTCACAGTAATTTCTTTCTCCTGCACCCGTTCTGAGTGTCATTACTGGATACAGTCCTTGAACAAGGGCAGGTGTCTGATGGGGGAAGTGTTTGATATGTTTCTGTCGTTTCTCATTACTGCAGGCAGACCATTTTTCAGTGTCTGTAACAGGCACAGAAAACCTCCTCATTGACATCTCTTGCTTCGAACTACATCCTGGACAGCCAAGGTCAAGAGGGCTATTTCCCCCCTCTTGACAAGTAGCTTCAAGTGTAGCCACTGCAGTCACTCTCTCAGAGTGATGGGAAACGTGAGATTCATTCAAAAACAGGCCCTGTCCATACTGACTATTAAGTACCCATCTACAAATACCCACCCATTGCAATTCCATTCAACAGCACTTGTGCGTTAGTTTTCTTTGCCATGGCAATTTAAGTGCTTTTCAAATGCTGCGAGAGTATCTGTCTCCCCCACTGTTCCAGGCAGTGAATTCCAGATTGTGTCCATTCTCTGGGTGAAAAGATTCTTCCTCTTGACCTCTTACACCTCACCTTAAACCTGTATCTTCAAGCCTCCGACAACTACTATGGGGAAGGTTTTCCTCCTACCTACCCCTCTCACGATGTTGTATAGCTCTTCCAGATAATGCTTCACTGCTCCAAGCCGATCCAGTCCCTCTACATGACTTTAGTGTGCTGTTCCTCCAATGTACTGACCTGAACTCCATTCAGTTGTCATGCATAACCTCTTGCTCCCATAGTTAATGGCTTGCCTGGTGAAGGAATCCAACCCAGATACCAATCTCTCCTGCTCCCATTGAGGATCAGTGGACAATTGGACCAAACTCACCATTTCCCCACATTCTCTGATTTACTTGCCCATAAGGACTTTCCCAAATATATTGCCTCATGAATACTCTTTTCTGCCCAACAAGCTGGCCCATCTGCAGTCTAAAGCATTCCTCCTCACCGCCAGTGATGCTGTCAATTTTCTCAAGCCCCAATGCACAACTCAGAACTATACTCAGAACCAGCTGCTGGGGCCATCAAAGTCCTTTTGACGAGTCTTCCTGTTACTGTAACACCCATCAAGTTACCGCAACATCCATCACTCACTGGCTTCGGATCCCTGCCGCTGAATCAATTCTGAATCCAATTTGCTCCTCTCTCTTTGATCAGCAAGCAAGTGGGAAGTTGTCCAGTGCCTTGTTAACCTTTACAAAAATTTTGTTAAATTCATGGTCCACATCAACCTTCCTTGTCCTCTGTGGTGACCTGAAAGAAAGAGGTTATCATCTGGAAAACCCTAATGGGGCAAGTTTCTTCGGCAAGACATTTAAGTGGCTGGTTACAAGGAATCAGTTGTGGGTGTCCAGCAAACAAGAAATCTCTCTCTGAAAATGGCCAAGAACTCCCTGAGCAGTAACCATTTACCTTTTAAGCTCTAAAACATGGTGAAGTTCATAAATGTTACATTCTATGAACAGATTAAGAATTGCCTGCAACCAGTACATTTGGAGGAATGAGAAGTAAAATTGGACTGTGAATCAAAGACCTTTTCTAAACTTACACACACATTCATTAACGTGCGCTTAGAATTAGAAGTGGGTTGTTAGGTTAATTAAGTGAAGTGATAAGTTAAAGTTTGATTCAGTTTTCATCTTTAAAGTTAATTAAAAGCAACTTTTGTTTAAGTTAAAAAAAACCTTCCTTGTCAACTGTCAAAAAAAAACCCAGACTGCTCAGACAAGACCATCCATGATTGATCTGTGTCTGTTTAAGAGAAAAGTTGTGCTTCCTCCACATTGATTCCAACAACCTGCCCATCACCGGCATTAAACCAACTAAACCAAAAAAAACAGGTAACCCCTTCCTCCCATTCGAACGACAGCACCATGCAACTCACCAATGTTACAGCAACTTTCCTGAAGGTGGGGTGGATTGAAAACTGATGGCTGAGCCTGCACAATGTCCTCCTTTTGCCAGCAGGGGCTTGATTTTACCCGCACCTGATCAATTCGCCACTCTCAGAAACGCAGAAACCCTTTTGATATCCTCTGGTGTGATGTTTACCCTGACCAATATTTCACGCACTTCCTCTTCGACCGCAAATCTGAACCATTCCTTCTCGGAAATGAAGCAAGCTGAAAAACATTCATGAAGAATCTCACCCACATCCTCCACCCCAGATCAACATTTTTGGGGCCACAACACATTCTCTTCTTCATGTCAAACATATTATTTACTATCATTTTTCATATACTCATCCCTTCATTTTGAGGTGCAGTAACTCTCACAAGGATTTTCTCTTTTTTTACTTAAATTGCTCTCTCCAGAAGGCTCCAGGTGAGGCGGTCTCATCCTTTTCCTTTGTAAGAATATCTTTACCCTGAACTCGTGAATCCAAAACATCTCCCTTTGCCCTGAGATGGAATTTACACCTGTTTACTTCTGTAAAATCACATGCCTGTCTAATAGAGGTGGCTTTCCCTCGTTTTATCTTTGTCCCCTTCCAAAATTACATTGTAATGAGTGACACAAAAAATGCCCTCCCATCGACGTTCCTTCCGTCTGCTTGACTTCATTTGTAAAGATTGCTGCACAAGTTTTTCTGTGTAGGAATTCTTTTCCTTTAGGCTCTTTGCATTGACAGCCTTGTAGAAATCTTCCTCAATCTTTGCACTTAGTCGCAAAGCAAAACTGGCTCTTTTGCCCAACGGGCACATGCTGGCCAAGAGGCCTCCCTGGGCTTGACTCCTATGCCTGAGCCCACACCCCTTGAAACCTTTCCCACAAATAACAGCCCAGGTCTCAACATGGATGAGATGAAGGAGATCATCATGGACTTCATGAGGACCAGGAATGAACACCCTCCACTACACATTAACAGATTGGGAGTGGAGAGCACCAAGCTCCTCGGAGGCCACTTGATGAGCAACCAAACCTGGACACACTACATCACCACACTTGTCAAAAGTGACTGTATTTCCTGAGAAGATTAAAGCAGAGAAGGCTACTGGCCGCCATCATTTCAATTTTCCGCATGAACTCTCGCAAGAGCATCCTGGCCATGTGGTACGGATGCTGTTGAGAATTGGTTCAGAGGTTGATCCACAGGACCACAAGATCACTGGGGTCCCCCACAACATCGACATGATCTACTGGGATCATTGTCCGAAGAGGGCATGAAAATTGTTAAGGACCCCTACACCCCCCTCACAGCATCTTTTAGCTACAGGAGATACAGGAACATCAGAGCCAGCACCACCAGGGTGAGAAGCAGCTTCTTCCCATGGGCAGTGAGAATGCTGAACAACCAAAGGAACTGCTCACAGTAACCCTCCAAAACTCTACGTTTATTCAACTATTTTGATATATGTATATTTGTTCTGCACTTGTATTTTGTGTGCATGCGTATTATGCCTGTCTGCGTATTATGTCTGCATGTGTGCTGAACCAGAGAACACTGTTTATTCAGATTGCACTGATGCAATTTAATGTTAAACTTGAATGACGTGTCACTACCTAAATGTCTTTTAAACTGTATCTACACTGACCTAGGTTTAGGTATATATTCCACAAATTTATCAACTTGCAAATGTGTCTGACATGTCACCCTTAACTTTAATTTCCTGGTTGGTCACATCTCGTTTCACAACCAGTATTCGGCAGCCTATAATTAACTCCTTTCTCTTTCCTGATCTTCCCATCAAATTCCTGTTAACCCACTCCTGCTTGACCATACCTGGTGGCCTGGCTCATCCTTACATTGCCTGGCCCATGTTGTGCATTCCTGATTCTCCCAATGTGGTCTGTGGGTCATTGCCATACTCATCCTCACATTGCGTGGTGCTCGACTCTCTCCTTGCCTCATGGGTGGCCCGGTACAGTGACGCATCCCTCCTCCCTCCCATGTTCAGTCCATCTGCATGTGCTGTGCTCTCCCTTTCTGGTCCACTCCAGCGCCAAGGTGCTGTATTCCTTTTAGGTCCACCTTGCGCTACCTTCTCCCTTTCCGGTCCGCTTGAACATCAAGCTGGTGGATTCCTTTCAGGTCCTTTATAACCATTCGTGCTTCACCCTACCACTTGCCAGAGATTTGCTGGCAATTTTTCTCTTCTCACTTTCATGATCCTTTGACACATCATCCCTCACTCAGCCCTGATAGATTAACCAATATTGCCAACTATCAAGTATGTCCAAATAACTCTGCAACCACATTCAGTAACAGCTAAAATATCATATTTTAATGTACTTTCAGTTCTCTCATCCCTTTCACTCCATGCAATGAGGTATATGGTTATTAAGTGCAATCAAATTGTCAAACCTTTCAACAACCATTTGCCGAAACTCCATGGGATTCTATTTTGAAACATGTTCACTCATCTTCTCTTCGTGCGAGGTCCTCATTAATTCAATTTAAAGTAGTCCGTCGGGCACACTTCTCCAAGGTTCAGTTAGCTAAATTTTATCCTAATATTTCCTCTAAATGTGATAAATACACAACTGAGGAAGGTACTTTGTATCATATGTTTTGACTATGTCCTTCTCTCTTTAAGTTCTGGCAAGGCACCTTATCATTAATAATATTTGACTCCAAGCCCTTTCACTGCTATTGTTGGAGTAAGTGGATTTAACATTGACTATTTCACAATCCCATGTGGTGGCTTTCGCATAGAAAAGGGGAGATGCAAAGAGACCTGGGTGTCACTGTGCATCAGTCGTTAAAAGTGGGCAGGCAGGTGTAGCAAGCAGTAAAAAAGGCGAATGGTATATTGGCATTCATATCAAGAGGATTAGAGGTCAGGAGCAGAGAGGGTCAACAGCACTTGTGCGTTAGTCTTCTATGCCTTGGCTATTCAAGTGCTTTTCAAATGCTGCGAGAGTATCTGTCTCAAAATGAGATGCAGTTGTATAGAGCCTTGGTGAGACCTCACCTGGAGTATTGTGTTCAGTTTTGGTCTCCTTATCTGAGGAAGGACATCACTGCCATGGAGAGAGTGCAGAAAAGGTTGACCAGATTAATACCAGGGATGGCGGGACTTGCATTTGAAGAAAGGCTAGAACAACTGGGTTTGTACTCGCTGGAGTTTAGACGATTAAGAGGAGATTTAATAGAAACGTTCAAAATTCTTAAGGGATTTGACAGGGTAGATTCAGGAAGATTGTTCCAAATGTTGAGCAAGTCTAGAACCAGGAGTCACAGTTTAAGGATAAAGGGGAAGTCCTTTAGGACTGAGATAAGGAAGAATTTTTTTCACTCAGAGGGTGGTGAATTTATGGAATTCTCTGCCACAGGAAGTGATTGAGGCTGGTTCCATAGCTATATTTAAGAGAGAGTTAGATTTAGTACTTGTGACTAGGGGGATCAGGGGGTAGGGAGAGAGAGCTGGAACAGGGGACTGAGTGGATGATCAGCCATGATCAAAATGAATGGCGGAGTAGGCTTGAAGGGCCAAATGGCCTACTCCTGCACCTATTTTCTAGGTTTCTATGTTTCTCATTGCTAGAAGGGCCACTGTGCTGAGGTGGAAAGATGCCAGCCCTCCCGCTCGTGCTCAATGGTTGTCGGACGTGATGGTGTGTCTGTCTCTAGAAAAAAGAAAATGAGGTGTTCCACTACTGCAATGGATCTTAACTCTTTCTCTTTTTCTTAATTCCTTTCAAAATTTGTACATTAATTATCTATTTTTTTAAAACAACCTCATGGTTATTATTAGTTGTTCCTTCCTTAACCTGGGCAGCTGCCCTCATAGGGTGGGCTTTGATTCTTTGTTTAAGAATATGTGATTATTTTTCTTTTACTTTTTTTCTATTTAACAACATGGGTTCATATGTTCCTTGTTCATTACTTGTAAATGGATATTAATTTACTTTACTATTATGACCATATATACCTATGTAATTTGCATATGTTAAACCCACAGCTGTCGAACATTTCTTTACTCTGCCTTCTACTCAATGTTCATCTTCCATTTCTAGCCCTGCTTACTTCCTTCCTAAATCATCTCCCAGCTTCTCCATCCACGTCAATAAAAATCCTTATTGACCAATCCTTATTGGTCCCATCCAACACATTTTAAAAAATTTAGACATACAAAGGTCCTCTGGCCCACAAGCTCATTCTGCCCAATTACACCCAATTGACCGATGACCCTGGTATGATTTGAAGGGTGGGAGGAAACCAGAGCACCTGGAGGAAACCCACGCAGACTCGGAGAAAATGTACAAACTCCCTACAGATAGTGTGGGATTCAAACCTTGGTCGCTGGCACGGTAAGCTAACCATCTCCAAAAACAGTAGAGAAGCAACCAAGTCTGCACCAAATAAACACCCAATAACACTCATTTTATTCTCCCACATTCCTATCAAATACTAACACTCACCTCCACATGAGGGGCAATTAAAGTACCAATCTGCATACCTTGGGATATGGTGGGCAAAGGGTGGGGGTAAAATCAGGCTAGCCAAGGAAACACAGATGGACACAGGGGTAATAGGCACACTCCACGCAGACAGCACCCAAGGTCAGGAATGACCTTTCTCACTCGGGAGGCAGTGTCTCTACAAGCTGTCCAGCTGAAGAGCTACTCATCTGGTCTGCACAGGTCTCTCAGAATTAGTTGTAAAATCTAAAGCCCTCCCTTTTGCCTTCTGACCTATCGCCTAATTTCTGCACTCACTGGTGTAGAGAACGGAGAGTGGTCTTTGCTACCTTAGAGAACTTGCTTCTTCAACTCTTTCCTGGCCTCTTAAAATCTGCCTCCAGGACCTTGCTATTCTTTTCGACCAAGGTAGTTGGCACTGAGATAAAACACAAAAGTTTGCAGACACCGTGGGTGAAGTCAAAACACAACGCTGGAGAAACTCGGCAGATCAAACAGGATAAAGATACATAACCAATGTTTCGGGCTTGAGGTATGAAAAAATGTAGGCAGGTGCTCGAATGAAATGGTGGTGGGGTATAGGCGGGCCAAAAGCACAGCCCCAAAGGCAGGAGATAATAGGTGGATAAGGGAGGGAGGGCACACCAGCAAAGGGGGGGAGGGGGAATGGAGAGGGAAGGGGGTAGAGAGCTGGAGGAAAGATGACAAAGGGAAAGGGAAAGAACAGAGACTAGCGGAAACCAGAGAAGTGGATGTGAATGCCATCCGGTTGGACAGTGCCCAGATGGAAAATTAAGTGTTGCTCCTCCAATTTATGGGTGGTTTTGGTGGGACAGTACATGAGAACATAGACTGACATGCCATCTGGTAGGGAAATGGACCTCTGGATGATCCTTCTCCCATTCCATAATGCACAGTAGCTGCTCATTGATATCCTGGATTCTAATACCAGGGAATACAGCTGGGATCCAGGATATCACTGACACATGGCGATGTTATAGGAGCTGTAACCCAGAGCATCGAGCTTGCCCCAATGGGCTGGTTGTGGAAGTTAAATTCAATTTCATAAGCTAGAGCTATTAAAGACAGATTGTTATTGGCAATGATATCCATAGAATCCTCAGATTATTCCCAGAACCCAACTGATTAATTTAATGTCTTGCAGGGAAGGAAATTTGTTCATTCCTGATCTGGCCTGTTTATCATTCTAGACTCACCAATGTCATTGACCCTTAAATGCCCTGTAAAATGGTCCAACAAGATGTTTGGTTGAAGGACAGTAAGCAATAAATGCTGGCCCCTTTAACCTTTGCTCTCTCGAACTTTCCCCTCTCTGGTTGGAGAACGAGATGCTCTTGGATTTTTTTAATTGCTGTCTACTTCTGTTTGTCTGAATGGCCATTCTCCTTGCTGTTCAGGTTCTTGTCCACAGGGTCACCACCTCCTGAAACACCCAACCCCATATAAGCTTCATTCAAACGCCAAAATCTGGCTCACGTGCTCTTCCTGCTGTCCCCTATGGTTTCCCAGAACAGGAGAATACAGTCTGCACATTGCCCAAGTCTGAGATCACTTGACATGCTTCAGAACTTATAATTGGATGATCTGCTATCCATGGATCCACAAAATTGTGAGGTAAACCCTGGCTCTAGACTGTTTTATCTGATAAACATATCTTTCTACACGTACATACTGAGGAACTGATTCAATGCCTATATAAATATGGAAAGTAGTTTTCAGACCACTTGTGTGCTGCCCTGATAAAGAATGGTCTTTAGTACCTCTCACATTGGCAAACCGCTAAGTTGGTAGATCAATGAAACGTTCTAAAATACCAGTAGAGCTGTTCACACTGGACCAATGTTTACCGGTTCTCTGTGCCCTTTCACATTCACCACCCGGCATCACAGAGCAAAGGGGCCCCTATCCTCCAGCGGTGATCCCCTGAATAACCCCTGTCCCGTTCACAATGGGTGAACCAGTACACCGATTCACAACAAATTGGTGATGACACCCTCCCTAGGCGGTTCATCCCAGGGCAAAATTGCCCCCTGCATGCCAGTTCATGAGCTTATTAACCGGTAGACTGGCAATTAATTACTGGGTTAAAGTGCCAGTGTAAAAGGGGCTTTTGTTTATACCGCTGCACTTTTTAACCAAAGTGGAAGAATCTTTGCAGGAGGCAATATTTTAGGGTGCACATCATCTAACTTAATCAACTGCATTTGGTGTGCTCTGTGTGGCCTCCTCTACACTGGAGAGACCAACCACCACATTAGGTGATCACTTTGCTGTTTGTGGGTCTAAACTTGAACTTTCTGTGACCAACCGTTTCAACACCCAACCATATATTTTCTTAGCCCATCATTTTCAGGGTGAGGCCCAATTAAAACTTGAGGAACAGCATCTCATAGTCCTCCTGGACAGCCTGAAACCTAATGGCATGAACACTGATTTTTCTAATTGTAGGTACCCCTCATCCCCATCTGGTTCTATGGTGTCCATCTCTTTGCCCACTCCTGTTCTTTCCTTATGCCTCAAATGTTCTTAACCTCCCAAGTGATTTCCCCCCTTCCAGTTTCTCCACTTTCTGTCCTGTACCCGATCACCTCTGGGCACCTCTACCTGAATATACAGTACTCAATAATACCCCTTTCCCTTTAGTCTTGATAAAGGGTTCCGTCCCAAAACAGGGACTACCCATGTCTGACCTGCTGAGTTCCTCCAACAATCCCATGTTTGCAATGTTACAAAGCTTCTCACTGCTTGTAAGGTTCAATGGATAAAGATTCTTAGCTAATAGCATTCCCTCTTGGACCCTTCAATATTTTAATGGGCTTATTAAAATGTGTTATTACAGGCATATTTATCTTAGCTTAGGGCTGTTTTGGTACAAAGGAGAGGACTTTAGAAGGATTCACATTTTTTTTGTTATCTACAACAAGTCCATTTCCCCATCCAAGGACTTTGTGCATTTATTAGGTTAACTCCAAAGAAGTAAATGGAGTTTAAAAGCACTTATACCACCAACCAGCCTTGGCGGATACATCTTTACATTCCTGTATTCCAACCTGCTTGGCCTATTTTTAGACAAAACACAGAAATGCTGGAGGAACTCAGCCGATATTTATCTTTTTTTAAATCTTGCTCCTTTATCCAGACTCTGAGATCTCATTATCTCCTGCTCTCTCCTTTTTTTTAAGATACCACAGCTGTACCATTTCTCTCAGTGTGCTACATTCCTCTTTTCACTAAAACCTGGAATTTAATACTTTGCAAAAGCAATACTCCATCACACTGGATTTCATCCTTCTTACTCCAGAAATCCTTTATAATGGTCAGGATCATACAAAAGATCTCTTGGCCCTTCTTCTCATTGCAACCTGATTGGAGAAAGGATTCAGTGAACCAAACAGGCAGCTCCAATTACCAAGATTCAAAACTGACCATCAATGCTGTCTGAGTGGAGTTTCCTTGTTTCACTGACAGATGGGAGAGTTTCCTCTGGATATTCTGATTAACATCCCAAAGACGCGCAGGTTGCTCAGTTAATTAGCTAGTTTCGCAACAATGTGGATGAGTGGTAGAATCTGGGGGAAGTGATGTGAAAGGCAATGGGGTAGAGGAAAATTAAATGGATTAGTGTCAATGGGTTCAAACATGAAAGTCTGCAGATGTGGTGATTGAAGTAAAAACAATGCTGGATTAACTCAGCCCCATTCCCCGCAGCCCTTGATGCCCTGACTAATCAAATACCTGTCCATCTTTGCCTTAAATACACCCAACAATCATGTTCCACAAACTTTTGACCATCTGATGAAAGAAATGTTTACACATCTCTGTTTTAAATTGATGCCCTTTTATCCTGAAGTTGTGTCCTCTGCCCTAGACTCTCCTACCATGGGAAACATCCTTGCCACATCTACTGGGCTAAACATCTCCTCAGCTCAAGAACAGACCAGAACATTTGCAATCTGAGTATCTGGTTCGGATCTTGGTCACTGTCTGAATTGAACTTGAGCAGGTGGAGTCAGCTTAAACCAAAGCAATCAGGTTGCAGGTTACAGCACAATTGAAACAGGGAGGCTCACCCTCAGCTCAACCAACCTGGGGAAGTAGAGGGAATAGTCGCGATGCTGCCAGTGAGATGTTTGACCCCTTCTGGGTGAAGCAGAGCTTCACATACAACTGGTCCACCTAATCGACTGCATTTGGTGCACTCGGCTTGGCCTTCTCTACATCAGTGAAACCGAGCACAGATTGAGTGGCTTCTTCACCAACTATCTCAGCCAATTCAGTCCAATCCAGTGGCAACCATTGTACTATTCCGAACAATTGACCCAGCTCCAAGCCTCCAACACAATCAGGAAGCCTTTGGCGCCCTCAGTACCTTCTCACGTCCCTGGTGCCCCTTCAGCCAAACTCTATCAGTCTGTAGCCTGGTGTGAGTCCTTTGACCACAGTCGCCAGCAGGCTGCAGCCCTTGTGGGCTCCTCACCTCGAGTCACCAACAGCTGCCACCTGTGCGTGTTTTTTCCAGCTGCGGAGCCCTTCATTGGTCTGCCATCGTGGTCACTGTCCTTGAGTGAAAGCTTGCCGTTTTAAAATCTCCTTGCCAATCTCACACTGACTGTCCTTGGGCTCAAAATTTAATCTCGGGGAAACAACATATCATGTTCCACCAGATTAGTTTAAAACCCAACTGCTTGAATATTGAATTTTCCAATTTTAGGTCAGTCTGCCCAATCTCGATCTACTGTTTCTGGGCAACTGTCCTTTATCCGATCCTGTCCTCTCTTTTCTCTCAAACCCCACACACACTCATTTCCCCTCTCCAAAGTGGTCTCCATCCCTCCTATCTCCTGCCTTAATTTGTCCAGCAGTGAAACACAAAAGTCTGCAGACAGCATGGTTGAAGTAAAATCACAACGGTGGAGGAAGTCAGCAGGTTAAACAGTGCCCTCCCTCTATGTAGCAAAAACAAAGATACATAATCATTTTGTGCTTGAGCCCACAATCTTGGATTTATATCTCTACATAAAGTATTACCTGCCGAGTTTCTCCAGCACTTTTTTATACTTCATTCGTCCAGCATTGTATCACCTCTTGGACCTCCTCAGCCCCTCCCCTTTTATGCTTCCTCTCTCCCCTTCCCACCTTAGTCTTGAACCAAAACGTTGATTGACCATTTCTCCCCATGGACAATGCCGGTCCTGCTGAGGCCCTCCAACATCTCTTTGTTCAAGATTCCATGATCTGCATCTCTTCTGTTTCTTTTCGATATTAAAATAAAATGTCTTTTTGGCTGGTCATGTGGATTGTCAAAACACTACCGACCAGGAATTGGTGAGCTGAGAATTCATCGCATAATTGTTTATGGAACCGTACAGTACCTAAATGGGTTACAGTGGGCTCCCAAGCGATTTACTGTGCTTGATATCTGGGATATTTCTGAGAGAAGATTCTGTTTCTCTGACATCACAAATCTTGCTGTGATATTCTCCAAATTGATGTCACCTAGTAAGTTATCCCTACAACTTGAAAAGGGAAGTGAAACATACCTTAAACTGCCCTCCTTGATTATGACAGCTGTTCACTTGACACATATATCTTAAACAGATATGGAAAACAATGACATCAAACCTTCAGCAGTTACAACAAAAGAAATGTCTTGCATTTGCATTTCATCTGGGCATTGGGGAACCAAAGTGATTCATTGCCAGTGAATTATCTCTGACATTCAGGAACTGGAGTTTTGTCAGCAGAAACTAATGCTTTCCACCGACAGCACTGTGATGGTCTGGAGTTAGTATACAACTTCCAGAGCATTGATAATGCACCTTTCTTTCACTTCGAAACACCCCAAAACAGGCTCTTGATGTCTCAGTTGAAGGATAGAAATGTAATGATCATTCAGCCCACTGAGTTCATTCTAATTCTCTGCCGTTCACCCACATTCTCTTGTTCATTCATTATAAATACTACTAATTAACTTTCCTCGCGTGTCCTATCCACTTTGGATGCCCAGATTGATACCGCTTCCACCCTCCTGACCAGGTTGTGCGTTCCAAATAATAAGTGCTCTCTCCATAAATTACTTCTGCATGCAACTGGCCCTCACTTTGAAGGCGGCCCCCATGACATGGCAACTCATTGTCAAACCTTGCCTGCAATAATGCCTCCTGAATAAAAGTGCGCAAATTGATGCCACTGAGGAAATAGTGGCATCACAATTCCAAGATAACATTGCATTTGCTGAGCCAGAGCTAATGCAAAGGTTCATTCCTTTCCATCCCTGAGCCAAAGACAAGACAAACTAAATTGATGGGTTAAGTTTAATGGTATGTGCATTGGTGTGTATCTCCCTGTCTATTTGTGCGTCATCTCTAGATTTCTGCAGAAGAAAAGATAGTTGTTTTCATTTACAAATCTCATTTCAAATTGATCTGGTACATTTACAAAACTTTACCTTTGAAGGTCAGATAAAAGGAAGATTTAACCAACGCTTCGGCTCCTGAGTGATTCACAGCACTAGGATAAGTCATTGAGCCTCATGTTATATTGATGTAGATCCACTTTACTGACCTTTGACGGAATAAATGCCACGTTTGAAGATCTCAGGCTCCATTTAAGCGAACGAATAGAGTCCTCAAAACACAAACTTTAACCATGCATGAAAGATCCGTGCTTGTTGTTTAAAATCTCTAGTTCTCCAACTACTGTCAACCCTTTCCCCCGGGTCTCTCTCTTTCTCTATCCTCCTATCCCCCTCCCTTCCTTCTCTTATCTCTGTGCTCAATCCTCACCCCTATCACCTCAGCTTTTTTTTTTCCATTTTCTATCCTCCTGCCCATTAGCCTGTGTTCTTTCCCCCTTCCTCTCCAACCTTTTTATTCAGGGGACTGCCTGCTTTTTCTTATTCCCAGGCTGAAAGTATCGGTTACCCTTTACTTCCTATGAATGGTGCATGGCCTGCTGAGTTTCTCCAGCAGGCTGGGGTACTGCACTCAACCCCAGCATCTGCAGAGTCTCTTGTTAAATGAAAACCTCCAGATAAGATGACTCGAAGGTCTCTCTGGAGGTGTTTATGAGACAGGTCTTGAGTATGCTGGGTGATGACACCAGGAGCCCAAAGGCAAACCCTCATTCCACTGATCACCCCTTGTCAATCTTGTGCCCCAGATCTCACCATCAATTCTTTCATAAAGGCTTCAGATCCATGAACTTGCCTATTCTATATCATTGCCTCTACGGAAAACTCGCCCTTGGTATCAAACGTGTCTTTGCAGGTTTGAACTTGTGTGTCTCTTTTGCTCCCCAATGGTCAGCTTGAAGCATTGTTCACCAATATTTACCTCCAAGCTCAATCCTTCAGAGATTTGTGGTTTGGCTCCAAATGTAAATAAATGAAATATGAGCTGCCGTTAATCTGGTCCCTGTGTTGCTTTAGCACAACATGCACAAGTTCATTTATCAAAATAGAAAATGCTGGAAGACCTCAGCCAGTTCATCATCATTTTTCACCGCATCATTTTGTCGGCTTTGACGGGTGAAGCTTTGCAATGATCAAGCTGGCTGAAGCTCCTTTGTTCTTCCGCAACCTCGTCCCCCATTCATTTCTCCCGGAGGTTGGCAGGGGATACAGACACAAATGTAACAGTTGCTTTGTACCTGGACATCCATGAGCAAATGTCTCATTAAGGCCAATGACTTCTTCAGGGTGTCCTGCTCCTCGGGCAGGAAGACATTAGGCTGAGTGTCCACAGCCGCAGACTTGCTCGCGATGAAACACGTGATCTGTTCATTTAAAGTATCCAGAGACCGGACGGCTGTGGATGGAAAACAAATAAGGTTAATTACTGCATTCAAAACGTCTTAGAGGAGAGAACCAAGGTTTCTCCAATACTCCTCCCTCTGTAGCTTCCTTTTTCCCTGCATCAAATCCAGTCTCCTTTCACATTTTTTTTAAAGATAATACAGCATGATAACAGGCCATTTCAGCTCACGAGTCCGTGCCGCCCAATTTACACCCAATTAATTTACACCCCTGTATATTTGGAATAGAGGAACGAAACCGGAGTCCCCCCAAGGGAAAACCCACGCAGATATGTGGAGAATGTACAAACACCTTACAGACAGCGCTGGATTTGAACCCCGGTCCCAATCGCTGGTGCTGTAAAAGCGTTGCGCTGATTGCTACGCCAACCATGCCGCCCTTCCTTTCATTCAGTCTTTCCAAAGGAACTCCATCTGCAATCCTTTTACCACTGACTTTACAAACTGTGACTCCAGATTGAAACCTTCGACTGGTTTCATTTCAACACCTTTCAATTGCTGGGGGAACCTTCAGACTGCGCTTTAGTCCATCTGGGAAGTGAATTCCATGCTCCCAACATTCACAGTGCATGTATTCAAAGCTCAAACGCACCTACTCCATTTCCAATTCCCACATGATTTGGATCAGATAAAATGAACTTTGTGATCAGCCAAATTTAGGTTTTCCTGATCTGATGGCGTAAAAGGGAATTGGCCCCTAGCCCTTGGGGAAGCCCAAGTAATAGAACCATAGATCATTACAGCGCAGAAACAGGTTCTTCGGCTCTTCTAATCTGTGTCAAACTATTTTTCGGTCTAGTCCCACTGACCTGCAGCCAGTCCACAGCCCTCCATATCTCTCCCATCCACGTATCCATCCAAATTCTTTTTAAATGCTAAGATTGACCCCGCATTCACCACTTCAGCTGGCAGCTTGTTCCACATTCCCACCACTCTCTGTGTGAAGAAGTTCCCCCTAATGTTCCCCCTAAACTTTTCCCCTTTCACCCTTAACCCATGTCCTCTGGTTTGTATCTTACCTATCCTCAGTAGAAAAAAAAAACTATCTTTAGTCTGCCTATACCCCTCATAATTTTAAATACCTCTATCAAATCTCCTCTCATTCTTCTACGCTCGAGGGAATAAACTCCTAACCGGTTAAATCTTTCCCTGTAACTCAATTCCTGAAGTTTGGGCAACATCTGAGTAAATTTTCTCTGCACTCTTTCAATTTTATTGACATCTTTCCTATAGTTAGATGACCAAAACTACACACAGTACTCATAATTTGGTCTCATCAATGTCTTATTCAACTTTACCATAACATAACATCCCAACTCCTATACATTGATTTATGAAAGCCAATATGCCAAAAGCTCTCTTTAGAACCCCCTATCCACTTGTGATGTCACTTTCAGGGAGTATATATCTGTATTTCCAGATCCCTCTGGCCTACTGCACTCCTCAGTGCCCTACCATTTATTGTGTATATCCTTTCTTGGTTTGTCCTTCCAAAATGCAACACCTCACACTTATCTGCATTAAACTCCATTTGCCATTTTTCAGCCCATTTTTCCAGCTCCCTTTGCAAGCTTGGATATGTACAGTTCCTGCTGTATTTTGGAAAGCACAACAAGCAATCTGTTGTGATGTTAGTTGAGGGATCTTCCTCATCCTTTTTCAAAATAATAGAAATATTTTGCAACCACCAGGGCAAACAAAACTTTACTCTCGTGTCTCATCAGAATGACAGACAGGGGAGCACCCTTTTTTTTTTGGGGGGGGGAGGTCTGAAGTGGAGGCTTATTTATTTATTTCATTAGGGTAAGGCACTATCTCGTTATCCTTATACTCTAAAGGACTAGAGGATAGTGAAGTCCATGGAGGATGTCTACTACACTCAATACAGGTGGAAAGCAATAAACATTGTGAAAGATTCCACACATACCACATGTAAAGTGCTCTCCCTTCTGCCATCTGGCAGGAGGGACCAAAGCACTTGGGCCTTTATGTCCAAAGTGGGAAGCAGCTATTTCCCCCAGGCCATCAGGCACCTGAACTCTCAGTACAGATGTGGATTATATACCATTGACTATCAGTGTTTACGTCTAAGTTCCTTAATATTTTAAAGGGTTAACTGCTTTCCTAACTTATACCCTTAATATTTTAAAGGGTTAACTGCTTTCCTAACTTATACCTATGTAAATATGCTCCATGCTAGTCGACCTACTGTGCGAGCATGGTATGAACAATAAATAAACAAACAATAAATTCCACCTACTGTGCAATGGTAGGAACGATAAATAAAGTTGACTTGACTAAAGTGTAAATACCAACACTGAGCCAAAATTGTCAGTGGTAAAGGATCCTCTTGTTATTCTTCAATCCTAGCTGTAAGCAAGCAGGGAACCCTGAGAGTTGGCAGGGTCTATGTGCAATGTGAAAGAGAATCTACATGTTGCTGGTCCAGAGAGCTTTGAGATTGTGTAACTGGTCATGAGCATTTGGACGATTTCAGGAAATGCAAAGCTACTGTATAAACTCTTAGCAGATAAATTCCCTTGTGCCTTCAAACTGAAGGATTTGTAAAACTATGACAATAAATTTAATCTCGAACATAAACCAACTCAGCCAATAAATCATTCAGTGACTTAAATAGTTTTCTCTTTACAAGTTATTTCTGTTCTTTGCTAGTCTAAAACTCTGCTGTCTATATGCTTCCTGACAATGCCTCATTCCCTAATGGAATACTCCATTCCCCGATGGGACACCCCATTCCCCAATGGGGCACCCCATTCCCCAATGGGGCACCCCATTCCCCAATGGGGCACCCCATTCCCCAATGGGACACCCCATTCTCCAATCAAAAACACAATTTTCCAATCAAACACCTCATTCCCCAATTGCCTCTGCTTGTTGGTCTGCATTGTCTACCAGACCGATTCCCATCCTTGCTTTCAAGTATCACCTTTGCCTCACCCTCTTTCTCCCACAACCTCCTCCAAGCCTCCAATCTCAAGTTGTTGGTGCTCATCCAGAATGGTTATTTAGCACATTCTCGGTGTTCATTTACCCAGTTTTCTTGGTCGGTGTCCACAGACTAGCATTCCCACCCTGACCCCTCTCCTCCAAGGCACTCCTTGATATTATTCTCTCTTTGACTAAGCTTGTTGGTCATTTTGTTCAAAGATCTCTTTGTAAGATTCACATCAATAAAGTCTCGATTTAAAGCCCAAAATGTTTATTGCCCATTTTTCTTCACGATGCTATCTGACCTGCTGAGACATTCCAATTCTCCTTTGTTCACTCACATCACAAGATTTGTGAAATTGGGGTACAATTCAAAGGGTTACTTTAATATAAAAAGTTCTTGGAGTTTAGAAGATAATCAGGAAAAAGACTATATAATAAACATTTTTGATCTAAGACTAGCAGAAAAAAATCCTGTTTTTTTTTTTCAAGGTGGACTAATCCCTAATGTTTGGAACATTCCAATCTAATCCTTGGTCTGCCTGCAGGGGTTGAATTTATTAATTAAGAGATATAATAACAGGTCCTTCTGGCCCAAGACCCGAGCTGCTCATGTGACCATTTAACCCTCAAACCCCGTACTTCTTCGGAACATGGGAGGACACCAGAACACTCAGAGGAAACCCATGCAGACACGAGAAGAACGTTCAAATACCTTGCAGACAGGGCTGGATTCAAACCCAGTCACAGATGCTGTAATAGAGGGGCAAATTGATCCAAGGAAATGATAGGGTGTTGCTAGATTTGGCTATGGGCAACATTTCTTTGCCTCTCTCGATCGGTCCTCCCCTTGGGGGAAAGTTGGATTGTGAGGCCCAAGAATGTTAAGGATTAGCCAGACAATGTGATCAGAGACTCACACAGAGGCCCAGTTAAACCTTGGTGCACATGGGCAACTTTTCTCTGGCCCCCTTGCCCCACAAATGGCAGGACTCTGCTGTGTTCCCTTTACCACAATGCAAACTGAGCAGTGAGGTTGCCCAGTCAGGGTTAAGAGAGAGGGCTCTGCAGAGGGAATAACTTTAATAATTGAAAGAGCATGACCCAACATTAGAGCTTAAATCAATTAATGGAACGAGGTATTGGCTGGGTCGGTTTATGTTTGAAATTGGTTTTATTGGCCCTGCTCGCAAATATATTAGCCTTGAAGTGAGAAGAGAGAGGGAGAAAGAAAATCACTGCCTGGATTTTATGCAGTATTGACAAGACTGAGAAAGGATCAAACCAGCCCAAATTTTCTTGTGGCATGGACTGTCAATATTAGTTTAATTTCCGGTGCCCTTTTCCCCACTGATGAATGAAATGGTTGAGGTGTGACCTTCGTGGAGGGTCAGCACAGAAAACATTGCTGGCTCGTAATACTACTGGATGCTGACTCAGGCAGACATTGAGAGCGTCCTTACAACCTTGCCCCTTCACGCTGCTTGTCAATACCAACAGTTTGGGCAATTTTGGATCGTAGTGCAATAGCCAAAAGGGGATTAGGGGCTTGTGAAGTTGGGGGTGAGGGGCATTTCAATAAAGACAATATTACCCGGTTCAGATTTTCCTTCTCTCTTTTCCTTATTCCTCTGTCTCCTTGACTCCAGCTCTCCACCCCCTTTCCTTCATTTTCCTATCAGTTATCCCCTCCCTATCATTTCCCAGCTTTTTTCTCTTCTACCCTCCCACCTGTATTCACCTATAATCTCTTAACTGTGCTTCTCCCCCTGCCCCTTCCTTCTCCTCTTCCACCCTCCCCCACCGATATTTTCAAAGGGCCCAGTCCCGAAATTATGCATACTTTTTTCTTGCTGTGGACGCCGAATGACCTGCTCAGCTTCTCCAGCATGTTTTCAAGTTTCTTTTACTGTTATGCAATGACAGACATAATATTGCACGAGGTTACATTTAGTCTGTCGTCAGGCAGACAAAGATACACCACCAGCAGGTGCCCGGCACCCCTTACAGTCAGACAAAAAGAAGCAGAAGAAAGTCCCTGTGGATCGCCTACACAGTGCTCCCACAACTTCTTCAGCCTTACAGACTTCAGTCCAATCTATCAGCTACATGAGCTCCAGATCTGTGTTGATAAGACCACCAGCCTACAGCAGGGGCGTCCTCTGTACCTGCAGGAAGACCACCTAAGGGCTGACTCCACCTGGCCGGCTGTCAATCAGCCGACCTGAATATAGACCTGAGCCGGCCCCTCCTGAGCCAGTCACATGGGAGCCACCAAAGCACGAACTGGTGTTCCGACTTTTACTGGAACAAAGCCTGTTGTACAGTCTTCGAGTTTTGTGCTTGCTTGTTGCTACCTCAAGATTCAAACCGATCAGGAGACCTTCAATGGCCCCTCAGGAAGCCCTCCCACCCTTGCACACTTGTATCCTAGTTCCGATACCTGGAACCCCTCAGCCAGTCTCCATGCTGGCATTTGCAAACATTCTTGTTCAATTGAATTGAAGGCTAAGTGGCTCAAAGTAAAGGAGATAACTATTAGGCCAGTGGTTCCCAACTTTTCTTCACCGACAGATCATCTTCAGTATTCCTCAACTTACCACGGACTTCCTAAAACAAACCCATAGACGAGCAGTTGGGTAAGGAAGTGGGAGAGTAGGACTAGTGAGTTTACCAGAATACCATGGAACACGACAGCACAGAAACAGGCCCTATTGCCCAGCTAATCTGTGCCAAACTGTCAATCTGCACCCGGACCAAGCCCCTCCTCCCCATCCATGTACCTTCCAAAATTTTTCTTCAATGTTATAATCGGCCTGCATTCACCACTTCAGCTGGGTATTTTTAGTTTTGATGAGATTATTTGCTTGGCAGAATTTTTCAGTTTTAATCAAGATACAGCCTTGCAAAGGGTGGATCACCTGCAACAAATCCACGGACCACCACTGAATGAGGCAAGCACCAAGGATTTAGAGGAGGGTTATCCTTGGGCAAGTCTGTGAATGCAAGTGGACGAGATGTGCATTCTCGTCACGTTCCACTGGAATGTGTTTGAGGTCACTCCTGTTCTTTGGCTCACTCGGGAATTATTGTAATGGCCATGACTTTCTCTTCAGGTTTGCACAGTTGACCTTAAATGAATAACTATTTTTTCTGCAAGGTTAGGACAAAGATTGCAGGTCTGCTTCATTCTGCTCGTTACAGATTGACTATCACAGATCTCATTCTGACTTGTCCTTGGAGAAATGAACTGTGGTGGAGCTTTATCTTCATCTTTCTGAAACTTGCAATAAAAATGCCCCCCGTGGCCAAGAATCGCAAAATACATTTTCTCCCATGTGTAATCAACATAAGGATAAGAGCTAGCATTATATTGGGGCTTAGGATTTTAATTTAGACACACAGCGTGGTAACAGGCCCTTCCAGCCCACGAGCAAATGCCCCAATCAACTTACCACCCCTGTACATTTTGAAGGGTGGAGGGAAACCGGAACACCCGGAGAAAACCCACGCAGACATGGGAAGAACCTCCTCACAGACAGTGCCAGCTTCGAACCTGGGTCAGTGGCGCTGTAATAGCGTGGCGCTAACCGTTAAGAATCCAGCTCAGAAGGTGAATTAATGTGGTGTATATGGGGGTTGATTATGCAGGGAATAAGCTGCAATTTCACCACTGTGAGTGTGGTTCTCCCCCCCAACATTGCAGTTGAAAAACCGCAGTGATTGAATGCAATTTTGTGAACCTAATAAACTCCTCCCTCTAAACCAGGTTACCGTGCACATCTAATATACATAGGGAAATGAAGGATGACATTCGGAAACCAGACGAAGCTACTCAGGAGTGTCCAAGCTCCCTAATTCTTTAAAGTATGGTAATACTGCATTACTAATTCACGGTCCTCTATAAAAGCCTCTCCAGTTCTCAATGTGAATGGCATTTCTGAAATATATGACCATACATTAGTTTGATGGCAGAATGAATGAAAAGAAAGACATGAACTGATTGCATTGTATTTCCCCGGATACGTTTCCATGAATAAAGCATAATTTTGAAAAACAAAATCAGAACATGCAATGATAGGTTGGGTGGCCCCGTGTGACTGTGTGGGTTTTTTCCCTGGGGGCTCTGATTTCCTTCCACCATTTGAAATGTACTGGGGAGTGCAGGTTAATGGGGTGTAAATTGGGCTGCACAGACTCGTGGGCCGAAATGTGCTGTATGTCTAAATTTAAATTTAGAATTTAAGATCTGGCATTTGGATGATTCTGTAATTGTTTTGTGACTCTTTGAACCAGTCTCCACAAATGGTGCACTTGGTGTGGAACGCTGGCTCAGTGGAATGTGCTTTCATAGCACTGCAGACGCCACGGCCGGACTAATGTTGTAGCATATGCCACGGGATCCGGATTTTCAAGTGTTTCTGGTCAGGGCTGTGTGGAAAGGAGTCCCTCCTGCAGGAAATTCCTGCTGTTCCCAACATTGCATAGGCAATATTAATTTTTTTTAATTTAGACATACAGCACGGTAACAGGCCCTTCCGGCCCATGAGCCCCGTGGCAACCCAGTTAATCTACAACCCGCGGTACATTTTTGAAGGGTGGGAGGAAACCAGAGCCCCCTGGGGAAAGCCCATGGGGAGAACGTACGAGCACCTTACAGGGACCGTGGGATTCGAACCCCGGTCCCGATTGCTGGCGCCATCCTCCCTGCTACAAGAGGGAGTCTGATGGTGTTGTCTTTAAACTGGCACTGATCAATTGGCTAAAGTCAGTTTAATGCCGGAAAATTGATGCAGGTGAACTGTGGATGTCCATTTGGAATTGGGGGTTGTCAGTGGGACCTCCAGCTGCCTATGGTGCTGTGGGTGCTCAGCCAATGAGTCGGAGACCATCAGAAAAGAATGGAGGGAAAGTGAATTGGACAGGGAAGTCATTTTAAGATGCAGGATCAAGTGAAGGGACAGATGCAAAGCTACTGCTGTTCCCATTTCATATGAGATATTAAGCTGAAGCGAATTGTAGACGCTACAAGGTACCAAACCTTTGATTGTTTTTCAACAATATTCTACAACGTGAATCATCGAGATTAAAAAAAGTCCATCAGCCCACTGAGTCTTTGCTGATCATCGAGTGTCCATTTCTCCAAGAATTCTGTTTGCATAGTCTCTCCAGATTCCACATTCACGTTCACACTGGGAGCAATTCATAGCGGCTAAATGACCTTCCATCTGACCGAGGTGAGGATTATTTTTTTGTTCCGCTAAGGAGCGTTTCCATTTCCATCTTTGTGCAGTGGCTAGGTTAGTGATTTTAGCCAATTATCACCTTTAATCAGGGTTATTAACACAGACCATCAGTGTGGTATCTCATAGCCACTGCACAAAGATGAAAATATTTCTCATAATTCAGAGTGCATGAACACGGGAGCCCTTGAAAATCTGGGGCCCGTGGCATATGCTACTATATTAGTCCGGCCCTGGTGTCTAAAGTGCTATGAAAGCACATTCCACTGAGCCAGCGCTTCATGCCAAGCGCACCATTTGCGGAGACTGGTTCAAAGAGTTACAAAACAATTACGGAATCATCCAAATGCCAGATCTTAACTTCAAAATTTAAATTTAGACATACAGCACATTTTGGCCCACGAGTCTGTGCAGCCCAATTTACACCCATTAACCTGCAACCCCAGTACGTTTCAAATGGTGGAAGGAAACCAGAGCCCCCGGGGAAAACACACGCAGTCACAGGGAGAACGTAGAAACTCCTGACAGATAGCGCGGGATTCGAAACCCGGTCCCGGTCACTAGTGCTGTAAAGGCGTTGTACCAACTGCAAGGCAAAATGTGTCGCCCTGTTGGATGCTTGGCAACACTTCTTTCCAGGATATGGACTCTTCAAGCAAGAAGCAGGGAGGATGCCCTCCCGTGACCAAGAGCACGCAAACATTGCTCTTTGTCTGCCACCTTTGGCTACAGAAATGGGACTGCACTTCAAGCACAATCCAGCAAGAGCTAAGTGCTTTGTGACCTCCGGAGAACATCACAAGATGCAAGCAGACACTGGAGGTAGCATCATGGTAGTGTGGCAACCCTGCCAGAGTCAGCTCTCGGCCAGGGCAGCAGGTCCACAGTCGGGCAAAAGGTTAATTAAACCTGTCTTGGATCTCATGCCACTTATCAGGAGGACCTTGTCTCTGCATGTGTACCTTGCAGGAATTCCTCTCAAACACTTTGGGGAATTTGGATACAGATGTTTTCCATTGTGCCCTAGTATGAGAGATGCAGTTCAGAAACATACAGTACAGAAGAGCTGTGATATAGACAGTGGAGAGATGGTTGCCAAGGAGACCACTACAGGGCTTTACAAGGGCTGAGTCATTGTTCAAAACTAAATCGCCCCTTTTGTAAACATGATGTAACTGGCCATGGAGAGATATGGTCCTTCAAAACCTGAACACAGGGAAAAGAAAATGGATCCTTGGAAGAGAAAAGAAAATGCCACAAATCTGCCTGCTTCGTTCATATTCCCTTCGAATCAACATTCATCTCATCATTTCCGACTGCAAATCAAATGACACAGTTCCTCCCTTCATTTTACCCTTTATCCCAAAAATCTTTGGGGGCTCCAGATCCAGGCTGGATATCACTAATCGCTTCTACTTGATTCACTTCAATCTGCATTTTACATCGTGCCCAGTTCCAGCAACTCTGCACCCAACTTTCCCAAGAACAACAATGTTGCTCAGCTGCGTGTCCAGCCCGCTTCTGTTCGCGCTACTGACCCACATCTGCAGCAGCAGATCCATCTCCAACAGGGTCATCAAGTTTGTGGATGACACAACAGTAGTCGGCCTCATCAATAACAGCGATAAGTCAGACTACAGAGAAGTGGTAGAAAATCTCGTGAAATGGTACAAGAATAACAGCCCAAGTCTCAACAGGCAAGATGAAGGAGATGATCGTGGACTTCAGGAGGACCAGGAACGACCACTCTCCAATACAATTAATAACTCAGTAGTCGAGAATGGATTGCTGTCGATAAGTAGATTGGAGGTCAATCCACAGGACTACAGGAGTGGCAGAGAGGATCACTGGGGTTGCTTTCTCTCCTCCCCTTCGACGTAATCTACTGCGATTGTGTCTGAAGAGGACGCACACCACTCGACACACATCAAGAGACTCCCATCAAGAGAGTAGCTGAGAAACAGCTTCTTCCCACAGGCAGTGGGGATGCTGAATGACTAAATGAACTCGAACACTAACAACTAGGTGGGCTAGTGCTCAGCATGGCAGTGCTCGACAGTCTGCTATTGACCGATGGACTGTGATCTTTCTGTAAGGAAGTCCAGAATTCAGTTACAGTGGGGGTGGGGTGTTGACTCCCAGCGTGGATAGCTTTTCCACCAGCCTCTGGGGAATGACCATATTAAATGCCAAGCTGAAGTCGATGAACAGCAGCCTGGCATAGAGGTGTCATCTCCAGATGGGATAGGACAGAGTGGAGAGGCAATGCTCTGGCATTATCTGTGGAAAGAAAAAGGTCGAGAACCACTGGGTTAGCCCCTTATTGTGAGAGAGCATGCCTAATTTTAGACACTTCACTGGAGGCAAGCATCAAGCTCCTAGGTAGCTGGTCATGCAGTGTAAAGATTTTGATTTTAGAGTTCCTCTAAACACTCGAGAGTACGGACCAAGTTGTCTTCTCATTGCACCCAACAAACCTGCCATTCCAGAAATTGAACTGGTGAACTTCAAAGCCATATTGAGCAGTGAATTGAAAGATTGATGATGTTGAGTAGACAGCTTTGGGAAAGTAAAATCCAATTCTGAAGCCAGAGAGAGAGAGAGAGAGAGAGAGAGAGAGAGAGAGAGAGAGAGAGGGCAATATGTTCTTTTGAACTGACTTTCTTATTTATCTCATATGAAGTACTGAACTACTGTACTTTTGAGTCACGCATCTGAAAATCCATTGTGAAGTTTTGGGTTTATAGAGCTAACCATTTGAGACAACTCTTTTTCCAATGGGGACAAAATATTAAAACTTTGATATCATATTTTAATCAAACATGACACTTAAAAATTTAAACAATGTTGGTCAAATATTAGGTTGATGCTGAAATTTTATAGAGAATTAAATTCATAGTTTCCAATTAGATCCTTATCTGATTGAAGTTTGTTAAATTAATAGAAAGAATAAATGGAATAAGTATCAGGTTGAGAGACAGCAAGGTCCTTGCAGGGAGGTTCACTTCTCCAGTATAGTGTTGAGTGATGGCAAGGTCCTTGCAGGGAGGTTCACCTCTTCAGTACAGTGTTGAATGATGGCAAGGTCCTTGCAGGGAGGTTCACCTCTCCAGCACAGAGTTGAGTGATGGCAAGGTCCTTGCAAGGAGGTTCACCTCTCCAGTACAGTGTTGAGTGATGGCAAGGTCCTTGCAGGGAGGTTTACCTCTCCAGTACAGTGTTGAGTGATGGCAAGGTCCTTGCAGAGAGGTTCACCTCCAGTACAGTGTTGAATGATGGCAAGGTCCTTGCAGGGAGTTTCACCTCTCCAGTGCAGTGTTGAGTGATGGCAAGGTCATGGCAGAGAGGTTCACCTCTCCAGCACAGAGTTGAGTGATGACAAGGTCCTTGCAGGGAGGTTCACCTCTCCAGTACAGTGTTGAGTGATGGCAAGGTCCTTGCAGGGAAGTTTACCTCTCCAGTACAGTGTTGAGTGATGGCAAGGTCCTTGCAGAGAGGTTCACCTCCAGTACAGTGTTGAATGATGGCAAGGTCCTTGCAGGGAGGTTCACCTCTCCAGTACAGTGTTGAGTGATGGCAAGGTCCTTGCAGGGAGGTTCACCTCTCCAGTATAGTGTTGAGTGATGGCAAGGTCCTTGTAGGGAGGTTCACCACTCCAGTACAGTGTTGAGTGATGCAAGGTCCTTGCAGGGAGGTTCACCTCTCCAGTATAGTGTTGGGTGATGGCAAGGTCCTTGTAGGGAGGTTCACCACTCCAGTACAGTGTTGAGTGATGGCAAGGTCCTTGCAGGGTGGTTCACCTCCAGTACTTTGTTGAGTGATGGCAAGGTCCTTGCAGAGAGGTTCACCCCCAGTACAGTGTTGAGTGATGGCAAGATCCTTGCAGGGAGGTTCGCCTCTCCAGTACAGTGTTGAGTGATGGCAAGGTCCTTGCAGGGAGGTTCACCTCTCCAGTACAGTGTTAAGTGATGGCAAGGTCCTTGCAGGGAGGTTCGCCTCTCCAGTACAGTGTTGAGTGATGGCAAGGTCCTTGCAGGGAGGTTCACCTCTCCAGTACAGTGTTGAATGATGGCAAGGTCCTTGCAGGGAGGTTCACCTCTCCAGTACAGTGTTGAGTGATGGGAAGGTCCTTGCAGGGAGGTTCACCTCTCCAGTATAGTGTTGAGTGATGGCAAGGTCCTTGTAGGGAGGTTCACCTCTCCAGTACAGTGTTGAGTGATGGGAAGGTCCTTGTACAGAGGTTCACCCCCAGTACAGTGTTGAGTGATGGCAAGGTCCTTGCAGGGTGGTTCACCTGCAGTACAGTGTTGAGTGATGGCAAGGTCCTTGCAGAGAGGTTCACCCCCAGTACAGTGTTGAATGATGCCAAGGTCCTTGCAGAGAGGTTCACCTCTCCAGTACAGTGTTGAGTGATGGCAAGGTCCTTGCAGGGAGGTTCACCTCTCCAGTACAGTGTTGAATGATGGCAAGGTCCTTGCAGAGAGGTTCACCTCCAGTACAGTGTTGAGTGATGGCAAGGTCCTTGCAGAGAGGTTCATCTCCAGTACAGTGTTGAGTGATGGCAAGGTCCTTGTAGGGAGGTTCACCTCTAAAGGAATAGCAAGGAAGTGAGAAAGGATGGACAAGACGCGCGTGTTTTTCCTTATCTAGGGATTCAAGGAATTTCTTCAGCGTCTCCTGCTCCAATGACTGTAACTGTTGAAAGTGCAGTGGAAATCATCTCTAGGAACAAAGCGAAGTTGACCGACTTTCCAAGGATTCTTCTTCCCAATGGATTTGGTGTTTCTCTACATGGAGGCCAACTGCACGAAAACCAACAAGGTCGGGTCACATACAGCAATGAGCTCTCTGAACCGTTCTCCATTAACAATGGCGTGAAGCAAGGCTGCGTTCTCACACCAACCCTCTTTTCAATCTTCTTCAGCATGATGCTAAAACAAGCCATGAAAGACCTCAACAATGAAGACGCTGTTTACATCCGGTACCGCACGGATGGCAGTCTCTTCAATCTGAGGCGCCTGCAAGCTTACACCAAGACACAAGAGCAACTTGTCCGTGAACTACTCTTTGCAGACGATGCCGCTTTAGTTGCCCATTCAGAGCCAGCTCTTCAGCGCTTGACGTTCTGTTTTGCGGAAACTGCCAAAATGTTGGGCCTGGAAGTCAGCCTGAAGAAAACTGAGGTTCTCCATCAGCCAGCTCCCCACCATGACTACTAGTCCCCCCACATCTCCATCGGGCACACAAAACTCAAAACGGTCAACCAGTTTACCTATCTCGGCTGCACCATTTCATCGGATGCAAGGATCAACAAAGAGATAGACAACAGACTTGCCAAGGCAAATAGCGCCTTTGGAAGACTACACAAAAGAGTCTGGAAAAACAACCAACTGAAAAACCTCTCAAAGATTAGCGTATACAGAGCCGTTGTCATACCCACACTCCTGTTCGGCTCTGAATCATGGGTCCTTTACCGGCATCACCTACGGCTCCTAGAACGCTTCCACCAGCGTTGTCTCCACTCCATCCTCAACATTCATTGGAGCGACTTCATCTCCAACATCAAAGTACTCGAGATGGCAGAGGCCGACAGCATCAAATCCACGCTGCTGATGATCCAACTGCGCTGGGTAGGTCACGTCTCCAGAATGGAGGACCATTGCCTTCCCAAGATCGTGTTATATGGCGAGCTCTCCACTGGCCACCGTGACAGAGGTGCACCAAAGAAAAGGTACAAGGACTGCCTAAAGAAATCTCTTGGTGCCTGCCCCATTGACCACCGTCAGTGGGCTGATCTCGCCTCAAACCGTGCATCTTGGTGCCTCACAGTTCAGCGGGCAGCAACCTCCTTTGAAGAAGACCGCAGAGCCCACCTCACTGTCAAAAGACAAAGGAGGAAAAACCCAACACCCAACCCCAACCAACCAATTTTCCCTTGCAACCGCTGCAACTGTGTCTGCCTGTCCCACATCAGACTTGTCAGCCACAAACGAGCCGGCAGCTGACGTGGACATTACCCCTCCATAAATCTTCGTCCGCGAAGCCAAGCCAAAGAAGACATGGAGGCCAAGGTGAAAAAAGATTTTAACAGGGTAAGGATATTTTAGGTGACCACTGCTGTATCCCATGATTTGTGCAACTAATTACGATGAGGATTCTCAAAAAACATTGCTAAATTATGCAGGATCCCTAACTTGCTTTTTTAATATTTAAATTAGGCTTCCAATTGGATGTGAGATCAGCAGCAGGGACATATCCTGTGCTTTATCTTTCTGAAGGAGAAAAAAGGAAATGGTGTGGCGGCGCACATACTTGTGGCAAACTGGCCCCACTTGTACCGCCGTGTGGCGGGACAGCCATGAGAAGATGGCACCATCAGGGGACCTCCTTGCTTCGTGGCTTTAGCCCAGTGCATGCCTCGGGCAGGCGTGATGATGTCACGGCCCGTGTGGGGGTGGAGCGCATACGAGTTTTGAAATAAACGGTTTTTGAGAACCTCCAACATGGTGGTTGTTAGTCTTCTTCATTGTAGCTGTCGCTACAATGGATCTTTTTGTAGGTTATGGGCAGCACAGGAGGGGATGGACAAAGTGTAAGGTCGAGTTGAGGCTTTGGGCTACATGAAGCCAGTGAAGTGGGGGTACTCTCATGAGAGACGATGCAATGTAAACTGCCCTGCTTGCAATTCCAGGGGACTGAGGAGAAGGACGTAGGGGTCTTTGTGTCATGGTTCATCCCCTCCAACAACATGACATGCTGCTCCTGGGAACGCACTCACAAGCAGACATCCAGAATGGCTGGAAGACCATCAACTCTTTGGGCTCCTCAAAACCTGGTCTTTCACCACATGCTGGTGAGGGAATGATGCTGAATGGAACATTCCAGGCTGCAAGCGTATGTGCCGAGGGCCACACTGAGGCCTGGTGCAGCCGATGTGAGGGCACTGTGGGGAAGAAGCATGGAATCCTTCCGCTACTGGGAATTGAGGGGCTGAGACTGAGGGGAAGCCCCTCGTACAGGGCGGAGAGTAATGGCAAGGTGCTACAATGGTGTAAAGAGAAAATGAGTGTAACAATGTACAGTGATAGAATTTGGACACGAAGGGAATAAAGAGACTTGAATGGTTTCTCTTTGCAAACAATTTATTGTGAATAAAGACCAGCAAACCGTCTCTAGAGTACAGAATGCTTGATTTATCAAGATGGTCTCAGACCCAGTTTGGGCTATGGACTAGATACATGGCTGCCTCTGTTCATTCAATTAATAAATCAGTAGCATGCCATGTGCCATTCACAATGGTGCCAAACTTAAAAGGAGGGCTGAGAAATCACAAGTCTTTGAGGAGCCCGATCCCGACCGTGAAAGAAACACTTGGGGAAAATCAGAGTTGAGCCCAAAATGGCTTTGGCCTGGTATTTGGACCATTCTTGTCCTCTGTTATCTTGCTCTGTTTGCAGAGGAGTCCAGTCGGCAGTATCACTACAAGACGAGAAGACTACATCTCTGCCAACTGTCCAGACACGTGCTTTGCACTTCTCAGCAGATGCAATAAGTAATAGCGAGAATTGAGAGCGAGGTAAAGTCCACCCACTTGTAATTTTGACATGCTCCTACACAATGTCCAAAGCCTACCAGGTTATTTATATGGCTCGGCCCTAATTAATACACCTTAGTGATTGCTCATTTATTAAGCATTCTATGCAGATTTACAGCCAAGCTTCCGAACAGATAATGCTGGCAGAACCTCTTCAGCCAAGAGCCCTGGAGTTGGTGTCAGCTCCTGGTGACCATTGGACCAGTTCTGTCCTCTACAACCCACCACAGAGAATTAACGGTGGATCCTGTCATCTGTCCATCCACTTTGATAGTGTTCTGCACTACTTCATCCCCCCCCCCCCCACCTCCCCCAATAGATTCTATCCCTTCATTTGTTCACCACATGTCCAAGGGAGGAACTAGGTTTTATCCAACTCTGAACAATGGCTGGCTCTCCCTGTTGCTTGTGGGGTTGGGTGATGCTTGTGTGACTACCCGTTCACGCCTGACTTTAAGAACACAAACAGATTTAAGTTGCTCCACGTCCCCTCGTCTCCAGCATCGCGCGTTAACAGTTACAAAACTTCTCGTCTCAATAAGGGTTCTTAACTTGTTGCTCCTGTTGATCCATTTCTTCAGAGGAGCTCTCCTTACATCTCTTCTGAGTATTTAGAACCATCTCCTGAACTCTTAGAATTGCTCTGTGCTTTTTCAGCTTTCCGTTAAGTTTGCAGATAACACTTTGCCTATTTTTGTTTCAATCTAAACATTTCCATTCTGCTTCAAATACCAGCAAAGAAAACAAATAATTAAAAAGAAAACCCACACTGATAAGGACTCAGAAAAGACGCAAAGGGATCCAGCATTTGTCAAATGGAACTTTCCTTTCCCAGAACAAGGCCATAGGAAATGGGGAGTGAAACACAAAAGTCTGCAGACGCTGTGATTGAAGTAAAACCACAGGATACTGAAGGAACTCAGCAGGTCTTGCAGCGTCCACAGGAGGTAAAGATATACAGCCATTCCCCGACATGCATCCGAGTTCCGTTCTGACCCACCGGTCGGATCTCGAAATGGACACAGGTTGGACGCATGTTAGCATGGCATAATGCACGCTTACCAAACGGCAACTGAGAGCAAGAACAGAGAGAGATGCTGTGGTGTAGTGTCTGCCAGTCACTATCGTACGCACATAGCCATTAGCACTGATGGTCGCACAACCAAGCGCAGTTTTTATATTTATATATATTTTTATTTATTTATACAGTATTCTTTTCGGTCATAAGTCACAAAGGTCGTATGTAGGGGAGAGGGTGTGTTACCAACTTTTCAGGATGATCCCTTCTTAAAGAGAGGAGTGGGATGGAAAGATGATTGGGAAAGCAAGATGTACCAAGTTACGAAGACCTCGTGAGTCAGGCAGTTGCAGGAAGTTAGAGACCACCACACTCGTGGCAAGACATCGAGGATTGTTCCAAACTACCTGAGAGGGCAGTGGAAAAGGAAGACCTTGCCACCATGGATTGGTTTGCAGGGAGTATTAGGGGTTGTGTACAATGTGGAGGATGGCAATGGTCGAAGACTTGAGGGAAGAAAATATTGATCAAAGGAATATGGAAAGGAGTGGCGATCTTCAACTTGCTGGCAGAATCGGAGGTGTCTATGCCAATGGAGCGAGAATGGTGGGAATGGATTTGGTAGTCATCTTGGCCAACAATGGATGGGAGATGATGGCAGGACAGATGCAATGAGCGAAAGCCATTGGCGAATGTTCTGATAACGGTCGTGATTTAATTCAGAAAAAAGAACTGAGGGGCAAAATGAAAGCATTGGGATTATGTTCACGTGACCAAACGCGAAATAACAGGAGCAGGAATAGACCCCCAAACTCTCAGCCTGTCCCACTGCATAATCCAGCGTGGAAAATCCTTGCAGCCCCTCAGGCACTTATCAATAGTAATCTCATTTTCCAGCACGCAGCCCAGATTTCTGTGCCATGGTGTTTCAAATATTAAATTATATAAGGGCACTTGCCTTCACTGGGTCCACTATTGTTTGTTATATATATTAACGATCTGGAAGTAGGGGTGGAGAATTGGATAAGCAAGTTTGCGGATGATACAAAGATTGGTGGTGTTGTGGACAGTGAGGAAGATTACCGTAGATTAAAAGGTGATTTAGGAAGACTGGAGGTGTGGGCTGAGAAATGGCCGATGGAATTTAATACGGATAAGTGTGAGGTGTTACATTTTGGAAAGGCAAATCTAAATAGGTCATATGCATTAAATGGTAGGCTATTGAGATGTGCAGAGCAACAAAGGGATTTAGGAGTGATGGTAAATAGTTCCCTCAAGGCTGATACTCAGGTAGATGGTGTGGTGAAGAAGGCATTTGGAATGTTGGCCTTCATAAATCAGAGTATTGAATTCAAGAGTAGGGAGGTTATGATGAAATTGTACAAAGCATTGGTGAGGTCAAATTTGGAGTACTGTGTACAGTTTTGGTCACCAAATTATAGGAAAGATATAAACAAAATAGAGAGAGTACAGAGAAGGTTCACAAGAATGTTGACAGGATTTCAAGGTTTGAGTTACAGGGAAAGGTTGTGCAGACTAGGGCTTTTTTCTCTGGAGCATAGAAGATTGAGGGGGGACTTGATAGAGGTGTTTAAGATTTTAAAAGGGATAGACAGAGTAAATGTGGATAGGCTTTTTCAATTAAGAGTGGGGGAGATTCAAACTAGAGGGCATGGTTTAAGATTGAAGGGGGAAAATTATAAAGGGAACATGAGGGGAAATTTCTTTACGCAAAGGGTGGTAGGGATGTGGAATGAGCTTCCGGAAGACGTGATTGAGGCGGGATCATTGGTTACATTTAAGGAAAGACTGGATAGTTACATGGAGAGGAGAGGACTGGAGGGGTATGGACCGGGTGCTGGTCAGTGGGACTAGGAGGGTGGGAATTTGTTACGGCATGGACTAGTAGGGCCGAACTGGCCTGTAAGTGGTTACATGGTTATATATGGTTACTACCTAAGACAGTGTGTTCCACATTTCAACCACACTCTGGAAAAAAAAATCTTCTTTTAATGCAGACAAGTGTGAGGTGTTACATTTTGGAAGGACAAGCCAAGGTAGGACAGACATGGTAGATGGTAGAACAGAGGGATCTGGAAATCAGATACATAGTTCTCTGAAAGTGGTGCCCAGGTCCATAGGATTGTAAAGAGGGCTTTTGGCATATTGGCCTTCATAAATCAAAGTATTGAGTATAGGAGTTGGGACATCATGATAAAGTTGGATAAGACATTGGCGAGGCCAAATTTGGAGTATTGTGTGCAGTTTTGGTCACCTAACTACAGGAAAAATATCAATAAGATTGAAAGAGTGCAGAGAAGATTTACTCGGATGTTGTCCGGACTTCAGGAACAGGACAAGGTTAAACTGGCTGTGGCTTTATTCCCTGGAGCTAAAAGCTTAAAAGAATGAAGGGAGATTTGATATTGGTATACAAAATTAAAAGGGGTATAGATAGAGTAAATGCAAGGCAGCTTTTCCCATTGAGGGTAGGTGAGATACAAACCAGAGGACATAGGGGGATCATTCAGGGGAACTTATTTAGAGAGTGGTGGAGGTGTGAAACAAGCTGAAGTGGTGAATGCAGGCTCAATATTTACATTTAAGAAAAATGTTGACAGGTACATGGATGGGAGAGGTATGGAGGGATACAGAGACTGGGTGCAGGTCAGTGGGACAAGGCAGAATAATAGATCGGGACAGACGAGAAGGGCCAAAGGGCCTGCTTTCTCTGTTGTAATGTGCTATGGTTCTATTGAAGTGCAGCCATCAGGAAACAAAAGGTGCAAAGAATGGCTGATGGTGCAAGAGATGCAAAGTTTCCCACCCGACCGGGGTCAGGGATAGGGGGAAGGAATCAGAGTTGACTGGTTGACAGAACACGAGAGTGAAGGTTCATCAATCTGGCCTCAGGACAGTAGATTAGCCCTGGGCAAAGGCAGTGGATTAGTGCTGGATCACGTGATCCAAATTCCCACTGACACTGTAGATTTTATTTTACTATTTCAAGCTGAAGTCATCATCACCACATGTTACTCATCAGACAAGGAAAGCCATAAAATTATTTGTGAATTGCTCGTGTTCAACCCATAACAGGCTAGAATGTACCATGAAACTTTACCGTGGGGAAAAGGGAAGAGAAAATTATGCAAATATAAAGTTTCTAAAGTTCAATTACCTCATGCAGGAGGCAATTTTCCCCATTTTTGTTGCTCCCCGATGCACAATTCTGTAGATAACTGAGACCCTTCAATGCAGTGAATAACTATTATTGAGCAGATTTTTCATCTGGCGAATTCTAAAGGGGCAGTTGGTAGGTAAATTAATGACTCAAGTCTAGAACTTCACCAGTTGGAAGAATGGGCTGTCCCTCAGCGAACAAATCAGAGGAATACTGCACAGAAACAGGCCCTTTGGCCCACTGGGCTCATGCTGACCCTCAAAGGCTCCTCCATACTAATCTCATTTGCTAGCTCTTGTGAGAGAGGGCGATGAGGACATACTTATAGACACCACGTCATTTCAATTGCCAGTGCAGCCATCAGAAAATGTTAAAAAGGTGGATAGGACAGGTGACTGTCAGAGGAAGAGAGGTTGCAGTTCTCCAAAATAAGGAACTCTCGCAAGGACACAAGAGACTGCAGATACTGCAAGCTGAAGTTAAAAAGACTGCTGGAGGAACTGAGAACTCAGCAGGTCAAACAGCATCTGTGGAGTCAAAGGATTTATCAACATTTCGGGATGAGACCCTGCATCAGGAGTGAGAGTGTAGAAGGAGGAAGATAGGTTGTATAATAAGGGAAACATTTGACAGGGGGTGTGGGGGAGAGGGCAGTAATTTAGGTGGAATCATGCAAGGGGGAGGATCTTGGGCAGATGGAAAAAGTCAGATAGCACCTGTACACAGGAAGAGAGAGAAAAACACATCAGATACAGACAATCAGAGAGACAGAGAGAGAGATGCACAGAGGTTGGGGGGAAACAACATCAGGGAGACAGAGACCTTGAGGGGGGAAGTGCAAAGTTTAAGTATGATCAAGCTGAAATGTTAATTTGTGTTTTTCTCTTTCCTTGGATATTTCCTGATCAGTTGAATGTATTAGTCTTTCTTTTGGTATGTTTCAACTAAAATTGTTGCTACCTTTGAGATCAAACTTCAAAGCTGAGACCCTATATGTTCACGGAGGTGAAGTAAAAAGATCATAGGAGGCCTTCAGAGGAGAGCTGATTTGTCCAGCCTGCACTCATTGCCCACCCATTATCACTTCAGAAGATTCCTCATTGCCCACCCATTATCACTGCAGAAGATTCCTCATTGCCCACCCATTATCACTGCAGAAGATTCCTCATTCCCCACCCATTATCACTGCAGATTCCTCATTGCCCACCCATTATCACTGCAGAAGATTCCTCATTGCCCACCCATTATCACTGCAGAAGATTCCTCATTGCCCACCCATTATCACTGCAGAAGATTCCTCATTCCCCACCCATTATCACTGCAGATTCCTCATTGCCCACCCATTATCACTGCAGAAGATTCCTCATTGCCCACCCATTATCACTGCAGAAGATTCCTCATTGCCCACCCATTATCACTGCAGATTCCTCATTGCCCACCCATTATCACTGCAGAAGATTCTTCATTGCCCACCCATTATCACTGCAGAAGATTCCTCATTGCCCACCCATTATCACTGCAGAAGATTCCTCATTACCCACCCATTATCACTGCAGAAGATTCCTCATTGCCCACCCATTATCACTGCAGAAGATTCCTCATTGCCCACCCAATATCACTGCAGATTCCTCATTGCCCACCCATTATCACTGCAGAAGATTCCTCATTGCCCACCCATTATCACTTCAGAAGATTCCTCATTGCCCACCCAATATCACTGCAGATTCCTCATTGCCCACCCATTATCACTGCAGAAGATTCCTCATTGCCCACCCATTATCACTGCAGATTCCTCATTGCCCACCCATTATCACTGCAGAAGATTCCTCATTGCCCACCCATTATCACTGCAGATTCCTCATTGCCCACCCATTATCACTGCAGAAGATTCTTCATTGCCCACCCATTATCACTGCAGAAGATTCCTCATTGCCCACCCATTATCACTGCAGAAGATTCCTCATTACCCACCCATTATCACTGCAGAAGATTCCTCATTGCCCACCCATTATCACTGCAGAAGATTCTTCATTGCCCACCCATTATCACTGCAGAAGATTCCTCATTGCCCACCCATTATCACTGCAGAAGATTCCTCATTACCCACCCATTATCACTGCAGAAGATTCCTCATTGCCCACCCATTATCACTGCAGAAGATTCCTCATTGCCCACCCATTATCACTGCAGAAGATTCCTTATTGCCCACGCATTATCACTGCAGATTCCTCATTGCCCACCCATTATCATTGCAGAAGATTCCTCATTGCCCACCCATTATCATTGCAGAAGATTCCTCATTGCCCACCCATTATCATTGCAGAAGATTCCTCATTGCCCACCCACTATCACTGCAGAAGATTCCTCATTGCCCACCCATTATCACTGCAGAAGATTCCTCATTGCCCACCCGTTATCACTGCAGAAGATTCCTCATTGCCCACCCGTTATCACTGCAGAAGATTCCTCATTGCCCACCCATTATCACTGCAGATTCCTCATTGCCCACCCATTATCACTGCAGATTCCTCATTGCCCACCCATTATCATTGCAGAAGATTCCTCATTGCCCACCCATTATCACTGCAGAAGATTCCTCATTGCCCACCCATTATCACTGCAGAAGATTCCTCATTGCCCACCCATTATCACTGCAGAAGATTCCTCATTGCCCACCCATTATCACTGCAGAAGATTCCTCATTGCCCACCCATTATTACTGCAGAAGATTCCTCATTGCCCACCCATTATCATTGCAGAAGATTCCTCATTGCCCACCCATTATCACTGCAGAAGATTCCTCATTGCCCACCCATTATCACTGCAGAAGATTCCTCATTGCCCACCCATTATCACTGCAGAAGATTCCTCATTCCCCACCCATTATCACTGCAGATTCCTCATTGCCCACCCATTATCACTGCAGAAGATTCCTCATTGCCCACCCATTATCACTGCAGAAGATTCCTCATTGCCCACCCATTATCACTGCAGAAGATTCCTCATTGCCCACCCATTATCACTGCAGAAGATTCCTCATTCCCCACCCATTATCACTGCAGATTCCTCATTGCCCACCCATTATCACTGCAGAAGATTCCTCATTGCCCACCCATTATCACTGCAGAAGATTCCTCATTGCCCACCCATTATCACTGCAGATTCCTCATTGCCCACCCATTATCACTGCAGAAGATTCTTCATTGCCCACCCATTATCACTGCAGAAGATTCCTCATTGCCCACCCATTATCACTGCAGAAGATTCCTCATTACCCACCCATTATCACTGCAGAAGATTCCTCATTGCCCACCCATTATCACTGCAGAAGATTCCTCATTGCCCACCCATTATCACTTCAGAAGATTCCTCATTGCCCACCCAATATCACTGCAGATTCCTCATTGCCCACCCATTATCACTGCAGAAGATTCCTCATTGCCCACCCATTATCACTGCAGATTCCTCATTGCCCACCCATTATCACTGCAGAAGATTCCTCATTGCCCACCCATTATCACTGCATATTCCTCATTGCCCACCCATTATCACTGCAGAAGATTCTTCATTGCCCACCCATTATCACTGCAGAAGATTCCTCATTGCCCACCCATTATCACTGCAGAAGATTCCTCATTACCCACCCATTATCACTGCAGAAGATTCCTCATTGCCCACCCATTATCACTGCAGAAGATTCTTCATTGCCCACCCATTATCACTGCAGAAGATTCCTCATTGCCCACCCATTATCACTGCAGAAGATTCCTCATTACCCACCCATTATCACTGCAGAAGATTCCTCATTGCCCACCCATTATCACTGCAGAAGATTCCTCATTGCCCACCCATTATCACTGCAGAAGATTCCTTATTGCCCACGCATTATCACTGCAGATTCCTCATTGCCCACCCATTATCATTGCAGAAGATTCCTCATTGCCCACCCATTATCATTGCAGAAGATTCCTCATTGCCCACCCATTATCATTGCAGAAGATTCCTCATTGCCCACCCACTATCACTGCAGAAGATTCCTCATTGCCCACCCATTATCACTGCAGAAGATTCCTCATTGCCCACCCGTTATCACTGCAGAAGATTCCTCATTGCCCACCCGTTATCACTGCAGAAGATTCCTCATTGCCCACCCATTATCACTGCAGATTCCTCATTGCCCACCCATTATCACTGCAGATTCCTCATTGCCCACCCATTATCATTGCAGAAGATTCCTCATTGCCCACCCATTATCACTGCAGAAGATTCCTCATTGCCCACCCATTATCACTGCAGAAGATTCCTCATTGCCCACCCATTATCACTGCAGAAGATTCCTCATTGCCCACCCATTATCACTGCAGAAGATTCCTCATTGCCCACCCATTATTACTGCAGAAGATTCCTCATTGCCCACCCATTATCATTGCAGAAGATTCCTCATTGCCCACCCATTATCACTGCAGAAGATTCCTCATTGCCCACCCATTATCACTGCAGAAGATTCCTCATTGCCCACCCATTATCACTCCAGAAGATTCCTCATTGCCCACCCATTATCACTGCAGAAGATTCCTCATTGCCCACCCATTATCACTGCAGAAGATTCCTCATTGCCCACCCATTATCACAGCAGATTCCTCATTGCCCACCCATTATCACTGCAGAAGATTCCTCATTGCCCACCCATTATCACTGCAGATTCCTCATTGCCCACCCATTATCACTGCAGAAGATTCTTCATTGCCCACCCATTATCACTGCATAAGATTCCTCATTGCCCACCCATTATCACTGCAGAAGATTCCTCATTGCCCACCCATTATCACTGCAGAAGATTCCTCATTGCCCACCCATTATCACTGCAGAAGATTCCTCATTGCCCACCCATTATCACTGCAGAAGATTCCTCATTGCCCACCCATTATCACTGCAGAAGATTCCTCATTGCCCACCCATTATCACTGCAGAAGATTCCTCATTGCCCACCCATTATTACTGCAGAAGATTCCTCATTGCCCACCCATTATCATTGCAGAAGATTCCTCATTGCCCACCCATTATCACTGCAGAAGATTCCTCATTGCCCACCCATTATCACTGCAGAAGATTCCTCATTGCCCACCCATTATCACTCCAGAAGATTCCTCATTGCCCACCCATTATCACTGCAGAAGATTCCTCATTGCCCACCCATTATCACTGCAGAAGATTCCTCATTGCCCACCCATTATCACAGCAGATTCCTCATTGCCCACCCATTATCACTGCAGAAGATTCCTCATTGCCCACCCATTATCACTGCTGATTCCTCATTGCCCACCCATTATCACTGCAGAAGATTCTTCATTGCCCACCCATTATCACTGCAGAAGATTCCTCATTGCCCACCCATTATTACTGCAGAAGATTCCTCATTGCCCACCCAATATCACTGCATATTCCTCATTGCCCACCCATTATCATTGCAGAAGATTCCTCATTGCCCACCCATTATCACTGCAGAAGATTCCTCATTGCCCACCCATTATCACTGCAGAAGATTCCTCATTGCCCACCCATTATCACTGCAGAAGATTCCTCATTGCCCACCCATTATCACTGCAGATTCCTCATTGCCCACCCATTATCACTGCAGAAGATTCCTCATTGCCCACCCATTATCACTCCAGAAGATTCCTCATTGCCCACCCATTATCACTGCTGAAGATTCCTCATTGCCCACCCATTATCACTGCAGAAGATTCCTCATTGCCCACCCATTATCACAGCAGATTCCTCATTGCCCACCCATTATCACTGCAGAAGATTCCTCATTGCCCACCCATTATCACTGCAGAAGATTCCTCATTGCCCACCCATTATCACTGCAGATTCCTCATTGCCCACCCATTATCACTGCAGAAGATTCTTCATTGCCCACCCATTATCACTGCAGAAGATTCCTCATTGCCCACCCATTATCACTGCAGAAGATTCCTCATTGCCCACCCATTATCACTGCAGAAGATTCCTCATTGCCCACCCATTATCACTGCATATTCCTCATTGCCCACCCATTATCATTGCAGAAGATTCCTCATTGCCCACCCATTATCACTGCAGAAGATTCCTCATTGCCCACCCATTATCACTGCAGAAGATTCCTCCCACATTATTGTAGTGACTATCCAGTGCACCAGTAATCACACACCTTTGAGAGCCCTGGGCTTGGGAAAGGTGCAATATGAAAGGAACTCTGTCTGTCTGGGATCATTGATTTCCGAGCCACTGCTGTGGGTAAGGTGGGAATCTTTAGGATCTGCATGACTCAGAATCCAAAGCTGCATCTCACTTCCCAGGTGGGTGTCACTTTAAATGCTGCCTGCAAAATATCTGGCTCTTGCCCCAAAAGAAATCTCTGACCAAAAACAGTTTGCCTGTAAAGTGAGCCAAGGCTTTGATGACCTTGAATGGGCTCCGGCGGCTGGCGACCTAAAAGGAAGTTGTCTGGATGTTCCAACTCTGTATCCTGTGGCAGGAAGTTTGCACTTCGGGAGAGGGAGCAGGGAGTGGATGGAACCCTGCCAAATTTGAAAGGAATGCTGGGTGGATCTCCGAGGTCACAGTCACCCCAGTTACAGCAAGTACAACAGTGACGGAGCTTTCTCAGCACAAGCAAGTGGACTGGATGTCCAATTTCTCCAGGGTTTGAAAAGAAATAAACGCCCACCCACCATTCATAAACTAACCACTGTGCCATGAACATGACACAAAGTTCGTTGGTTTGTGGCTGCATCACAGTACAAACATTTATATAAACCACCTTACAAAATAAATAAAACGAGTGAATTGTTCATTCAGGAATCTGATGGCAGAGGGGAAGAAGCTGTCCTCGTGGTGCTGAGAACCAAGTCCAATGACCCCCGACATTACCCTGTGTGTAACACAAGTCACTGGATCCTGGTCACAAACCACACCCAGATTTACTCTTCCCAAATCACATCCAAAGTCTGCAAGCACAGTCATGTTCTTTTCTTCTTTGGCTTGGCTTCGCGGACGAAGATTTATGGAGGAGTATGTCCACGTCTGCTGCAGGCTCGTTGGTGACTGACAAGTCCGATGCGGGACAGTCATGTACAGAAACACAAATGTACACAGAACCATACATCTCACCACTCCTCCACCCAGCCCCCACAGAACCCCCACATCGTCAAACATCACAAAATCGAGGAAGCCACCCAAACACACAGACTCAGTTGCTTCGCCCTCCTAATGTAGAATTTACACACCCATCTTCACAAATTCTCCCTCCCACAAACACACACTACCCTTCCCCTCCAACCACCCACCCACCCCCCCAGCCTCCACCCTTCCCCGCACACCCACCCTCCCTGCTCAACATTCACCCAGTTTTTGTCCACCTGACAGACTTAGCAGTGGGAAGGAGGAGCAGGAGTTTTAAATAGTCCATTGCTGTTTATGATCTTTCAAGCACACTCTTGACAGCGAATGAAGGGGAGGTGGTCTCTCGTGGAGGTGGAAATGCTCCCGGCAGATCAAATTGCAGGCTTTGGCATACACTGGCCTTGGGCAAGGAGGGTGAGCAACATCAGGTTAAGGCAAGCCAATATATTTCCTCTTTCTTCCATTCACCAGTTAATTAAAGGGGCAGCGAGTGAAGGTCAGGAACAGTCTAGTGACCCTAATAAATAGGTCTGCAAACCGTGGCTCCAGCTGATGATACCATATCAGTGAAGGAGGTTATTGAAGATGACAACAGGATCCTGATCAACTTGGGAAGTGAACAGAGGAATAGCAGACTGAAATTCACTTGGTTAAGTGTGAGGTGCTGCATTTTCAGAAGTTAATCCAAAATCCACAGAAAATGTTTGGGTCCTGGGGAGAGAGTTCGAGAGGTGCAAATATTAGTTCCCTGAAAGTGACAACTCAGGTAGACAGAATGGTGAAGAAGGCATTTGGCAAGATTGCCTAAATGGTCAGGGCACTGAGTACGAGTGCTGGCACATTGTTCAGGACATTGGTGAGACCTCACTTGGATGAAGTACTGGTTGCCTTCTACAGGAAGGATCGTTAACTGAAAAGGATGTAAAAAAAGATTCACAAAGATGTTACTGGGTCTGGGGGTGGATAGATTGCTTTTTTTCTCCCTGACAGAGGAATAGTTGAGGTGAATGTTCACAGTCTTGTTATCAGGATTGAGCATTCCAAAACTCTAAAAACAGTACAATATTTTTTTTAAATTTAGACATGCAGCATTGTGGCAGGCCAATTTGGTCCTACGAGTCCATGCCGCCCAATTTACACCCTATTAACCTACACTCTTGGTATGTTTTTGAAGGATGGGAGGAAACTGGAGCCTCTGGAGAAAACCCAGGGGAAAACATACAAACTCCCTACAGACAGCGTGGGATTTGAACCCAGGTCCAGTCCCGATCACTGCCACTGTAAAATCATTGAGCTAACCGCTATGCCAACCGTGCCATCCAAGGGGAAAGACTTAGAGGGCCTGAGAGGCAACCTATTCACACAGAGGGTGCTGTATCTGTGTAATGAGCTGTCAGAAAAAAAAACAATAGAGTCGGGTCTGGTTACAATATTCAAAAGACTAAGATCAGTGGTTTTCAAATTTTTCCACTCACATAGCACCTTAAGTAATGCTCTGTGATTAGCAAGGGATGGCTTAAGGTGGTATGTGAGTGGGAAGGTTTGAGAAACACTGCTTGAGACCCAATTGTTATTGAAATATTTTGCTTGAGAAAAATTGTCATTGGCCCATTTCCTTTGGAGTTATGAAACCGTGCACATAATGAGTCAATGAGGTACAATTACAAGAGTGGTTTTTTAAACCCTTTTCTTTCCACTCACACAACCCCTTAAGTAATCCTATACTAATCACAGAGCACCTATGTCATAGGGAATACTTAAGGTGGAAGATGAGTGGAAAGAAAAAGTTTGAAAACCATTGACTTAAATAAATCGATAGTAAAGGTTGAGGGATATGGGCCTAATGGGTCTAGTTCAGGAAGGCAGTGTTTGACTGGCCTGGCCATGTTGAATTAAAAGGTTCACTTATGCTGTATCTCAATGACAACAAGACTGTAACTCCTCCCCACCTCACACCCTGCCCCCACACATACCCTGTATTGATTCTGGTGTAGACACAGTATAATAAATTGCACCGTCTATCTACATCAGAGATGTAGTGGAGTATGTAAATTTAAATAATGATACAGATTTCATTGAATTATTTGTATTTCACTGGCGTAACCATGGATTGGTGTATGACAAAATGTGTGCAAAAGCACACAGCCATACGCTAATAATGAGCAGGCTGTGATGACATAATTTATCTCCGCATTAATGACATTGGCTAGGAGGTCAACACTGAGCAGAAACAGATTCTGGACTGTCTGTAAAAATTCTGTACTGTAAGAGGTCAGAGCTGGGTATCCGGCAGTGACTGAATCACCTCCCCTCCCGAAAGCCATTTCAACATCAGCAAAGAAATGACAGGATCTGAATTGAAACCAGTTCCATTATTTAAATTTGCATATTACACCACTACATCTCTGATCCAGTTCTCCTGTGTAATAAACTTGGAGCATTTTTTTAATATACTGTGTCTACACCAGAATCAATACAGTGTATGTGTGGGGGCGGTGGCTGCTGTGTGAGGTGGGGAGGAGTTATAGTCTCGTCGTCATAGAGATACAAGTGAAGCCCCAATACTTACAAAGCTCAATGCAACCCAGGATAAAGGATGCAATTTTTGGGCACCACATTCCCAATCCTTCTACTTGCACTAGCTCACCACGGTCACATCTACTGAAGCACACAGACCTGCACCAAGGCTTCTCCCAACCTTGCGATCTCTGTTCCTTACAAGATCAAAATTGTCCCTTTTAAGTCACACCATTCGCACCTGGACATCTTTCCCCAATCCTTATCGTGGAATATCAAAAAGCTGCCCAGCTAACGACAGTTCACAGTCGGAGAACTTTAAATGAGTCCATCAGAAACTCTTCCAGTAAATGCTTCACACATTGAGGAATAAGAAACATTCCCATTAAAGTTGCAGGTTATACTCATTTTAACTTCTAGAATAGAACAATACAGCACATTACAGGCCCTTCAGCCCTCAATGGTGTGCCAACCCATATATTCCTTCTTTAAAAAAAGTACTAAACCCTCCCTACCCCGTAACCCTCTATGTTTATTTCATCCAGGTGTCTAAGAGACTCTTAAATGTCCCCAATGTTTCAGCCTCCATCACCAACCCCCACAAAGCATTCCAGACACCCACAACTCTCTATGTAAAAAAAACACCCCTAAACTTTCTTCCCTTAACTGTACATATGTCCTCATGTTTGCTGATCCTACCCTGGGAAACAGGTGCTGGCTGCCCACCCTTTCTACGCCTCTCATAATCTTGTATACCTCTATCAAGTCTCCTTTCATCCTTCTACGCTCCAAAGAAGAAAGTTCCAGCTCTGCCAACCCTGCCTCGTAAGACTGGTTTTCCAATCCAGGCAACATCCTGGTAAATCTCCTCTGAACCCTCTCCATAGTTTCCACGTGCTTCCTATAATGAGGAATACTCTTAAGTGTGTTCTTAACAGAGATTTGTAGAGTTGCAACCTGATCTCAGTCCCCCTATTAATGAAGCCCAACATCCCATAGGCCTTCTTAACTATCCTATCAACCCGTGTGGTGACCTTGAGGGATGTATGGATTTGAACTCCAAAGCCCCTCTCTTCAGCCACACTCGTAAGTAACCAACCATTAACCTTGTACTCAGCCTTCTGGTTTGTCCTTCCAAAATGCATCACCTTACACTTAACCAGATTGAACTCCATCTGCCACTTTTCTGCCCAACTCTGCATCCTGTCAAAATCATCTTGCAACCTTCTACAACTTTCAGCTCCATCCACAACTCCTCCAACCTTCATGTCATCTGCAAACTTACTGACTCAGCCTTCATCCAGGTCATTTATATATTAAAAATAAATCACAAAGAGAAGGGGTCCCAGAACAGATCTTTGGATCACTCCACTAGTCACTGACCTCCAAGGCAGAATACTTACTTCCTACAAGCCAATTTCTTTTTAAAAATCCACACAGCCAAGGTTCCACTGATCCCGTGCCTCATGATATTCTGGATGAGTCTCTCGTGGGGGACCTTTTCAAATGCCTTGCTAAAATCCACGCCGACCACATCTACTGCCCGACCCTCATCAATTTCTTTTGTTACCTCCTCAAAAAGCTCAATTAGACTTGTGAGGCACGACCTTTCCCTCACAAAGCCATGCTGACCATTCTTGAGTAGACTGTTCTTCTCCAAATGCTCATTGATCCTATCCTTAAGAATGACCAGATCTCTACAAGATAACCAGAAAAATACCAAAATATGACCCCTCCTTACCTCCACCCTCATAGCCAGGGTCCATGAGAAAAACAGAATGACCTTCAGTGAGCAAGTTAGTGTGAGATCTTCCTGTACACTCAGCTTCACCCTCTTGATCTATAACACCATCTGAGATGTACAGCTTTAGAACTTACTGCAAAGCATCCATTATCCTCCCTGCTCTGGTCTACTTTCTCAGTATTCAGTATCATTGCAGATAAAAACTAAACACAAAATAAACTGTCATGGCAGAGAGGATAAGCTGAATCTTATCAACTCAATGCCCAACACATTCTCTCACAGTAACACAGACTATATCCAATATACATTAATTTTAATAAGTGTAAATGGTTTACAGCAATGACAAATTTATTGCAGTGAGAACTCAACTGGAATACTAAACAGAGCTAAATATTGCACATGAGGCTAAATCAATCGCCAAGTGTATTCGGAATTCATCTCCTTGAGCTCTTACAGCCACCAAGCCAATGAAAGGTACCTGGCAGTAAGTGATCCTGGGATCTAATCCTTTAAATGCTCTCTACAGAATCCGATGACAGCTGGATGGATGGAATCTCGACTAATGCCAACGGGAGTGCAGTGGGAATATTCCATGCTACACAGCCAAAACCACCACAGATCACTGCCGAGAATTATTGCCTGCTCAGCCAAACCTTATTTCACGCAAATGAATCAACATCATCCAACTGCGGAACACACCCAAAAACTTCCCACGATCTTATAATTGATGCCATTTGGCTATTACACTTGGCATCCTATCCAGGGCCATCTTAATCCATATTTTAAAGCACATGCTTATTTGGGAACTAATACATTATAAGTGAGAGCCACGCAACATTTTTTTGCTGCTGAGTAATGGGCCTAAAATGTTTAAGGGTTTGCCCCAATCACGCTCCAAAATCAAGTTCCCAACCAGGTAGTACTCAAGGTCCTGAACGGTGGTGCCAAGATAACAATCCCAATCCCTTTCACTCACTCAGTTAAAATGATAAAGATAGGGTGAGGAGTTCCTATTAATGGGGGGCATCTCAATACATCAAAAGAGCAGACAGCTTCAACTCCCCGCAATAAACATTTCCACTGACGTGACCTGGGACAAACATGTTGAATAAGTGCACCAACACGTCTGCTTCCTTGGAAGACTAAGGAGGTTTGGCATTTTGATTGGTGAACCATCAAAGGCAGACTTGCTGGATGGTACAAGAGCTGCTCAGCTCAAGATCAGAAGAAACTGCAGACAGTAGTGAAGGCAGCTCGGATCACAATGCCAACTCCTCCCCTCCATGCATGCCACTGTTCAAGAAAGGAGGCAAAACACAGAAGGATCCATCACCCTGGATAGTCTGTGGAAGGAATTATAGCAAAAGGGCTTCTTTCAAAAATCAAGGCCTACTTGCAGAAATCCACAGCTAATTTTCCTGACAAATAATTTGAACTGGACTGGACTGCTCCACAACGCACAGCAATGCAACAATGCACATGGCAGAACAGGAAGCTATTTTGCCCATCCTGCCTGGGTTGGCAAGTCCTCCAATTACTATCACCCAGTTAAATCACCCCAAGGTACCACTTGCGAAACTACAAAACGATGTTCAAATGTAAGCTCCCCGGGATTGAGATTTCACAAGCAAGAGTTAATGGAGACTAAACACGAAGAATCATCAGGGAAATCACCAAGGGTTCAAGATGTGAGAAACACAAAGACTGCGGGACACTGTAACCTTGAGCAAACAATGGGCTGCTGGAAACTCAGCAGGTCAGCCAGCATCCATGGGTAGAAATTGTGATCGGGTTGGCACCTTTTATTGAGACTAAATTAAAAGAGGGGGGCATCAAGGGGAGGGTTAACTGACCATCTTTACCCACAAGTTCCCCTAGCAGCTCATGGTTTGGGGGGGGTGGGTGGGTTTGGGGTGTGACCTGTGCCCATACTTCTCATTCACATCAGATGCCTACCTGGACCCTGACAGGCTGCACCTTGTCTACCATTATTCACCCCTTTCTTTTTCAAATATTTTTAAATGAGTTTAACATAGAAACTTACATACAAAGTTTTAAGGAAAACATAACAAGTCACCTCATGCATGTATGGAAAAAAAAGATGGAACTATATTGGACTGGTCATTAATCCACATGAGAAACAAATCATTGAATTAATCTATGATAACCATGTTGAAACCCAAATTTGTCAAATTCTTCATCCACTCCCCCACATCTAATTTTCTCCCTTCATCCGAAGCCAATAATTCACCCAAGACGATAGCCCACAGGCATGATCTTTGACACTAACCTTGGACGAAGGCTTTTTAATGACAAGAAGCATCTTTTAAATGAAAAATAAATATTTGCAACACAGTAGAAGTCGTTTCCAGCCACTGAAACTCACGCTACCCAATTAACCTACAGCCGGTAGGTTTTGGAGGGTAGAAGGAAACCAGAGCACCTGGGGGTAACTTTCAGAGGCCACGGAGAAAACGTACAGTGCCGGATTCATACCTGGGTGACTGGCGGGACGTGCTAACCATGCCGCCCAGCTTGCCAGCTCCAACCACCGGCTTCCCAATCTATTCCACTGGATATATCCGGGGGTGGGGGCGGGGAAATTCCTGTAATTTTCCCTCCCTCCCAACTAAAAGAGTAATGACCCCATCCACAATTCCACTTCTGACACTACACTCACATGAGGCAATGCAGTTACTGATGAACATCAGCCGAGGGCAAAGATAGCAGATGAAAAAGGCTGTACTTTTTTTAAAAAAAAACATATGCATGTTGTTGTAACAGTGAAAAACATTTACTGCCCTCTGAGGAAGAAAGAATCGCTGGTGAAACCATTGCACAAAAACAGATTTAATTTGCAAAGCATCAGTGAACAAAGCTGCCCCATAATGACTCATAGCGTGTCTTTAATGAGTGATGCTGCAAACTGCCGCTACCTAGTTACCTGTCCCTCTGAGGAGCTGCTTGATGCTTTAATTTATTGTCATCCTGGCCTCTTTCAAACAAAGGCAGATTTAAGTGCAGCACTCAGATTCATATTTTACAGCTGCTACCTCACTAACGAGGAATTGAAGGTGTCCTTTTCACAGCCTGGAGAGTCTGGGAGGATGGTGCAGGAGGTGTCTGCAATAGAATCGATGTTCCAGATTTTGCCATCTTGAACCTGATTGGTTTGGACCCATCTTTCAAAACATTTCTTATATAAAGCATCAATTATGATACAGTTCCCGAATTCTGAAACTGGGTGTTTTGTTTCCCCAGTGATGCCACTTATTAGAATATTGCAACAGAAGGCTCGCAAATTACGATTCAGAGACAATCAACCAAAGTATTTAAATTCTTAAATGTATCGTATGGGGAACAAAAATTCTTGCACTGGCTAAAAAGAGCTGGGATAAGAATTTAAACTCTACGTCTTCTCCTGTGTCCCTTTCGTCCATTCGTGAAAACACCAAGTCTAATTTTAACCACAAATGTGATGTTAAAATTTTAGATGATCAAAGTGGATCCTGACCCACTCACTCTTAGTTTGGAGGCGAGAGAGAGAGAGACAATCAACTTCCTACATTTGGGAATTTCAAGGCTGGTCCATTTAAATATTAGAATAAGGCTGAGAAACTCAGATTTAACCTGCCTTCCAGGTACAAAATCTAGTGACCTTGAGTTCTTAGTCCCTGGCAGCTCCAATAGCTAAATGGAAGAAAATATTATTGTGGATAAAGGCAACTGCTTTTCCAGGTCAGTGGATTAATAAATTCCTTTCTTCCCTGACGTTCCATGGAAAGATCCCCGTCCAAAGATGCTCTCTCAGGAGACCTCAGTATATTCCCCAAATTCCATACCATCGATTGGATTTCCCCAACCTATGGGCAATAATGGCAGGGTCTACATTTACTCCAGGGTCATTGCCTCTTCCAGAGGATTCTCACACACCAAGGAGCCAAGCTTGCCAGTCAGGTTGGAGACGGGGAAGTTATTGGAAAAAGCCATGAGACCAGATGCAAGATCTAATTGCCCACCCCACACAGAACTTCCCAATGAATATCTGTGTCCAGCTCCTCCTAGTTTGACAGCTCCAAGAAATAATTCCATCAAGGGATAAACATGCTTTGGTTTGATAAACAGGAAAAGTTTCTCATCCACATGTCGATTGACAGGAAAAGGAAACTGTAGTGAGATCTGAGCATCCTTGAGACAAAGCCTTCTGGCAACAACCATGAGTCACGTACAGAGAAGAGATGGAAAATCTCGTGAAATGGTGCGAGAATAACAACCTGAATCTCAACGTGGACAAGACAAAAGAATTGATTGTGGATTTCACAGGGATGACCATCCTCCACTACATATTAATAGCTTAGTAGTGGAGAGCACCAAATTCCTCAGAATCCACTTAAGTATCCTGAACACACATCTCACTTGTCAGGAAGGTACAACAGTGACTGCACTTCCTGAGAAGACTGAGGCGGGCAAGCCTATCGGCCACCATCCTGTCAACTTTCTACTAGAGCATCCTCAGTGAATACATTGAGTGGTACAGTTGCTGTAGAGCATTGGATCAATCGACAGGACCACAGAGAGGCTCACTGGGGTCTCTCTTCTCTCCCCCTCATCCATGTGAGCTACCAGGATCGTTGTCTGAAGAGGGCTCACAAAATCGTTAAGGACTCCTAATGCCCTGCACACAGCATCTTCCATCTAATCCCATTGGGAATGAGATACAGGAGTATCAGAGCCAAATGTCACTAGGATGAGATCAACTTCTTCCCAGAGGCAGAGACTGCTGAAAGAGTGATGAACTACATGTACCAATCCTCCAAAACATTATTTATTTAACAATATTTATTTATTTTTATATATGCAGACCTGTACAGTACCAGAACCATTTGTCTGTGTGCGCACACACTACGTCTGTGTGTGTTTGCATGCTTTTGAAGAGAACGGAAGAACGCAGTTTCATCCTTATGCAAATGAATGATAGTAAACTTGAATTTAACTTAACCTCACTTTGTAACTCAACTACACACTATAGGCAGGGAATGTTACCCCTCACATGCCAAAACACTCATCTCGCCCAGTCTCATAACTGGCCCGAATTGCATTGCCAAAGCAACTTAACAACAGCACTGGCCAAATTCCATGTACTGGGAGTGACTGTACCCCCACTTATATCGGAAATGAAACAATGTATAACACATGCCTTGCGGCTTTCTTTAAAAAAACGATCTGTTTGCTTGATTGCCCAGTTGCTAGACTACAACGTGTAAGCAGAAAGCAAGGCTGAAGATCAAGGGAGACAAGAACTGAGCAAACGATCAATGGAAAACCCAGATGAGAGTCCAGAAGGGCAATAAAGTTAACTATAATTAATAGAAGATCGAAAGGAAGAGGTGAAGGTAAGCAGGTGTAAACAGTTGCAACATACACTGCCAATTGGGCTAAGTCAGCAATGTTAGGAAATAGCACAAAACTTGAATCACTTTCTCCCCTGCCAAAGGATCTAATCATGGAGAATGTCACAGGCAGAGAGAGTAATGTCTAGATTTTTGTAGCATGTAGAACTGAATGGGAGAATCCGTCATGGCAAATTGTTCTTCATCTGTGGATTTATTGCAAGACAAGATGTCTATGACAAGACTTCTGGGTCCTGGAATTAATAAATAAAAGCAAAATACCCACCCTGATGAAAACTACTCACAATACAGCCCCGACTCTGTGGCTAGACACAATTACAATGCCACCTACAAGTTTTCTGATGACTCTACGGTTGTCAGTACAATCACAGATGGCAATGAGGAAGCGTACAGGAAGGAGATAGATCAGCTCATTGATCCGACCAACAACCTTGCATTCAACGTCAGCAAAACCAAGGAGATGATTGTGAACTTCAGGAGGAAGTTAGGAGAACCAGTCCGCATCAAGGGCTCAGCAGTGGAGAGGGTCAGGAACTTCTAATTCCAGGGTATCATCATCTCTGAGGATTTGTCCTGGAGCCTCCATCGTGGTATTCTCATGAAGAAGACTTGCCAGGAGTTTGAGGAGATTCGGGATGTCACTGAAGACTCTCAAAAACTTCTACACGTGTAGAGCACTCTGGCTGGTTGCATCACTGTCTGGTACAGAGGTGCCAAGGCTCAGGACAAGAAAAAGCTCCAGAGGGTTGTTAATGTGGCCTGCAACATCACGGGCTCCAGTCTTCACTCCATCGAAGACATCTGCAAGAGATGGTGTCCGAAAAAGCAGCCTCAATCCTAAAGGACCCCCACCACACTTCACTCTGCTACCATCGGGAAAAAGGTCCAGGAGCCCGAAGACGAGCACTCAGCGGCCCAAGGGCAGCTTCTTCCCCTCTGCCATCAGATTCCTGATTGAACAATGAACCACAGACACAGGCTCACTTTGACTTTTCCTTGCATTATTTTTATTTATTTTGTACGATAGTTTATGTAAATGTTTGCACTGTGACGCTGCCACAGAACAACAAATTTTGTGATTTGTTCATGGCAATAAATTCTGATTCTGAATCATCATCCCAAAATATTAGCTCTGTTCTCTTCTGCTCCGAACCATCATTACCTGCTGACTATTTCCCGCAATGTGAGTTTTAGAGTCATAGATTTATACAGCATAAAAACTGGCCCTTCAACCCATCACATTCATACTAACCTTCTGAACATCAACTCCAATCCTGTTCAACTATGTCCATGATTTGCATATTTAAGAGTCTATCCTCTTAATCTATTAATTATAATCGATTCCATCTCTTCCTCTGGCATTGTCTTCCCGATATCATCCACTCCAAAAAACCTTGTCCCTCAGTTCTCCGTTAAAGCTCATTTTTGATATCCCTAACACGGAAGGAAAATTTTGACTACCTACCTTATATTTGCTTTATATTTCTAGTAAATCAATCCTCAGCCTTCTTCACTCTAGAGAAAACAAGCCCAGCTGATTCAGTCTCTGCCCATAAATCCTGGAAAATCACTTCTGCTCCCTCTCCAATGAAATCACATTGTTCCTTGAGTTCAGTGGGCTCAACCTTTTTCTTTCAACTCACATGCCACTAAGTCTTCCCAATGCCATAACTGCTCTGTGATTAGTAAGGGATTGCTTAAGGTGGTAGGTGAGTGGGAAGGGAAGTTGAGAATCACTGCTCTAGACCCAACTGTTAGTGAAATATCTTGCTTTTTTAAAAAACTTTATTTAAAGATTTTATCACAGGAATACAAAAAAATTACATTTAAAGAAAAGATATAAAATAAAATAATATAATTACAATACAACATTAATAACCTAACTTAATTCAACCACCCCCCACTTATACAAGAACTAAAAAAAGTATAAAAAAAACACACCCTTCCCCTCCCCCAAATAAAGAGTGAAGAATTAGTAAAAAATAATATTATATATTTAAAAAAAAAGAAAAATATGACAAATAAAAATAATTTTTAAAAAAAATTTCAGATCTAAAATATCACATCTAGAAACTACTTAAATCAAACTTAATTACATATACTTAACAAATGGAGTCCACTTCAACTTATAAAAAGACATCTTATCTTGAATTGAAAAAGATATCCTTTCCATAATTAAACAAAACCATCTCTAAATACCACCTATCCAAAGTTATTATATTTCTATCTTTCCAAGTAGACGCTATACATTTCTTGGCCACTGCTAAAGCTAAATAGATAAAAGAAATCTGATAATCATTTAATCCTAAATCAATTAATGATTGCATATTCCCTAATAAAAATATATCAGGATCTAAAACAACACAAATATTATATAATCTATTAAATATAGATTGAATACCTTTCCAAAACTGCTGCAATCGATCACAAGACCAAATAGTATGTAAAAAAGTACTAGCTGTCTGATCACAACGAAAACAAGAGTCTGACTTACTAAGACCAAATTTTTTTAATTTTTCTGGTGTTAAATATAATTGATGTATAAAATTATAATTAATCATCGCTAATCTAGCATTAATCAATTTCCGAATACTGTTTTGACAAATTTCCATCCAAGCTTCTTCAGCTATTGTAGAACCTAAATCTTTTTCCCATTTCAGCTTATCTTTATCCCAATCTTTCTTATTTTCATTTTCTTGTAAAATACAATACAAATCAGATATATACCCCTTTTCTGGTATTGAAAGTACATATTTCTCAAAATTAGTTTCAGGCAATAAAGTCATTTGGCGACCACATATTTGTTTTACAAATTATCTTAACTGATAATACACAAATACAGAATTTCCACTAATACCAAATTTCTTTTGTAATTCCTCAAAAGAACAAAAATGTCCTTCAATGAAACAATCAGATAAGTCTTTTATTCCTTTCCTTTCCCATTGTTTCAAAGTGATATTGGACACCGTAAAAGGAACAGAGAATCACTGCTTTAGACCCAAATGCTACTGAAATATTTTGCTTGAGAAAAATTGTCATCGGCCCATTTCCTTTGGAGTTATGAAACCATGCACATAACGAGTGAAAACAGTGGTTTTCAAAAAATTTTCTTTCTCCCCACATACAAGCAACCTCTTACTAATCACAGAGCACCGATGGCATAGGGAATACTTGAAGTGGTATGTGAGTGGAAAGGAAAAAGGTTAAGAACCACTGCTTTAGTTTCTTGATCAGAACTGCAAAATCCAACCAGGATTTTGTAGAGAAATTCCTATCAGAAGAATTGTCCTTGGACATCCATTATGTAGCCTCATGCAGGTGAGGTACATAACTGGGAAGCGATTCAAAGATGAACAAGATTTATAATGGAGAGCAAATAGGATATAATTAGAGAATGACAGGATTAGAAATCTTTTGAAACATAAAGAGCACCAAGACTGGATGGTGCAATCACAGAGGAATGGATTTGCCGAATCTATCCATAAACACATTGGCTTACTTAGGTGTTAGCAGAGAACAAAAGTTGGGATTGGTAGCGGATGAAGAACAAACTGCATTTGGAGCAAGGATGAGTGGGAAAGGTGGCCTTGAAATCCATGGTATTAATGGATCAGTGACTGCACAGAGACGAGAGTGGAGAGGAGTCGAAAGCAGAGGGAAATGGTTGCTTACCTAGACTTGACAGAACGATACAATAGTGTTTCTCAGTGTCTGGTATGAAAACAACTGCTCTTGTTGGTTTATATTAATATGGACTTCAGAACAGAGAGCACAACATCAAAGCTTAAATGTAATCGGTTCATCTTGCCATTATTGCCAATGTAATGCTTTTGTACTGATTATGCAGACCGCTTGCCTTCTACGACAGACTGTACCGTTCAATTTCATCTCTGAATGTCATGACAAGCGTGGATAGCAACAGCTTTGTCAGACCGGTATATGGGCAGCCAGACGAAGGGATTATGGTGCAAGCAATGAGGCAAGACAATAACCCTTTACACACTGGCTAACCAGTAGATTGGCCAGTGAACCGCTTAAGGAAGCCATTTTTTGCCTTTCACACTAGGCCACTGTTAACCGGTTCTCTGAATCCTTTCACACACATCACAGGCTATCCCCGATGACATCTGAGTGATGCATTGAGCGATGGTGGACCTGCCCTGAATCCTGATAATGATCTTCAACAAAATTAATCATGCCTAATTACAACATAATTATAGTATGAGCCCTTCATCCCCCATTGTTGTGCCAACCTACACAAAACTTTATAATTTATTTTAAAAAGACCATAGAAAAGTATAGCCACACATTTTATAAACACCGTGGGAAAATCCTAGCAGCAATAGCGTACACTTTATAAAGACCGGGGCAAAGAGCGATGGCAGAATCCCCTCCCAGAACTCCATGCAGTAAGGAAAGGGCTGTATGCAAGGAGCACTCGTGGAAGGGTTTCTCTGCCTCCCCAAATTCAGGGAGGGCCGATCTGCCATCTTGGTCTCCCATTGCGACTATCACTCACCCACCCCCCCCGCCCCTGCTCTTTAGACATTTATAAAGGTCGCCAAAGTTTATACCTTTTTAATCTTTTGTTTCCTTCACACTCCTGCACACATGCAAAAACATCATCAACTTGTCACTACTTTATTGCCCGAATACCCCATGTCTCTTTCACACTGGGCTAATTGGCATGCAGGAGTCATCAGATGCCGGGGATGAAACTGTCTACCAAGGGAGTATCATCCCTGGCATCCGATGACATGTGTGTGCCGATTAAAGAGCTTTACACTAGACCCTTAACCGATTGATTGGCTGTCAATTACAGAGTGAAAGGGGCTAATAAAGCCTAATTGGTGTAATTGAAAAGGTGGGGCAAAAACAAAAAAGGCTGTGGATTGTGAGACTGTTGAAAAGAGTTGAACAAGAGATGGGACAGAAATAGCCTGGAGCACTCAGCAGGTTGAGTAGCGTCTATAGGGATAGAAACAGAGTTAATGTTTCAGGTTGATGGCCCTCTCTCAGAACAAAGGAAAAATCAATGTTCCTCTTTCCACAGATGCTACCCAATTTTCTGAGTGTGTCCAGCAATTTTACTTCAGATTTTCAGTACCTGCAGTATTTCTTTTCTTAAAGAAGTGATAAGACCATTGAACAAAAAAAAAGAGAGCCTTGAGTTATAAACAGAGATATGGAATGCAATATTGATATTGTGCTAAACATTTCAGTAACATGAACGGTCTGTGATTTTCTATAATTCTGTGTAAAGTATTATAGGATGCACAGTAAGTTAAGTGGAAAAAAAAATCAACAGTGGTTCAAAATCATACGGATCTTTAATATACAAGTAGGAAGAAATGGCAGAAGGATCAGCAATGGGAAGTTGGAATGTCAGAGGGAAGATGAGGGCAAGTTGAGATTTGGAACACATGATCTGAAGAGATGTTGGATGCAGATTCATTAGAAACATTCAAAAGGCTGTGGGGGGGGGGGGGGGACAAGAACAAAATAAATTGGACAGCTCTTCTGAAGAGCTGGCACAGCCTAATGGACCAATTACCCATGGCTGCACTGCATAATTTGGCTTTTGATAAGACAGATTTTTCATTGATTTATAGAACACAATGTCCACTGTTGCAATAACATTGTAGGCCTTTGACAGCTTACAGGGAGAAGGGAAATTAGATGTGCCGAGAGTGTACGGTACTTGACTGACAGAGAGCAACTGTAGCAAATCCCCCAGCACCGTCAAAGTGGAGAGGAAACTGGCTAAATAGCTTGGTTCAGTGGTTCTCAGCCTTTTTCTTTCCACTCACAGACCACTTCAAGTTTTCCCTATGCCATCGGTGCTCTGTGGGATTACTTAAGGTGGGATGTGGGTAAAAAGAAAAAGTTTGAAAACCACCGTTTTAATTGTACCTCATTGTCTCGTTATGTGCACGGTTTCATATCTCCAAAAGGAAATGGGTCAATGATAATTTTTCTCAAGCAACATAATTCAGAAAAAATTGGGTCTAGAACAGTGATTCTCAACCTTCCCTTCGCACCCACATCCCACCTAAAGCAATCCCTGACTAATCACAGAGCACCGATGGCATAGGGATTACTAAAGGTGGTATGAGAGTGGAAAGAAAAAGGTTGAGAACCACTGGCTTGGTTCAAGATTCAGAACGAAACAAGGATGCTCGTCGACTCCCTATTTATGAGATCTGGGAGCTATAATGAATCTTGCATTAAAGGATAAGATCAGACTGGTCTCTCTTGATGTGGCAAGCTTTCAAACAATTTCAGATTTGCTCATGACGTTGACTTTTTGGTGAGATCAAAAGCAGATGTACGGAAACCTGCTGCACAGTGAACACAGAAGATGCCATTTGGGAAACATTAGGAGAATGTACATGTTACAGTTGCAGGGGATGTGGTTGAACTGTGGAAACATGGCATATTTCAGTGTGTTGGCATCAAGAAAAGGACATCAAAAGAGTCAATAGATGGCGTCTGTTGTCTTGTGAAAGATGTTCAGACTACTGCATTAAATATCCCAATTTGTCAACTTCTTGTGATTGTGATCTGGAGTATACATCCTGAGCTTCCTACAATGCAAAAGCCAAAAGGTAAAATCAATGCCAGATAGGAGATTCATTTGAACGTTTGGGGGAAGAGGTTCATTGCTTAGTGAATAGAGTGGAGCTAAAGGAAGATGGGGAGATTTCACAGAGAGTTTAAACCAGTGGTTCTCAACCTTTTTCTTTCCACTCATATACCACTTTAAGTAATCCCTATGCCATTGCAGCTCTGTGATTAGTAAGAGATTGCTCATGGTGGCGTGTGAGTGAGAAAGGAAGGTTGAGAATCACTGCTCTAGACCCAGTTGTTACTGAAATATCTTGCTTGAGGAAACATTGTCATTGGCCCATTTCCTTTGGAGTTATGAAACCATGCACATAACGAGTCAATGAGGTACAATTAAAACATTGGTTTTCAAACTTTTTCTTTCCACTCACATATCACTTTAAGTAATCACTATGCCATCGGTGCTCTGTGAATATGAGTTTTAATTGTACCTCATTGTCTCGTTATGTGCACAGTTTCATAACTCCAAAGGAAATGGGCCAATACAATTTTTCTCAAGCAAAATATTTCAGTAATAATTGGGTCTAGAGCAGTGACTCTCAACCTTCCCTTCCCACTCACATACCACCTTAAGTAATCCCTTACTAATCACAGAACACCTATGGCAGAGGGATTACTTAAAGTGGTATGCGAGTGGAAAGAAAAAAGGTTGAGAACCACTGGTTTAAAACCAGTGGCTAAAGGGTTGATGTCAGAGGCGCAGCTGGAGATAGGTTCATCGCAAGTGCAAACATAGAGAAAAATGATGAGGATTTGGAATGTAATTCATTAACATCTTTAACATGCAAAGGAGGCTGTGTGACCTGCTGAGTTCCTCCAGCATTTTTGGGTTGTGCACAAATTCAACAGTGGACATGCAAAGAGAATTAGACAAACACACATGGAGAAAATAAACTGCCAGGATATTGGAGAAAGAGCAAATATGGACCCCTCTTCAAAGGGGTTGAGAGTCAGTGGAATTTTTTTTTCAAGCTGAAGTGCTTTATGTCTCACAAATGGGGGAAAAAAAAACAGAATTCATTTTGAGTGCACACAGGGAAGAAATAACTAAGATGGAGCAAGGAAATCGACACATTGACAATGTGGATAGAGATTACAATATCACAGAAAGAGATTCAGAGGATTGAAGTGAAGCAGCTAAATTGTCTCAGAAGAAGTAGCAATGGAATTAGACAAAAGATTGTCCCGGGAACAATCAACATTGGACAACTTTTTTTTTGTATCTCAGTGCGGGATGGGACCCTGCTCACTTCTCCTTTGACTATTTTTGATCCATTGGGTTTGCCCCTCCTTGATTCTGGATATTTGTGCTTTTTGATAAACAGTTCCAACATTTTCAAGGATATCGTAGATTCTCGGTGTTTGTAGGCTGGGAATCTGGTGGTCATGCTCTGGATTTTCCATGGGGGCACCAAGTTGGGTTAATAAAACAAAGCAAAAAAAAAGGTAAAGGTTCCATTATGGTCACGTAATACTACATTTGGAATGTATCATACATGAAATGCTTTGTAGGGAAGACAGAGAGTCGCCACTTTGACCAGAGCCCCTCCTAGAAATTAGGCCCCCAGCGAGGAACAAACTCGCGACCCCTGGTTCCACAAGGCCAGTGCTCTAACCACTGAGCTATCGGAGCCAAAGGAATCATTTGATTAATGATGACATTCCTGATCATGGCGTGGTTGCAGGATTTACAGACTGCTCCAGCAACCGGTTCGGATCTCAGTCATTTGGAGAGATACCATTGCCTCGTGAACATGGGTGACTCCTTACCCCCATCACTATAGTGTGGGAGTCCATAAAACACTATGTTGCATAAGGTGTATTATCTTTATATCAAACACTCACACGAGATGGCCACAGAAGAGTTCCTGGAGCAACAGCAGGACCACTCTGCTGATACGCCCTCACACATTATTCTCTGGACTTTTGAAACTCATGCACTCCAAGTTCCTTACCCCTCAACCATCTTAAGCACCTTGGTCTTGGCACTGCTTTTGAGTGACATCTGCCAGATCAATGCTGCACAAGCCCTGAGCACTTAAGCTCTGATAGTGATCAGGGAGATTTAGTTCCACTCCCCTGTACTAACATTTCTCTTTTAAAAAAAATGTTGACAATCAAAACATTAAGCTTCAGAATGAATGGGGAAGTTTACAAGGTGTGCAGAAATGCTGCTAAATATCTCAGTTCCCCAATGAGGACTTTTCTGTAAGAAGAGAGGCAGAACAGGAGAATCTTTATTAATGAAAAGCTATAGCAACACCGATTCACCACAGCTTACAACAAACAGACTCCCGCGTTTCTTTCAGCTCCACGAAATCGACTTTCCTATTATTCACGAGGCACAACGCTGCCTCCCCAAATGCCACCCAGTTAAACCCCTCTGACCTTCTCATTGGCTCACCGCCATACGGGTGATCTCGACACTCTCACTCTCCTCCTCCTCCTGTGTCTGACACAACTGCACCCCCACCCCCCCCCCACTTCACAAACAGCCTCTGAGCCATGAAAGGAGGTGACTGATTGGAACTGTCCTGCTATGTAACTGTCCAGGGGGCTGACAGTTCAGCCCGACCTCACTACAGTGCTAGATGGGCGACGCATAGTCGAGACTGGCAAGGGTGTGACTGGTCCCCTGACTCTGGCTCTGGCTCCGATGCAATGATATGGACCATCGATATATGCTGCCTTCGACCTGTCAAGGGAAACTGTGTGAGCTTTTCTATTCCTGTCAATTACAAAACTTTTCGGGTGACAACATGAGGCCTGAAAAGGACCATCACCAATGGGCTGAAGTGGTTTTCGAACAGCATCATGTCAGAGGAACACACGAGTACAGTGTTGTAAATCATTTGGCACGTACATTCCAGGTGACACCTGCCATGTAGGAGTAGGCTGGAGTGAGCCCATGTTTTCCCGAAGATGAACAGCATAACTTGCTGGATCATAGAGTGTTCTGCTTCGACTCAGATTCACAAACTCGCCTGGCAAGGTTAACGTAGAGCCATAAACTAGCTCTTCTGCTGAACATCCAAGATCTGCCTTAACAGCAGTACGCACTCCAAGGAGAATCACGGACAAACGTTCGCTCCACATAGATGCATCACCACCTGCTGTCAATGCTTTCTTCAGTTGTTGATGGAAACCTTCAACGAGGCTGTCGGCCTGCAGATGGCAAGCTGTAGTGCAAATACAGGTAGTGCCAAAAAAGATCGGAAAAACACCGACTTGAACTGAGAACCTCGATCCATTGTAATATCAACCCGAACAGTGAAAGATGGAATATAGTGATCCACGAAAGCCCTAGCGACGGTCTCCGCAGAGATGTCAATGGTAGGAATAACCTCTTGCCATCTGGTAGGCTGGCCTTCACATGTAAACAGATAGGCATATCCCCAAGAAGGCAGAAGTGGGCCTATCAAATCTCAATGCACATGTTGGAAACAGGAATTTGGAACAACAAAATCCCCCAGCTTGGATTTCATGTGTCTGGAGATTGACATGAGGATTGACATGGCAAGCAGGTCCTTGCCCATAACCCAACATCCCGTTTAATATGAGGCCAGGTAAAACATTCCATAACTAGTTTGACTGATGCTCTTCACCAGGATGTGAAAGATTGTGAAGAGACTCGAAAATCTCCCACCTCATAGCTGCTGGCTCAAAAGGCCTAGGCCTTCCTGTGGGGAGGGGGTGAAATCTGGCAACACCGAATGAGATTGGGATTGATGTGCTGTGCACGAGACATGGCAGTGAAATCGATGGCAGAAGTTGTACACAAGGCATCAATGTTGTGCCTAGACAGGGCGTCGGCCACGGCATTCGCTTTTCCTCGGATGTGCCGTATGTCGGATGAGAATTGTAAGATGAAGTCCAAGTGCTAGATATCTCTGAGTGAGTAGAGATGTGAGCTTGTACTTTCAGTATGTGTAAGAGGCTGGTGGTCTGTATAAATGGTGAAAGGACGACCTTCCAATAAAAAGTGGAAATGTTTTACTGCGAGATAGATGGCCAAGAGTTCTCGACCAAACGACCTATACTTTGTCTGAGCCAGTGACGACTTGGCTGAAAAAAAAAACGCCAGAGGTTCCAATTGCCCATGGAACCATTGTTCTAATGCTGGCCCACAGCATCTTTGGTAAGAGAGGGAAAGGCATTGGGCTTTTGGTGTATAACCATCGTGCCATTTGCAAGTGCAGTCTTCACATCGTTGAAAGCATGCACAGCATCATCTCCAAACGTTTATGGTTTTTTGGATTTACCTTCGATTGAGAAGGTGCTGGAGCTACACAAGGCGCAGTAAGCAGTTGTTCCAGTTCCATTTGCACCTGCTGACTTGGGGAAGAAACCAATCTTTCTATCTTCAATGCAGAGGTCGTGGACATAACAAGGTCAGCACAATCCACCAACTGACCAAGGGTGGACATTCAAAAGACACTCACTAAAAGCTCTTGAACATGACGAGGTAAACCTTGAAGCATCCTCTGTTTCCAAAATTCTCCTTTGACAGGATCTGTCCCAGCTGGCCTGCACCACCTCCTCAACATCTGTGATGGTTGCCTTTCGCCTTGGCTGTTATCAGCTCGTAATTAGGCATGTCGTATGGGAGATTACAATCCGGATCCACTGAGACACCCTCCACTTCACAGGCAATCTGCTCTAGAAGACGCTCCACAAGTAAAGCGGCTTTTGTCTTCTGACTCGTCACACCGAGGGCAGAGAAACGTGCTTCAAGGATTGTGAACCATTAATAAAAAGGGGTGCAATCTTTAGTTTGACCTCCCCAACAGCTCCTGTAAGGGGTTTATCCTCATCACAATCCATTTTAAATCAGAAGGCTGTGTGTTCAAATCACGTCAGGGTCACCACTTGTAACAACACTGATTCACCACAGCTTACAGACAAAGAATACACTTGCTCGTTTCTGTCAGCACACCATGAAGACTATTTTCCTTTTTAATCATTCACGAGACACAACTCCCCGAACACCACCCAGCTGAACTCCTCCCACCTTCTCATTGGCTCACCGCCACACGGATGATCCTGACGGTTTCACTCTCCTCCTCCTGCATCCGACATTCATCACCCGTATACTGATGCGCCCACGACAAGGCAGACCATGGAAAAGAATAGCCAGTTGAGGTCACTTCCCCATTACCTGGCAGTGGAGGAGAAATGTCAAAGCCAGGCAAGATACGAGAGCCCACAATACTGTGTACTTGGCTTTGTATCAATTAGCTGCCCTGTACACAGGGCATAAACGTCCAGCAGACGGTGGGGATTCCATCGAACCATGGAACACTACAGCACAGAAATGTGCCGAACATTTATTCTGCCACCTGCACCCAGACCACAGTCTTTCTTATCCCTCCCATCCATGTACCCATTCAACTTATTTTTAAACTTAAACATACAGCACAGTAACAGGCTGTTCTGGCCGACAGGCCCAAGCCACCTGAACACACCAATTGGCCTACAACTCCTGCACGTTTTTGAAGGGTGGGAGAAAACCGGAGCACTCTGAGGAAACTCAACCAGGAAAGGGGAGAACATAAAAACGTCTGACAGACTTGTCGGATTCTGGCTCAGTACCTGGTGTTGTGCTAACTGCTATGTTAATTCTGCCTCCTATCTTAAAAGTCTAATTTGAGCCCCACATTCACCACTTCAGCTGGAGGTTGGTTCCCCCCCCTCTCGCCACTGCGTGAAGTTCCCCCAAATGTTCTCTCTGAAAATTTCACCCTTTACTCATATTCTGGAGTTCTCCTCTCACCCAAACTCAGTGGCGGGGTGGGGGGTGTGGGGAAAGCCTGCTTACGTTTTATCTATACCCCTCATAATTCCCTTAAAGCTTTGGAGCTTTTCCTGAAAGTGTTCCTACAGGTGAACTTGCAACACTTCAGTCCAATCAACCCTCATTTCTAATGATGTACATATGACTCCAGAAGCTCATGCTGTCATTAGCTCCAATGAATATTGCAGTCTGGTTTACTTTAGTCCAATTTCCAGATGGGAGAGGAAGCTCAGAATATTTCAGATTTCTTGACAGAGTCCATACATGACTTCATTTACAACCCTGAGATTATTTTTCCTGTGGGCCAGACAGAATTACCACTATTAGTAGAACAAAAAAAAAAATCTGCAATGTACGCATGTAAAAAATAAAGAAATGTAAACAAATTGTGTAATACAGATTTTTTTTAAAAATCAATAAAGTGCAAAAGTAAGAGTTTGTTGTTGAGGAGTCTGATGGTGGAGGGGTAGCAGCTGTTCCTGAACCTGGTGGTGAGAGTCTTGTGGCATCTATACCAGCAAGAACAGAGCGTGTGCTGGGTAATATGGATCCTTGATGATTGCTGTTGCCCTCCGACAGCAACGTTCCCTGCAGATATTCTTGATGGTGGGAAGGGTTTTACCTGTGGTGCCCACTACAGTTTTGCAAGGCTTCTTTTTTTACACTCAAGGGTATTGGTTTCCCCACAGCATGATGCAGCCGGTCAGCACACTTTCCACCGCACCTCTGTAGAAATGTTACAGGGTTTCCGAGGTCATTCCAAACCTCTGCAAACTCCCGAGGAAGTGGAGGTGCTGACGTACTTTCCTCACAATGCATTAGCGTGTTGGGTCCAGAAAAGAACTAATGAGACAGTGACTCCCAAGAATTTAAATTTGTTCACCCTCTCCACTTCTGATGCCCCATTGATCTCTGGATCGTACACCTCTGGTTTTCCCTTCCTGAAGTCAACAATCAGCTCCTTGGATTTGGTGACGTTGAGTGCGAGGTGATTGCTGGTGTGTCGTTCAGCCAAGATTTTAATCTCCCTCCTGTATGCTGACTCATCACTTACAAAAATATATACAACCCACTACCGTGATATCATCAGCGTATTCGCAGATTATCTCCAAATGTTCAAAATCCTCTGGGAAGACACTGGAAATGGTGCGTGCCCTGGTGATGCAAGAGGAATGCCCACTTCAAGGCTCAAAGAACCATCAAACATTAATTGGTGCCCAGAAGCAACCAATCTCTGTCGCTCTTTGTTCTTGCACTCACACCAAACAAACGGCTGTTGTAGGCCACGAGTAGAATTTGACTTGTCAGAGCACAGCTGGCACTGGCCTGCCTCTCCTCCGTCCACAAGATCATTTCCAGTCAGCAATGTGAAATTTAAGACAGATTTTGAATGGGGTAGAAATTGATAGAAGAGGCAGGCAGTGTGCTCAACAAAAGACATCACCTGGTTGCCATGGAATTCATCCCAAATTGCTGTATTCATATACCCACCCCCACATTCAGGGGAAGTACAAAGATCCTGAATATCATACCCTTGTTCCTAAAGGATAATACAATAAATCCATCAACCATAGACTAATCAGGTTAATTTTTGTGGTGGGGCAAGTTTTAGAAACATTAATCAGGAGCAGAATTACTAGGCCCACTGGATGAGTGCAGATTGATAAGAAAAAGCCAGCCATGGATCTATCACGCCCAGTATTTTGATGGTGACAGAAAGGGAAATGCAGTGGAGGTGATGCATGGGAAACTTTCAAAAGGCATTTGATAAGGTGCCTCTCCCAGCTCAGTGGTTAGAGCACTGGTCTTGTAAACCAGGGGTCATGAGTTTGCTCCTTGCTGGGTCCTCATTTCTGTGAGGGGCACTAGACCACAGCATGTCTTCTCTTTTGGCTTGGCTTCGCGGACGAAGATTTATGGAGGGGGTAAAAAGTCCACGTCAGCTGCAGGCTCGTTTGTGGCTGACAAGTCCGATGCGGGACAGGCAGACACAATTGCAGCGGTTGCAAGGGAAAATTGGTTGGTTGGGGTTGGGTGTTGGGTTTTTCCTCCTTTGCCTTTTGTCAGTGAGGTGGGCTCTGCGGTCTTCTTCAAAGGAGGTTGCTGCCCGCCAAACTGTGAGGCGCCAAGATGCACGGTTTGAGGCGTTATCAGCCCACTGGCGGTGGTCAATGTGGCAGGCACCAAGAGATTTCTTTAGGCAGTCCTTGTACCTTTTCTTTGGTGCACCTCTGTCACGGTGGCCAGTGGAGAGCTCACCATATAACACGATCTTGGGAAGGCGATGGTCCTCCATTCTGGAGACGTGACCCATCCAGCGCAGCTGGATCTTCAGCAGCGTGGACTCGATGCTGTCGACCTCTGCCATCTCGAGTACTTCGACGTTAGGGGTGTAAGCGCTCCAATGGATGTTGAGGATGGAGCGGAGACAACGCTGGTGGAAGCGTTCTAGGAGCCGTAGGTGGTGCCGGTAGAGGACCCATGATTCGGAGCCGAACAGGAGTGTGGGTATGACAACGGCTCTGTATACGCTTATCTTTGTGAGGTTTTTCAGTTGGTTGTTTTTCCAGACTCTTTTGTGTAGTCTTCCAAAGGCGCTATTTGCCTTGGCGAGTCTGTTGTCTATCTCATTGTCGATCCTTGCATCTGATGAAATGGTGCAGCCGAGATAGGTAAACTGGTTGACCGTTTTGAGTTTTGTGTGCCCGATGGAGATGTGGGGGGGCTGGTAGTCATGGTGGGGAGCTGGCTGATGGAGGACCTCAGTTTTCTTCAGGCTGACTTCCAGGCCAAACATTTTGGCAGTTTTCGCAAAGCAGGACGTCAAGCGCTGAAGAGCTGGCTCTGAATGGGCAACTAAAGCGGCATCATCTGCAAAGAGTAGTTCACGGACAAGTTTCTCTTGTGTCTTGGTGTGAGCTTGCAGGCGCCTCAGATTGAAGAGACTGCCATCCGTGCGGTACCGGATGTAAACAGCGTCTTCATTGTTGGGGTCTTTCATGGCTTGGTTCAGCATCATGCTGAAGAAGATTGAAAAGAGGGTTGGTGCGAGAACACAGCCTTGCTTCACGCCATTGTTAATGGAGAAGGGTTCAGAGAGCTCATTGCTGTATCTGACCCGACCTTGTTGGTTTTCGTGCAGTTGGATAATCATGTTGAGGAACTTTGGGGGACATCCGATGCGCTCTAGTATTTGCCAAAGCCCTTTCCTGCTCACGGTGTCGAAGGCTTTGGTGAGGTCAACAAAGGTGATGTAGAGTCCTTTGTTTTGTTCTCTGCACTTTTCTTGGAGCACATGTATGTTAGTCTAAATGTAGTTTTACATGACAATGGAGCCTTCACCTTTTATCAGCCTCTCAATGAGAATGCACAAGTGAAAGGAGCCAGAATAGCATGCATGGAAATTAGCCAACTAACAGGAATCAGAGACTTTCAGGTGGCCAGAATACCCCGATGTAAAGCCACATTTTCCACCCCTAGGTGGCTCTCGGGGTACCCACCTGAAAGAGCACGAGGCCCCTCCGAGGCGCACTTTCTATCCCTCCCGGAGGAGGGTTAATCACCGGATCACTGAAGTACCGCTGGGCACCTGAATGCAGCTGCCTGAAAGCTACAGTGGGCAGGAGCCAGCGTGCGCTCCGAAGCGCCTCCCGTGCAGCTGTCCCTTTCAGGTGGGCAGCGCAGCACTTTCAGGACTGCCACCTGAACGACGATTCCATAGGTCTGCATCCACTTCTGCAGGAACATTCTTGGCGGAGAGTGCAGCTGAAAGCGGCCGGAGAACAGTATTGAAAAGGTTTGATTGAAGAATGTTGACTTTCCATTGGTCCAAAAAAACTGCCCCAATAGATTGGTTTGATTCCTCACACCCCCTTATCTTCCATCAAGATACAATATTTCCATGATTGTATTTTATTCATAAAACATACAGTAAATATAACCAGTTGGGCTCTGTCTTCATTCTTATGATCAATTCTCTTAAATAGGACAGTGTCACTCACATTCCCCCTGAATGCATCTGTGAAACATTTGGGAGGCTGTTACCAAGGTCAGACTTCGAGGGAGAAGCACCTCACTCATCACGAGTTTGCAAACTATCGAAGTACAGATCTCCCACATTAAACCAGTCACCCCCTTGGTGAGTGTCGAGCAAGTCCAACACAGCAAACATAGCGAGTAATATCTGACATGGTCCGGTTTCTAGATCCCACTTGACAGCTTATGAGTGGAGGCCTCTTCCGGGTTATTTAAAACAGCCAGTCTCCAATTTCTGAATGGTCCCTTGCACGACTCAGACCTTCTCTCTAGACCAGTGGTTCTCAACCTTTTTCTTTCCACTCACATACCACCTTAAGTAATCCCTGTGCCATCGGTCCTCTGTGATTAGTAAAGGATTGCTTAAAGAGTGGGAAGGGAAGGTTGAGAATCATTGTTCTAGACCCAATTGTTAATGAAATATTTTGCTTGAGAAAAATTGTCATTGGTCCATTCCCTTTGGAGTTATGAAACCATGCACATAATGAGTCAATTAGGTACAATTAAAACAGTGGTTTTCAACTTTTTATTCCCACCCACATAAGCAATCCCTTACTAATCAAAGAGCACCTATGGCGTAGGGATTACTTGAAGTGATATATGAGTGGAAAGAAAAAGGTTGCGAACCAATGCTCTCAACCTGGTTTAGTTTAGCATGAGTGCAGCGCCATCTTGTGGCTCAGTCATTCCCACCTCAATCAATCTGCAGCAGAAAAATACTGTCCCCTTATCTATAACACAGTTTTCACATGGAAAATGCCACAGAGGTACTATCAGGCCTGATTGGAGATGGATGACCACTCATCTCGATGGAGCAACCTTAAGTGGTGGGATGTGGTTCACAAAGCCAGGGTGGCTTGTGACACTTAACTCAGAGAGAGGGAGGGCCATGGCAATGGAGGGATTATCCAGAAGCGTTAAGGATTCAAACTGTGCTGGCACTTTTGCACATCAACATGCCCTGCATGGGTACCACTGCACCCCGATGACCCCCACACCATCACCAGTGCACACTGCTTTTCTCCACATTGGCCTCTATTTTGATTCAGGTGTGAGTCCCCCCATTGGCGAACTGTTCTCATACAGGAAGGGATGTAGGCATCCAGCACGGGCATGGAAAACATTGAGGAAGGCACAATGGCTTGGCTGTTTTGTCATGGGTAGGAATTTTGGAGGCTTTCAGAGGCAGTGCAAGAGAAAAGATCTTGAAAAGTGGATTTCAGCTAACAAGGGCGTTATATAAATCATTATATAAATCATTAGACCGCAGAGCCCACCTTACTGACAAAAGGCAAAGGAGGAAAAACCCAACACCCAACCCCAACCCACCAATTTTCCCCTGCAACCGTGTCTGCTTGTCCCGCATCGGACTCGTCAGCCACAAACGAGCCTGCAGCTGACGTGGACATTTACCCCCTCCATAAATCTTCGTCCACGAAGCCAAGCCAAAGAAAGAAAAAGAAAGAACCTTCAATGCAAGAGGGAAATCTCAGAACATACAACATGTGCTAATTAGAGGACTATAAAATGTTATTGGGAAGCCTACTGAAATGAAGAGAAAGATTAGGAAAATGTATTTCAGGCCCCCCCAAAAGAAGTTATGGGTGGCCTGATTTTGAACCAATCCACCCGTCTTGTCAGGAGAGCAAAGGGATTTGGAGTCACGTTAAACATCTTTTAGAAAGATGAAGTGACAAAGCATCCACGGCTTTTATCATCTTCGTCAGGAAGTAAATTTCCTAACTTCTTCCTCAGTAACCTGGTTCTTGTTAATCATACCCCTCTCCCGAATTCCCACCACAAGAACACTTACATCAATGCCTCGGCATTCAAAACCATCACACCAGCATGACCAATCTGATGGACTCGACTTCATCAGCAGATCCAAATCAATGACCATCGGCAATGCCACCTTCTCCTCGATAACCATCAACACGGGGGGAACCCTCAGGCACTTTGCTTTGTCCCCTGCTCTATTACTTGTTCACCCACGACTGTGCAGCCAAGTTCACCTCCAGCTCGCTCTACAAATTCATTGACGACACCACTGCTGTTGTCCTCCGAATAACTGGAAATAGTGAGCCAGAACATAGGCTGGAGATCAAGAACTTGGCTGGATGGTGCCAGCTCAATAATCATGCTCTCTACATCACCAAGGCCAAGGAGATCATTACTGGATTCAGGAAGGAATGGCCGAGAGGCCACAGACCTGTTGGTATCGATGGGACAGAGGTGGAGAGAGTCGCAGCCTTCAAGTGCGCAGCTCACAAGACCTCTCCTGGAGTCAGCGCCTGCATCTTCTGAGAAATCCATGAAGGAGAATTGGCATGTCATGAGATGGTCGAACATCTATGGATGCACGGTGGAAAGCATCGTAACCTGAAAGTGCCCTGGATCGAACATCTATGGATGCACGGTGGAAAGCATCGTAACCTGAAAGTGCCCTGGAACACAGAATGTAGCAAACATACTGAGGTCGATGGCGGGCACTGACCTCCCATCCATGCAAAGTGCTGCCTTGAGAAGGCAACCAACATTGCAAAGGACTCCCCCCCCCCCCCCAATCACCCTGGGCACAATTATCTTCGGGCAGAAGATGCACAAAGCGAGATAGGTTCAAGAGCAATTTGTTTCCAGAGCAATCGGACTCTTGAACTTCCCTTTAGTACACCAATGACGTTTGTACTGAAAAGAAGTCACTCTTTGTGCACTAGGAATACTCAGTGTTATCTCCCTTGTGTATTTATTGTCTCTTAATGGAATTCAATCAGTTTACAAGTGCATGTTCAGCAACAGCAAGGAAATACAGACATGTGTACATAGTACTATCTGTCTGACAACAACCTCATGCTCATCTTATCCATGGACAAGAGCAACTGGAAAGGAAAAGGAGGGTACAATTTGCATTGTTAATTAATTGAAAGTATTTAATCACATTTCAAAATCTGTTACATTAAAGCTTTTTTATGTTTACATTATTCCAAACATTCATTTCTTACCAGATTTGCAGTGGATGAACCTCAATATTAACTTGAACTGACAATCTCTTGCAAGAAGCCTTACTGAATGAATGTCATCTGGGGATCCACACAAAAATATGTATAGTTACTCATGAATGTCAGTATCGCTGGCAATGCCTGCAATCGTTGGCCATCCTCCATTGGCCCTCAAGTGGGGAGAGAGCCGAGGATTAGCTACATCAGTAGATCTCGCACCAAGTTCAAGTCAAACCAAGGAAGGACCTGCCGAGTTCGTTCCCCAAAGGATGGCGCTGCTTCAGACCAACTCTTACAATAATGCGGTCGCCTCACGGTTACTCAGACAAGCTTTCTGTTAAGTTCCAGGTTTATTTAATCACTTTAAATTAAAATCATGAGGTGATTCAATCACTGGATCGATCGGCCAGAATTCCTATTGCTTGTCGACCATCCACCACTTCATTTATTTCTTCAAAAATTTCAATTACATTCCTAACTCTTGAACTACCTCTTCAAATCCATATCGATTCTAATCGTCTTAAATTTCTTCAACCTTCTACTTCTTTAATTATAAATTCCAGCAATTTCCCCATGATGCAAGTCAAAAGAACCAAAGACTTGTTGATCCAAACCAAGGCTTTTATTAACTAAAAGACTGGAGCATATCACAAGTAGGTCGACCAGTCCAGAATGACCTGGTCTGGCTAGGAGCAATCCTATAAGACCTACCAGTAGGTGTGGCTACACTCTCAGCCAATCACAGTCATCCTACACAACCATCTGTCCATATGTACATAGACACATTGGTGATAGAATCTGTACCATCACATTCCCTTTGATAGGTATCACACAACAGGAAAGTTAATTATTCATTTTTTTCTACTCACTTTCTTTTGCTTTAAAAGGAAGTTACAGTTGCCTCAATGCAAAATAAATAAATCCTGAATTTCTGAAAAACAAGAGCAAAACCTGGTCAATTGCCTGTTTCAATCTTTAACGTGCAGGAATGGAGAAACTTTCTCCGGGGCTTTGTTAATCTTTAATGCTACGTCAGCAAGTGTTTTGTTTACCTTTACCGTTACCATCATAATTGGCAGAGAGGATCACTGGAGTCTCCCTCACTCCCATCAACATGATCTACCAGGATCGTTGTCTGAAGAGGGCGTGCAAAATTGTTGAGGATTCCGACCACTATGCACACAGCACCTTTCAGCTGCTCCCGTCAGGGGAAGTGATACAGGAGTACCAGAGCCAGCACCACCAGGCTGAGGAAGAGCTTCTTCCCGCAGGCAGTAAGAATCCTGAACGACCAAAGGAACTTCTCACTAACCATCAGAGACCCTCATATTTACAACAAAAAAAATTGTATATATGAATACTTGTCCTGCCTATGTATTGTGTTATGTCTGGTTGTGTGTCTGCGTGTTTTGTACAGAGGACCAGAGAATGCCATTTTGCCAGGTTGTTAGCGCAATGCCTTTACAGTGCCAGCCATCGGAACTGGGGTGTGTCTGTATATTCTCCCAGTGATTGCATGGGTTTTCTCCGGGGGCTCTGTTTTCCTCCCACAGTTCGAAACGTACTGGTTAATTGGGCAGCATGGACTCGAGGGCCGAAATGGCCTGTTACCGTGCTGTATGTCTAAATTTAAAATTTAAATTTAATTTAAAATTCAATCAGATGATAACAAACTTGACTTAACAAGTGAATTCCAGAGCTTGATTTATTATTAATTTCCCTGGTTTGGCAGGTACATTATTCCTATCCTCTTTTACGATTGCAAGGACGATGTAATTGTTCAACAGCCTTGCATTTCCTAATTTTCATTTGCAATATTACCTACTTACTCTCAAGGGCCCAAATTTCCATTGATAATGTAATAATAAAAATTGTGCATTAACCTTGTTTTCATTTTCACCTTTTGCTATTCTTTATCTATCCCAGTTTTAGATTTAGAGCAGGCCCTTGCGCCCAACTCATCCATGCCACCAAGCTTGTCCCATTTATCTGCATTCGGCTCGTCTCTTTCCGAACCTTTCCCATACACATGCCCGCCTTTTGAAGATTACAGTTGTCTGCATCTCCTTAATTTCCTCTGGCAGCTCGTTTCAGATACCCACCACCCTGTGTGTGGAAAAGGATGCCCCTCAAGTCCTTCTTAAACTTTTCCCCTCTAATCTTAAATCCAGTTTAGATTCCACTAACACGGGGAAAAACCCGACAATTATTTGCCTTATCCAAGCCTCTCGGGAGTTTATAAACTTAAAGCTTTCGAGAAAGTTGTGGCCAACTTTCCGTGAGATCTGTCCTTTCACTATTAATAGTTGTTTTAAAAGGGAATCCACGACTTTTACATTTAGAGATATCCACAGGGCCTGAATGAAGCCAAATATTTCATTTAATTACAAATATTTGCGTAGTTCCACCAAGTATCATTTCTAACAATTTGTGATCACAAATCCCATGACAATTAGACAAGCCAAAGTCTAAAATCTTGCAGCTGATAGGTTTGAGGAGAACAGCCAGTCACAATCTCACCGCTACCTTTGGACAGAAGGTACAGGAGCCTGAAGACCATTACCTCTAGGTTCAAGAGAAGCTTCTTTTCAACAGCTATCAGGCTCTTGAACCACCCCTTGTTACACTCATCAGAACCTGCTCCTATACCACTAAAGGATTGGCTGCACTGTTAATTTGCTTGAGGATAACTGTGAAGAATCATTATTTATTTAGAAAATGGCGGAGATGCTGTATCAGCAGCGCTGGTCCCGGGAGAAGGGGCAGCAGAGACACAGTGCTGCCTCGTCCTGATGCCAAGAGCTAAAATTCCTGCCACCATGGAGGTCTGTGCCCAAGACAGCAGTGTCCAAGATTGTAGTTCCTGTGCCATGAGGGGAACAACAGACCAGTTCAGGGCACCAGAAATGGAGGGGGGGGGGAAGGGGGTGGGAGGGGAAGGGGGTGGGAGGAACACCTCGGTTGTGAAGAAGCCTGGGAGATGACCCTACTGCTAAGGTGACTGCAGAAGAGGACCAGAGAGGGGCTCAGCCGCTAAAGGTCCCACACAGGCTGCGGGCGACCTGAGGTCGAAGGACTCGCGCCAGCTAGATATGGGAACCACGTAATCAGAACTGGGATTTGAGAGGATGCAGAGGGGAAGAAGGGCCTTGGGCACTGAAAGCTTCCTGATTGTATCAGAGGTTTACTTCTGGAGCTCAGGTGGCCAATGGCTAGGACATGGGGGGGGGGGGGGGGGGGGGGTCTGTGTGGCTCCACGGACACTCAGCGTCTCTGAAGGGACACTTTTGCTTCTCCTTCTCTCATTGTTAGGGGCACCGAGCAATGCTCATGGCAACTATTTACCTTACAGCCAACAATCGTTGATATATCACATACATTACTTTTAGTATTATATGATAAAATGAACCTTGAACCTATATTTTTGAATTATTTGTCCATTTTTTAATTTAAGCATTGTATTATTGTTTTTGAAAGATTTTTTTTTAAAAACAGCTGCGGCAAGTACAAATTTTGGTGCATGTACATTGTACAAATGTCTATGACAATAAAGTTATAATACGCCCTTTCTGGTAGGCCATTAACTAACCTGGTTAGTTAATTTCCAAACCAAATATTGATTATAGAACTCTTTGTTCCAGGGAATCATCCTCAATCTATTAATAACTTTAGGATTTTTCTTTATATCAAAATGTAAATCTTCTATGAAAATAACTTCGATTTTGATTCAATCACTGGATAAATACGTTGGCCCGAACTTGTAGAAATGCAGGCAGTTTCAAACAGAAATTTCAAGCTTCACTGTGAAATTCCGATCTGGTGGCAATGACATCAACTCAAAACTTTCTCACATCTGAACAAAAACAATTCCCAAGTTAAAGCTCTGCCATTGCATTCCTTGTGCTGGGAGTTTGTCCATTAAACCAGCCCCTGTTTAAACCTGCCTCATATCCAGTGAGCACATTCACTAGAATGGACAAGAGCCACTGTAAAGGAAATTACAGTTTACATTTACTTTCTTATTTAAAAGAGGTCCATTGAATTATTTTTACATATTTGATTGTTAAAATATTTTAAACATTGCTTTTTTGACAGACAGGGACCTGCATGGATTAAGCGGCTGCCAAAGCATTTCTGGGGAAGGGACTTCCCAATTGCATTTGGAAATACCCTGCCCTGTCTCACAATTGGCTGGGAGTCAGCTTCCAGTGAGGGTCACCCTTGTAGACCTGCTCTGAGTAAGAGCAAGTTCAGGGGAAAGAACTTGCCAGTCAGTTGGCTGTTTCCACAGGAACAAAGACATTCCATGACCTTTTGCCATGTGTGAAGGCTCACAGGCAACTCCCGTTAGAATTTCAGTCTTAATCCCCAGAAGTAGCTGTAGTCCACACTCCCCTTCTCTCTTTAGCAGCATCTTTAACAAGATCTTTTCCATCTCTGTATTTGTGCTGTGTGTGTGAGACGCAGATTGCTTTTAATAGACCAATTATAGGGAAAGAGAAGGAAGTTTATTTCTCCAAATTAAAAAATTGGAAGCATTGAAGATTTTCTGTTCTTTTTTTGAGAGAAGATGACATGCATCTAGCCTCCAAGGTCAAAGCATTCAAGACAGAAAGACTGCAATAATGACAGATCCAAGGTGCCAGGCCAAACTTGAAGAGAGATGTAAAGGAAGCCATTAAATGCCTAATTTGCCTTGGCAAAATATTGCAGTTGGTTTGAGCTGGGAATTTTCCAGATTTTTCACTAACCCCATGGGTTTAACTCAGACAGCTCCAACTGAAGAGGCTGTGGAGATTGGATCATAGATTTAAAAAAAATACAAAAACAGACCCTTTGACCCACCGAGCTCATGCCAACTATCAAGCACCCTTTAAGACAACTCCCTTCCCATCAATGGTACAGTTGCTGCAGAGAAATGCATCAGAGGTCAATGCACAGGACCAAAAGAGTGGCAAAAAAGATCAGTGGAGCTTCCATTTCACACCCCCCCCCCCCCCCCCGCCATTGATGTGATCTACCCGGATTGTTGTCTAAAGAAGGCAGGCAAAATCATTGAGGACCCTTTCCGCCCTAAACACACCAGCTGCTCCCGTCAGCAAAGTGACACAGGTCTTAGAGCCAGCACCACCAGACTGAGGAACAGCCACTTCCCGAGGGCAGTGAGAAGGCTGAACGACCAAAGGAACTGCTCACACTAACCATCCGAGACTCTCATACTCATGAAACAATATTTATTTAGTGATTTGTATATATGAATATTGCTATGTATTGTTTGCATGCTTTGCACCAAGGACTGGAGAACGCTGTTTTATCAAGTTGTTCTTGTACATATCAGATGACAATGAACCGGACTTGAAGTCCCCTCAGATTCCACCATTCACCAAAACACCAGGGGTAATTTAAGGTGGCCAATTAACCGGCCAACTCGCAGCTTTGGGATGTGGGAGGACAACTGAGACGTGAGGAGGCCCACAGTCACTGGGAGAAAGTACAAACTCCACACCAGCAACGGTGAAGGATGGGACTGCACCTGGATTGCTGGGGCTCGGAGGCAGAACTGCCGTTAACTGTGCCACCTTTTAAAAAAAAGGGACCGCTTTAGCCCCAGTGAGAACTGTACTTGTTCTGGCCCGACATTCCGTACATTCATAAAGCAGAAATATTGGTTTCTTTTGAGACGAAGAGAACATACAGGTGTTGTGCACCCATTTCAAAGTTTCTTTTATTGTCACGCAGTCATACACAAGGTAATACATATGATATACTTTGACTTTTCCTACCGCAAGGCAAAGAGTTACCACGAGCAGTGCCCCGCACCCCTAACAATGAGAAAAAGAGAAGCAAAAGTCATTTCAGAGACACTGAGTGAGTGTGGATTCACCTCAGGCTGCCCTGTGCAGACCATTGGCAGCCTGTGCTCCGATACGATCAGTAAGCCTTCAACAGCCGAGGCCCTTCAGGAGCCACCTCTCGCCCTCGGCATCTTCTCAAATCCCAGCTCCGATACCTGGCTCCGGTATCCTGCAGCCTGCTCGAGTCCTTTGACCACAACTTGCCCGTGGCCCGTGTTTGGATGCCAAACTGTCCCACAGCAATTCTTGAGATAATCCCTGGGAGTTCTGCTCAACACAACTATTAAAAAAATAAGTAGGCTGCTCATTCATCTCATTACTGATTTCAGTACATTTCAAAAACGATCCTTATGTTCAGTGCTAAATTTGGATCAGATTTGCTGTGGACCTATCTGGTAGATATTGAAGCCTGACCTGCTCTGACAAATTTTCAAGCCAGAGCCAAAAATGTTGCCACAGCTGAATAAATTTCCATCCGTGGCTTCAAACCTCCAAGCAGAATTAAATTGTTTAGGCTCACGTGTCAAGATTCAATGAAAGATTTGGTTTTGTGTGCTACCCAGGCAAGACAACTGTACTGTAAGAATAAAAACAAGAGGGTAGAGGATAATATTACAATGAATACTCCCTCCTTTCTCTGAAAGACATTCAGATTGGTAGGTTATTATCCTCTGTAAGTTACACCAAATGGCTAGGTGAGTGACAGAATCTGGGTGGAGTTATCGGGACCACGATTTCTGAGGATACCGAGGGCAAGAAGGACTCCTCGAAGGGTCTTAGATGCTGAAAGGTTCCTGGCCGCAGAGGTCTATAACTAGAAGCTTAGGTCTGTCAATAGATTGGACAGGAAGTTGTGCGCTTGTGGTGGATGCGGGAGCGCAGGAGGTGAATCCACGGACGCTGTCGCTGAAGGGATTCTCTTTTGCTGCTTTCTCTAATTGGCAGGACACTGGGGTTTGCTTCGCGGCATCTGTGCGCCTTCACGGCAAGCAAATGTTGAGGAAGCAGCGAGAAGTAAGCAATGTTCGCCCACAGAGAACCTGCAAACTCCACACTCGCAGCATCAGTGGGCAGGCCTGAACCTGGACTGCTGGAGCTGTGAGACAGTGGATCTGCTTGCTGTGCCATCCTGACCTCTAACTTTGTCCAAGTGGATTTGGCATGCTCGCTCTGTGAATTTATCCCCATAAACATGAGACACATTTGTTGGTAGGTTCACTGGTGCCTGAATTAGAAGGGTGGCAGGAGAATCAAAGTGGAATAGGTATGTGAGAAAGGTAACACCACAAGATTCAAAAGCAGTATTAGGCCATTCAGCCCATCGGTTATACTCTACCATTCATATCAAGCTGATATACTTTTCCCTTCAACCCCATTCTCCTGCCTTTCTCCCCACAATCTTGGGCACACTTACTGATCAAGCTCAAAGTCTGCTTCAAATGACTTGGCCTCCACAGATTCACCACTGGAAACATCTTCTCCACCTGCACTCAGTCCAGCTCATTAGATATTCTTAATGTTTAAATAAGATTCTCCCCCCCCCACCCCCTCCCTAAAACTTCTAAACTCCAGTAAGTGCAGCCCCAGAGCCATAAAACAGACCCCTCATCCCTGGCTCCTTTGGACCCCCTTCAATCCCAGCACAACCTTTTCTAGATACCGGGATCAAAACTGCTCGTAATATACCCAAGGGCTTTGATCAATGCCTTGAAAAGCCTCAGCAATACATCCTTGCCATTACCTTCTAGTCCTTGAAGTTCATGCTAAAATTGAATTTGCGTTCCTCACTGATTCAATCTGCAAATTAACCTTCAGGAAATCCTGCACTAGGACTCCCAACACATCCACTCTCTGAAATCTCTCCCAATTTAGAACATTTTCTACTTTATTCTTGTGTGTGACTATACACTTCCTCGCCCTGTATTCCAACTTCTTTGTCATCCTCCCAATGTATCCAAGCCGCTCCGCAGACTCTCAACTTCCTCAACACCACCTGTCCCTCCACCCATCACAAAGCCACAATTTCATAATTTCAATCATTTCCATACAGCAGGAAAACAGTGGACCCAACACGGACCCCATGGAACACCACTAGTCACCAGCAGAGGCCCCCTTTATTCTACTGCCAGTTGACCTTCAATCCATGCCAGTACCATCATGGGCTGCTTCACGTTAGGCAGCTGGTCATGGGCCTTCTGAAAATCCAAGTAAACAACATTCATCGACTCTCCTTTGTTTGTCCTGCACATTTCTTCCTCAAAGAACTCCAACTTATTTGTCGGCCAAGAACTCCCTGAATGGAAACCGCACCGACTTCAGCCTATTTTATCTTGTGCTTTTTTAAAAAATATATATTTTTTATCGAGCTTTTACAGAAACCCCTCACACAAGGTAAACGAATGATAACATATATCATAAACATTTCACATCTCAATTGTAAATGAGAAGCATAACCATAGTTATTACACAACTTATTTCATTCAGGACATCAAATTCTATAATTATAGTAATTAAACATTTAAATCGTAACTCGTACTATGTCCAAAAATAGTGAAAACAAAAATTATAGAAATAATACGTGTAAAATTTCCTTACAGAAGATATTTTATCCTTCTCAGATGTGATCATGTTATTCTGCGATGTGATCTGTAGTTAAACCTCCCTTTACCTTTTAGTCTTAATAATTAAAAAAAGAAAAACGATCCCTACTAATCTACCCCTTCCCTCTAAACAAGGTTATCTGTCAAGATTGTAAATATGAATCAAATAACGGCCCCCAGGCACCACTACTCCCCAGACCATCCACACCACTTCAATCCTCAGATTATGATAACAATCCTCGAATGTCCCCCAAATTCAGACTTTACATCTTTAATATGACATCTAATTTTCTTCCCCCAAACTAAAATAAGACATGACATCATGTAACCATTGAATGTGAGTGGGTGACCTTGTGCACAAAACCTCATCCTTTATAATGGACTCAAGAATTTTTCCCAACCACTGAAGTTAGGCTAAGCAGCCTATAATTTCCTGTCTTTTGCCTCCTCCCTCCCTTAGGAGAGGAGTGACATTTGCAGATCACATTGATGATTTTTAAAAAAAATTCATGTACAAGATAATATAGAACATAACAGCCTTTCAGCCCACGATGTTGCGATGACTTATACAAACCTACTCAACAAACAAAACCTTCCCTACTTCTCACCTCCGTAACCCTCGGTTTTTTCTGCATCCCCACTTGCCTGTCGAAGAATCTGTCAACAGTCTCCATTTTACCAGCCTCCACCACCACCCCCAGGAATGCACTCCAAGCACCCACTGCTCTCTATGCATAGATGCATTAAAATTCTTGCTTGCTGCAGTCTGAACAAGCATGTTAAACACACTAGCAGACAGCAAATACAAATTAATTTGACACAATGTGCCACAAATAAATTAAACTGACACAACAAACCATGTGAAATGGCAAACAGGTGAATAAGATTGGCTCTTGAAGAGCAGGCACAGGTTTGACATGCTAAATCCTATATGATTTTGAAAATATGAAGATGAACAAGGGAGAGAGGGAACTCCATGTCATCACCATGAAATGCCTTCTCCCACCTTCAATGTACAACTGTTAAACACAGTCGGAAAGGGCTGGGGGGAAAAAAATCAGAATGCAAGCCCCCATCCTCGGTGCTGTGATTCAGGGTAACACGCAAGGTTGTTAGAACTCAGTAGGTCTCATGGCGTCCATATGAGGTAAAGATTTATAACTGACATTTCAGGTCTGAGCCCTTCAAGGTCTTCATACCTTGAAGAAGAACTCTGGCTCAAAATGTCCACTACATATCTTTACATCTTATGGACGCTGCAAGACTTACTAAGTTCCTCCAGCATTTCTGCGTTTTTAGTACAATCTGCAGACTTCTGTGTTTTAGCCCCATGGTTTAAGGAAGAGATTTAAAAATGCAGAGATGCCTCGCTCCTGATAACGTTTAACTGTACTAAATCGCAAATTTTCACACATTGCCTGGTTCAAATCAGAAAATGCCAGTGTCATGCAGTGACTGACCAGAGGGCCAGCTGTAGTGTTCAATCACCTGTTGTTAACTTCATCATGCTCGTAGAACCCCATCCTTGCCCCACAACATCTACCCCCTCCCCAACACCCCAATCCCAAAGGCTCCCACATAAATGCGGGAGAGAGATCTCTAAATTCATTGGCCACTGCAAGAAAGTGATGGTGTAAAATTCAGATAACATCAATTCCCACAGTCAATATTGTGTCATCTTAACATTGAGAAGATGAGTCAACCCTCTATCATCAAAGTGGACAGGGATTATGTCATCCAGGAAGGCCAAAACACTGAGGAGGCCCAGTGCTGCAGCCAATAGAACTGTGGTCTCACAGCTCCAGTGACCTGCAGTCCATCTCACCATCACTGGCTGCCCATGTGGAGTTAGCACATTCTCCCTACAACTGCACCAGTTTCTTCCCACATACTAAAAAAAAGCAAAACAAAGGATGGGAGGTTGATGTGCCACTGTTAATTGGCCATAATGTGTGGGTGAAAGGCCGAGATGTGGGTGGAGTTGATGAAAAACAGCCACTTTTGTAAAAACGACAAATCAAGTCACCCAGAAAATTAATACCAAAGATATCTATTCACATTTTAAGTAATCCATATGTCATCGGTGCTCTGTGATTAGTAAGGGATTGCTTAAGGTGGTATGTGGGTGGAAAGAAAAAGTTTGAACACCACTGTTTTAATCATACCTAAATGACTTGTTATGTGCACGGTTTCAGAACTCCAAAGGAAATGGGCCAATAACAATTTTTCTCAAGCAAAATATTTCAGTAACAATTAAGTCCGGAGCAATAGTTCTCATCCTTCCCTTCCCATTCACATCCCACCTTAAACAATGCCTTATACAGAGCACTTATGGCACAGGGAAAGAAAACGCTGAGAACCACTGAAGTTAGCGCAGGAAAAAAAAAGTTTCAATAGTGCACACAGGTCTTTTGGTGGTGTCGGAGTAGTTTATGATTAGAGTAGTTCAAGAGCCTGATAGCTGTTGGAAATAAACTGTTTTGTTACCATCACCAGCTAGAATTCACGTGAAACTTTCTGAAAGCCTCCAGAAAGGCAAGATATTGTCATCAATAATTTATCAGTACTGATCCTGAAGCTACTGTTCTACTGCTGCTATTTGTTGGTCTGCCAGCATTAAATATGCAGGTTGCATTGAGAAACTGAAGTGCAGAAGTAATTTTGGTCTCCAAGGGACAATCATCCTCCACAATTCTTGCAGAAAACAGATGCTTCCAGTACAGGTGCCAGACATTTCGAGGGATGCGATGATCTGTGTGAGGGAGGGATTCAGTTTGGTGTTGCCATCCACTGCACAGAACCAGACCATTCAGCTCAAATCAACTTCACTTGAGCCCCCTCACTTAGCCTCCGCTCATCACCGAATCTTCCAAAAGTACGTACCCGCCCCCCCCCCGCCCCCCCCGCCCCCCCCCCCCCCCCCATCAAGTTAACATCTTCTGGAAGCCAAAGGCATGCCTTGACATCAGGGCACTTTTCCACGTCAGAGAGAATGGTTAGAATCTGGAACATTATGCCGAAAAGCTGATGGCAGACGATGCATTTAGGAAATCTAGATGAGCATGGGAATCACCAGCACACAGAAGGCTCAGGACAAGTGCAAGTAAAAGGACTAGTTTTGGGAAATCAGACCAGTTTGGGCTGACATCTTGGTCAACATGGACAAGTTGGGCCAAAGGGCGTGTTACTGTGCTGTATAAGATGGAGATAAATACTTCAAGTTCAAGGTCAACTTTATTGTCAGAAGACATACACAACATCACATGCAGAATATTGTTTCCTGTGGGCCAGGCAGAATTTCTATTCCTTGGTAATGTAAACTGTACTCAAGAAAAATAAGAAGAAACATAAACAAATAAAAATTTTAAGAAATTGGAAAAAAATTAAGTATATATTTAGTGTTAAATAAAGTGGAGAGTAAGAGTCCTTAAATGAGTCTCTGAGTGTGGTGGAGGGGTGGGAACTGATGCTGAACCTGGTGGTATGAGACTTGTGGCACCTAAACCACTTTCCTGATGGCAGCAGTGAAAGCAGAGTGGATGGTGTGGATCCTCGATGATTGCTGCTGCTGTTCTCTGACGGCAGCGATCCTAGTACATTTTCTTGAAAGTGGGGAAAATTTTTGCCTGTGATGAACTGAGCTGTGCACGCCATCTTTTGCAGGGGTTTCCACTCAGAGGTATTAACGTCCCCTTACCAAACCGCGATTAGAACAAGCCAGCACACCTTTCACTACACATCTGTAGAAGTTTCCCAAGTCACTCCGAACCTCTGCAAACTCCGGAGAAAGTAGAGGTGCTGTGTGTTTTCTTCATGATGACATTAATATGTTGGGTCCAGGAAAGATGATAACTCCCGGGAATTTAAATTTGCTCACCCTCTCCTCCCCCAATGATCATGCACCTCTGGGTTTCCCTTCCTGAAGTCCACAATCTGCTCCTGTGTTTTGGTGACACAAGTGTAGGATTGTTGTTGGTGCACCATTCAGCTAAGTTTTCAATCTCAACATGGACATGAGGGGCTGAATGGCCCATTTCTGTGCAATAAGACCCGAAACGGAAAAGATTAAGAAAAGAAAATATAAAATTCTGGAAACACAAGAAGAGTCAATATCAGAAAGAATAAATATTATTTGACTTTGGGGAATTTTACCCATTAAATCTATAAAAATATGGCAACTTGAATTTCACAGACAATAATTATGGAAAAAACCAATAGTCCCTGGGAGAGATTTAAGGAGAGCTTAGAGATTTATAAATGCAGTTTGTGTGACTGACTTAGTTGAATGTTTTTGGCTTAAATAACAGAAGATTGATAAAGGGAATTCAGTGAAAGTGTTGATAAGAGGCTGGTTAACAAATTGTGGCTAATGTAATCAGATCAATTTGGATTTTAAAAAGATTTTTAAAGAAGCAAACTGTGATAAATGGTCATCTTTTTAAGACTAGATCTGCTGCATTTTTTACTTTTTTAATGACTTGGATATTGGAATATGTGGCAATTTATCAAAATTTGATTATGTCAATTTTGGGGCGATCTAGCAAACAATGAGATTGGATCGCAACGCTGTTACAGCGCCAGGGATCGGGACAAGGGTTCGAATCCCACACTGTCTGCAAGGAGTTTGTGCAAGCCCCTCTCACACTGCCAACCCTCTCAATAGGCTTGTGAACGACCCGTGTTGAAATACTAGGTGGGCTGTTCACACTGGACCATAAAAAACAAGAAACTGCTCTGCAGTGTTGACGTTTCTCCATTGTCCATCCTCTCTCAGGTCGTATCCAAGGAGGAGCTTTACCCAAGTGAAATTGGGTACCTTGGGTGATTCTGCCTCTTCCCTTGATGCTTCGAGAACATTGCTAAAACAACTTCTGAGACCGAATAATTCAAAAAGGTGAGAATTCAGATCCCACCAGGTCTGTCACTGCTGGGAATTTAACTTTCATCTTCGAATTATTACACTTCCATGTATCCATCCGTCTATGTACAAAATCCTAATTAGATTCCAGCCCATAGCTAACCTTGCTAATTACTTGTGTAGCTTCTGGTTGAGGCGCTCAGCAGCAATCAGTATTCATGGAGAGTAGCCAGAAAATGGAAAGGTTCTTCTTTCAATTCCAAGCTGAGTGAAATAATTTGGTGCTTGCCTGAATAAGCAACAGGAGTGGAGCATTAAAGTCTGCAGATGCTGTACTTGTTGTCAAAACACAGATGCTGCAGAAACTCAGCAGGTCTTGGAGCCTCCATATAAGGTAAAGAGACATGACCGACGTTTCAGGCCTGAGCCTTTCGTCAAGGTATGTCTCCTATCTTGAAGAGGGCTCAGGCCCGATTATGTTAGTGATACTTCTTTACCTCCTGTGGACGTTGTGAGACTGGCCAAGTTCCAGTAGCATCTCTGTTTTCTCAGCAGTCTAGGCAAATTTGAAGACCGTGGCATGAACACCCTTGGTTAAAAACAATTAAAAAGCATGTGCACAAATTTATTTGTTTCAAAATTGAAATGGAGATACAGCGCAGTAACAAGCCCTTCTGGCCCACGAAACCAGAGCACCCAGAGAAAGCCAGCATGGTCACAGGAAGAAAGCACAAACTCCTCCCAGAACAGCGGTGGCTTCGAACCAGAGTTGCTGGCGCAGCATTAACCATGCTGCCCCCAAGCACCTGATTGGATGCATGCAGGTCTTTATGAACACATATCCACAGAGGGGGAAAGCAACATCAGAATGAGAATCAGGTTTAGTAACCTGGTGGCAGATGCTCAGAGACCCATCACCCAAACGAAGCTGGAGATAGGACCCTCATAAGGAGCACAAAGACCACTAGACCTGTCTGCACTAATGAAGCAGTACTTTGGAGCAGCACAATTGTAAATAAATCATTTTTTTCCCCCTCATTGTGCATTGTTAATTCTTGTATGTGTGATTTTGTTTGTACCTGCAGCAAGCTAAAATTGCAGTGCACGCGCGCACAAAACAAACTTTTACTATTAAAGCCAAACGGAGAAATACTGGAGGAACTCAGCTGATCTTGCAGCATCCATAGTTTCTCAGGCCCTAATTGTCAGTAATACATCTTTTTTCCCTCCTGTGGATGCTACAAGACTGGCTGCATTCCTCCAGCATTTGCGTGCTTTTCCCGACAGTCACAGCGTCGGCTGTGTTTCAAACTCGACTGTTCAAATGACCGTGGAAGGCAATGGTTCAAGTGGCAGTAAATGGAATTGGAGTAGATGGTGAGAATGACGGCTTTTCTTTCCATCTCCCCCTCCCGCCAAGCGGTCAGGAATGAAGTTGCAAAGCCTAGTCCACTACAGTGAGGTAATAAATTGCAACTCTCTCTTCTGAAATCTTATGTGATTGAAACACTGCTGGGGTGAGCAGAGAAACAAACCAGCTGAGCTTCCTGAGGGGACGGGATTAATAAATCATCCTCAGTTTGCAGCCTTTAGACAAAAGTAATCAACTCCTTCAAACTGGGCCTGAGAAATGAGCTACTGCACCTTGGAGCACCTTGGAAGTAGAGCTCTTTGATCAATATTCAAGTGGGATCATTTTAGAGGAGCAGAGAGGAAGGGGGGAGAATTTGGGTGAAAGGGTCATTGACAAAGGTCCCTGCACAGACTGGATGAGCCCAAGGTGTGCTTACGCGAGGCAGGGAAACAAGTCTCCCTGTCACTGGGATAAAAAGGGATTTATTCATCAACAGGATGTGTCGAGCACCAAACCCCAGCAGGTTAGGGTCCATCACGTGGCTCATGGGCTGGAGTCACATATCCAAGCTAGGCAGAGACAGCAGGATTTCCTCCTGACAGCTGCAATCCCGTCATCTCCAACTGGTTCAAAGGGGAAAAAAAATATTGTGACAGAGCATATAGATAGATTTTTGGGAGATAAATTGGGAAAGGTTTGTTAGAGTAGGTCACATACAAACACTTTAAAAACAGATCTTACTTGAAATACTGGAGCTCTGCTAATGCTAAACATATCGGAGCCTCGACAGCCTTTGCAAGAGCTTTGAATAGTGCTCAAGAGACTTCACTAATGGATTGTTGTTTGCCAAAGGCAACAGATGAAAGAGCATGCTGGAGCTGCTGCTGTCTGGAGGAGAGCTTGCTGTTGTAAGAGGGTCATATGGTTTTTCAAGCAGAGAGAGTCAAACAGGCTTTCTGAGAGAGAGTGTGAGAGATCACTTGTACAGTGTTACAGCCAGCAACAGCAGCTGGGACTGGAACAGGACAAGCTGGCAAACCTGTTTGGAAGATAGCCTGGTCAAAGCTCTTGTGGTTCATGCAAGGGTAGAGGACTGGCTGTCTAATGTTTCACTTGGAATAAGGGTAACAGAAAGGAACTCTGTGGTGACCTGAAAGAAAGAGGTTATCATCTGGAGAACCCTGAAGGGGCAAATTTCATCAGCAAGACACTGGAGTGGCTGATGGAAGTAAATCAGTTGTAGATGTCCTGGAACAACACATCTCTCTCTCTCTGAAAACCGACAAGAACCTTCCTGAGTGGTAACCATTTACGTTTCAAGCATCAAAGCCTGGTAAACTTTATAAATGTTAAATTCTGTGCACAGTACAAGAATTGTCTGCAACCAGTGAACTTGGAGGAATGAGAAGTGAGATTGGACTGTGAACCAAAGAACTTTTCTGAACTTACACAGACATTACATACACGTGCGCTTAGAATTAGAAGGGGGTTAAGTTAGGTTAGTTAAGTCAATAGTCATAAGTTAAAGTTTGATTCTGTTTTCCTGTTGAAAGACAATTAAAAGCAACTTTTGTTTAAATAACCATTTGCCTTAGTGAATATCTTTTGCTGCTGGGTTTATGGGCTCATAACACTCCAATTAACCATTTAAATTCCCCAGCCGACTTGGTGGAATTTTTGAATTATTTGAACCCAGGAGGTGCAGAGGTTGATACAGTCACCTAATCACGAGGAATCTGCAGCTGTGAAGGGGGAAAGGTGGTGAAAGTATGGGCAGGAGGGAAAGAAAGCCATTGCATCCAGGCGTGAAGAGTGAACAGCCTTTTCCAGTCTGCATTCACATGTGGGCAGCTTGGGTTTGAATAAGGCCGAGAGCCGCAACCACCAACTAAGGGAGAAGCAGAAAACTAAACTTATAATACGACTTGGATCCAACAGTTGTCCTGTGATTCAGTGCATCAATGGTCAACCAGGAGATTAATAACAAGAGACAATCAGCAGCCTTGGCATTGAGCAGCCTGTTGCATTGCATCTGATAACTAACCTTGAGGAGTTCCTGATCAAGGAGGTTACCTCATTAGTGGACGAATGGGCAGGGACATGATATGGGCTGCTTAATTTTGATCACTCAGTGACTAGACACAATTGGGAAATGCTGGATGATTTAATTAGAGTAAAACACAAAAGTCTGCAGACACAGTGATTGATCAGCGATAAGGATGAATGGCACTGCAGAGAAGTGGAAAAAAATCTCTTGATATGGTGTGCGAGAATCGCAGCCTGAGTCTCAACAAGGACAAGATGAAGGAGATGACTGTGGACGTACGGAGGACCAGGAACGACCAGCATCCAGTACACATAACAACTCCGCATTGGAGAGAGTGGAGAGCAGCAAGTTCCTGGAGTCCACTTAACGAGTGACCTATCGTGGACACACAACATCTCCTCCCTTGTCAGGAAGGCACAACACTGAAGCTGACAAGGTCACCGGCCACCATCATGTCAACCTTCTACAGGAGCTCTATAGAGAGCATCCTGGCTGGCTGCCTCATGGTGCGGTACGGTTGCTGCAGAGAAATGGATCAGAGGACCATACGAGTGGCAGAGAGGATCACTGGAATCTCCCTCTCCCACCATCAATGTGATCTACTCAGATCACTGACAGAAGAGGGTGTGCAAGATCTTCGAGGACCCCTTCCACCCCGCACACAGCATCTTTTAGCTGCTCCCATCGAGGAAGAGATACAGGAGGATCAGAGCCAGCACCACCAGGCTGCGGAACAGGTTCTTCCCGCAGGTAGTGAGAATGGTGAATGACCAAAGGAACAGCTCACACTAACCACCTGAGACTCTCATATCCATTTCTTTTTGTATAGATGAATAAATATCCTGCTTATGTATTGTTTGTGTGTGTGTTATGCCTGGTTGTGCCTGCGTATTTTTCAACGAGTCTGGAGAAAACTGTTTCATCGGGTTGTACTTCTGCAATCAGATGACAATAGATGAAGTATAAACACAGTGCTGGAGAAACTCAGATGGTCAAACAGTGCACTTTATATAGAAAAGCTACATAACCAACCTTTGGGCTTGAGACCTCCACCAAGAGTAGGCAGGCACCCGGCGAAATGCTGGACTGAATGTCAGCCTATCTACAAACAAACCCTCGGCCCTTTTATAGCCAAAAAAAAAAGCAATTTGTAAGGACAGGTTTCCTCTGCCTTTAAGCTGCTCCATATAACTCCATAAAAAGGTCCAAAGGAGGATTGGTTGGTCCAACTTACTCCGTATTCCCTCCGCCTAGGGAGTTAGAGTCAGAGGCTCCCTCTCCTCTGTAAAAGGATTGCCGATGAACGCGGCTCCAAAGGGGAGGGCTGATGACATCGTGATGATGCTGTCAGCCCCACGACCCAAGAGTGCGAATTTTAAGTAATCCATACGGTCAAGAAAGGTGATTATGTTGCACAGGAGACGTGCCCGAGTCCCGAGCCTATTTCTACAGATCTCCACTAGCGCTCTTCAGTCACCATTTTGAATATCGGCTGCCCTCCCTTCACAGCTCACGTTTCACATCACAGTGGCGGCTGGGCGCGACTGTACTACTCACCCTGCCTCCTTCGGCTTCGGTCGTCAGCATAAAAGGTAAATTCGCCTTTTAAACTTGAGCAGGCGATTACACAGGGTTTGAGCGCAAAAAAACCCTGAAGTGTCTCGAGGAGCATGGAATAGGAAAATGGTCCTAATGGAAGATGTCAAGATTGAGATCTCAGTATTCAGTGCCTGGGGCAGCTGGCGTGTCATCTTAGGCCCGGTGATTGAACTGAAACCTTTTTTTTTAAAAAAGCCCTGCTAAACGGCAATGAATACACTCCATCGTATCAAACTGTTAATACTGTAATTATCTTTACCAGCAGGAAAGTAGACAGATGACGTTGACTTACAACCTCCCACCAATCACTCCAGAGAGAAAAAAAAGTCTACGTTTCCTCTGCACTATTTTCCTTCTCTGACTGTTTTCAGATGATCTGTTCCCACACAAAAGGGGGCTAAAAAAAAAGCCTGAAACGTTGGTTCTGCATCTTCACCTTTGCTACATAAAGGCACTGTTTGACCAACTAAAAAAAAGGGGCTCAAAGCCAAATGACTGAACTTGAAATGAATTGCTCGAGGGTTTATTGAGCCAAGGGATCAGGGGACCTGCTACTTGCAGTCTTCAGCTGGTCCACTGTACCACACCAATTTGAATCACTTTAATTTCTAACTGACTTCCCATGATTCACTTGGGCAGCTTGCTCAATAACTTCGTCTGCGCAGAGCAGTAACTTAACTCAAGAAACGAGCCAGCCAGCCAGCCCAGTCAATCAATAGCTCCACTTCCTGGCATTTGGAAGGTCAATGAGCAGGAGTGGTCACCATCTGTCAGAGCTTGTCTTGGAAAATTTACAACCTGTTCTTTTAGCAGAAGAATTGAACCCTCCACTGATAATCATCTCCTTCATCCTGTCCAGGTTGAGACTCAGGTGGTTACTCTGACCCAAGACAAATGGTTACTTAAACAAAAGTTGCTTTTACGTATCTTTAAACACAAAAACAGAATCACACTTTAACTTATTACTATTAACTTAACAAGATAGGCTGATCCTTTCACGCTAGTTGGCTGCTCAGTCATGGTGAAAGCCAATTCTCCATTAAACTTTGGCCTAAACACATCTGCAGTAAGTCAGGTGAGAAAGGCTCTTCCTCCTTGAATTACATGCATTAAATGCTCCCAACAACTGTGACAGCCCCGCAAATCACTAAATTTTCCTAATGCACCAAAACACGCTTTCCTATTTTATAACTTAAAAGTGAACGCAATTGCACCTTTAGCCTCTAACCACTTTTCTAGAGTTCCCGGATCTTGCCTGGCACCAGGGTTAAGATGATCCTTTTAGAATCAACAACACACTAAACATATTGGCAGTAATTCGACCTCATTAAAAAGTCAGCTGCTTCCACGTTTGCATTAACCTGCTGTTGATTGGACAGAGATCATCTTACCATCAGTGAGGCATCTCTGGCATCTTTTCCTTCTCTACTGTTTACTGTGACTGTAACCAGTCACTGAATAGAAAAAGCAATTTTAGACAACAAGCATGGCCATGTGACCAAGGCAATTAGGTTGAAGCCAACTATTGTTCCCCGACACCATAGCACAAAATTTGGATCGAGATCAGTGAACTCAAGGTTGAGAGACTTTGATGACGGGCTCAAGCCCAAACGTTGGCTATGCATCTTTTATCTTTGCTCTCTTAAGTACGCTGTTTGATCAGCTGGGTTTCTCCAGCGTTGTGTTTTCACTTTTGCAACACCTATATATAATGAACAAACAACTGACAAAAACACACGCCCTAGAGTAAAGAACAACACTTCAACATGCAACCAATGCACCTTTTCACTGTGATTACCCCTAGAGCAGGGGTGTCAAACTCAAATTCACGGAGGGCCAAAATTAAAAACTTGGACTAAGTCGAGGGCCGAACTAAATATTTATTGAAAATTTTCAACAACATCTGCATGTTTCCTCTTCTTTCAACATATGTAATGTTAAACTTTAGGATATAACTTTAGGAGGATAATGTTACAGGTCAGGAGTAGGTAGCTCAAGTTCACCCTTTGCTTGACCTGAGGGAAACATATTTGGTCCCTGTGGAGATGTAGTCAGCATTCACAGGCTGTGTCCATTTTGGCCTGCATCAGGACTCAGCATTTCCTGCTCACTCCTCAGGCTCTAGGCCTCTATTCACCCTCGACCCACCATCCCTCTACCTGACCAGTCCTTTACCCAACCTCTACTCACCCCTCACTCCACTCGCTCTGCCTCTACCCACGCCCCTCTACTGCCTCTCCCCTCAACCTGTTCCGCCCTCTACCCGCGCCCCTCTACTGCCTCTCCCCTCAACCTGTTCCGCCCTCTACCCGTCTCTCACCCTCTAATCACCCCTCCCCTATTCACCCTGCCCCTCCCCTTTTACCTCTTCCTTATCCACCCCTCCTTCTACTCATCCCTCCCTCTAACTGCTCCTCACACCACCATTACTTCCCCTGCCCATTACTCCTCACCTACACCCTCTGCCCACCCCTGCTCACCCACCCACTCAGGCCCAGCGTGCTGCCGATCAGCCTTTGCGGAACAGAGGGGGCCATGCGCAGCCTGCCATGTCCATCGCGCCGACAGGAAATCACAGGCACTCGCCAATCCGCCGCACCGCTTGACGGGTGGGAGAAGTGACTGGTTATGCGGGGAGCCTTCCAACTGGCTTGCCGGCTGATGACATTGACAGACTTCTCATGTTACAATTTTGTTTTCCCCGTTCTCAAAGTTTTCACGGTCAACCTGCAACACTCTTGCTCCCTCTGCGTCCCGTGGATCTGATGCCCGGGTGCTGTTAGGATTCCCGGCAGAAGGTTTGTGGAACTTTACCATTCTGGATTCCATTTTGAGAATATTCTGGCCATCTTTTAAGGGGGGTGGTTTTAGGGGGGAGGGGATAGTTAGGGGGTGGGGAAGGATGTGCAATGAAGGGGGAGAATGGTAGAGGTGACATTACCAAAAAACAGCATCGGCTCTCACTGCAGGGCGGGCCACCTCTAATACATTTTTGAAATGATCTTGAGGGCCAAATATGCCCGCGGGCCAGAGTTTGACATGTGTGGTCTAAGCCCATGCATTTATCACCTCAAGGAGAGAGTTTTTAATCTCTGTGATAGTACAGATTCAATGTACATATGTACAGAAGGTCGTGTAGGATGACTGTGATTGGCTGAGAATGTAGCCACGCCTACTGGCAGGTCTTAAAGGGTCGCTCCGAGCCAGACCAGGTCCTTCTGGACTGGTCAACCTACTTGTGATATACTCCAGTGTTTTAGTTAATAAAAGCCTTGGTTTGGATCAACAAGTCTTTGGTTCTTTCGAGGCACATTACAATCTCTTCTTTACTTGAGCTTCTACACTTCCTAAACTGTTCCATCAGCATGAACACCTGGGCTCTTGGATGTCGATCTTCCCTTGAAACGGAGCCATTTGGACAAATGGCCAGCTGGCAGGCACTGGTGTCTCCTTCTAGGTCAAGTTAAGAGCCAGAATGATAGGACAGCTGTTGCAGGGCGATATCCACCCAGGGATCCTTCGGAAGCTGCCTAACCCTGCTGCAACGGTTTCCTGAAAACATGATCAGGTGCCACACAATCACAGGGCATTATCTATGGTCTTTGATTGCAAGTCATTTGCGCGCTGATTATTGTTTTCTCTGTATTCCTGACAACAAATATCTGCTTTTTAATGATCTAAAGAGAGCACATATCAGAATAAAAACAATTTGAGAATGTAAAGCTTAAATAGAAAAATAAAAACTGAAAATACCAACCTCCTCACTGACTAACTTCTAGGTAATATTTTGTGGTTTTTTTTTAAACAATAAATCAAAAAGGAGTATAATGGGAACAGTAAATAAAGCACATATCGAACATTTACTTCTGCAGTCTGCTACATTGGAGAAACCAGCTAAGTCCTTGGAGAAATAGTTTAGCTGCCTCACTTACAAAAGAGTGCATGCCCATAAGTAAACTAAATGGGGGAAAAAAAATAACAGGTTTTGGAGTCTGCAGCACAAGCCAATGCTAAGATCTGTTTAGGTGTGTGTACGAACCAGAGCCATAATACTGGACTGTATCAAGTGGAGCTTCATGGATGTGTTGACTTTGGATGATGGGACATTAAACACAAAGACTAGCTGAATTCTGATCAAACATCGGAGAGAAGGGTAGAAAGGGGTCTCAACACGGGTAAGACCAAGGAGATGATCGTGGACTTCAGGGGAACCAGGGACAGCCACCCTCCACTGCACATTCATAGCTCAGCAGTGGAGAGAGCAGAGAGCATCAAATTCCTCAGAGTGCACTTAAGGAGCGACCTATCCTGGACACGCAACATCTCCTCGCTTGTCAGGAAGGCGCAACAGCTACTGCACTTCCTGAGAAGTGTTAGGTCTGCTTTGTTCATGAATGAGTGAGACAAACACCAGGCTGAGTCGAAATCAGGGTTCTTTGTTCTTTATTACCGGATTGTAACACTTGCGACTAACCATGTTAGTCGGAGAATGCATTCTGCCGTTATCAGCAAAATGGTGATTTTTTATACCCTTGGATATGTGCTTAGAACATCATCATATCATTACTTGTCCAATGACTAAAACTGTTGCTATCCTTTCCCTGCTAGCTTCCTGCCTCTCAATCCATCAATGTCTCTCTTATCTTGTAAGTACAAGGATGCATTCACATCTTGTTACAGCCCTGCACATTCCCATCTCATGATGTTTTACCTTACAGAAGGCTGAGGTGGGCAAGGCGACCGGCCACTGTACTGTCAACTTTCTACAGGAGCGCTATCAAGAGCGTCACGGTGTGGTGCAGTTGCTGCAGAGAAATGGATGGGAGGTCAATCCAAAGGACCGTAAAATTGGCAGAGAGGATCCCTTCCACCCCCAAAAATTCAACATGATGTACTGGTATTGTTGTCTGAAGAGACCTCGCAAAATCATCTTTCCGCAGAGCCAGCCAACCAGGCTGAGGAACAGCTTATTCCCATGGCCAGTGAATGATGTGCTAAAACAACTCTCCATGACTCTGTTTAGTAATAATATTTATTTTGGTATATGTATTGTGTGTTATGACTGGTTGAGTGTTATGCCTGGTTGCACTGAGGACCGGAGAATGCCATTTTGTCACATTGTACTTGTACAATCGATGGTCCTCCATTCTGGAGACGTGACCCATCCAGCGCAGCTGGATCTTCAGCAGCGTGGACTCGATGCTGTCGACCTCTGCCATCTCGAGTACTTCGACGTTAGGGGTGTAAGCGCTCCAATGGATGTTGAGGATGGAGCGGAGACAACACTGGTGGAAGCGTTCTAGGAGCCGTAGGTGGTGCCGGTAGAGGACCCATGATTCGGAGCCGAACAGGAGTGTGGGTATGACAACGGATCTGTATACGCTTATCTTTGTGAGGTTTTTCAGTTAGTTGTTTTTCCAGACTCTTCCCAAGATCGTGTTATATGGCGAGCTCTCCACTGGCCACCGTGACAGAGGTGCACCAAAGAAAAGGTACAAGGACTGCCTAAAGAAATCTCTTGGTGCCTGCCACATTGACCACCGCCAGTGGGCTGATAACGCCTCAAACCGTGCATCTTGGCGCCTCACAGTTTGGCGGGCAGCAACCTCCTTTGAAGAAGACCGCAGAGCCCACCTCACTGACAAAAGGCAAAGGAGGAAAAACCCAACACCCAACCCCAACCAACCAATTTTCCCTTGCAACCGCTGCAATCGTGTCTGCCTGTCCCGCATCGGACTTGTCAGCCACAAATGAGCCTGCAGCTGACGTGGACTTTTTACCCCCTCCATAAATCTTCGTCCGCGAAGCCAAGCCAAAGAAAGACTTGTACAATCGACTTGGTGAGTCAATGGAAAATAGTTAGTGTAGGGAATGTTACTGAGGAAGGCAGCACAATTTTGTTTTTGAGGGGGGGGGTTTGGGTTCAGATGGGAGATGTTGAGAATCTGTTATGAGCGCAGAGGAGTGTCTCCTAATTTCCAGTGGAGAGTTTGGATAGCAAGGCTAGCCAAGAAGGTAAGATTGTAACACAGCAGAGAAGAGTTAAATTGACATTGATCAAAATGGCCAAACGATGGAGG